>NC_067487.1:36770765-37370765 GCF_947179515.1 Apodemus sylvaticus
CTTCTGGCTATTATAAACAAGGCTGCTATGAACATAGTGGAGCATGTGTCCTTATTGCATGCTGGTGAATCCTCTGGGTATATGCCCAGGAGTGGTATAGCAGGGTCCTCTGGAAGTGTCACATCCAGTTTTCTGAGGAACCACTAGACTGATTTCCAGAGTGATTGTACCAGCTTGCAATCCCACCAGCAGTGGAGGAGTGTTCCCCTTTCTCCACATTCTTGCCAATACCTGCTGTCTCCTGAGTTTTTAATCTTAGCCATTCTGACTGGTATGAGGTGAAATCTCAGGGTTGTTTTGATTTGCATTTCCCTAATGATTAATGATGTTGAACATTTCTTAAGGTGCTTCTCAGCCATTCAAAATTCTTCAGGTGAAACTTCTTTGTTTAGCTCTGTACCCCATTTTTAATAGGGTTATCCTAACTCAGTTCTTTATAGAGTTAGAAAGAGCAATTCTCAAATTCATCTGGATTAACAAAAAACACAGGATAGCTAAAACTATTCTCAACAGTAAAAGAACTTCTGAGGGAATCAATATACCAGACTTTAAGCAGTATTACAGAGCAATAGTGTTAAAAACTGCATGGTATTGGTACAGTGACAGGCAGGTAGATCATTGGAATAGAATTGAAGACCCAGAAATGAACCCACACACCTATGATTACTTGATCTTTGACAAAGGAGCTAAAACCATCCAGTGGAAAAAAGATAGCCTTTTAAACAAATGGTGCTGATTCAACTGGAGGTCAGTATGCAGAGGAATGCAAATCGATACATTCTTATCTCCTTGTACTAATCTCAACTCCAAGTGGATCAAGGACCTCTACATAAAATCATACACACTGAAACTAATAGAAAAGAAACTGGGAAAGACCCTAGAGGACATGGGCACAGGGAAATTTTCCTGAACAGAACACCAATAGCTTATGTTCTAAGATCAAGAATTGACAAATGGGACCTCATAAAATTACCAAGTTTTTGTAAGGCAAAGGACACTGTCAAAAGGACAAACCGGCAACCAACAAATTGGGAAATGATCTTCACCAACCCTACATCTGACAGAGGGCTAATATCCAATATATACAAAGAACTCAAGAAAGTAGACTCCAGGAGCCAAATAACCCTATTAAAAAATGGGGTACAGAGCATCTCCTTTAAATCTTTTGTTAGATCTCTCCACAATGTCTTGACCTGAGGGATTGCAAACTACATCCAAAACAGGCTTCATTCCATAACGTCCACAAAATTGTTGTATTCTAATGGGCATATATGCCTGAACATCATTAGCTTTGATGATCAACAAGACATTTCCAAGGGAAAACAGGAGGGCTCCATTAGATGTGATCGATCACAAACATGTGTCAGAGTGACGTGCTCTCTATACCCAAGAAACCACACTGCTAGAGCAGAATAACCCAGAAAGATTCAAAGAGCAAGTATCTGGGGTCCACAGATTGGGGAGTATCCAGTCCAGACACTAGAAAAGGAGATTAAGAGTAACCCATCAGTAACTTCCAAAGCCAAATAAATAAACCACACTATGAGTTTCACTCATTTGTAAACTAGACAGCAATAAGCATATGTGGTGCTTTGAATATGCTTGGCCCATAAGGAGTGGTACTGTTTAGAGGTGTAACCTTGTGGAGGAAGTGTGTCACTGTGGGGGTGGGCTTTGGAGGTCTCCTTCTGTGCTGAGGCCCCACCCATTGTAGAAGAGACCCTCCTTCCAGCTGCCTGGAAGATAGTCTCTCCTGGTTGCCCTTGGATTAAGATGCAGAACTCATAGCTCCTTCTCCAACACCATGTCTGCCTGCATGCTGCCAGGCTTCCTGCTATAACGATAATGGACTAAACCTCTCAATCTGTAAGCCAGCTCCTAATTAAATGTCTGCCTTTATAATAAAGGGTTGCCTTTGTCATGGTGTCTCTTCACAGCATTAGAAAACCTATCTAAGACAGCATAATTCATTTATGATATAAACCTGTGCAGTAATTCAATCATTCTGGAATAATAGTCTGAAAGTCAGTCTCAAATGCTCTTTAGTGCCCCCCCTCTACAACTACTTGCATACCCATTGGTCCAAATTTCTGCTAATATTTAACTATTTTGTTCTATTTGTGGAGGGCTTTGCTCTGTCTTCCAAGAACTCTCTGTTAGCTTGCTCAACATCCTAAATACCTTTATACCTATCTAGGAGCAGCCTTTAACCTTTTATCTAATCTTCTGAATACATACCCAGTTTGCTCACTACCTGGTGGGACAGTAACTGACAGGAGTCACATTAACATTTAAGTTTAATTACTCAGGAGCTGATAGTTTGATATCAGCACTTTCCTGCCCACCTTCTCTAACCTTTTTGTTTAAAATTTATTTTATTTGACTTCTAACTATGTACATGTGCGTGTCTCTGTAGAGCTATAAGCACAATAGTGCAGATTCCTGCGGAGGCCAGAAGAGGATGTTGGATGCCCTGGAGCTGGGGTTACAGTTATTTGTGAGCTGTCGGATGTGACTGCAAGGAGCCAAACTTGGGTCTTCTAGAAGTGCAGTAAGACCGTTAAACTGCTGGCCCATTGTCTATGTCTATCCTGCACTATAGTCACCTTTAAAGTGAGGAAGTCAAACTAAAACAAAATACAACCTAAAGAATGTCTTTCTGATAAACAAAACACATCCTATGGGGGAGGGGTTGGGGTAAGAGATTTACACAGTCATCCTGTACGATAAGACTTTCAGACTATCTGGAACTGAAGCAGGTATCTGTAAGCTGAAAAATCACAAAGGCATCAGTGAGAAAGTTTATGCAGTATTTCCACTGGCATTTTCAAGCCTGTGATCTGCCACTGATGGCGCTTCCAGGCTCCACTGTTGTTTTAAGAAGATGGAGGAACACGGAGATTGGGAGAATGTCTTCCCCAGGGAAGAGCACACCAAACGGTTATCCAATACCAAACAGTCATCCCTGAACATTTATATATGTGTAACATTATACAGACTGAGCAGGTTTACATACGCGTAACATTATACAGACTGAGCAGCTTACACACACACACACACACACACACACACACACACACCAACAATTAAAGAAAAAGGGTCCATAAATGAGAGCAAAGGGGTGATAGGAGGAAGAAGTTGGAAACAGGAAAGATAGGAAGGGAAATGATGTAATTGTGTCATAACTTCAAAAGATCCCCTCTCCCAAGAATGTGTCAATTTCAGCATAGCAGAATCTCCAGCTTCTTAATGTGTCCTACAACTCACAAACCACAGAGCCAAATGAGTTAGGAGAAAGGGGTGGGGTGGGGGATCCACTGTAACCAGTCCGGCTGTTAAAGGCACAGGGTGGTGTCTGCAGTGACTTACATTTGCCTTCTTCATTCCTGCAGAGAACTTTGGTGTCATCTGTGCTTTGTATAACCTCGAGCGACTCCCCTGGTTTTATCTGCAGATCTCTCGCTCCCCACTTTTTAGAAGTTAAGGAGGGCGCCACTTTAGTTGAATATAGAACTCGAATTTCACCATCGTACTGAAAAAAATAAATACATTCACATTACTGATATGAATTATTATAGAATTTATTGACAGATTAAGAAGGGTTTTGCTCTATACATGTCTGTGGAAGGGTTATCTTAAATTTCCTGTAAATCAATACAGGAAGAACTATGTGAATTATGGTTGGGACTATAACTTGGACAGGGAATCTTGAACTGTGTAAATTGGAGAAAACAAGTTAAGCACCAATGTGTATTCAATTGTTTCTGTCTGCTTTGTGACAGCAGATGCAATGCGACCAGCCCCACAGAGCCCCTGCCTTTGTGTTTTCTTCATAGTGGACAGTAGCTTAGAGCTGTGAGCCAAAGGAAATCATGCCCTGTTCTTCAAGATGCTATTGGGCTATTTATCATAGTCCTGTGACAATGACTAAGCCACCTTAAACCTCACCAACAAACAAACACGTATAGATTATCACTTTATTAAAGGACATCAACTATTAAATGGCTGTCATAGGATGGAGGCTATAAACATATTATTGCCTGCTTAATTTATTATAGAAATAAATTTCAATTTAAAACATATTTGTAACAAAGCAAAGTTATGAAAGATAACTGTAATACTGCTAACCACGCTTTACAAGTGTATATTTTTTTTCACCTTGAATTTTCTGGAATTTTTTTCATCTTTGAACACTGAGTTGTATTAAGTATTACACACCTTAAATTTTTTCCTGAGGTCTTTTTCTTCCTTTTCTTGCTTTTTTAACTTCTTGGGATCTTTCTCTTCTGTTTTTGCCCTTCCTTGACTAGGGTGACAGAACATACATTAGCCAACACTTTGACAAATAGCAGACAATAGATCAGAATAGAGACTTAATTCTTAACATTCAATTTTAAATGGTTTGTTTTTGTGTAACAGGGTCTCACTGTATACATGGGAACTCATTATGCAGACCAGGCTGGCCTCAACATTCACAAAGACCCATCTGCCTCTGCCTTCCAAGTGCCGGGATTAAAGGCATGCACTACCACACCCAGTGTGTAATAATAAATTTTTGACCAATGTTGTTTTTAACTCATTAGTTATCATTATAACCAATAATATCTTTATGACATATAGAAGGGGCTCATGAAAATAATACAAGTGAGTTAGACTGTTACCAAAAGGCCTACTGTTATATTGGACCAGTAATAAAACTTAACGAGATGAACTATGCTGCCATTCCACGGTTTCATGTGATTAGACCTACATTTGAACCCTGCCCATTTCCTAGCTCTTTCTCAAAAATTGAATGACAGAGACAATGTTAATAAAAAGCCTTCAGGGCTGAAGAGATGGCTCAGTGGTTAAGAACACCGACTACTCTTCCAGAGGTCCTGAGTTCAATTCCCAGCAACTACACGGTGGCTCTCAACCATCTGTAATGGGATCTGATTCCCTCTTCTGGGGTGTCTGAAGACAGCGACAGTGAACCCACATACATGAAATAAATAAATGAATCTTAAAAAAAGAAAGGGCTCCAAAGTACTTTTAAAAAACAACTTAGTTTTATGACTTATACAATGTGTCTATCTTATTATTTTCATACCTAGTTAAAATGGAGTGATGAGGGAGAAGATAGTTTGTGGGAGAGCACTCACACACCACACCCTAAACTTGATCCCCAGGAGAGGAAAATAATACAGAAATAAGTGAAGGAGGCTTGGAAGAGAGGAAGTATTGGCTAATGAAAAGCTTGTACATAAAATTATTATTTGATATCACGAGGGAACATCTTAAAGACAGTAGGTAAGAGTCGGTCTTTGCCTGAGTATTCTCAGTAAATTGCTCATTAGAATGTAAAACTTCGATACAAACAACCAGAAAGAAGTATGAATCCCTGCTGAAGGGAGTTTTTAAAGAAAGCACTAGAATAGGTGGGAAGAGCAAAAATTTGATATTGCTATTAATTTTCATTTTGGTTATCTAGAAAAAAATTGCTTGTGACCTTTTGAAAATGTTTGATTCTATTTATTTATTTATTTGTTTATTTATTTATTTTTATTTATTTATTAATGTTTCTCTTGTTCACTGTGAAAAGAACGAGGACCATTACCCGCCTGATGTCCTGCATCTATCCCCAGGACTGCCTGTGTTTCATGATTCCGCACTGGTGGAATTGCTGGCCCAGATGAGCAGTCTGGGATGATCAGAGCATGAATGAATGTTGAATATGCACCACAAGCTATGTTTGAAAATAAGTTATTCCAAAATAGGATACTGTGTTTAAAAACATAGAATTGTTTTTAATTTCTGAAAATAAACAGTGGGTAAGCGGGGGGATAGTCATATCTGGTCAAGTTTAATCAGCTGGCGTTTGTATTGCTCCAAGAAAAGGATCAGGATGTGACTCTGGGTTCCCGGAGAGCCAGTAATAGGGTGTGGGGGTGTTTCTAGAGTAATATAAATCAGAAAACTGTATTAAGAGTTAAGAGACAGGCACAATGTCCTCGTGGTGAGTAATATTAGAATGAGTAGGTTTTAAGGGCAGACTTTCTGTTCATAGGCAACAAAAGGAAACAAGTCTTTCATCTTTCTTTCTTGTTTTGCCTGTAGAACTTGATCTTCACTTGTGAACAATGGTATATTTTGCCTTATACTTCTTTGATCTTGATACTGTTGGCAGTTCAGTCAAATTGACTTAATTTGGTAAAAGTAAATACTTGATATTCTCTCATGTGTTCTTTAGTACAGCTCAGCAGACTTGGCTCGAAATAGCATTGGTGCTATTTTCGCCCGCTAACTAGTCAACTCTACTGTCTTTTCCCTCATCTCTTTCTTGGGTACGCCGCCAGTTTTCTAGCTTTTGTACACAAGTCATCTCACATAGTTTTCCAAAAATGATCAAGTATTCTAGCACATTACAGTCTACCTCAGAAGACTTTCCAAAAGGTCTTCTTCTTATCCTAACTGCTCTTAATGACCTTCCATACATCTTAACCTGAAAGTTAAATGCAAACCTTGGATAAGCTGAAGGTATTATTCACTTTTAACTGAAAAAAGGAATTGGCACCAAAAAAAATGAGAATCTAATGATTTTGTAAACAAAAATGGACATAGATTAAAGTGCTCTTAAGCAATAATTTTTTTCACCAGGGAAGAAGATGGTTGAGGGATGAGATGGCATATTCAAGGGGGAAGCAGTCAAAGAAAAGGGTAAAAATACGAGAGAGGATGAATCATTGAAGTGACTTGTGAGCAGAATCTCAAGTATACGTTCCCAGTAAATGACTACAGACAGCAGTGAGTCACCAGCAGCCAGCAGACCTCAGTCAGGGAGCCGGGGTAGAACCAGCGTCCAGGGTCAGAGGAAAGAATGGCGAAGGGCAGCAGAGAGACGGCCAGAATAATTTGCTCACAAACTGTGAGGTGAGAGCTGTGATCAGAAATAGGCACAGCTTTAGAAAGGGACAGCGGGGATCCACACGTCTTCACACGGCACACATACACCACGCTGGATTTTTATTCCTGGTCAGTGTTGTTGGGCAATCTCCTTGTCAACACTTCAGTGTAAGGAAGACGTTTTAATGACCTCATTTCTGCAGGCGGAGGAGGGAAGTCTGAGGCATCCACATCATCGTAAACCTCTTCTCCCACATCTAATAAGAGACAGAAGATCAAATATTGAAACATGGCCCATTTACACTTTGATATAAACATTCAGTGACGTCATTATGAACTGAAGACTGCCCATAGCCAGTAAGAGATTTTTCTGGACACATTTCTACTAAAGGTATTATCCACTTTTCAAAGGAAGGAAGGAAGGAAAGAAGGAAGGAAAGAAGGAAGGAAAGAAGGAAGGAAAGAAGGAAGGAAGGACGTTTTTACCATCCTGAATGTGAGTATGCAACTTCAAATAATCAATACGTGAACAAAGTAACAATGGAAACCAGTGAATATATTACAACTATCATTATTTGTATGTATGTATGTATGTATGATCTATGTATTTATATATCATATATCTAATTGATAGCTATATCAGTCATCTATCTATCCATCCATCCATCCATCTATCCATTCATCTTGTTATCTTAATCTATCACCCACCATCTCCTTTCAGTGACTTGTTAGGTATTAGATTATATTCTACAGTGATAGTCTAATTGTACTGCCTTTGAAAGTAAATATCATTTCTACAAATAGTATAACCGTCTCATCAAGTGACAAGAAATAGCAAACAACATTGATAGAAAGTAGCCATGAGCTAGGCTGGGCAGTGGTGGCTCGCACCTTTAATCCCAGTGCTCTGGAGGCAGAGGTAAGTGGATCTTTATGAGTTCAAGGCCAGCCTGGTCTATAGGTGAGATCCAGGAAAGCCAAGGATACACAGAGAAACACTGTCTCCAAAAGCAAAAATGAAAGCAGGCAATCAAGCAGGAAGGAGGAAGGAGGAAGGAAAGAGAGAAAGAGAGGAAGGAAGGAAGGAAGGAAGAAGAGAGAGAGAGAGAAAGAAAGAAAGAAAGAAAGAAAGAAAGAAAGAAAGAAAGAAAAAGAAGAAAGAAAGAAAATAGTCATGACTGCTATGGCGAACTGAAGGAGATGAGCCCCTATGCCTGGCTTATGTAGTTCTGGGGATCAAACTCAATGCTACAAACTGAGCCACATGTCCAGCCTGACATACTCTTACTTAAAACACATTTACAAACTAAAGTAGATAAACTCTTTAACAGTCCTCCAATAGTTTAGAAACAACATTTTCTTCACAGCATAATTTTAAAAATTGTTAAAAGATCTGTCCTAGCAGGGTTTTAAAATGATTGAAATTGTACCAAGATGAAAGCATTATACCAATTCCCCCCACCCCCAAATTCAACATAAGCATAGGAGTTGAAAAGAGGATATCTGGAAGTATTGGATCGTGTGCCTTCTGCATATTTTTACACACGTATATCAGTTCAGCATGGACTGAACTGGGGTGGGCCGTGGCTCACATCCATCGCTTTCCACGCATCTATACATCACAGTGGCTTTCACATTAATACTTTTGAAGCCATTTGTGCTGGTTTGAATGAGATGTCCCTTATGTTCTTGGGCATTTGAGTTCAAGACCATCCTGGTTCCCAGTTGGTGATGCTGTTTGGGCAGGCTTTGTAGCTATGGCCTTGTCAATGTTTGTCACTGGAGGTGGCTTTGAGAGTTGAAGATATGTACCAGTTCACTCTTTGTTATTTGAGGTTCAAGGTGTGAGCCCTGTTTCGTGCTCTTCCACCATGCCTTCATCAAGGTGCATCACAGTAAGAAAAGCAACTAATACAGAGGTGGGTACCAAGGAGTAGGTAGCCGTGGGGACAGGCCCGACCCTGCTGCTTTGGGGAGGAATATTAATGGTGTTTTATCACAACAAAAGAGAAGTATTTAATACATGAATTTTATTTTTATGGTTCTGTTATTCTATCGTTGGGTAGTTGGACTCATCTATGGTAAAATTTCTTGTACAATGTGATATGTTTATTTGGAGTCAGGATTTAAAGCAGGTACAGGGATGACATTCAATGCTTCCCTCTACCACGTGTGTAAGAAGTGATTTCTAAAATACATAATTAGTTTTTACTACATACCCAGTTGTTTATGAGGAGAAGGGAAACTGAAAGAAAAAAGAGATGATATAGTTAAAATCAGAGTAATATGAATCTTAAACTTAATTCCTTTACATGAGGGAGGTGTGAGAATATTCTAAAGGTGTGACATGGGTTAATCTACTGATCACCATACCTTTCTTATCCTCCATTTGCCACTAATTTCTAGCCATAGATTCAGAATTTGTTGAGACTGGTTTTGAACTAGCTTTGTTGTTCCAAAAAAAAAAAAAAGTCAAGAGTGAAGACAGTCATTTTATGTTGCCCACAGTCGCTCGACCAATATCTTAGTTTTGCTCTAAAGTTTGGGCATGTTAACACACCTGAGAAAGTTAAGTGGACTTAGTATTTTGGAGCCTCGTGTTATTCATAGGCTTGGTCCAAATCGTTTATTTGAATTTTGAGGACTGGAATTACAAAGTCAAAATCAACAGCTGTCATTGGAACATGACCACATTTCTCCAGTATGTCCATATCTACACCAAACTGGAGAGTGATGAATAAGAAAGGAATGTACTCTTAAACTAGATAGTGAGAACTGATGGATAGGAGTGGGAGGGACCAAGATCAGGTGGGTTTAGTTGTAGCAGAAGAGGAAGTTTGCTTTTATTATTTTCTCAACTATGAGAGCTACACACACACACACACACACACACCACACACACCACACACACACAAACATGCAATGCATGCACACAAGCATGAACACACTCACATGCATGCAAGCAGGCACACACACACACATGCTCACACATGCTCACACGCAGGCATGCATGCACACATGCATGCACACACATACTTCTGAAAGAGTCATGTACAGCACAGGAATGACTGGTTAAAGTATGATCTGAAGACATTTGCTCAATAACTCCAAATCAGAATTTGGTTGTGTGCAAACAAGGCAGAAAAGTCTCTTCCTTTAACACCAAGTGAAGGTTACATTTGAGCAGTGTTGCTCAAGAGAAGACTTCTTGTTCTGTGTCCTCAACACAGTAAGTGTGCTGTTTATTGACTGCTCTATGGTGCTTCACAAAAAGGATAAAATTAGGAAGGCTGTGTGAAAACAGCTTATAAGGGTTTTAGTTAAATGTGATAAATACATTAAAATGCAAAATGAGAAGGCTCATCTGTACATGGTTAAGATCCTTCAAATTTATATACATGGGGTTTACACTAAGGGGTTGTTTTGAGGCTGAAATTATCTATGCATTAGCTATTTAGATAAATTTGAAATACTGAGAACAAATCTGTGTATGTATATAATAAAGAAAATAAATTACTCTCATAAATTTTTCAATTTTATATTTAGAAAAAAAATCTAAATTATGTCCTAGATTTTAACAAAGTAACTTTTAATATGGAATATGGAGTTTTAAAAGTAGTCAGTATAAAATACCACACAGTAAAATGGAGGGTTGCAATCAGAATAGTAAAGTCTTAGATGGTTGTACTGATGAAAGTGATCCTAGTGGTGTGTATGCTCATGAATGACTGTGTGTGCTTGAGTGTGTATAAGTGTGTGCACATGTGCACATGTGTGTGCATATATGGTATTTATGCAAGTTTTCAGGGCAAGTAAAGTGTATCTTAGAGTTACACAATAATTTCGGAATAAGTGGGGTTCTCTGATGCAATTAATCACACTGTGAGGCAAGTGTAGGATGATTAATGGAAAATGACAGCAAAGGTGGTGTAAGTCCATCAGGATTTGCTTATTGGTTATAGAATGTTAGTAGCATTCAATTAAACCAATATTAGTGTAGTTATTGTGCACTGAAGGCGGTCAGTTGACTCTTACGATGGACCTTCATTATTGTCTGACTCAGAGACTTTAGGTTTCTCTCGAATGCTTTTCTTTCTGTCATCTTTCCCCTTTAACATCTTCAAAATCCCCCAGGACCACGCGTTGGTCTTCTCGTCAACCTGCGGCACGGATCTTGGGAGCATCAGGCATTGACAGAATAATCAGCAAACCGTGAAGACATCGTGTGGACATTCAGTTTAAGTAATTACACTATGCTGACCATAAGTAACAGTAAATAGATCATCGTAGCCAATAATATGGTGCTGTTAGATTTATACATTCTGGTGCATGGATATTTCTTTCACAAAGCTAGTCATTTTTTACTTATTCAGTTAGATTTATTTGGGTTTCTAAAACATAAAGCTAGGTCAAGTCAGCTAGGATTAAGTTTAAAATGTCTACTTGGTATTATTTATGACTAATATAAAATGTACACTAGATCTTAAAAATGTTATTTTAAAATGAAAAGAAGATTTATTAACTCAAAACATTTTTATAAATTATTATTATTATAAAAATGAAGGCATTTATTATTAAGCAAAGGAACAAATATTCAAATTTCAGCTATAAAATTACCACAGATAACAAATGTCTCAGTTGACTTATAACAGAATCTCATCTTGTAGCCATGGTTTATTAAGTAGCTAAGACTGGCCTCGAACTCCTGGGTTCAAGTGATGCTTCTACTAAGCCTCTGGAGTCTAGGTGTGAGCTATAATTATGTTATTATGCAGAAGACACCACAGCCATGTAACTAATAAACTCTAGAGATGGTTGTAAAAGTATTATTGACTAATAGATAAATGATTGGGAGATTTTTTTTTTACAAAAATAAAAATATCTACATCACTTGTAATTTGTCCTCTTTTCCTTTCCTTTTTTTTCCCCAGAAATGAGATTTTCCAATCCTCTATTTCATTTACAGTGTGATACAATTATCCTTCTTGACCTACCCTTAATGTCAATTAAGCCTTCTCATAATTTTAGGACTGAAGAAGGACAATATTTTCTATTGTTTATACTGTCTGGAGATGAACACTAAATTATCATATATGTACTATTCTGGGGAAAAAGAACAGTTCAGTGATTATTCTTACCCATCGTCAGCACCTTCCTCTTCTATCCCATCATAGATCTCATCATCTGGTGGTGGTGGTGGGAACATCCCTTCATTTGGATTAGGAAGGAAACCATTTGTCAGTTGTGCAATTTGATCACATACAGCCCACTCTGATTTTGATACCAGTTCTCTCCCATTTGCCTGTAGAAAGCATCCCCTTTTCATATTAGCCATTTAAGTGGAAAACTTTGCATTTCTCACTATCACATAGATAATTCATAATCAGTTGCTTTACTAATTGTTTTAAAGTATTTTAGGGCCAACAGCATCATAAAGAAGTGAGGGGTGATGGGCACTCTGCACCTGGCATAAACTCATGGGTGAAAATTAATATGAGAAAACGTAGAATGGAGTAGGAGCTAGAATTAGATATCTATCATGAAAAAAGAGAAGTGACCTACTAAAAAAAAACCTCAGTTGACGGCAAGTAGACACTTAGGAGAAGACTAAGATGCCGATTTATGAAGATTAAACAGAATGAAGGAGGACTGTAGACACTAATAGTAACAGAAAGAAACTATAAAGGGAAAAGTCACATTTCAATGCATACATATTAAACTGAAACCCGTTTCTGTTTCATTTTTTATGCTGTACCCCTAGGAACTTGCCTACTAGACATGTATTTGCTTAATGAATTATTGACTACCTTCTCTGTGCAGGAAAATAACCTTGAAATATAACTTTCAGGGTAATAATCTGAGCTCTTTGTTTTGGTAAATCAGGGGGTCGTGAGGAGGCATCGTCAACGTAGCCATAGAGTTTGCTGTATAGATAGAGATAGTTCTGGAAGTGAAAGGGGTGGCTTATTCCTAACTGTGCTCAAACAGTCTGCAGAAAGCAAGACTATCCCAGGCACTCTGGGAGTGGCGTCACAGGAGGATCCCCAGTAAACTTGGAAGACAGAGGTGACTGAGTCCCAGTCACTTGGTGACCAGGACTAGAATCCGGGTCATAGACTCCTAGTCCTTTTTCCTCCTTAAGATCCTATTGAGTCTTTAATTTCTGCTTTCTATACAGATATATAAAACGATGTATGCTGGGGGTGGAGATGGGATAAGGGTTTTCTGGGCGGGGGAACTGGGAAAGGGAATAACATTTGAAATGCAAATAAAGAATATATTCCATAAAAAATAAAAATAAAAAATGATGTATGTATATATGTCAAGAAAGCAGAAGAGAAACTGTCTAGGGAAGCAAAGGTAAGTAAGGGGGGGGGAAGAGGAAGAGGAAGAGGAAGAGGAAGAAAGGTGTGGGGGGCGAGGATATGCTAAAGTTCATTATATACTTACACAGAACTCTTCTTGTGGTACAATGTCTGTACCAATAAAATTATATTTAAAATCCTTAATTTGATGTACAGAAATATCAAAAACTCCCCTTACAGTTAGCAAACTGCAGTGTTTTGCCATGAACATATTCAAACAAGTTCAAGAGTGCAATCACAGAAAGCTCGTCTCTCACCTCCACTTCCGCTCTGACCGTGGCTAGGAACGAAACAGAAATAAGAAATGTGTGAATTATTTGGTTTTGCAAGAATAGAAATTCAAACACTGAGCAGACTGTCAATATTAGCATTCTACTTAAAACTAGGATGAAATACAGGAAGAGCAAGAAGAACTTTAAATGTAGCAGATCGGAAGTGACAGGGCAACAATGTAGCCAGTGAGCACCGGCAGGAAACAGTGAGCTCCGGCAGGAAACAGTGAGCTCTAACACCCTGGTTCACAGCGACTAAAAGCTGCTTGCTTTCAATAAATTTCCCAGTAGGCAGTTTTCAGTTATTACACATTATATTTAAAATTATTTTAAAAACTACCCTGTATTATTTTCGGAGTCAATTAGGACAATTATCATTGTATCAATTCAATCCCTTTTCCGTATCTTAGACCCACAGTATCTAACTCTTAATCTATTATCATTGCACTCTGTTTTAAGAGGAAAAAAAAATAAGTTGATATCTTGATGGGACTTTTACCTTTCAAAACCCAGATTGGTTTTGTTTTTGATTTTTTTTTTTAACCTAACAGTCAAAGATTTCTATTTTAGTTTTTATAGTTATGTACTCTGGGCTGTGTCTCCCTGTGTGAGTTGCATGAGAAGTGTAGACACTGGAAAAACATAAGACATCTGCTTGTACAATTTTGTCATTTTTGCAGGAAGGCATCCAGGATCCCCAGGGTTTAAGTCCTTTTGAACCTAGCTATAGACCCCATTTTTGGTCTTTGTGTAAAGTACCATCAGCAGGAATAAATGTGCTGTTATCAGCACACAGGGCAACTGTGTCCTGGTTCTCAACTTGAACATGCCTTTTACAAGCCAATGGAAGGAACTAGTCTGGTACAGACCACTGGATAATTAATAAAGGCACACTGCTCTCCATGGAACTTTGTAGAAAGGCATGGAACATCATCCTCTAGAAACCGATTTGTAAAGTCATTGTCACACTGCCTCTAGTAGTCACTGTCATTTCTATTTTCTCTGCCACTTCTCGGAAAGAGGCAATCCTTAGAATTAATTACATTCTGAATAGCTGATTGATGTTCCTTGTGAATATGTTTCCTCTTGGAGATTCTCACATCTAATGCTTCAGGAATGTCCCAAGCTAGGACCAGAGCTACCTAGTCCTAGCTCATTTCATCTATACGGTGAATTTATTTATGTATGTAGTATACACACTTCCTTCATCTCAGACTTGAACTTCCAAAATAGTAGTTACATAAACCTTTCCTCTTTATAAGTCAAAGGTCTCAAGTATTTCAGTGTAGCAATGAGAAACTAATATGTAGGCACGTGGGAGAAGATGGCCTTTGTTTGCTTTTCCAAACAGAATATTTCCTTTTTGTTCCTCTGCTCCATGAAAGTGTGCTTAATTTTTTAGGAGAAAATGCCACCCTAATGCAGTGGAGTAATTAGGAGTAATTATACACTGGAAAGTTAGACCTTTAATGGATATCTGGGATCATAGAAGATTGAGATCTGATTTGTTTTAGGAGTATACTGGAGTTGTAGTGGAAGCCAGTCTTTTTGCTGTTATATTCTTACACAACGACATGAAATGTATTTAGACTCAGAGATTTAAGGGTGAAAAAGGGTGTGTGTGTGTGTGTGTGAAATATACTTCACATTTTCTACTTCATAGTTTCCCAAATCATTCTAGTTTAGGCATGTCCCTAAGATCAACTCATAATATTACAAGAGTGTCGTGTAGCAGACACTACATTTAATACAATTATATGACCCACTGTCTTTCAAATAGCTCTTGATGTGTGTGGCCAACAAGTTAAATAAGATAATGGAGTTTCACAGGGCCTTGCACTCACTCACACTGGGGTTGTTGTACATGATGGTTTAGTGCATTAGGTGACATGGAAGGTAAAATTGTGGAATCCTGAAGTACACGATGTCTGGCGAGGGGGTAGTAGTCTGCATACTGTCTGTGTGTGTCACACACCTGTTAGGGGCATCTTGCTCAGCCACATCATCGTAGACCTCTTGGTCATCTTCAACAAGTCTTGGTGGGGCAGCATTGAGAGAGTCCTTTTTCCGTTTCAGTGAATCATAGTCAATCTCCACAGCAGTTGTTTTAATATAACCATCTATCAAAGGGAGAAAGGGGTCCAGGCAACTGGAGCTTAGACACTTGAGGGGTTGTTTTGAAATATCAATTGCTCACTTACTCTTAGAGATTTCTCTTTAGGCTGGGATTGGAGCTTAGCATGCTTAGAGCTCTGGGTTTGGTTCCCTGGCTCTGTATGTGCACACCTATGCACAGACACATGGATACAACCAATGGCACTTTGTTAAACATTAAAGAGATCTCTTTGCTTGCCATCTTGACTTAAGGACCTTCTGAGGTTTTATATACTCTGTCAGAGACGTGTGACACTTTAGAGTCAAGATTCAATGTGAAGATTCTAAAATGGCTCGCATGACACATTTTTTCCCCAACAGAAATGAAGAACATAAGACTTTTGTAAAAGTTTACATCACTCTTCACTAAAAAGAACTAGACTTGCCAGTGGTCCATTTCCTCTCTGTTCACCCAGTAGCATAGTCCTAACATGAGCTCTAAAGATCTGGAGGGATCTAATGCTAACTCAAGAGGGACTTATGACTAGGCAGAGAACCCACTACGATTATTCTTATTCATGGATTATAGTATTAAACTAGTCACTGATGACTTATCATTGCACACACATTACATCACACATGACATAGATTAAGGCATCTTACAACTCTTCTGTTTACACATAGATAGAAGCTTCTGTTTACACATAGATAATGATCAACACATAGGCCTATGACTGGCAAAAGTGCATTGGATAAGAGACTACAGAATGCACAACCTTAAATGGAAGGTATGTATAACACTCCTTCCTCCAAAGGCTCAGGGATATTGCAGAAGAAGGACAGCAAGAGTTTAAGGAGCAGGAAAAGGTGGACAATGAGAAGAAAACTGCCCTCTGGACACAGCAGGGCAATTGTTCTTACAAACTTACAGCAGTTGTGACAGTATTCACAAGAGCTGTCAAGACCTAGACAGATCAGATCCCAGCATGAGAGGGGAGTTAGGCATGAAATTCCACCCCTAACCAAGAAGTGACTGGTAACTGATAGTTATTGGAAAAGAACAAGTAAGTTTCCTCTGAGAGTATAACTACTAGTGTTGACCACACTCCAGTGAAAAGACACACATCCAATAATATTTGGATAACATAAATTGCTATGGATGGGGGAGAAAGGGAGGGAAAAAGACACAAAGTTGCTTGAAAAGGAGTGGTTGAATCTGGGAAGAATTGGGGGAGGGAAGGTGAATATGATTAAAACATGTTGTATGAAGTTCTCACATAACTAGCTAAAAATAATACAGAAGAAATGGACACATATAGACACACACAGAAACACATGCAGACAAACACAGACACACAGACACACACACACAGACACAGATATATACACACACAGAGGGAAGGAGAAGAAGGGAGAGAGAAAGGGAGGAGGAAGGGAGAGAGGGAAGGAGGAAGGAAGAAAGGGAGGGAGGAAGAAAGGGAGGGAGGGAGGGAGGGAGGGAGAGAGAGAGAGGGAGAGAGGAAGGAAGAAAGGGAGGGAGGAAGAAAGGGAGGGAGGGAGGGAGGGAGGGAGGGAGAGAGAGAGAGAGAGAGAGAGAGAGAGAGAGAGAGAGAGAGAGAGAGAGAGAGAGAGAACAGACTGGCCCTTGAAAAGGTGAGCTCACATGACCCCCTCGCAGTCCTGCCCAGCCATTTCCCTTCCGGGTTGTCCGTGATGCGGATTATTTCAATGTCCTCTCCTTGCTTGAAGCTCAGTTCGTTCTTTCCTCCTTTGACGTCGCAGCGGGCTTTTGCATGATGGATGACTTGAATGGGGCCCGTGAGCTACGAGGGGGAAAACATAATAGAAAACCACTAAAAATACAATCTCGAAAGATAGTAATTCCACAACTGTCCTTCTTGGTGAATGCTCTTATTGGAAGAGTTAAGGCAGACTCAGTGTCCCACAGGGAATCCTGCAGAAGGGGAGGAAGGAACTAGAGGGAGCAAGAACACCAAAGAACCCCACAGAGCCAACTACCCAGGGCTCACAGGGGCTCACAGACTCCGAACTGACAATCAGGGAGCCTAGTGGGTCTGACCCGACCCTGCATATATGTCATGGGTGTGTAAATTGGTCTTCTTGTACGACTCCTAAGAGTGGGACTGGGGGCTATCCCTGACCTTTTGACTGCTTTTGGAACCCCTTTTCTCTTCCTGGGTTGCCTCCTCCAGCCTTAATAAGAAGAATGGTGCCTATTCTTACCATAACTTAATGTGCCATATTTTGTTGCTATACATGGGAGGCCTGAACTTTTCTGAAGAGAAATGGAGGAGTGAAGTGGGGGACTAGGAGGGAAGGAGGGAAGGGAAGATGCAATTGGGATGTAATTTATGAAAGAAGAATGAAGAAAAGATATGAAAGAGAAAGAGTTAGGGGGAAAAGCCACAGAGGTGTAGCAAGATCAACAGAGCCCAGGTGAACATGTGTGTGTGGTTCATCAGAGCCCAGGTGAACACGTGTGTGTGGTTCATCAGAGCCCAGGTGAACATGTGTGTGTGGTTCATCAGAGCCCAGGTGAACATGTGTGTGTGGTTCATCAGAGCCCAGGTGAACATGTGTGTGTGGTTCATCAGAGCCCAGGTGAACATGTGTGTGTGGTTCATCAGAGCCCAGATGAACATGTGTGTATAGTTCATCAGAGCCCAGGTGAACATGTGTGTGTGGTTCATCAGAGCCCAGGTGAACATGTGTGTGTGGTTCATCAGAGCATGGTGGATGCTGATGAGCGTAAGAACTCTGGGAAAAATATCAAATAAGTGGGGCAGCATATGTACGGATGTACACTAGCCCTTCCTCCCTCCCTCCCCCTTCCTCCCTTCCTCCCTCCTTCCCTCCCTTCTTCCCTTCCTCCCTCCCTCCCTTCTTCCCTCCTTCCTTCCCTTCCTCCCTCCTTCCTTCCCTCCCTTCTTCCCTCCCTCTTTTCCTCCCTCCCTCCCTCCCTCCCTCCCTCCCTCCCTCCCTCCACCCCTCTGTCCCTTCTTCCCTCACTCTTTTCCTCTCTCCCTCCCTCCCTCCCTCCCTCTTTTCCTCCCTCCCTCCTTTCCCCCTCCCTCCTTCCCTCCCTCCCTCTTCCCTTCCTCCCTCCTTCCTCCCTCCTTCCCTTCTTCCTTCCTCTCTCCTTCCTCCCTCCCTCCCTTCTTCCTTCCTCCATTCCTCCCTCCCTCCTCCTCCCCCTTCCTCTTCTTCCCCCTCCTTCCTTCCTCCTCCCCCTCCCTCCTCCTCCCCCTCCCTCCTCCTCCTTCCTCCTTCCCTCCCTCCCTCCTTCCTTCCTCCCTTCTTCCCTTCCTTCTTTCCTTCCTTCCTTCCTTCCTTCCTCTTCCTCTCTCCCTCCCTCCCTCCCTCCCTCCCTCCCTCTTTCCTTCCTATTTTTTGCCTGTTGGAGTATAAACGTGTAGTAAATATTACCTGCTACAAATAAGATAGCATTTTACAAATAGCTTCAAAAATAGTAAACAAATGTTAGGCCAAGTTTTTATAACTAATATTCTGATAGCATGATGATTTCTTAATAGGAGAATAATATATTTTAAGGTGTGAGTCCCTAGATCCTAATTTTCTCTTCCTAAATGAGTATCTTCAATAGGGTATCTCTCATCTTTTGACAAATAAGTATGGATTGTGATTTTTTTGGGGGGGAGGAATGAGGGAAAGAAAGTGTTTCTTTGAGCCCATGTTGTCGTGAATTATGTGACATATTAATTAATTAAAAGCATAAATTGATAGGCAACTCCCATACCAATTATGGGATTTATTAGTAAAAGCAGACTTAATTAAAAAGGTTTTGGGCTGAGCTGGCTTTATTATAGTTGGCCTCTGTTTGTAAACAATCTGTAATCTGAATATTTGAATTACAGATCTGCAGCTGCATCGGACTTGAATTCGTGCAGTGTTCAGAGTATGAATTGGTTTCTTGTTAATATTGTCTTACTACTTCAGGGAAAGACATAGATAGCATCATGCCAGTTTTTGAGGACGATTTCTCAGTAATGTTGAATTTATTTTAGTATCAATACATTGATATGTCAGCAAAAAAGGAAAAAATGTAAGTTTAATTATGATATGCCATGACACTGATGGATTTTCATATTTATAAAACCCAGTGTCTATTAACACCTGAGTGAAATATAGCTTGTAAGGTCTCAAGACTTGACAGACACTTAAGTTCTTATTGACTGACAAGACTTCTATACTCTGTTTTTCTTATGGACAAAGTTATTTGAATGAATGTGTGAAACAACGTATTACTTTTTTCCCAAATTAATCACAAGTCCTTGAAAACTATGAATGCTCTCTCATGAAAAATACATTACATACATTTTCCTGTATTACATTTTTTCCTGCAAGAATACACATCTTGGTAGTCATGGTTTTTGTGTAAGTAAAATGTTTTAGTTTTTACATTGTAATTATAGCGTTACTTGTGCACAGAAGACTTTTTCCAAGATTTCATGAAAACTCATAGAAGGTAGAGTGGCTTTTATATAACATTTCATTTGATCTCATAACAGACTATAGAAAAATGTCATTCATTTTCACTTTTAAGACTAAGACTATGAATCTCAAGGAGTGAGCAATAAGTCTGAGAACACAGAATGTGTATGTGCAGCTGGAATTGGGGTCTAGGTCTGTCCAAACGACTCCAAGCTGGGTGTTTTCCTCTCAGCACGCTGTGAAACTTTTGTTTTAGCATAACAAATGTACTGGGAAGTTATACATGAGTCACACCTCATAATTCCATGTATCAGATTCTCTAGAGAAATAAATACTTAAAGGAATAAATATTTAAAGAAAACCACGTGAATTCCCTTAAAAGTGAAGAATAGTTTTGTAATTCAAACCATTGCTTGAAATACTTCTGAGGCCCCAGAAACATACCAGATGGCTTACGTCATCAGAGATGGCATAGCTCTATGAGAGTTCAGACGGTGCATGTAGCACAGTAGGAGTAGTTGTAGAGGTCACACAGTTACCAGCATTCAGAGAAGTTAAAGGCCAGAAGTTGAAGCATTTAAAGAGGGAGGAGAGGCAGCAGGTCTTAGGTTATCAGTAAGTACAAGGGTCTCTGGTGACTTGAAGGAATGTGGTTCATCCAAGAATACTGTGTCCATTGCACCACTGTGAGATGTGCCATTGGGACATCTTTGTGTGTGGTTCCAGACTCGTGGTACACAGTAATGGTGCATTCATTTCCTCTGTCAACATAATATCCCTGGGTACCCATGAATTATAAGCTAATTTATATATATATATATATATATATATATATATATATATATATATATATATATATATATCCTGTTTCATTTTTGATGGTAGGATAAGGTGGTGTTTTTGACAGAAATGATACTATGGCTTTGTTCATCAGCAAGCAAGCTCTCACCTTGAATTTCTTCTTCAGTTCTTGCTCTTTCTTCTCTCTCTCCTTCTGTTCTTTCCGTTCTAGCTCTAACCTCTTCTTTTCCTCCTTTTCCCGTTTCTTGTCTCGTTCCTTGGAGGACTCTCTGTGAATGGAAATTGTTACATTGTGGCTACGTGGGCAGGTGTTTGTAGGTCAGGAACGGCTACGCAGAGAGGTGTCTACCCACTAGCAAAAATATTTCCAAAGACGAGAGAAAAAGGCAAGAAGCTAAAGATGTGAGAATTCTGTCTGTGTGAGGTTTAAAGTCAGAGGGAGGCCCATAGCTACAAATCCCTTCTCTGGCAGCACAGGTCCTCCCTCTGCAGCGCGCACCACAGGAAGGCACTGTTCAGAAAGCCCCTGTCCTTGGCGTGCTGGCAAGTCGCCCTCTCACTTTCCTAAGCATGCGTGGGCATGTGCTCACAGGCACTCATACACATTTTAATCTAGAGACTACATGAAACAGGTTGAAGAATCAGGCAGAATCAATTGAACCAAATCCCTCACACTATTAGTGATACTCTTCTGCTTTCAGAAGACGGGAAGCTAGCATAAACATCCTCTGAGAGGTTCTACCCAGCAGTCAATGGAAAGATATACAGAGACCCACCCTCAAACATTAGATGGAGTTCCAGAGTCTTATGGAAGAGTTGGAAGAAGGATTGAGGGACCCAAAGAAGACAGGACTCCACAGGAAGACCAACAGAGTCAACTAACCTGGACCCTTGGGGGCTCCCAGAGACTGAATCACCACCAACCAAAGAGTGAGCATGGGCTGGACCTAGACACCCTGCACTTATGTAGCAGATGAGCAGCTAGGTCTTCATTCAGGTCCACTACCAACTGGAACGGGGGTTGTCCCTGAGCCTGTTGCCTACCTGCTTGCCTGCGGATCCTGCACCCCTAAATGGACCATTTTGTCTAGCCTCAGTGGGAGAGGAGGTGCTTAGTCCTGCAGCGACTTGATGTGCAGTGCAGGTGTGTGTGTGTGTGTGTGTGTGTGTGTGTGTGTAAAGCACTCAGAATGGGGCTTCCCTTTTTCAAAAGAGAAGGGAAAGGTGGAATGGGGGTAGGAGTTGCATGAGAGGGTACAGGGAGGAGAGGAAGGACTGATATTGGATTGTAAAGAAAAGAGATTACTATTATTTCCACACACTTTCTGTGGTGATTTGAATATAATGGACCCCATAGACTCATGGGCATGACTGCTTGGCCCATAGAGAGAGGCATTCTTAGGAGGTATGGCCTTGTGGGAGGAAGTATATCATTATGGAGGCTGGCTTGGAGGTCTCATATGCTCGAACTAGGCCTGATGGGACAGCTGCAGATGCTGCTGTGGATCGAGATGTAGAACTCTCAGCTCCTTCCCCAGCATCACGTCTGCACGAATGCTGCCATGATTCTCACTGTGACAACAATGGACTGAACCCCCGACACCTGTAAGGCAGCCATGGTGAAATGTTTTCCTTTTTAAGAATTGCCATGGTCATAATATCTCTTCACAGCAATAGAAATCCAAATGAAGGCAGTTTCCAAGAAATTTCTTAGTCTATTTTAAACTCTATTGCAGAGTCACTTTTCATACCTACCCAGTAGACTAGAACATGGGCATCTGGTACTACGCTAAGCCAGAGTCCACAATATGTCTGTGTCTGGGTGAGGAAGATACACACACACACACACACACACACACACACACACACACACACACACACACGCACACAGACACAGAGATAGAGACAGAGAAACAGAGAGAGGGTGGGAGAAAGAGACAGAGAGAGACACAGAGACACAGAGAGAGACAGAGAGAGAGTGAGGGAGAGAAAGACACAGATTCTGAAGTCTGTTCCCTGACTGTCTCTTAAGTAGCTTCAGGTCTCACATGACAGTTTGTCACTAGAGACCCATGTAGAGTCCTTGGAGAAGCGAACCAATTTTAGTCCTTTGTAGTGAAATAAGGGAGGTCATTACAGGCCAACCATTTGTGTAACTAACGTTTTTTTCTGCCTAGTGCTTTTGCACACCCATCTGCCCTCATACAAAACATTGTATTTATTTTAGAAGAAGATTGTTATGGTAATGAAAGCAATGCATACATGTCCTCATATGTTTCTCCTTCACTTTCTTGTTCCTGTCAAGGAAAATCAGATAATTAACTGTGATTATTCCAAAAGGTCACACACATATTTCATGGACAAATTATTCCTCAAAATAATTAACTATTTAATTATTAAAATAAATAAATAATAATAATAAAATTTAACACATATTTCATTGGCAAATTGGTCCCTAAAATGTTTATAATTTGAGCCTAAATTGGCTTATTCAAAATTTTCTTTTTTCTCTCTCTTTTTATAATTGTGAGAGAAACTAGGAACAAACAAAGGAAATTGAATTCTCTGTCTTGCTCAGTCATTTAGCCGTTCAGCCCAACACATGTTCAGCGCCATACTACTCTACCTTGGGCCAGAATGCTGACTGGCATATAATATTTCAAGCATTTGAATTAAGTGAGGTTAGAAAAGGAAAAATATACCATTGAGACTTGTAACACTTTTTATTTGTCTGTTTATAACAATAGTATGTGAATCATAATAATTGTTAAGCATTCCTAGTTTAGCAATAGAAAAAGAGATATAAAAATATCTGACCTCTTCTATATTTCCAGTACCTAAAGGATTGAAAAAACAAAACAAGACAATACACTGTAATTAAGAAACACTTCAAAATGCATAAAATAATACTTATGACAATTTAAAGTATAACCCCAAACTTAACCCTTTAAAGCATAAAATAAAATACGTGCTTGGTATTTTTTTAACACTTGTAATTTAATTACAAAGTTATTTTATGGATTTTATAAGATAATGCAAAAGCAAATAACAATTATGGTACCTATTATTCGCTCTATGTAAGGCATAGTACATTCCATACGTGTACTTGTGTGGAATGATGTAAAATGGGTGTGTGTGTGTGGTAGAAATCACCAACAGTTCAGCTCATTGGCACATTCTCTCTTGGGGATTTGCTTTCATGTATCAATAAGGTAAGGTGATTAAACTAAAAAAGACTACTCAAGAGTTTATCGTAAAATACACTCTGCCAGATATCAAGCCACAATCTGATATTATGTTACTAAGATGATACCATTGAGCTCAACCATGATAAAACAACAAGGTAGTGTTGCTTTAAAACACACAGAAAGGACAAAGGAAGTGAAACGAGTGCTCAAGGACTGTACTGGAGACTTTTATGTCAATGTGACAGAGGCTAAAGTTATTCGAGTGGCAGGAACCTCCATTTCTAAAAATGCCTCCATAAGCTCGGGTTGTAGGCAAGCCTGTAGATGAATTGGCCATTGATAGGGGAGGGCCCAGTTCATTTTGGGCGGTGCCTTCCCTGGACTGGTGGTCCTGGGTTCTATAAGAAAGTAGACTGAGCAAGCTGTGATGAGTAAACCAGTAAACAGCCCCCCTCCATGATCTCTGCATCAGCTCCCGCACCCAGGTTCCTGCCCTGCTTGATGATGAATGGTGATGTGGAAGCATAAGGTAGCCCCTTTCCTCCTCAAGTGGTGTTTCATCACAGCAATAGCAACCCTAAGACTGGGACTAAGAAAACTGCCATATGGTCATATAATATGACATGTACCCACATTCACATACAGTAGGCATACTATAGGGGTGCACTATAAATTATAGGAAGAGCATGAATTGTTTTGAATTTGGTTGGAAGAACACTGGCTCTGTATACAAAACTCAAGAGCATAAAACAGATTTATGAAATGAAATCCAGTAAAAATTAGCTGAGGAGAGGCACTGATTTCAGCGATCAAGCTAGTAGTGGGCTCCCAACATTCCACTTGAGAGGTCCACACTCAGGCTCACATAGGTAGTGCTTGCTAAATCCAGTGGGTTACAAAACAAAAGCATGAAATTGAGAGGGGGCTGGGCGGTGGTGGTGCACGCCTGCAATCCCAGCACTCTGCGAGGCAGAGGCAGGTGGATTTCTGAGTTCGAGGCCAGCCTGGTCTACAGAGTGAGTTCCAGGACATCCAGGGCTACACAGAGAAACCCTGTCTCGGAAAAAACCAAATTCAAAAAAGAAAACAAAACAAAAAACCAGAAATAGAGAGGGGACTCACACAGGTGGGGAAGTGGTATTGATGGGGAGGAGTGGGAAGAGGGAGGATGGGGGGAGGGCTGAGTGGGATGAGAATGTATTATATAAGTGTATGGAGAAAAAGTAAAATGTATGAAAATTAAAATGAGATCCGTTCTATACCATGAGACTGGGAAAAGGTGAGAAGGCTTAGTAAAGCACCCTTTTGCCAGTGAAAGGTGGGCACAGGGTCACATCCGTGCCTTGTTGTTGAGACTGTAGACAGGGTGTCCATTCCGAGGAGCATTCTAGTCCTACTTAGCAAAGTGAATATCTTGGAGCACATAAGCAGCCTTTCCACTGCCATTTCTCTGGGAGGAAATGGCGTCTCTGCAGTCCACCTGGGATGAGCGAATAGAGAAGCCCCGCAGTGTTCTGATCCCGGTGAGTTGGAGCCCAGTAAAATGTGGGTACAGAGTATGGTATGATACCTAGTGACAGCAGACTAAATGTGTGCCCAGTAATGGGGTGGAAGCTGGAAAAACCTTATGCTGTGCATTCTCAAAAAGAAAACTTATAATCTACTTTTTATATAAATTATGTGTATACTTACATATAATCATATGAGAAGGATATATACGAATACACATTGGGTATTTTAGGATGTTTGTTATAGTGAGAAAGGAGGTAAGGAAGCATGAGAATGCTAAGAAATAAATAAAACAAGGTGTCTTAGTCAGGGTTTCTATTCCTGCACAACATCATGACCAAGAAGCAAGTTGGGGAGGAAAGGGTTTATTCAGCTTACACTTCCACATTGCTGTTCATCACTAAAGGAAGTCAGGACTGGAACTCAAGCAGGTCAGGAAGCAGGAGCTGATGCAGAGGCCATGCAGGGATGTTTCTTACTGGCTTGATTCCCCTGGCTTTCTCAGCCTGCTCTCTTATAGAACCCAAGACTACCAGCCCAGAGGTGGTACCACCCACAAGGGGCCCTCCCCACTTGATCACTAATTGAGAAAATGCCTCACAACTGGATCTCATGGAGGTACTTCCCCAACTGAAGCTCCTTTCTCTGTGATAACTCCAACCTGTGTCAAGTTGACACACAAAACCAGTCAGTACACAAGGGATTCGGCATAGGCCAGTGATGGTAACAGGCCACTAAGGACGCCATGACAGCTGACTAATTCAAACATGTACTTCAGATTAAAAAAAAGAAAGTTACCCCTTACCATCAGAGTGCATGACACCATCTTGATTTTCCTCATTTATAGGATGTCTGAAAACAAGAAAGATAGAAAAAAACCCATGAGAATAAACTAGAAGCTTGCTTTAAAATGAAAATATACATAAACATGTGCACATAAACTGCAACCTCCCTCTGGCCTCAGCAGACACCTGGCTTGCACATAGCACACATACATACAGGCAAAACACTCGCGCACATAAAATAATGATAAATAACATAAAAAAATACACTATCGTCTAGATACAAGTTTTACCTCAAACCAAAAATAAAACACTAAGAAAGAAAAAACCAAATGTGATCAAGCTAACTTTGGAAGGCAGACTTGAGAGAATATGGTATATGAAATAGAGGGGGCTGGGCGGTGGTGGCGCACCCCTGCAATCCCAGCACTCTGGGAGGCAGAGGCAGGAGGATTTCTGAGTTGGAGGCCAGCCTGAGAGAGAATATGGTAACAGCAATTCACTGATAGAGACCCAGTTGGCAAAACCTAGACAAGGCTAGCCATAATATCTTCCAAACAATCTGATTCCCTCAATAAATAAATCACAAGGAAAAAAAAAGAAAAAGAAAAACTGAGGTGGCAGGCAAACTTATAAAATTTGAACTGAATTACCAAAGACTCTAGGCCTCGAACTCTTAGTCAAAGTTAAAGTTCACACACATTTTATGACTGAAAACAGAAAACTGGCTTTTTTTTTTTTTGACAGAGTTTTACTATTTAGCAGGTCAAGTTGGCCTTGACCTAGTAACCTCCATGCTTCAAGATCTTGAACACTGGGATTAGAGGCCTGCGTCCCATTGGATGACTGATTTGATATTTTAGGCTAACACCCAGGGTTTAATTTGGGGGAAATATTTACTAAAATGTCTATGTATTAAATAAGACAATGTTTATTATTAGTTTCAGGACAACACAAGAAAGAGAGATGTTGAAGAGACAGATGAACCAGAACTATTTATAACTCCTGCTGAAGGTACAGGACTTTGGGCCCACTACAGTACCGTCTCTACCTTCCTCATGCTTAACTATCTTTTACCATGCATACATTTCTGGGGGAAAAAAACTAATTTAATTACAAAAGCTCTTGGGCTCTCTAAAGGACCTGATTTAATTCCAAAGCTTTTACGGTGTCATGGGAAGATTTGTAGTGACGTCATTGGGAAGTCCATTTAAGGCGGTGGTGCTTAACCTGTGGGTCATGACCCCTTTGGGAGTCCAGATCAGATATCCTGTATATCAGATATTTACATACAATTTATAACAGTAGCAAGATTGTAGTTATGAAATAGCAACAAAATCATTTTATGATTGAGGGTCACTCCAACTATATCGAAGGGTCGCAGCATTAGGAAGGTTGGGGACCATTGATTTAAGGTGCTTCAAAAGGAAAGTCAGCATCTTACATTTGTATATGCAGCATGAAACATCCAAGGATACTTAAGTTAGTTTAACCTTCAAGCCAACATGTTGAAACCTCCTGAAGCTGAGTGGGCCAAACTCACTGGACAATTGACAATATGGACAATTACTGTAGCCTTGTGCTTACATACGTATAATCCCAGTACTTGGGGTTCAAAGCCAGCCTGGACTGTATAATAAATTTCCATTTCAATGACAAAGCAAAGCAAAGCAAAGAAAAAAAAAAGATCCTTTTGGAAATAATTATTAAATAAGATTGCTAGGTGTGGACAAGGAAGAACAAGTTTTAGAATGGAAATGTAAGTGATGTTTGGTTTCTGAGTCCAGGACCAGGGACTGAAGCACATACCTTATCAATGCAGACCTGGCCTCCAGTTCTCCCAGCATCCCTCAGTCCCTACCTGCCATACCCTGCCCCCGTCCCTGAATTTTTCAGTCTAGGGCTTGGGCTGCCCTTCCCCCAAAGGCTCCTGCCTATATAATCTAGACATTTTAGTCTCTCCCTCATTTCTCTCTCTCTTCCAGCACACACACTCTTTCTCTTTCTCTCCATCACCCATAGTGATTTCCCTGGCCTCGGTCCTTGGGGGCCAGTGAACTCATCCAAGAGCAGCTCCCCAATAAACCTGCCTTTCTTATATTCTAATCTGGCTTGAGTTGGCTCATTTCACTAGCAGAGAAATAACATATCTCTTAACAAAAGTAAGTCCTTTACCTTAGCTTTAAGGAATAGCATTTTATTGAAAACGTATATACTCTGGACATAAAATACACTGACGTTCTACAAATGAATAGTCTGTCTTATGGTGACTAGGGCACAGGACTGAGTCAGGAACTCTGCTTCTCCAGTGCTTTACTTATAGGCCTCCCTCCCTCCTCCCTCCTCCCTTCTCCCTCCTCCCTTCCGTCTCCTCCCTCCTCCCTCTGTTCCCTCCCATCCTAATCTTTGAGATGGGGTCTCTCTTTGTCGCTCAGAACTCCAGTCCTCCAAATGCCAGGGATATCTCTGCCTGTCGCATTATCTGATTTCCTGTGGGTACAGAATCCTCACTCTATCTCTGAACACTCTCTCTATGCTTAGCTGGTGGAGTTTTATTGGGTTAATCCCAGTTCTAAAATAAAAAAGTAAAAAATAAAAAGAAATGACTGTTACTAGTGTGTGCGCGTGCCAGGACCTTACCCTCTTCTTTTTTCTCATCATCCCCCTGCTGTAGATCGTCTGGGAGGTTATCACCCAGTTCCAAAGCCTGCCCTTTGCTGCTTCTGGGTGTTTTCAGTCCCCCTCGAGAGGGTTAGGAAGTCTCTACTTAAAAGCAGACCACAAAGCCCTTGAGAAACGAGTTGTCACTCTTCTAATCTACTATAAAAGTTATCATTTTGAAAATACTTTTAGAGTAACTCCTGCCTTGCTAGGTCTGTGTGTGTTTGTATTTTTAATGAGCTGGTGATATACCAGAGATACAAAGACTAGGATCACTTTTATCTCCAAAATGAATTATTACCATTTGTTTAAAAGGATTAACAAAAACAACAACAACAATAATAATAACCCACCACTGGACTCACAGTGTACTTGCTGAAACACCTGGATAAATAGTAAAAAAATAAATAATAATAAGGCAAATGGTATTAGCACATTCATTCAAAGTGTTTCTCACCTAAGAAGTTGTTATTTGTACACAAAGGCTCAATATGAATATTATGTCATATAAAACGTGATGCCATTTTATATAGGTCTGAGTTCATGCAGTATATAGTATTAAAATAATAAGTATGAAATAGTGACCACAATGACACTGACAGTGGAGAATAAAATGTACCAAGATGAGGATAAGAAACAGGTACAAATGTCCTGAAAAGACCCAAGCGCAATTGCCACCAACTGCTCAGTGTCCAAGGCATAAAGAGGAACTTCACCGAGAGAAGAACGGAAGACGGAATACTGAGCGGAGGGAGTGGGCAGGGAGGAGAAACTCAGAAAGCTCATCAGCGGAGATCGCGCCATTCAAGCAGGCTTTCCACTACAGTTCTTTGTTTTCGACACAGCCTAAAGAACCAAATGAAATTCATTTAACATTATGCCTGCCATTTTGGAGCACTCTTGGGGTGGGGTGGGGACTGTAGCTCAGTGTAGCTCAGTGCTTGCCTAGTGTGTATGAGGTCCTGGTTCAATTCCCAGGAAGATAAAACCAAAACTAAACAAACAAAGGTTCTATATAAAGATGTGAAACTGTAGTTTTTTTTTTTTTTAGTGCTGTATTTACTCTTTGTAAGTTTTGCTTTTAACCATTTATTGCTGTTGATTTTTTTTTTTTTTTTGAGAAAGACACACAAAGCTATTTTATAGCTGCCCTTATCAGGAATGGACCCCTCCCTTGGGAACACGTCTTTCTATACTTAAGCTATGAGAAATTTCAAAACGATAACTGGCCTAAGCCAAAAATTGCCAAACGGAATTGGGTAAGGCTATTTGATGTGCCAAGTCTCAAGTTCTGGAAAATCCAAAGCACTTGTAGTTAATTACCAGATCATACTGGTACATTCTTCTTTAAAACAATCCCTTCTCCCAACGAGAGTGACTTCAGGAAGAACACTTGGCTCTTTCCTTTGCTGACCTTAGCCATTTCCCACTCATTATTATGTCTTATTACCTCACCTTTCCTGTCTTATTACTATTAATAACCACCAATTTTGTTTGGTATATAAAACTCTCAACGCTGGGTTCCATCTGAAGGATCGGTTTCACTTGACGCAATTCTGATTCCTTTTAAAACATCCCAAAGAAATGCGCTATAGCAAAAGACGTGGACTTGAGCATTAATAACGAAAATTTCAGCCTTCTGATTTCATCTCACTTGGTCAGAGTAACAGGCAGGAAAGTGTAATGCGCGGCCTGTATTCTGACCACTAGGTGGCGAAAGACTGCAATTTAAAATATGCGTAAAACTCAGATCTTTTAAATGATTCGAGATTTCTGGTTCCCATTTACCTTCAGACTTTTCAAACTTGTAACATAAATTGATGTGAAGGACACAATTACAAATTACTTCCCAGAATAACTTCAGAAGCAGGCTGAGCAGGCCCCTCATGGTCAAAGTCCCTATCTCCCTAGATTTTCCCCTTGTTCCCAGTTGGCGATTCTACTGTGCACCCCAGGGGAGGGAGCTCCAACCTGGTCAGTCATTTAGCCCAACCATCACCAGACTGATGCTGAGCCAGACTCTGTTCCAGAAATTCTTCCCTGTCTACAGTATTGGTTTTTTTTTTTTTTTTTTTTTTTTTTTTTTTTTTTTTTTGCCTTTGCTGGTTATTTCTTATCACCATATATAAACATGTCCATTTTCTTATAAGCTCTATGCCACCCTTGCTACCTAACATACTTGAGGTCAGCCTAGGTTATAATAGCATGAGATCCTGCCTCAAAATACAGAAACAGAAACAAACAAAAATTCTTCCCATCCCCGTTGTTGTCCTGTGCCTTTGATTCACTGGAACAGGGTCATAGAATTGGCTCTGTCCAATTTCTCTCTATGTGAATGCATGAATGTGCATGCCTAGACTGGCAGTTGAAGTTGAGTATCTTCTTTTATTACATTACACTTTATATTTTGAGACAGGGTCTTTCTCACTGAAACCAGAGCCTTTGGTTTAGCTACTCTGACTGGTCCGTGAGTCTCGGGACTCTACCTGTCTCTGTCATATCTGTAAGCCCTCCACTTCCTTGGAATTGGGGATCCAGATACATGCTTTTTACATGTGTGATGGGCACAAACCTCACGCTTGTGTGGCAGGCACTTTCCAGTTGCTAAGACCGAAGGCTTTGGAGCCACACATGATCCTCACTGTGGGCTTCATAAATAAATTCAAATGTTGCTGCCATTCCCTTCAAAATGTATCCACGGTGCCGACCTTTCTTCCCATGTTGGCTAGAATGCTCTTTATACTGCTCTTTATATATTTTTATATATTTATATTGCTCTTTATAATGCTCTTTGTATACGCAAAACTAACCGGTTCTGGGGTTCTGGTGCTGGCTTGATGTTTGCCCATCTACTTAACGTGACCATAATGGAACGCAAGTCACTTAGGGTCTGTCACAGCACGCGAAGCCAGTATAATCCGCGCTTTCCGCATTGCTTCTCTTGCTGCCTTTAGAGTAGTTCTGCCCCTCCCTCCTCAGACTTTGGCTCTTCTGTTTTTCTCCTCTGTTGGCTTCTGTTGTTGCTTAGACTGGCAATTAAAGTTGAGTATCTTCTATTATTACATTACACTTTATATTTTGAGACACTCCGTTCTCTGCCTTGAGCAGCCCCTCCCCCATAGCTTTATGCCTAACACCCACATCCCCTTGCGTCTTTGCTTCCTCACATCGCTGTTTAAAGCTGTAAGGATATGCTGTCTGTAACACCCCTCACGTTTCCTTTCCTGTTTTTCCCCTAGGGACTTGACCCTTACTGCCCATCGCAGTGTCTTCCATCTGTCCGTCTGTTCCTGTTTCTCCTGCCCTTGCTTCATATAGAAGCAGAGATCTCTGTTTAGTGCATGTCCTTCCCTGAAGTTCAATAGAAAAGACACAGAGAAGTGACCTGGAGTTTTTTTTTTTTGGGGGGGGGGGGGACAGAGTTTCTCTGTGTAGACCTGGCTGTCCTGGAACTCACTCTGTAGACCAGGCTGGCCTTGAACTCAGAAATCTGCCTGCCTCTGCCTCCCAAGTGCTGAGATTAAAGGCATGTGCTACCACCACCCGGCGACTTGGAGATTTGTTGAGTGAATGTTTTACACACCTTAAAAAAAATGTATGAATATACCGTTGCTGTCTTCAGACACAGCAGAAGAGGGCAACAGATCTCATTGCAGATGGTTGTGAACCATGTGGTTGCTGGGAATTGAACTCAGGACCTCTGGAAGAGCAGTCAGTGCTCTTAACCAAGGAGCCATCTTTCCAGCCCCAGTAAATATTCTAAAAGCCCAATAGGTTGTGACTTGAGAGTGGATTCTGAGTAGCGGGAGGGAATAGCATCCACAAGGGTGCTCTGAAGGGTGGGAGACGAGGCTCAGAAACACCTGCATCTTGTACTTTTCTGCCTCGAACCCAACCCATCAATTTTCCATGTACTCCTGAGCATAACTACTCTGGCCCCTTTTGTTTTCGTTTCCTCTATGTATTTATCTAACTTCCCCTTCAGTGGGGGACATTTCTCATCTAGATATTTCCTCATTGTGGAATTTACAGATAGGAACTTTAAAACTGTTGAAGCTTTCTGTTTTGAAGAGACAAATAAGCTTCTAGAGGTCCTTAACCTTCACATTTCCCCTTCTCTGCACACAGTAATTAACTTTACAGTGCTCTAAGTATAGAGTTTCCAGGCAACACAAAACACCAGAGCCTCTTAGATCCTTTCGTGTTCCTTCTAAGTTGGGTCTATTTTACTGAAGTTGGCTGATCATAGATAAGCCACTTAGCTAGAGGAAGCCGTAACAAGATTGAGATAATGAACAATTCAAGGTTTATCTCTGTCAGTGGACTTTGGAAAGAGCTTATAGAAACAATGTTACCTCTAAGAATTCTGTTTCCTTCTTTGAGATTCCTGCAAAGCTGACACATTGACTAGCACCCCATGCTCTACCTCTGCTTTTGAATTCCATTCTTTCTTCTACTTAAGCCTACTTAGGAGCCTTATCCACGGTGGATTCTAGGGACGAGGTTTTCAGACAGTCTACACAGCAGGCCTACTTGTGCTATGTTTTAGAAGAATATGCTATCAAGGCTGGCTGGCCAATGACTTGCAGAGGAACACATTTTCTTTATAAATACACACTTCCGTAAAAGTGGCCTAGTTGATAAAAGTATTTTGCTGTGTGAGGCCTTATCAACAATGTTTGCTTTCCTTCTAGATTTTAGGTCTTCAGACAGGTGTCAGACGCAAGGAAACCATGAGAGTTCCTATGGTCCCTGTGGAAACCTTAGTGTCTACCAACCTCTGGTCGGCTTCTGCTGGAAGCTGCCTGAGTCTTCCACTATTTTTTCATAACCATGGTTTCTGTTGGCCCTTCTCACGCCTGTGGACTTGCCCGAAAAACCTGTGCTTAGACAGCGCCACCTGCTGGCTGTCCTTTCTTTTTTATCTTTGTTTTTTTTTTTTAATTCATTTATCGTATTTTAATTTTTTATTAGATATATTCTTTATTTACATTTCAAATGCTGTCCCCTTTCCTAGTTTCCCCCCTCACCCTGAAAATCCCCTAACCCATTCCTCCTCCCCCTGTTCACCAATTCACCCATTCCTGCTTCCCTGTCCTGGTATTCCCCGACATTGGAACATTGAGCCTTTCCAGGACCAAGGGCCTCTCATCCCTTTGGGGTCTAACAAGGTAATCCTCTGCTGCCTATGCATCTGGAGCCATGGGTAACTCCATATGTACTCTTTAGTTGATGTTTTTGTTCCTGGGAGCTCTGGGAGTACTGGGTGGCTCATATTGTTGTTCCTCCTATGGCGCTGCAAAGCCCTTCAGCTCCTTAGGTCCTTTCTCTAGCTCCTCCATTGGGGACCCTGTGCTCAGTTCAATGGCTGGCTGAGAGTGTCCCCGTCTGTATCTGTCATGCACTGGCAGAGCCTCCCAGGTGACATTTATATCAGGCTCCTGTCAGCAAGCACTTGTTGGCATCCACAATAGTGTCTGGGTTTTGTAACTGTATATGGGATGGATCCCTAGGTGGGGCAGTCTCTGCTCCACAGTTTGTCTCTGTATCTCCTCCTGTGGGTCAGCATGTAAAAGAATGCGAATCAATCCATTCTTATCTCCTTGTACAAATCTCAAGTCCAAGTGAATCAAGACCTCTACATAATAATCAGACACACTGAAATTAATAGAAAAGAAAGTGGAGGAAAGCCTCGAGCACATGGACACAGGGGAAAATTTCCTGAACAGAACACCAATAGCTTATGCTCTAAGATCAAGAATTGACAAGTAGGACCTCGTAAAATCACAACGTTTCTGTAAGGCAAAGGCACTGTCAATAGGACAAAATGGGAAAAGATCTTTACCAACCCTTCATCCGACAGAGGGCTAATATCTAATATATACAAAGAACTCAAGAAGTTAGACCCCAGAGAACCAAATAACCCTATTAAAAAATGGAGTACAGAGCTAAACAACAAATTTTCATCTGAGGAATACCGAATGTCAAGAAGCACCTAAAGAAATATTCAACATCCTAAGTCATCAGGGAAATGCAAATCAAAACAACCCTGAGATCTCACTTCACACCAGCCAGAATGGCTAAGATTAAAAACCTCGCCAGCAGGTGTTGGCGAGGATGTGGAGAAAGAGGAACACCACTGCTGGTGGGATTGCAAGCTGGTACAACCATTCTGGAAATCAGTCTGGTGGTTCAGAAAACTGGGCTCGTCATTTCCGGAGGATCCTGCAATACTGCTCCTGGGCATATACCCAGAGGATTCCCCGGCATGCAATAAGAACACATGCTCCACTATGTTCATAGCAGCCTTATTTATAATAGCCAGAAGCTGGAAAGAATCCAGATGTCCCTCAGTGGAGGAATGGATACAGAAAATGTGGTATATTTACACAATGTACTACTCAGTTATTAGAAACAATAATTTCATGAAATTCTTGTACAAATGGATGGAACTAGAAAAATATCATCCTGAGGTAACCCAATCACAAAAGAACACACATGGTATGCACTCACTGATAAGTGGATATTAGCCCAGAAGCTTGGAATACCCAAGACACAATTCACAGATTAAATGAAGAAGGAGATGCAAGACCAAAGTGTGGATACTCTGGTGCTTCTTGGAAGGGGGAACAAAATGGCTGTCCTTTCTTTATCTTGTTGAATGCCAGCCTCCTGTTACTGAACCCAGAGTCCTGTGACTTTTAATGAGTCATTAGACTTATGGGTGGTCTGGAGAACCCCTGAAGCAGAGGACCTATTGTCAACTACCTTTCCCTTCTCCCCCCCATAATCTCAATGAAATGATAACTGGTCTCAAGGGTTTATCAACTTTCAGAATTCTTGTTTGAGCCACTTGTGAAGATTTCATACTAAAAGTTTGCTGAGCTGGTGCCTGGGGGAGGAATTATAACAGACTTTAGAAGTGCTAGGATCTCGGGCCCACTATGGTGTCATATGCCTGTAATCCAGGCAGAGGCAGAGAGGAGGAGAGGCAGAGAGGCAGAGAGGCAGAGGCAGAAGGAGCATGCCATGGTTGTCTCTGGAGGGGCCCTGTCAGAGCCTTACACATACAGAGGCAGATGCTAGCAGCCAACCATTGGACTTGGCGTGGGGTCCCCAATGGAGGAGCTGGAAGGCAGTTGGGAGGAGCTGAAGGGGTTTACAGCCCTGTGGCAAGAACAACTATGTCGGCCACCAAGATGCCCCAGGGCTCCCAGGGACTAAGCCATCAACCAAGGGGCACACATGGTTCTAACCAAAAAATGTGGCAGAGGAAGGCCTTGTTGGGCATCAGTGGAAGGAATGGTCCTTGGTCCAGTGAAGACTCACTAGATGCCTGAACAAAGGGAAATTGAGGGGGGAGTGGGGAGTGGGTTGGGTGGAGGGGCATATACATGGAGGCAGGGGATGGGAGGAGGGGTTGGATGTTTCCAGGGAGGGGGATGGGAGGAGGGGTTGGATGTTTCCAGGGAGGGGGGAAACCGGGAAAGGTTTTAGCATTTGAAATGTAAATGAAGATTATATGAATTTTTTTTTTTTTTTTAAAAAAGGATCTTTCTAAGGTCAAAGTCAGCTTGGGCTACATAGTTGTAGGCTAGCCAGGAGTATACAGTGAGGATCTGACTCAGAGAAAATGAAAAACAAAGCTAAAATGTAAAATAAAAGTAAATACATGAAAAAATTCTGAGATCTAAATTTAATGAGTTAAAGTAACCAGAGGTTAAAAAAAAAACACTTAGAAATAAGAAATATGACTTTATATATGTGAAAAGGAAAAATAAGGAAATTAAATGTTTAATGAATGAATTTATATGGAAATTAAATATTTAAGAGAACATATATTAGTTATTTTAATTAGGCTAATGCTTATTAGCCAGATTAAATATATATTTAGGTAAATATATAGCTAATATTAATTAGGCTAATAATAATAGTATTAAGTAGATGTTCACACTTGAATTTAGTAGAAGAATCTCCCAGAGTGTTCACAGGGGTTCAAGTGACATCTCTAAGCTCAAATACCTGAAAGGCTGTAATGTTAATATGCACATAACTAGCAGATAAGACCCACCAAGCTACCCACACATAATTAGTTACTAACTTGAAACTCCCATGGAAGTTACAGGTTAAAAAGAATCATGGGTAACTCATAATAAATGCATTTTCCACCACTGTCTTAACTTGTAACTGTGAAGCAATTAAGGAAGATGTCAATGTGATTTTGTAATTAATACATTACATTATGTGGATTATAGGATAAAGACTAACAAACACATCATAAAAAGGATAAGGTGAAATCAAATTATACTATTATAGTGGAATGTCACTGTATTGGGTAGTTTTGTGTCAACTTGACACAAGCTGGAATCTTCAGAAAAGAAGGAATGTCAGTTGAAGAAATGCCTCTATAAGATCCTGCTGTAACCACTTTTATAGTGATCTCACTGTGGGTGGTAAGCGGGCTGAGCAAGCCATGGGTAGCAAGGCAGTAAGCAGCACCCTCCATGGTCTCTGCATCAGTTCCTGTGTCCAGGTTCCCGCCCTCAGTGAGTTCCTGTCCTTACTGTTTTTTGACTATGAACTGTTATGTAGCACTGTTGGTGAAATACACCCTTTCTTCCCCAAGTTGCTTTTAGTCATAGTTTTCTTTTCTTTTCTTTCTTTTTCGTTTTTTTTAGAAGATGTATTTATTTTATGCATATGAGTACACTGTCTCTGTTTCTAGACACACCAGAAGAGGGCATCAGATCCCGTTACAGATGGTTGTGAGCCACCATATGGTTACTGAGAATTGAACTCAGGGCCTGTGGAAGAGCAGTCGGTGTTCTTAACCACTGAGCCATCTCTCCAGTCTCTAGTCATGATTTCATCACAGCATTAGCAACCCTAACCAAGAGTTGGTACCAGGACAGCGGAGTATTGCTGTGCCACACATGGCCATGCCAGTTTGGGGAGGATTGTGGAAGGACTTTGGAATTTGGGGCTAGAAGGGTCATTGAGTGCTGAGAGCTCTGACCTGTTCGATAGGAGCATTGAAAAGAATGTCGAAAGCAGTGCAGACAGTAGGGGCCTGGCTTATAAAGATCCAGCGGGAAGCAAACACTCTTCTGGACTGGTTTTTGGATAAAGAATCTGTAGTTCTGGTCAGCTGGAGCTGAAGAATCAGCTGTATTTAATAAGATACCAGAACCTTTGCTTTGCTGGGATGCTTGGCGCTGGTCAGCTGGAGACATGAGCAGTCCTTAAGAAGCTTTGTTTGATGGCTCAGCAGTTAAGAGCACTGACTGCTCTTCTGAAGGTCCTGAGTTCAAATCCCAGCAACCACATGGTGGCTCACAACCATCTGTAATGTAATCTGACATGCCCTCTTCTGGGTGTCTGAAGACAGCTACAGTGTACTTATATGTTATACATAAACAAATTTTCTTTTAAAGAAAGCTTTGCTGAGGTGAAATCTTCTGGAAAGCATTTCCTGAGAGTCAGCACATAAAACCTGTGTTCCAGGTAAGGCCAACTGTTGTATATGTTCCAAGCTGAACCTGGTAGTGTAGGCATCATCCAGATGGTGCTAGTTCTGAGGGTGTTGAAGGGGTCATGGAGAGTATCTGTGACAGTGCTGTGTGGGAGGGCTGGAGTCCCTGAAGAGAGCCCAGGAGAGGCGATTGGTCAAAGTGCAGCCCAGCTGCAGCGAGGAACAGTTTTGGAGATGCCAGTGCCAAGGGATGACCACTAAGAACAGCAGCAGCAGCGGAGCCTGCTGGAGCCTGGAAGACAAACTCTGTGTGCTGCAGAGGGCAGAGCTGAAGTGACCCAAGTGTCTTGGCCCAGAAGATTGCCAGTCAATCCCAGACAATTGGACATTGAGTTATTTACACCGTTGGAGTCCGGTTTTGCTTTGGTCAGATTGTGAGCGCGCCCTGGCTCTTCCCACTTGAAGTAAGAAAGTATGCAAACTTTAAAAGAGCCTGCCTTTCACCCTGTCCACTGCCTACGAAACTACCATAGAAGTTTTCCATAGACCGGTTAGCAACCAGCCATGCATAATTTGGAAAAGCCCAGCGAGATGCTGCTGATGAAATTGTAAGATGATCCTTTACTTACTTCAGGTCAAGGGGAGGCTTAATGTTTCTGGGGGGCAGGCTGGGGACTGGCGGATGTGTCGGATGAGACGCTGGCAGTGGCGGCTGGCTGGCTGGGTGAGTAGGCGGAGGTGGTGGCAGGGAAGTCGTCGAGTAAGGTGTCTGGCTTTTGCTGGCACCTAGGAAACAAAGGATGGTAAACATTTAAGAATGTACTGTTCCAAAGATGCAGAAACAACAGAAACCTTAGAAATATGCCCTTTGTCGAGCAAATGCTTTAAAGTGTCTTAAAATTGATATATATTACCTTTTATGAACTTTTTTATAAACCTTAATTTTAACACTATTGTGTGAACCATTCTATATCAGTTCTAGATAGCATATTCTTCATGATTTTGCAAATACACTTTACTTTCTTTTCATTAGATCTGTGTTTGAGACCAGAGAAATCTCGCACTCACATCTCCTGTTCCCAGATGTAGCACTCATATCATACTTTGTTTTTTGACAAATTCTTTGATCTTTTTAAATTATTATTTATTATTTATTTTAAGATTGTGAGTGCACTGTCACCCTCTTCAGATACACCAGAAGAGGGCATCAGATCCCATCACAGATGATTGAGAGCAACCATGTGGTTGCTGGGACTTGGCCTCGGGAACTCTGGAAGAACAGTCAGTGCTCTTTACCACTGAGCCATCTCTCTAACCCCCTCTTTGCTTCTTAACAAATGATATTTTGTTTGGGCTGTGGTTTTAAAACATGGAAGCCTGTTAAGTCATCCCACGAGTAAATCGGATACATTGCTAAAATTATATTACAGATATTAAGAAAATGTAAGCATGAATCACCCTTATTCCCACCCCCCAGTGCCTACTACTGAAACACATGTATTTTGTTTTGATGTGAATGTATGATATCAGTATATTGTCTCCCTTCAATTCCTCTAATATGACTCTATTGACTTTTCTTTTATTTTGAGTTTTGATACGAGGTCTTATTATGTAGACTGGGCTTGCCTGGGGCAGAGACATCCGCTTACCCCTCTGCTTGAGTGGCATAATAAAAGGTGTGTGCTAGGACATCAGATCTCTGTCGCTTTTAAATTCTGCAGCATGGTATTCATCCTGAGATGTATCTTTGCTGGTCCCATGGCTCTGATACCTTAAGGGAATCTTCTGTGCTGCAGCAAATGGGAATGAAGCCCGTGGACTTCAGTCCTGGCTTGGATCAGCTAATTTTTGCATTCTTTTATAAAATGGAGCTAACAATGATGGCCCCTTATATGTTAATATGGGATGTTCTGGTCCAACAATATAAAGCACTTAAGATAGTGTTTGGCTGGTAGTAAGTTCAAAGTTTTATTTTTTTATATAATACATTTTTTGTGGAGTGCCTAAAGTATGGCAAGTTCTGTTTGAGGTACTAGAAACACAGCAGAGATAAATCAGTTTCTGAGGAAATATATAATACCTAAATACATAAATAATAATTAATAAATGTGAACCGTCATATACATTGTGACATGTATAATGAAAGGTGGAAATGCTATCTAACTGGGGGTCATGGGTATTCTCCCCAGCTCTGCATTTAATGACCTGACCATGGTATATTGGAATTGGAATACACACACACACACACACACACACCCTTTTTCTCATAGAAATTCAAAACATGTTCATTCACCACTAATTTCTCGACTATCTTGAGAAAGTAAAGAGTGAAAAAAACTAACAATGCTGTTTAGATTTAAGTGTTCCACTTCTCCAGTTATTATATTATTAACAGTATAAAACTGAGGAAATATTCCTCTAGTACTTAGCCAAATATTTACAGTTTTTGTCTAACTCACCAAAACACTCACCTCATTCACAAATGAATGAAGCTCTGACATGTAACTTTACACCTTTGCTTACCAATCATTACAATACCAACCTAGATATTGATTACCAACTACTTGAAGATACATATTAATATTTAGGTTGGTATTGTAGTCACTCATTGATTACAATGATAGACTGCCTACCAGATATAACAATTGTGTGCACTTACTACATGCACATAAGCACACAGGCGCATACACAACCCCAGAAAACATTAGTGTTTCATGAGGACTTGCCAGCATGTCTCAGTTGGTGTCTGAGAATGTTCCCCTGGCTAATGGGGTGCATGGAGGGCGTGGGGGAGGCACACTTGCCTCTGTACTTTTCCGGCTCGCTTTGATTCTTTTCCTGATACACAATTCTCCATTTACTTTCTCGCTTGAGATTTTATACTTTTACATTGCTTGTGGCACCGAATTTACTTGAATATGAAGATTGTGTCTTTTATTGTTCTTGCTTTTTTAGAGAGGGCAAGAGGATATGTTAATTTTAATTGGAAAGATGTATTAATTTTGTATCAGTTTAAACACTAGTGCAATTTTCTATCTTTATAGCTGTGTTTCTTTTAAAATGCTTAATCTATTCAATTCTTTGTCTATATTCTACATAACACCCACTTGTTCTTATTGATTTATACAATGCCTTTATTAGGAACATTAACCTTGGGGCTAGAGAGATGGCTCAGTTGCTAGCAGTGTGTACTTGTATTTTAACTAACAATCTTACAGGGCCCCTGTGGCTCATGTCGCTTGGTGTTGACTCACATGCTATTATATGATCCATGACAGTGCTTATTAATTTGAAATGCCTCTTTCACCAGAGCATAAATATTAGATTATTTGGCAGATGAAAAGTTTTGCTACTTGAATTCATAAATAAATGATTTGTGGCCAAAGAGAATAAACTGCTGTGAGTGGATGTTAACAAGCCATTGCTGACATACAAAAATGCTTATGAACCATCTGTGACTTGTATTTCGTGGATGGGATTTGGATCCACGATCAGGAGCCATTACCATAGGAGAGTGAGCTAAGGACTAGACTGGGGAAGTTACAGCTGAGGGCTGGGTAATGTCTAGTCTTTTGAATTGGAAACACCGAGAGAGGGTGTACTCAGAAACCTGCACACAGTCTGGTGGGCCCTTTCTGAAGAGGCATCTGTGGCCTGTGGTAGAAACTTCCTGTTCTGCATGCCTCTCTTGCATTTGCTGTTCATTGCTTATAATAGCCAGAGTCTTGTTGGAAGGGTGTACTCTCTTTACCATGGAACTTGGAGCAGAAAGGGGTGAGTTTCAGTTGCCTGCAACCTTGTGTGCTAGCAGGACAGGGCTTGTCTGAGAGTGCACCAAGGCCAGAGAAGGGAACTCAGAACTAGAGAGGAATGGGTTTGAGATAAAGATGGCCATTGGGAAACTGTTAAAAAATGAACAGCAAGACTTCATAAGGCACTAAATTAATTAATTATTCCTACTCCTCATGCCACACTGAAGTCTTCCTGTGATGCACTAGGAGTTGGCAGTGAAATATTTTGCTTTGCAAAATCTACGGTCACTCTCAAATACTTCAAAGGAAAACCATTTGCATCTATGAAAAACGACTCTCAAACAAAGAGTCTTAGTTTTCCTGGGACAAAGAAATGAGCAGACTATCCTTAATATATATGTCTGACTTTGATATCTCAACCATACAGGCTTCATAAAACACAGTCAATACTGAGATTCTTATTAGGAAGAGTAGAGTATAGACGTTGAGCTATAATAAAATAAGGAGAGACAGATAAACAATACACATTGGTAGAAAATGTCAGATAATCAGAGTTCATTCCTCAATTTTAGCAAGGCGTTGTACACGTGTAGTTGTACTTATGCTTTATAATAGCCTTGGGATAATGCTACCATTTACTTTCTGTTTAGTGTTGAAAACTGTCCAAGTTCAAAGTTGATGAGTAACACAACGGAGATGAATCACAGTCATTTTCTAGATGTGTTTCTGCCTTTTCTTCTATGGTCTCTTGCTTTTAACAGTAATAAAACTGAAATTATTAGAACCATTGGAGTAGACAATTTTCCTAAGATTGAAGTATAATTCAACTATTTTTGATCTTTTATAGCCCTTTCTTCTTAGGCTGATTTTATAAGGGCATTTTCAGTTATATATTGGGCAAAGTTGGCTTCAGTCTGTGAAGTGTTTGTGGAGAGGTGTGTGGGATGCTAACTTTGTGTAGCTTTGGAATTTTGGAAGTCAGATGGCAGGAATGTAGCCATCCTGGAGTTAGTAAACACTCAAAAACATGCTGCCTGACACAGGAGAGAAGACAATGCTCTGGAATTAGTCAGAAGACTGGAAATAAAGCCACAAAAGCATGTTAAATCTATGGAATAATAGGAAAGAACAAATTTAGGCCTTCGTTACAGATGTGTCGTTTGACAGATGACCCCTGCAATCCTGATCTACTAATTTGTCTTGTTCCCCAAGGCCTGGGTACTTTGTTGGGTAGTCTTGGTTTTCAAGTACCAAGACTAAAAGCTCAGGAGTGTCTTCCTCTGAGAAGGACGGGATTGGTCAGAGATATGGACCCCTGTGTCTGTAGACAGGGTGGGTCTCCAGGAGCAGTAGTTCTCAATTCTCCTAATGTTGTGACCCCTTAGGACAATTTGTGTTGTGGTGACCCCCTACCATAAAATTTTTTTTGATGCTTCATAGTTGTAATTTTGCTACTGTTATGAATTGTAATGTACTTTGATATACAGATGGTTTTGTTTGACCCCAAAAGGAGTCTCAACCCATAGGTTGAGAACCACAGTGACTTGGAAAGTCAACAAATGTCTTAGTAAGCCCCTCCTCCACCCCTGTATCCCACTCCCAGCTCTTATCTCTCAAGTTTAGATGAAGGAACTGCACTCACTGCACTCACTGCACTGGAGTGAAACTTGAGACCTTAAGAGGAGATGTGATGGACATTTTGATGATAAATGAGATAGCATTAAGAGCTGTCATGGGTCATATAATAGCGTGTTAGTTGTGATTGAATTTTATTCTATCATGCCGATAGATGACATTTATGAATCCATCTGTAAGTTGGACAACATTTAAGTTATTTGCACTTTTGTCTATGCTGAAGAATGCCTGCTGTAAATACTCACATGCAAACTTCTATATGGGCCTGTTTTCACATCTGGAGTGGCTATCAAGGAAAACATTGTTGGGTAACTCCATATCTGTCATTCTGAAGGACTCTAGGTCAGTTCCTATTTTTTTTGACAGCTTGGGCGATTAAAATTTAAAAAATAAAATTACTCTTGTGTTTGAGTCTTTGACTACACATATACATATCTTTGGAAAGTGGAATTACTGACCTAAGGAACTGAGCATGGAAACAACCTGGTAAATGTCACATAGTAAGCTTCTACCGCTTTGTGTGCCTCTAGTACAGAAGAACTGTTGCTTTGTCATAAACTCAGCAACATTCTTAATACTGAAAGGTAAAAGCATGGTGGAATAAGACTATTTAATTTGCATTTCTATACTTGAGGCTAAGGAGTTTGAACATGCCCACATGTTTATCTGTGTGAGCATGAATAACTCTTATACACAAGCATTTGTATATAATTTGTAAAATATAGCATTTTGTCTAAACAGTGTACTTGTCTCTATCTTTAGAGAGACAGGACCATCAGATCCCAGGAATTTAAAAATTAGGCTGCAAACATACACCCAAACTATTGCCCATCTAACTATTTTGGAGAAACCAAACTTTTGAAAATCTGCCTGCCCTTTTGAAGCATGGTAAGGATGTGTGGCTGGAAAGAACCTGGAAAAGCACACATTCCCTTTTATGATTTTATTTGATAGAATATAAAACATCCTATGTTATAGAGGCACATAGATAGCTCCTGCTTGCTAAAACATTTAGAGCACTTTCAGCTGCCTTCAGTGGGTAAGGTCTTGAAACCACTGGGCCTTACACTTGGTCTGATTTTACCATACTTTTGCTTGCCTGAATTCAGAATCTTCAAAGATTTTGTAAACTGTAGTGGATGGGAAATTTTGCAAACCAATTTAGTTGAGAACAAAACACAGGAACTATATTAGTAAGAATTGCTTTTGGTTTGAAAGCAAAGTGCCAAGAAAATGTTAGCCAGCCTAGAACAGTCCTTCAAAATGGAAAGAAAAGTAATATCGAAACATGAGGGTCACACAGGGAGTGAAGGCCATAAGTAGGATGGAGGTGAAGAGGTGGAGATCAAAACAGCTCTGATGAGGAGTGAGAGGAAAGAAGTTAACTCTTCAGTCACACCTTCAACTCCTCAACTTATTAACACCCAGGGCAGTGGTTCTCAACCTTCCTAACACTGCAGCCCTTTAATACAGTTCCTCATATTGTGATCACTCCAATCCATAAGATTATTTTCATTGCTATTGTGATTATATTCACATTATGATTATAATACATCATAATACATTGTGATTATATTCACAACTGTAATTTTTTTTGATACTGTTGTGAATTGTAATAGAAGCGTCGAGTGTGCAGGATATCTGTTATGTGATCTCTGTGAGACCACCATTCGACCCCCAAAGGGGTCATGACCCACATTTGAACTCAGGACCTATACTTGCCCAGCAAGCACGACATTGAAAGAAAGACATTGAGACCTGCTGGTCTAGAGTGTTCAATTATTGTTTTGGACTTATTTATAATACTCAGAATTTAAGTGTGTGACCATGTCATCTCCCACATGTGGATGCCAGAGGATAGCTTGCAGGAGCTGGCTCTGTCTTCTGTCATGTAGGTAGGTCTCAGAGACTGAACTGTCCTCAGACTTGAAGGCAGGTGCTTTTCCTGATGAACCATCTTGACAGCTCTTTTCTTTTTTAAGTCTTAAAAACTTCCTTTCCCAATAACAACTCTAGTGGCTAGTTAATTATATATAACTGTAAAGGCACACTATTTTTACTAGTGATTTTATTTGTAATACATAAAATAACATGAATTTTAATTTTTCAATAATTTAATAATAAGAAAATGCGGATTTTTGCATCTTGCCCACTAGAAATGATGTCAAATATTAATTAGCTTATATTTAACATTTTAAAACATGTAAGTACTTTAAAAAGAAGTCTACATATAAGATAAGCTCTTCATTAGATACTTGTAGAATACAAAGTATTGTTTTTCTGCTCTAAGAATGTATTTGAGTGGAAGACAGTAGTGTCTTTCTTCTAATGCCAAACATTGTTTTAGAGCCAAGGAGAGAGCTCAGTGTGATTTAGTGTTTGCTGTGCAAGCACAGGTCCTGAGCTCAAATCCTCAGTGACTACCTAAAAAGGTGGGTGTGACTGTGCGCTGTAGTGTGGGCAGAGTGCTCAGTGCTACTGCACTGGGTGTGATCCCGGTGCTGTAGGGGCAGAGAGGATGCTGGGATGTTGTCTGTCAATTCACCTTTATCACAAAGGACTAAAGCAGCGAGTGACAGAGCAGGATACCTGATGTCTTTATGTGGCTTCTTCCTGTATACAGAAATACGTGTGCCTGCACGCACATGTACACATACATCACATATACCACCCTCCATAGCAGTTTTACTGCTATGGTACATATAACATGCAGAGGAGAAAAAGCACTAGAACTCAAGTTTAGAAATCTCTGATGAACAATTTAATTTTTATTTTTTGAGGGAATAATAAAAGTTAGAAATCCTTTGAGAATACATTATGAAGAAAACTGATGTAACCCCCAGAGACAGCATTTACATGTAGAGAAGGAATAATTCTGGTACCGTAGTGGCAATAGTCTAGTGGGTCTTGCAAACGGAGGTAGAAATAGACACCTACACTGTCTGTGGCAGTTGGGCCAGAGCATGCTTTTGACCAATAAATGGGCTGACAGTAGTTCTTGGGAGACAGATGACTTGTTATTGCTGGAGGCCACTACTGGGATAAATATGTGAACCATAAGCCAAGATATTTTCATAGTACCATTCAGTGTTTGCAACTAGTAAGCTAAATAAAACAATGGAGTTATGCAGAGAAACAAGTACACCTTGGGGTTATTCTGGTTTTATATCCCTTATCGGAAATAAACGCTTAGGATGAGATCTGTTGCAATCTGTGCACACATAATGAGATATATTGGGGATGTGACCCAAATGCAAAAGGACAGGAAGATAATGTATTATGTGTACTTCATTCACAGAGCATGAAGGCAATTTTATACAGCATTTTCAGTCTACCTAAAGAGGTCAGGTGGGAGGTCGACAAGATGGATCACCAGGTCAAGAAGCTTGCTGCCAAGCTTGACACTCGAGTTTGATATCTGGAACTTCATGGTGGAAGGAGAAGTTGTTCTCACCTGGAAGTTGTTCTACACCTGGAAGTTGTTCTCAGACCTGTGCATGTGTGCTGTGGCATGTAAATGCCCTCCAACACACAAAAAACCCAAACAAGCAAATGTCAAAGGGGAGTGAGTGCTGAGGTGCACAGCTTGTATTTTAGGGCCCTGTTGAAACTTTTGAGGTCATTTAGGATTTTGGATTTTTGGATTAGTGAGACTCAACCTCTATCAACTTGTGACAGACATCTTCTTTTAAAGTGCATTTTAACAGACAGATGTTAACTGTACATGTGATATTTTGGCACATGTTTGCATTGCTTTAATGACATTAATACAAACAGGGTATTTAGGCCATCTCTGATCTCACCAATTTATCATTTCTCTGTAATAAGAAGACCCTAAGTCATCTCCATTGGTTATTTTGGTATCAGACAGTGTTGGAAACAGCCCCCTTTATAACAGAACACAAGGAAGTGTTCCTCCTCCTACCTGGTGACTCTCAGTATACCTGTGACCCCTGTCACTGCTGCGTCCCCTCTAGACTCCCTGCTAACCACTACTTTATTTTCTACTTCACCAAGCTCAATTTTTACATGTTTTGTTTTGTGTTTTGCATTGTCTTGTTTTGTGTTGTGTCATGCTGTGTTGTTTTGAGGCAGTTTTGTGTGTGTGTGTGTGTGTGTGTGTGTGTGTGTGTGTGTGTGTAACATGGGCTACTCAATCCATAGAGCAAACTGACCTGGCACTCAGAGAACCACTTGCCTCTTTGCCTCATGAGTGACACATTATTTTTTAAAGTAAAGAAAAAGGAAATACCACCAAGAAACATTTATTAAGGGAATTTGCCTGACTAGTGGTTTATCCAGGAAGGCTCTCTGCTCCTACTACAGCTATGAGATTTAATAGGGACAGAGTAGAATCAGACCAGGCAAAGAGCCATAGACACTGGGGAAGGAAAAAGAAGGACCACCTAAGAAGGTAGAGCCCCCCTCCAGGCCTGGACAAAGCAGGTACTTCCGAGTACAACTCCAAGAAAGATCCATGAAGGGACAACAAACTGGTGTAGCTAAGAATTAATCACAGGACAGACTGAACAGAGAGCAAGAACTCATCTGATGCGCTTGTTACTTCAGCTAGGAAAATGACTGATGTTGGCATTTTTGGAAGTTTACCTCTGTAGAAGGGAGGGGGCCACATGTCAAAGGACACCACAAAAGGCCAGGTTGATAAGTCAAGACCTAGAGAAGAAAATGACAGGGTAGACATGGAAAAGAGGAGATGAAAGGATCAAGGAACAGTACAGTGCAGTGCAGAGGGAGGAGCAGTGCAGTGCAGAGGGAGGAGCAGTGCAGTGCAGAGGGAGGAGCAGTGCAGTGCAGAGGGAGGAGCAGTGCAGTGCAGAGGGAGGAGCAGTGCAGTGCAGAGGGAGGAGCAGTGCAGTGCAGAGGGAGGAGCAGTGCAGTGCAGAGGGAGGAGCAGTATGGTACAGATGGAGGAGCAGTGCAATACAGAGGGAAGAGCAGTGCAGTGCAGAGGGAGGAGCAGAGCAGTGCAGAGGGAGGAGTAGCACAGTGCACAGGGAGGAGTATATGGTACAGATGGAGGAGCAGTGCAGAGAGAGGGAGGAGTAGTGCAGTGCACAGGGAGGAGTATAGTACAAGTGGAGGACCAGTACAATGCAGAAGGAGGAGCAGTACAGTGCAGAGGGAGGAGCAGTGCAGAGAAATCAAATGAGCTGAGGCTCTACATTGGGCAGGTCTTTTCTTTCTCTTTAATATAAAACAAGCATTTTAAAGCTCTGACTCATTTCTGGATAAAAATTTATAAGATGAAGTAGAATTTACATGACAGGGCTAACCACTGCAGGGTGTTTTTAATGCAGATTCCAACCTCTCTATGCACAGATACACCTATCTGATAACAAAACTTTTTTTTTGTTTGTTTTGTTTTGTTTTTTTTTTCTGAGACAGGGTTTCTCTGTATAGCCCTGGCTGTCCTGGAACTCACTCTGTAGACCAGGTTGGCCTCGAACTCAGAAATCCTCCTGCCTCTGCCTCCCAAGTGCTGGGATTAAAGGCGTGCACCACCACTGCCTGAGCAGAACTTACCTGACATATATATACTGGGTTTCTCTCAGTTTTGATAACTGCTGAAATAGTCTGTGATACAGATACCACAGTTTTATTAACCCTTTCCCCACTGATAACTAGCAAAACTTCAGGGACCATTTCCCTACACGCTTGCCTGTAGAAGCACAGAAGCAGGGTTTTAGAACAGATATTTTAGCATAGAGTTACGCACAGGCTTGCATATTTCATACTAGTCCAAGCTCTCGCAATGCCTTCCTTCAAGTTTTCCACAATGTAGACTTGCTGAAGGTCTGACTCCCCTCTCTCTCCTTGGCTATTTACAATTATTTTTTTCCAGTCTCATTAAATAATCCATCTTTCTTAGCATCAGCAAAATACAAACAAAAAAATCCTACTTCAAACAATGGTGTGATCAGATTAGTTAATGATATGCCCATCATCAGTTCATAGTAGACAGTGTGTGAACCTTAATTCTTTTCCTTTATTATAGTTCCGGTAAAGAAAATCAGTAAAGTGAGATGTATATTGATGCCATTTTTAGCCTACCAAAAACCCAAAGGCATTGTCTTTTGTATTGTAAGTTGGCTCTTCTACTGCATTTCACTTTTAATTATTAGGAATGTGTGTGTGTGTGTGTGTGTGTGTGCGTGCGTGTGTGTGTGTGTATGAGAGAGAGAGAGAGAGAGAGAGAGAGAGAGGGAGAGAGAGAGAGAGAGAGATTTATTTTTTAGGAGACAGTTGCACTATGTAGCTCAGGCTAGCCCTTGGCTTCTGCATATACACCAGATATACTTCACCATTTCTCATGACCTCACACACATACCTACACACACATAGATGATTGTGTAGGAAATTGGGGGTCTCTGAGAGTATACAATAATCTCAGATCAAAATAAACTATCCTATCCCCCTGCTTCTGTCTCCTGACATGCTGGGATTACAGATCTGTCATGACCTGAAGTTTAAGTCTGTGTTTTAAGATTCATGACAATATTCAGCTTTCACTAGTTATAGTTTTCATCAACCTGAGGCAAATAGTTTAATGATAATATAAACACATTTATAATTTTCTGTTTAGACTTTCCCTAGAATAATACCAGATTCATACAGCAGGGTTTAGTAAGAACACTTTTTGTGTAAGCATGAAGATGCAAATTTGAATCTACAGCACCCATGTGAAGAGCCTGGAAGGTCTTCAGGTGCCTGTAACGCCAGAGCTGTGGGAGACAGAGATAGGATTGCTGGGTTGCTGCAGCTGGCTGGCACCAGCAGAATTTCAGATTCAGAGAGGGACTGAGTCTGAAGGGATAAGGAACAGGACACCCAGCATCCTCCTCTGGCTTTTATACATCCACCAACACACTCGCCACTCTCTCATGCCCTCTATGTATACAATATACACACAGATACTTGTGAAGGAAATTGGTGGTCTCTGTAAGTGTATAAAGATGTCATTTAGAAATAAGCTGCCCTATTTGCCCATAGCTCATGTGCATGTGTAACAAATGCACATAAAGAAATGGCCATCTCCCCAAAAATGAACCCACACACCTATGGTCACTTGATCTTTGACAAAGGAGCTAAAACCATCCAGTATAAAAAAGACAGCCTTTTCAACAAATGGTGCTGGTTCATCTGGTGGTCAGCATGTAGAAGAATGCAAACCCATCCAATCTTATCTCCTTGTACAAAGCTCAAGTCCAAGTAGGTCAAAGACCTCCACATAAAACCAGATATAGTAAAACTAATAGAAGAAACAGTGGTGAAGAATCTTGACCACATGGACACAGGGGAAAATTTCCTGAACAGAGAGAGCACCAATAGCTTATGCTCTAAGATCAAGAATCAACAAATGGGACCTCATAAAATTGCAAATCTTCTGTAAGGCAAAGGACACTCAATAGGACAAAATGGCAATCAACAAATTGGGAAAAAATCTTTACCAATCCTACAACTGATAGAGGGCTAATATCCAATATATACAAAGAATCCAAGAAGTTAGACTCCAGAGAACCAAATAACCCTATTAAAAATGGGGTACAGAGCTAAACAAAGAATTCTCAACTGAGGAATATCAAATGACCAAGAAGCACCTAAAGAAATGTTCAACATCTGTAGTTGTCAGGGAAATGCAAATCAAAACAACCTGAGATTCCACCTCACACCAGTCAGAATGGCTAAGATCAAAACCTCAGGTGACAGATGCTGGTGAGGATTTGGAGAAAGAGGAACACTCCCCCATTGTTGGTGGAGTTGCAAACTGGTACAACCACTCTGGAAATCAGTCTGTCAGTTCCTCAGAAAATTAGACACAGTACTACATGAGGACCCGGCTATACCACTCCTGGGCATATATCCAAAAGATGCTCCACCATATAACAAGGACTCATGCTCTACTAAGTTCATAGCAGCCTTATTTATAATAGCCAGAAGCTGGAAAGAATCCAGATGTCCTTCAACAGAGGAATGGATACAAAAATGTGGTTCATTTACACAATGAAGTACTACTCAGCTATTAAAAACAATGACTTCATGAAATTCTTAGGCAAATGAATGGAACTTGAAAATCTCATCCTGAGTAAGGTCACAAAAGAACACACATTGTATGCACTTACTGATAAGTGGATATTAACCCAAAAGCTCAGAACACCCAAGATACAATTCACAGATCACATGAAGTTCAAGAAGGAAAGACCATAGTGTGGATTCTTCAGTCCTTCTTTGAAGGGGGAACAAAATACTCACAGGAGGAAATATGGAGACTAAGCGTGGAGCACAGACTGAAGGAAAGGCCATCCAGAGACTGACCCATCTGGGGATCCATTCCATATACAGACACCAAACCCATACACTATTGCAGATGCCAAGAAGTGCTTGTTGACAGGAGCCTGATATAGCTGTTTCCTGAGAGGCTCTGCCAGAGCCTGACAAATACAGAGGCAAATGCTCACAGCAAACCATTGGACTGAGCATAGGGTCCCCAATGGAGGAATTATAGAAAGGATTGAAGGAGCTGAAAGGGTTTGCAACCCCATAGGAAGAACAAAAATGTCAGTCAACCAGAGTTCCCAGGGACCAAACCACAGAGTACACATAGAGGGACCCTTGGTTCTAGCCGCATATGTAGTAGAGGATGGCCTTGTTGGGCATCACTGGGAGGAGAGGCCCTTGGTCCTGTGAAGGCTTGATGTCTCAGTGTAGGGGAATGCCTGGGTGGGGGAGACATGAGTGGGTGGGGGGAGCACCCCCATAGAAGCAGGGGAAGGGATGATGGAATAGGGGGTTTCCAAATGGGCAACCGGGTTAGGGAATAACATTTGAAATGTAAATAAATATAGTCTCCTTAATAAAAAATAAAGTCTTAATAAAATAAAGTCTTCTTAATAAAAAATAAATTAAGAAAAGAAAAAAAGAACTGGCCATCTTGAGCAGGGCATGGTGGCTCACTCCTGTAATCTCAGCCTTGGGTAGACTCAGGTAGGGAAATACGGCATCCTGGGCCAGCCTGACATTTTAGCTTAAGCAAGAGTCTTAAGCTAAAAGTCTGTCATTATGTTATAAAAATGAATGCTCAGTCACATTGAATCTTAGTCATCTATATGGAGTCCAAATATTATAAATTGGTGAAATTAGCATATAATTAAAATTCTTGAATAATCTTTCATATTGATACTTTCTCCCTATTCCCCTTCCCTCCTTTCTTTCATTCTGTTTTAGAGACAGGGTTGTACTATACAGGTCAGGCTGGCCTTGAACTCACACTCTTCTGTCCTCACCTTCCTGAGTTCTAAGATTACAGGCTTGCTCCGCCACTCCTAGCTCCCCTTTTTATTCAATTTACATCCCCAAATGAGATAACTATTTTCTGATTCTTCCTCCTCCACTCCTCTGGTTCAAGCTTTATCACTTATCCCGACTATTTTAAAAGTCTTTTAGCTAGTCTTTCCTTGATTAATTATTTGCTTGTTTTTAGTGTCTATGCACATATACATGTGTTAAGACAGGGCGTGTACACAGGGATGTCTGCATGTGTGTACTCATGCACATGAAGAGCAGACTTGGCACTGGGTGTCTTCCTCAGTTTGGCTCTGCCTTACTTTCTGAGACAGAGTCACTCATTGACCCCAGAGCTGACAGATTCTTTGAGGTTGGCTGGTCACCAAGCTCTTGGTAACCTGCTTCTGTCTGTATTCCTGGCCCTGGGACTGTAAGCTTGTCTGTGGGTCTCAACTCAGATACTCCTGCTTGCATGTCAAATACTCTACCATCTGACGATCTGTTTCCCTGGTCCCTAGCCAGTCTTTTTGTCTTATTCTTCCTTGCCTACAATTTATGTTTGACGTAGCAAACGTGAGTTCTAAAGCATAAACCAAACCATAATATTCCTTATTATAATGGCTTCAATGTCAATTCCTTCAATTGCCGATATCAAGCTATGATCTAAGATCCGGAACATTTGGTTGGTGCATTGCTGTAGACTCATCATTAGTCATTTCTCCTTGATTCCACTTCCAAAGTTTTTTTTTCTTTTTCTTTTTCTTTTTCCTTTTTAGTGACATCAAAAGTGTCCTTGTATCTTTATCATTAGACTATTTCATTCTGTCTGTAATGCTTATAGTACTCTCTCTCCACACTTGATTTTTCATCTACTGGTATGGTCTATTCCTCCAGCTAGAAGTTATTTTTTAGAGAGACAAAATCCCATTCTATATAATTCTTGTTATATTTTGGGGTGTAAACACATAGTTAGGACTCAGTAAATATTGAGTGGATCTATGAATGAGTAAATGGTTTTCTGGGAGAAAGAAAGAGGAAAGTTCACCTCTGTTGGAGACATCCATTCTTACTTTGAAACACAGAGTTTTGCTATACTAAATTATATTAGGAAAATGATTGGATCTAGATCTATGGCAATAATTTTCGTACCATGGCATAAATAAGAAACATGCTTAGTAAATGGGTTCTAACAATCTGGTAGAGGGATTCTGCTTTCAAATGCTCTTGGATACAGCTCAGACATATTGCTTAGAACATCAGAGAGTTCTGGCTCAAGTGACCTGTAGATACTTTGTGTCCCAGGAGTGAAATGGAGATCATCCAGCCAGGTAACAGTAACAGCCCTAGTTTGATAGACCTATAAATTATTACATAAAAACATAAATAGGTTTTAAAACATAGTTTTAAATAGGTTTTTCAAAATAACTAAAAAATAACCTGGAAATAACATTCACCCATTTTATTTTACTATAATGAGGATAGCAGATCTTGAATTCTGAGCCCATGATTGGCAGAATCAACATCAACTGAGAACTTAAGAGGAGGACCAAAGCTCAGGTCTATTGTAGACCCACTGAATCAGGCACTCAGTGTCTGATCCTGCAGCTGCATTCTGCAGGTTTTCATGGGAGAGAGACACACTGGGACCTGAGCAGCAGTTCTGTAGTCCACAGTGTGTTACTCAAAGCCCAACACGAGGATGTTTAAATTCAAGTCTATGAGAGAAGTGTAACTCCACGAAGTGCCTGCCCTGCAAAGGGGGCAACTGGCTGCCCGAACTCACCCCTGCCAGCTCTCCCTTCTTAGACAATACCTATTTCGACTCTTTACTTTTCTTTCCAATTTTTACAATTTAAAATTACTTTAAGAATTTCATATATAAATATTGAGTTTAAACTATTTTCACCCTCCTCCAGCTTCTCCAATAGCCTTCTCCATCTTTTCAATTTTTATGTATTATTATTAGGTGTGCATGATGTGTGCACGGGAAGTTTGAGAACGACTTTCAGGAGTCAGTTCTCACCTTACATCATGGGATCCAGATATTGAACCCAAGTTGTCAGGTTTGCGTGGCAAGCCCTTCCCACATGCGTCTGTCTCACTAGTCCATAGTTCTCACTCTTAATAATACAATATCAACTATCTTCTGGTACTTTTGGTTAGGCTTTCATTCTCTGAGAGTTCCTCTATCACTACTCGCCCATCCTGCAAGAGACAAGACATTTATGAACGTTTGGAATTGAAGAAAGAGAATGCAGGGATTCTGAGGTACAGAAGCCCTTTTAGGAGGCTAAGGAATCGTCCTGTTAGTAACTGGACGAATGGGTTGCTGACATGAGGTGGCACGAGATGAGGGTGATGGCAAAGTCAGAGGCTAAGAGAAGTATATTCAAAGACTCGGGACAAGAAGATAGAATGTACTCTCTGATGTAGACATCGGTATGATGTCAGAATAAAATCAGGCAGGTAAATTCATCGAGACAGGAGATGGTTCTTTGACCATGTGCTCTACCATTTGTGTAACAGTTGATTAGAGACTGAGTCACTGCACCTTAGGGTTGAAAGGTCTCATCAGTTTGTTATATCAGTAGTTTTTTATGTTTGTCGTAAACAGTACAATTGTTTTTTCCTAGAGTCACTTACTTCTTCTACACTGGACTTTGAAATACAGAGGAAGAAAATAATTTAGGTTTCAGGATGATAAAACACAGGCTAATCCTTAAAAACATTCTCCATTCTTTCCAAAGATAAGAGATCTAAAGTCTGGCTAAGACTAATGGTTCACACAGACACAGAGCTTAAAACTACAAGATCTAGGATAAGAACCTGTTTTTCTTATTTAAGTCTGAAGAAGATTTTTTTTGTTTGTTTTTTATCATGCCATGAAGCCAAAAATGTTTTTTTTCCAGTTTGTTTCAAAGCCTCTGTAGTTAAGCATCTCCCTTTAGTAAGCTTTACAGTGTCTCAACGATGAAAGAAGCTACAAAATAAAAAAAAAATCAATTACTAATATACTAAGGATAAATGCAGACAAAGCTCTCTGTATGTGATCAACTTGTGTGTGTGTGTGTGTGTGAAAAAGAACACTGATTGCCCAACTGCCTAATAGGTACAGCCAGATGCGTTGTTTGCTCATTCTTTGGTATGAGCCTGTGACTGCTGGATGACTCTGGAGGTCAGCAAGATTAGTCATTAGTTTCTCAGGAGGAAGAATTGTTGCTAGTCACACCTCTGGTTTGTGCGAATGGGGGAAGAAAAGGGACTTTAAGTTAGGAAGGGAGAACAGAATGGAAATTTACTACATTGACTATGCAGCCTGTTTTTTAAGATTTATTACTTACTTTGTGCATGTGCATATGCATGTTTGTATGTGTGTGCACACACGTTTGCATGTGTATGTGATATAATTTAAATTGTACCATTCTGAGATGAGACTGTCATCTTGTTTGAAATGGAATAAGTGGGTGTCTGGTACATCATGAGGTATTTCTTTCCGTCTCATTGGGAAACACCCCCTAACTTGTGGCCTATACCAGAAATGTATGGAATTGCTATTCTAATTTCATAACTGGCTCAACCATTTCTGTTTCTTACATGCAAAGTGCCTGCTTATGCACGATGTGTCTACGAGGTTTAGATGACAGCATTCTAGTTCCTTTTTCCTTACAGGATGCTAGTCAGGGTGGAGTCCCAGAATTCACCTCAGTGGTTTTGACTGGTGACAGAGCAGTCCCATCTTCTATGGAAGTATTTGGAATCCCATGTGGGTCTGGGGGAAGGGTTGCTTTTAGTGGGCTTATGGGCTGGCGAGTGCTCCTAGATTTCTTTCTTTTATTTTTAATGACTTAAAAAAAGATTTAATTTTATGAATATGAGTAAACTGACAATGTCTTCAGACACACCAGAAGAGGGCATCAGATCCCATTACAGATGGTTGTGAATTGTACCCATCCCACGTGGTTGTTGGGAATTGAACTCAGGTCCTCTGGAAGAGCAGTCGGTGCTCTTAACTGCCGGGAGCCATCTCTCCAGTCTGCTCCTAGCTTTCAATGACAAGAGTTCAGGAATCTAAATTCCTGCAGAGGATGAAGTTATGATTTATAAAGAATAGAGTATGCCCACCACACTGGTGGCATTCTAGGACACTGGGCAATTCCTTCTGTGTAGAAGATGCAGAGGCATGGGGCACTGCAGGTTAAGGTTCAGGGGGCCGATCTGTCTGCTTCAAATGCAGTACCCCTTGTGTCAGAGCTCGCCCTGCCCCCACAGTTGTGTCTTCAACTTGTCCTGCGAGAATATCTCAGAACACACAGCTCTGATCACCACAGCTAGTCTTCACTGGATGCCAGTTATTATGAGGGACCTACCATTAGACACAGCAGTGTTCAACGTGGTAAACATTATTTGCCACTCAGAACAATTCCGAATTATGGGGGAAGGAAACACAGATTGTACGCAACATTTGAGTTTTTTGGAAATGAGGCTTATTGTTAAAGTTAAAAATAAAACCAGGGGCTGGAGAGATGGCTCAGTGGTTAAGAGCACTGACTGCTCTTCTGGAGGTCCTGAGTTCAAATCCCAGCAACCACACAGTGTCTCACAACCAACTGTAATGAGATCGGATGGCCTCTACTGGTGTGTCTGAAAAACAGCTACAGTATACTTAAATATAATAAATAAATCTTTAAAAAAGTTAAACTAAAAGGAGCCACATGTCTTCCTGATTTTCTAATTCAAGATGTCTCCCATTCTAGTTTTTCAGTTTGCCTTCTCAAGCCCATTTTAACCTAGGTATATGGTGCTGAAGGAACAACACATGGGTGAAACCATGAACAGGCGTCACCCCAAGAGGCAGGCATCAGATGTGAAAGGTTAAAAGGCCCCCCTAATTCCCAAGTCACTAGTTAGGATCCCAATGTGGAGGAAAGTATCTATCTGCATGTCTGAATATGGCACTTCTGACTTGAAAGACGTAGTCTACCTCTGAACCTTTGGTCCCGATAAAAGAGGAATACAGCTATTTGATGGCTACTGTAATTTTCAGGCAGTCTGGGCCCACACTTAGACATTTCAGGCCGTTTTGAATTACACCAGGCCCTGCAGGCAGAGGCTAGACACCTGTCTAGTCTTCTGTGGGCTGTGGCTAACCTCGCTACTTTGTTGCTACTTTGTTGCTACATGTTTACTATGGTGCTCGTGCTTACCCAGGGAGGCTTCTATTTCCTTAGGGGAACAAGCGGAAGAAGTCTGTAGCCTACCGTCTTCTCAAGAACAGAGCGTTAGTTCTGAGAGACTTCTGGTGAAGGTCTAATTCAACTTGCTCCTTTTAAAACTGAGAAGGTGATTAAAGGAGTTACTTGGTTCAATATCTTCTGAAATTGATATGATTGGGTCCAGAATGGAATCTCTCTTGATGTTAAACCTAATTGCATTATTCAGTTTGATAGCAGCAGGCTGATTAGATCCTGTCTGATTACTTCCAATTATAGATTGTAACATTATGCATATGGCTAGTTGCTATAGAACTAGGGCATCCTTTAGGAAGAAACAAGTTTAATTTTTCTACCCAGCAAGGTTACAAACTTTGCAATCGCTTGGCTTCATGATTTGGATGTGAAATGTGATATTTGAGAGATTCTATTTCGAACTTCAAGTCTGGAAGGTTCTTCCTTGTGAGCCTGGTGATCTTAAGAGCATGTGCACACCCTTTACCACATCAAGTGAACAACAGCTCTGCAGGGTTCTCAGAGACTGCAACAATGGCCACTTCCTACTTTACATATTTCTGAAAAGATCTTCTTAGCTTCCCCATCTCAAGCAAATTTAAGATTAAGAACAGTGAATCCAAGTTCCGTTTTATGCTCCCACTCAGGTCAGTCAGAGGGCTCTCCTAGCAAATGCAAATCATTTGTCCCCCCCCCCCCCCACTTGAACAGTAACCATTATCCACCAGTTTGCTTTTTCTCATATGTTATTAGTCCTAGGGTTAGTTCTGAGGGGTGCTGCTCCTACTGAGATATTTTTTAGAAAGGGAGACAAAAACAAAAATAATCAAACTAGCAAACAAACAAAGAAACTAAACTGAAATAGAAACATTCTATAAGAATCGTGATTTGGAAATTGCTGCAGACTCTACTTTCACTCTGATACTTAGAGGTCTCAGTCCAGTCATGGCTTTGGTTTTCTGAGATGAGATCTCCTATACCCTAAGTATCCTGGATTTACTGTGTAGCCCAGGCTAGTACTGACTCCACGACACCTTTAGGCTTTAGACTTCTACACACAGGTTTGCCCCATCACAATGGATCCCTCAGTTGTGATTATTATAAAGTCCTTATAATAAAAAAAACAAACAAACTTAATTCAGTGTATTCTGAGATTTTTCCAAATGTGTTTTACCTATAGAACATTTTTTTTTTTGTGCACAAAAAATCTGAAAAGTCTTTTAAAAATTTGTTTTACTTTTTTTGCTTGTGGGTGTTTTGCCTGCATGTACAATGTGCACACTGCATGCATGTTGGATGCCTGTGGAAGTCAGGAGAGGACATAGAATCCTCTGGAATGGTAGTTTACGATTGTTAGGAGCCACCACCATTGGTTTGAAAGCATCAACCCTGGCTTCTCTGTAATAGCACACACTCTGAATTGCTGAGCTCTCTCTATTCCTTTCTGCAAAACTCTTAATTCTGAGATAAGAAGTAGTATTTTTGAGTATATATGTCTTACAGTATTTTGATAACTTATAGGGATGAGGTTTTTTAAAGGATCAGGTATCACAAAATAAGCCTAGACTCCACCCAAAGACCTGGGGTTTAATCTCAGTCATCTTGTTATCTAAGTCACATGATCTTTGAGCCTTGGTATCTTCCCTGCAAAGCAGAGAGGATCAGAATAGCCTGTGGCATAGTGTGGGTGGCACAGGAGACAAAGATTGGTTGTGGACTCTCCAGATACAGTGAAAGCACTGAGTGATGGTTTCACCTGTATTAACATAAAGATAAGCAGGAAGTACAGCCATTTTATTTCTTGTAAAGAACTTTACTTTTAAACCTTAAAAAAAGTCATCTTGGAAATATGCCACTAGCTGTATTAAAATAGTTTTTCCTTAATTTTTTTTATTTCATTTATTATATTCTGTTTTCAAGACAGGACCTAACATGATAGCCCTGGCTGGGTAGAAATTCACTCTGGGACCAGGATGGCCTCCAGATCACTGAAATCGACCTGCCTTTGCCTCCTAAATGCTGGATTAAAGGCATGACCAACTGTGCCTGGCTTGTTCTCACATTTAAAAAATGCTGTAAGCTTTCTTTTGATTCAATTAAAATGTAATTACATGGTTTCTCCCCTCTCTTTTCTGCCTCCTACTCATCCTGTGTACCCTCCCAAATTCATGAGGCATTTTTCTTTAACCGTTGTTGTTGTAGTAGTTTTTGATAGGGACCTGAACATTTTCTGACTGTCTTAGGAATGCCTTTATTTTGATAAATAAATCTTGTACAATACCCAGAAAATCGGCTAGGGGTTTTGTTGTTGTTGTTGTTTTATTTGTTTTGTTTTTTTTTTTTTTTTTTTTTTTTTGTCATCTTAGCCTTGACTTTAGTGGAACTGGTATGTATAGTGTGCTGTATAAACATACAGTGAATAATATTCTCACACTGGCTACCAAGAAAGAGCCTTTGTTAATCACGTAAGATAGCTTTTGCCGAGCAGTTTTCTGTGTGACAGACACTGTTGTATTCAGCTTAGACAAGTAATCTCTCCAAAAACCTGATGAAGTAAATGGCATCATTGGCTTAATTTTAGATGAGGAAGTTGATGCATTAACTTGCTCCAAGTCAGACAGCTAGTTAGGTAGAGCTGGGCTACGTATCCAGACAGTTTGGGATCTGGTCACTGGGTATGTCTCCCTACGAGGTAGCTGAATAGTAGATTCTGTTTGGATTCTACTTTGGGCTCAAGAAACAGGGGGTATGCTGAGGGGAGGAGGAGGAGGAGGAAGAGGAGGAGGAAGAGGAGAAGGAGGGAGGAGGAGGAGGAGGAGGAGGAGGAGGAGGAGGAGGAGGAGGAGGAGGAGTGAGATTAGAGACCTTCGTTTCCATTTGCAGGAAGTACAGAGGGCTCCAGAAACCTCTCTGCTTTTCCCGTGGAGACTCTACGGTACACAGAAGGTCACTTCCAACCTGTCCATTCTCCCCAGACATTTGTGTAGGTATATGTCTTCCTTCCAACCCCTTTCCTTCCTCTCTCCTCTCTCCTCTTCTTAGTTGGTGTGCCTATACTGTTTTGGAGCTCAACATAGGCTTCCGTTTGAACAAGAAGGCTTCCCTCCACTGTCTAGGACTATTGGAGACTTCAAACATTCAATACTCGGTACTGTTTTATTTTATGTCCCCTTGTGTGACAATTGAAATGCCTGTTCATCTGTGGATCCTAATAGACAGGATGTATCAGGTGGGTAGCAACCAACCCTTCCTTGAGAGCTGGCCTCTTGATAGCTATTGGGAAAATATTCTCTTCACTGTACCTGTGTACAGAATACTGTATACAAATCAATTCCAATAAAGCCAAGGACAAGAAGACTAAAAAACTCTAGCCAACTTTCTGTGTATCCTACAAGATGATATGCATTTATCGATGGTAAACAATGATGGTTAAAGATCTCTGGTGCTCTCTAAGGTCGAGCACAGTACCTAGCATGTTTTGCAGCTTAATAGATATTTGTTGCTATCTCCCGTGGTGTCTTTCCACAGGCTTGTTGCGTGCAAAATAATTACTCCTCACATACAGTTTCCTTCTTTCTGGCGCATAAATAGGTGAATGCCTCAGACTTCATGATGCTGTTGGAAGATGTGAGGATGCTGTACCCATTTGAGGACTGCCTCCCTGGCTCCATTCCATGCTCTCCCCATCACTCTAATCTGCCTCACTAACTTCATTCTTGTTCCTTTCCTCCCACCCTTCTATGTTTGCCGAGCTTCCTTAAGATGACATCATAATGGGCATATACGATTGTGTTGGTGGATTCTCAGGGGCATCATGTCTGTACTGGGAAAATGACTGGATCCTGAACATGGTGTAGACAGAACCCTCTCTATCACCACAGCTATCCAGCTGTTACCATGACTTTGAAGAGGCAGAAAGTAGTGGGAATGGAAGCAGAGATGTCAGAGTCATTGACACGACTGCTGTGCAGTCTTTATGGAGTGGTGAAATCTTGCCCTATAGAATTCTGTTCGAGCCCAAACTGACCACAGTGGGGGCAGGAGGCAGCCTGAGGGGGACCCATCTGTGTTCCTACCCTTCTTGCTTTTCCTCTTGTTATAATTTTTGCAATAAGCTTTTTTACCAACACTGTTTCATGGCAGCACTACTGCTCCACATTCTCATTAATTTTTGTAACTTAATTTTTTTTTCAACACAAGCTGAAGTGCTTAAGTAAATGACACTCTCCCTGGAACTGAAGCTGAGGTGTTGGCTCCTTAGTGACACAGATTCATTTGTTCATCTTGTCTCTTGCAAGGCCTCGGGGAAAAACTCATGGGTGACTAGGGCACGTCTGTAGCTCACAATGGATTCGGTTTAGCAGTCAATACAAATAACACTGTTCAGAATGTACTATGACTGTTACAGGGGAAGATGTCAAGCCAGCTTTCGAAATGTAGGAGCAGAGGCAGTTGAACACTCTTTCATAGTGTTCTGAGATGTTGAAAATAAAAAAAAATGGCCCAGTGTCTCAGTTACCTTATATTACAGCTACATGTGAACTATTTAAAGTGTGGTGAGTGCAGATTTAAACATCTTTCCAGGTAGAATTATATTTTTAGGAAAAATGAAACGAGCTATGTGAAAGCTGGATCTATTCATACTACTAGGCTGACAAAGTGTTTTCAGAGGTCTTAGCATCTGGTTGCATTTCTGCTTAGTCAGACCCATATCTAGGAGTGGGGGTAGACAGCATCTTCTGTTACAGTAGAAACAAGCAGAATCTTCATCGGACCGAAGGCTATCTGTCTCTGTCGGGGAGCGTGGAGACGCCTTCACATGAGAGAATGAATGCTGTTCTCCACCATCTCTGCCTCTGCAGCTGTAGACTGCTGGATGCCAGGCCTCAGGGACTATGTCAGCCTGTATCTACAGGAAGTTCTGGAATGAGTCTTACACTTCTTTAGCGTATAGGCCCGGCTTTATCCTTACTTTCTCTACACTCCCACTCTTACTCTGCACAAGGTACTCCAAAGGAAAATATGTTTCTAAAATAGCTCCAAACATGCCATTTTTATAAGATATAAAAATCATGTCATTTAAAGAGAAACTAATTGGAATTTTACAAACATGTTTAGATGTTAAGTGTGCATAAAAAAAATCTGGTGGGGCTGGAGAGATGGCTCAGTGGTTAGTGTTCTTCCAGAGGACTTGGGTTCAATTCCCGGCACCCAAGGGTGGTTCACAACAATCTGGAATTCTAGTTCCAGGAGACCTACTGTCCTCTTCTGGCCTCCGTGGCTATTAGGCACACAAGTGGCACACAGACATACACACAGGTTAAACACCCATATACAAACCCAATAAAATGTAAGTGATGCCAACACAGAATCTCCCAGGAGAGAGTGATTAGAAATGGAGATTCTAAGACTCCAGATAAGGAGCTGTTGAGGGCAGTTCCCTTGAGTTAGAATAAGGACAGGAGCCTCAGTTTCTGAAAATGCCAAAGCCATTCTGATTGAAGGGGGTCTGAGGATCACAGAAGGGGGTCTGAGGATCTGGAGAAACACTACCCTGAGGTTCAGTCGATACAAACCAAAATCCATGATGGCTACCACTGTAAAACTGTTTTGAGGTGAGAGCCATTAGCTTTATCTAATGGTGCACTGAATTCTAGTTAAGAATTTACCAGGCAAATTTTGCTTGTGGAAAGAACAGAAAAACTATTACAAATAGATTTTCTAGGCAAATTTTGTGTAAGAAAATATAATCATGTTTTCCACAAAAGTTATCTAAGAGTTACCAGGGTTTCAAGGTGAATTATAAGTGAGGCAAGTGGGTGGCAGAGCCCAGAACATCCTTCACTATACTCGGGACAGAACAACCATCAGATGCAGTGAGCAGTTCAATTACATGAATCAAAACAGTGCTTGACGGGCTTTCCTTTACAAAAAGGTGTATTTCACTAAATCCAGCAATGTTGCTTGTTTGAATCACTGAAAACTGTTACAATGTGAACTTTTTGAAAACACAGTTAAATAACTTGTTTTGGGATTCCAACATGAACACCACAGGCTATTAGACCATAGTCACAGATAACAGAAACCCATATTTTCTTGACTATTTAAGAAAAATTCCCTAAGGATTTTCACCTTGGATGTCAGTCTATTTGGGGGAAAGACTAATTTTACTTTTCCATGAGAGGTTAAATACGTTCCTGATATTAAAAATCAAGTTTTTGTTAATATCTTCATTAAAACCAGATGCTACATCAGTTTGCTAGCATGGCATAAAACTTCTCTTCAGCAATGTATGTATTTGTTGATGATTTATTCTTTCCCCCAATTTCTTTCAGTGATATAATAGAGAAAATTTGTCATATATTTTCAAGCTATACCCTCTCAAAAATTAACATTAAACATATAAAAATTATATTGTCTTTAGTATCAAACAGTCATAAGCCTCTGTCCCATGAATGTCTTTGAGTACTGACATATTTATTTCCTCTGTAAACGTGAAGTACTTGAAGTAAGATCAGTTGTGCTCCACATTAGTTGACTTTGACTTTAGCACCCAGGCTGCACTTACACTTTAAATATGGAATCTCAGTCAAAATTCATCTTGAAAAAAATATGGAAGCTGAGATTCCAACTAATTCCTTTTGAGGCCCTTTCAGGAAGCCTGAGTTCTTTTTGTTGTTTGTTTGTTTGAGACAGGGTCTCTCTCTATAATCCTGATGTCCTGGAACTCACTATGTAGATGGGCTAACCTCTAGCTCACAGAGGTCCACCTGCCTCTGTCCCCCAAGCACAGGAACTAATGGCATACACTACCACCTCCACAGCCAGTGACACAGAGCTTTCTGAGTCTTTACATTTTGCAAGTTGCTGTGGAAGGGGAATCTGTTTACTCTGCCAAGATATTGTTTGTCCTATGACATAGTTCAAGTGAAAACTTCAGATCAGCAATTAGTTTCCTAGGACGCTTGCTTTACCATTACTTAGTGCAGACTTTACATTGACATATGGACTTATTCCAAACAGGATGAGGGTTCAAATATCTACTGGCTTCTCCACATTCAGAGAGCTTAGGTGTTGTCTTTCTCCTACCCACTGTGGAGAAAAAGCAAGACTTAGGGCCTCCCACAGGATGGGCAAGTAAGGGCTTTCTCATTGAGCTGTATCCCTATGTTGAGAGGGTTATTTCCGTATAACAATATTCTGTTGTTAACACTTTCAAAAGTTAAATATCTTACAATTAAAATGTAGATATCTGATTAAAAATTGTTAGTGTAAGTGGCAGGCTGAGTTGTATTGCTGCAGCCTAATCTGATTGCTGTCAGCCTCTAGAAATGATGGGTAAGGTAACACACACACACACACACACACACACACACACACAGAAAGAGAGAGAGAGAGAGAGAGAGAGAGAGAGAGAGAGAGAGAGAGAGAGAGAGAATGAGAATTAAGTTGCTACCAATGCTTTGAGTCTTCATGATGTACCAGAAACTACACGAGGTCCTTTTTCTATATAGTGTTTAACTATCAAAGTAACTGCACAACATGGAATTTTATCTCCAAAAACATGAGAAACAAGGTTTACAGAGGCCAAGTCCCTTCCCTGAGTGCCACAGTAAGTGGTTCAGCTTTTACTGGAGCTTGTGTCTCTAGCAACAAAATGCCTTCAGGTCTCTCAGATGAAAGAATGATTGTGAAGTCTGCATCTTCAAAATAAAACTGTGAGCCTATCTTTATAATACAACTTCAGCTTGATAGGTAGATGCTCATAGAACTGTCTACAATGTTCCCTATCAGCTTCACAGCATCAAACAAGTCTCCTGGTTTAAAAAACATAGAGCAATGAACTTGGAAAAAACCCTGTTTTATAGCCCCACCTCCTTCTCCTTTTATCGTTAGGCGCAAAAGCATGGGTGTCTATCTGCATCATCAAAGCCGAGAGCACCTCCTTCGAACCGGCATATCTTTGATTCAGCTGAAAAGGCGACGCAGAAGAAAAGTCACTCTTTACCGCAGGACAGCTGCCTGGCACTGCTTTTTAATCAGCTCATGTTTTTAAAAGTACTGTATGAACATAGGTGAACGCTTTCAAAATCTCTTTTAAAGATGAGGTGTTGCCGGGTGGTGGTGCACGCCTGTAATCCCAGCACTTGGGAGGCAGAGGCAGGCGGATTTCTGAGTTCGAGGCCAGCCTGGTCTACAGAGTGAGTTCCAGGACAGCCAGGGCTACACAGAGAAACCCTGTCTCCAAAAAAAAAAAAAAAAAAAAAAGAGAGAGAGAGAGAGATTAGGTGTTGGACATATGAAAAATTATTGTGGGATAGGTGAATGTTGTTGCTAAATGAGGAGATATCCAGAAAACTGAGCTGGTAAGAATCTGGACATAACACCACTGATGTTTTAACCCCATTACAGCCTTTTCTGTGGTTGGCCAGCCAGGAAGAGCTCTCCCTAAACATGGGGATCTCCCAACTGAACAACGGTGTGTGTGTTTGCTACCTGCGTTAGTTGAGAACAGTTGTCAACATGGTGGCTACTCTTAGCATAATACATAATTATTCTTATTTTCAAAGTCAATTTTCTTAGCACCTCCATTTATTTATTTATTTATTTATTTATTTATTTATTTATTTATTTATTTATTTATGCTTTGCTGCTTTGAATGCCACCAATCATATTAAGTATGGGTTTGTATATTTTTTTTTCTGTTTGTTTGATAAATAGCAAAGCATGTTGGCTCTGTAAAAATCATTGTGCAGGGCAAACCTCAAGAGCGATGTATGGAAAGAAGGAGGAAAAAGATGCGCGGACGGGAGAACAGAGAAAAGGTCGACAGGAGCGTGCCAAGAGTGCCGGGCGACGGACAGGGCTCTTGGCTCTTCCAGGCTGATGGGCAGTTGGAGTGGGCAATTCAACCACCCACTGTTTACGTGAGAGCCATCGCTTCCTAAGGGCTCCGTACTCCCTCAGAAATGCCTGGAGCTCTCTGCGGTCTGGAAGCTAAAGCATTCATGTTGCCATACCCAAGGCCTTTTGGGATGCTGGTGTTCTGCACCCGAAGTGAGCTCTACCACCCTAGGTGCTATATATTTGAATAGTGTCTTTGTCCTTCCCTTAAGTAAGCAAATGTCTGAGACCAAGTGCAAGGCCGCGCCTGTTTGCTCAGACAGAACACACACTCATTTGCGTGTTTTGATATAATCACCAGCTTCTAGTATCCTGTTTCCGCACTGTTTTGTCTTTTTTTTTTTTTTATCTGAGAAAAACACCCAGGGCTTATAAATTCTACCTTTCCTGTGCTCCTCCCTTCTCTCATCCCTCTGTGACCAAGAACAGCTACGTGAAAGTCACATGATATTTGATAAGTACTCCGACCTTTGTCCACCCTAGACTTCCAACTCCTATGTTCTCCTTAGACCTCTCTAGAACACCCCCCCCCACTCCTGTGACCGCCCTAGATCCCTAGAACATGAAGCATGGATATTAAGAACAACTGTAAGTCAGCACTTGGAAGAAGTCAGCACTTGGAAGTCGAAAAGTCCGGCTTTGATGTTTTGTTTTGACTTCTGAACAGAGGACACAGTTGCCATTGGTTAGAACCCTAATCCATTTTTGTTACCTTTCTCCCAGCAGGGTTTTGTAGCTTTGCTTTCTGTTTTTCATTTAGTGGTCACAGTGAGCTGGCAGTCCGCCAACCTTGCTGGCGAGAGCAGCCTTGTTCCCGCTTAACTGAGTAAAGAACTCAAAAGCCTTCCAGCCCCAGGTCTGTCAGCAAAAGGATGCTCTCTAGCTTTCTTAATTTTTAAGGCTGTCTGGGCACTTAGCACGAAAAGTAGGTAAAAGAGTAAAGCAAACTGTTATAGGAGCTTCAGACTGCTTCTGCCCCTCCTTGTATTTAGATGAATTACATTCTCCCAGAGATATTCTGTCCACCAGATATCTGGTGTACTGATAACAACACCAACTAAAACCACTTCCCCTTGGCCACCCTTTCCCATCTTTGCCTTCTGAAGGAAGTGACCTTGAAGCCAGAAACACCTGCTTAAGTAAAAAAAAAAAAAAACAAAAAAAAAAACAAAACAAAACAAAAAAAAAAAACGGCATGCTGGTAGAGCGGTTTGGGCTATAGGCGGTTGGAATGCTCTGAATAAGAAAATGGAAAGAACTTTTTTTTTCTTTTTCTTTGCTGTTGAAAATGATGGATGGGTCGCCTGGCGGTGGTGGTGCACGCCGTTAATCCCAGCACTTGGGAGGCAAAGGCAGGCGGATTTCTGAGTTTGAGGCCAGCCTGGTCTACAGAGTGAGTTCCAGGACAGCCAGGGGCCAGGGCTACACGGAGAAACCCTGTCTTGAAAAATAAAAAAAAAAATAAAAATAAAAAATAAAAAAAGAAAGAAAGAAAGAAGAAAAGAAAAGGGTGGGTCAAGCAGATGCAGAGAAGAGGTAGATGCTTCTGTTCTCAGACCCCAGCTGCCTTTGAAGAGCACAGAGGTAGCCACACTCCCGTGCCATGTCTATGCTCAGTATTAATGCCTGCGATTCTTTTTTTTCATATTTTCATGTATTTTTATTTTTCAAACACTTATAATTTTGCAAGCTAGCAGTAAAATATTGCCCTCAATATTTTACTAATTAGCACCGTATAGCGTTTAAAGCTGACTGGAACATTGTTTCACTATAAATGACTGTAAAATAAGATGTCAACTTAGTCTCAACATAAGATCATAAATTAAATCATTATTTTTTTGGCTCTAGGCACATAGGTGTACTTACAAGATGAACTTAACTACATTAATATATTTAATGCCTCTGATTCTTGAAGCCTTTGGTACAATCCTTCCTGAGGGCAACTGCTTTGCAATAACTAGGCTTCAGTGAAAACCAAGGAATCTGCCTGAGATCACTTCCACGCCTATCCAGATTAGAAAAAGTGGGAGACAGAGGCTGAGCCGTTGAGCCTCTTGCTCATTTATTCATCAGCACAGAGGAGTATATATTCTACAGACTTCCAGTTTGTGCTGGGAAGTCCCCCATATTTTTTCCTCTGATTTTAAGGAGCACAGGAACAAAACTAATACCTATGCTTTTTCATATATACAAATCCTACTAACAAAACTTTCTGTTTTCCTAGTGAGTTACTCAGTAGCCTGTTTACCTTTTGCATCTCCACGAAACTCAGTCATTATAACTGAGTTTAGATCCTGGCACCTGTGTTGGGCAGCCTACAAAGACCTGTTGTTCGGCTCCAAGGGGTCTGATGCCCTATTCTGGCCTCCACAGGCACACATGGGTGTGCATACCTAGGTATACATACTCACACAGAGTCATGCATTTGTGCATGAACTCATGCACATACATATATAAAATAAAATAAAACCATTAAAAAAAGAAAGAGAAATGATCAAGGAATAAATCATGGTAATAGTTAATAGTCATAGTGGGGAGATGAATGCATGTAGACATACAAATCTGTGTATGTCTTCATGTGTGTATGGTATGGCATGTGTGTGGTTGTATATATGTGTTTGTGTGTGTGTGTGTGTGTGTGCACATGTGTGTGGAGAAGCTAACATCTAGATAGCAGGTAGAAGCAGAATTCCTGGAAAAGCTTCAATCTAGGTCCTTAGTAACTGAAGTCACATACGGTAGCTCACCTTCTTTAAGGTGACAGTGTGGGAGAGAGCTAGGAGTTACTGTACAATCATTAGATAAGCCAGTGAGAGAGTCCTCTTGGTGCTTAATCTAAGATTCTCTTTCTAGTCTAGTGAGCACCATTTATTGGGTATAAAGTGAGCAGGTGCTAGACCTGCTTTGAGCTGTGCAATGTGTAACTGTGTGGCCTTGATAGCTTATTTGAACAGGAATTTATTTGTGCCTGGTCATCCTAGCCGTGGTGCCACAGAGGTTAATTTTGAAAGTCAATGGAGCCGGCTTGTTCCCCTGAGAATTCAATGAGAGGTTAAGGATTGAGAGTAGTTAGGCTGGGCGTGGTGGTTCTCACCTTTAATCCTAGCACTGAGTAGGCAGAGGCAGAAGGATCTCTGACTTTGAGGCCAGCCTGGTCTACTTAAAGAATTCCAGGACTATCTAGAGAGACCCTGTCTCAAAAAAAAATAGTTGAGAGTGGTCTGCACGCCCTACGTGTGTCTGTCTCATCCACTCTCTGCTACCCACAGAGAAACACATGCACGGTTGCCAGGAGAGTTGAGGCACTGTTGTCTGGATCAGCACAGCTTCAGAAACTTGGTTGCTACCTGCAGCACAGCAGTTGATTCAACAATGCAGCTCCTTTCTCTGGGGGAAAGACAAACCTATGGTTTTGGGTTCAGCTTTTTTTCCTGTAAGCAGATGTTGCCTATTCAGTTACATTTTGCTGATAGTATCTATTGCTACTGGGGGCTCTAGATGGGGCTTTCCACCTTTGACATGTCAGGCAGAATTAAGTTTCATCTTTTCGCCTCCTGTTGGAGACATTAAAACAAAATAGAAACATCCTTCTTATCTCTTTATTAGAAGTTAACAGTTAAATTTCTCCAAACTTTTGGGCTTTTTTCTCTTCCTTATTTCTCATATATTGGAGAAATATCTAGTTTCGCATTCTAGAAGTTTTCCTGGGCTTTGGAGACATATTATGTTATGCTTTCTATGAAAGGATAGAAAAATTTCCAAAGAATTTTGAGAAATCAGGTAGCTGCAATCCTGGGTTCCTAAGGCATGATTTTGTTCTTCCAGCAGCTGGAGTTAATTTTCCTGGTTTAGAAGCCAACTTTATTTTGTTCTTGAAATAAAAAACATATGCCCAAAGATATGATTTTGGCATACAAATTCATATCAACATCTGACACAGTTTTGATCAAGGCAGAGAGACAAAGGAGCCTTTAAGGCCATTTGTGTAGAGTCTATGAGTCAAATTCTAGCTTTCAACGATTTGTTTGGCTTGGCCTGGAGATTATTTTAGCAGATCGTGTGATAGAAGTCATCTCCTGTCCAGGGATTATGTAACACACACATCTGTCTGATCTTCCTAGCTAGTTTTGTTAGTTTACTTGGGTACGTGCAATCAAAACTAAGTTGAGAAGAGCTTTTTTGTATTTCATTATCAGATTTATACTGGGTTTTTTTTTGTCAGCTTTGATGATTAAACATAGAACCCCACTATGTTGGCCTAGCCCTCTCCCTCTGAGCTCAATATATACTTATTCCTATGCCTGGTTGAGCTTGTATGTGATTATTAAACATCTTTTTAAGTTTCCTTACTTTCATGAAAACATTGAAATTTCACTCTAATGCTTTTGAGATTTTCAGGATTATGTGAAATTGATCAAACTTGGAATAGACTAAGAATTGTCACGTAATATATTTCATACTTGAAGGGTAACCATCAGACACCATGCCCCATTCCTTTATGCTATAACTGGCCAGAATTTTTCACATTTTACAAATGTGATTAAAGTTGATAAAATGCCTACTACTTTTTGGTACTATTTCCACATATCATTAAAGTTTAGGAAAACACCAGTTTCAGCCTTTTGACCAGGGGAAGAGGTTTTACAAAGGAAAAAAAAAATCCTGGCCTGTTGCCATGAAATTTTATAAGAACTTCTGTTTTTCTTTCTTTAAAACTGAAAAGAAAAGTGATAGCCTTTTTCACATCATACAGGGTGGATCTCACTGAAAGAAAACTTTTCTCCGTCAATCAACAGGCACGTGTGGATTCTTGAGCTAAGACCCTGTTAGAAGAATAACAGATGGGAGTGGGAAAGATTGTGAAGGTCAAACTCAGGACCAAACAAGGAACAGGGAACCCATGTGTCCCAATGACAAAGTAGCCCAGGGAATAGCTGCTTTCCCTATAAACGGCCCCCTTCTTGTCCACTCTGCCAATCACTACAGTATTAATTTTTCTCAGAGTATTCAGTTCGTAAAATGAGGACATTTCTCAAGGCATTTGCAGAATAGTAGTCAGCATTGTGAGTGCTGTCTGCGTAGTAGGCAGGGTATGATAACAGGTAAGAACTGGTTAGTTTCCTTTCTTCCTGCTTAACTTCTGAAGATCAGATGACTGGTTTGGAAGATGTCACCAAGCCCTAGCGTAAATCATTTTAGCTAGTACTAGTTACTAGTAACTAGTAACTAGTATAATTACTACAGGATGGCTCTCCTCTAATTCTCAAATAAAAATATTATAAACAAAGAAAGAAAGGTATCTGAAATAACTGGTTAGCCACCTTAGGAGGAAGGAAAAGTAACGCCATGCATAAACTTTAAGAAATTGTTGAGAAGGGAGAGAAATAGTTCTTATGCCAGAGATGGCGAGCAAAGCCCCTAACCTGTTTTCTAGACCCAGAAGCATTTTGTGAGGGGAAGACAACGATTATAGTAAAACAAACAAACAAACAAACAAACAAAAAAACCAAAAAAAAAAAAAAAAACCCTGTGAATTCCCACTGGGACATTCTACTTCAGAAGTAGGCAGCCCTGGCTAGTGAACAGCCTGGGTGAGGTCAAGAGAAATCCTCAAGAGAGAGGCCCCAAATACCACAAAAAGGATCAGTGGCTAAGAAACACTGAACAGGAGTTCAGAGAACAGCAGACTATGGGTCCCCAGCATGGGCTGCCCCCAAATCCTGCACTGTTTTCAAACACTGTGGGAAAGAAAGGGCATTTAAAGCAATTTAAAGCTTATATCTGACGTCATAGTTAGAGGGGACGTCAGACTTATCCCCCTGGACTGGAGCTCCCACATGCTCATGTCATGCGTCTGTCAGATGGAAAGGGACGGGATGAGCCCAAGAACAACAGAGGTGCAGCATCTCTGAGGACATAGCTGCTGACCAAATAATGGACAGGCAGTGTCTTCTGGAACAAAGACTTCTTCAAGAATTCTGACAGAAAGCAAATAACTTTCAAAGGAGTAAACTCAGGAGAGCCTATGACTTTTCCACAGTAAAGTTTACTGGCAGGAATTTACAATGGAGACTGGGTAAGGGGTTGGATTTTTACAAAGTTTAAGGGGGTGATACTCAAGAGAACTGTTTATGCCGAGGACCAAGGTTATCTTGGGTGGGAGAGAGATATCTAGAACTCAGAGAGGAAAGACCAAGAATAGGGCAGCTCAGATCAGATCAAGAACTTGTGCATTGAAGGGAGCCATTCTGAGGCATTTTTTTCTTTTTTTCTTTTTTTTTTAATTCGATATATTTTAAATTTACATTTCAAATGATTTCCCCTTTTCTGGCCCCCCACTCCCCGAAAGTCACATAAGTCCCCTTCCCTCCCCCTATTCTCCCACCCACCCCTTCCCACTTCTCTGTTCTGATTTTGCCTTATACTGCTACACTGAGTCTTTCCAGAACCAGGGGCCACTCCTCCATTCTTCTTGTACCTCATTTGATGTGTGGATTATGTTTTGGGTATTCCAGTTTTCCAGGCTAATATCCACTTATTAGTGAGTGCATACCATGATTGATCTTTTGAGACTGGGTTACCTCACAAGGGGTTAAACCCAGGTAAGCCTACCGATTGGTTAACAGTAAGAGTTTCCTCTGGGGTTGCAACCTGGGATAGAAGGAAGAACTATAGATTTTGGAAAAACTGATTTCTCAGGCTCAGGAAATGTGAGAGAACTGGTTAAGACTGGATTCTAGTCTCAAAGTGCACAGACACCCAGAGAGCAAGAACCTAGCACAATTTGGAGAAGACCTCCCTGTCCCCTCAGGCTGAACCACACAGCTGAGTTAGTTCTGATTCATCTGTACACTGGAGAGCCTTGCCTGAAGATTCAGTGTCCCAGTATATTCCAGTGAGACATCCTAAGCTCAACTCTAGATAAACCGCATTCTTAAATTCCAAGTGTACAGTGGTATTGCCAGCCATGAAGAAATTCTGCTGTTCTCTCAAATCTTTATGGTGCCCCTGAGCCTTGAGTCCCTGTTCCTATCATGGCCTACAGCAACAGGGTTCGAGATACTGCTACACACTGAGATAGAGCAGTTTTTCAGTGCATAAAAACCCAGCTGTGTGGTTCAGCCTGAGGAGACAGTGAGGCCTTCTCCAAATTGTGCTAGGTTCTTGCTCTCTGGGTGTCTGTGCACTTTGAGACTAGACTCCAGTCTTAACTTCAGTTCTCTCACACTTCCTGAGCCTGAGAAATCAGTTTTTCAAAAATCAATAGTTCTCCCTTCTATCCTAGGGCTCAATCCCAGAGGAAAGTCATAGTACTAAAGCATATGTAAACACACAATGGTGGATCCGAAGGAGGCGGTGACAACTCTGGGATCTGTGAGGGAAAGTTCTCACTATCTCCTAGAAACAGGTTACCTGCTACTAACAAAGCCCAAGATCCTTTGCTTTTCTGCCTTAGGATCACAAGCCAGGAGCTCTCCAGGTGACCTCTGTTCCGATCTCAACCCAAGCTCTTTTAAGGTTTCCCCTTAAGGGCTTATTTATTCTATTTTGTGTGTATGAGTATTTGGTCAGCATATATGTCTATGTACCATACATGTGTCTGGTGCCCATGGAAATCAGAAGAGGGAGTCAGATCCCTGGACTTAGAGTGACAGATGGTTGTGAACTGCCAAGTGAGTGTTGGGACCAAACCCAGGTCCTCTGCAAGAACAGTAAGCATTCTTAACCCCGGAACCATCTTTCTCTCCATCCCCTGCCAAACTCTTCTTAATGTCAAGATTTCTGTCACCTGTGCTAGTTGAAGAGACAAATGCACAAACATGTAGGGACATGCAACCTTAATAGCCTCTGGTGAATGCTGAGCCTGGATTCATTCCTGCTACTGTTAGGGTACCTTACTGATTATTTCCCTAGTTAACTAACATACAGAACAAGGCAAGAAAGAGGGCTGAATCGAATGTTTTCTACTAGGTTTCCACTACCTCCTATACACAAAACCTACAGCTGGGTCTGGCGGGTGCTCAAGAGCCCAGATGTTGTGGTGACTAGTATAGAACACCTGGGAAGAAGTCTTCAAATGGGGTCAAAAGAAAAGTGAGTTTAGAGAACATGTTGATGTCTCAAAAATAATTTTTAAAAAGAGTTTAAGTTTTTTGTGGCATTGGGAGCTTGGGCTTGGGGAGCCCCAAAATATTGTTAGCTCCACGTTCAGAAAGCAATGTGATATATTCATGTTTACAGTTTCCAGATGAGACACGGAGATGATCTTTTCGGAGTGGATGCTTTGTGAAAAATTGATTTTGTGTCAAAGCTCCATTTAATTGAATGTGTATCCAGTCTGTGAAAGTAATTAGTAAACTATGGGGGAGGGGTCGTGTTACAATTTCATGCTGGGGCCAACTAACTTCTTACTAACACGCCTCTGCAGAATGACAAACCTAGGGAATTAGAGGAAATTCACCTCTTTATTTTTTCCTATCTCACAAACAAGAGAGGAATGGGAAACCAACTGCTCTCCGCCTTCATGGAGCCCACAGGGGCATTGACAGCAATTTTTCAAAAGACAGATTTTAACCAAAACACAGAGGAAGATACAGGAACGTGGAGTCTTTGGGCACCATTTACACTTGTTTCGTCATTTCAAGGGATCTTATGTTTCATGAAAGGCAGGCAGCCCAGCATGGGGGCTAGGACAGGGATGGGGACACAGGCTGTGCAATCACAGAGACCTGGCCCTGCTTAGTTAAGCTACACTTTGGCAAATTTCCTAATTGTGCTGAGATAGAATTCCATTTCATTGCTTAGAAAGAATGAATAGAGTAGGGTTGTATAATGTTATATCAAAAGTCCTCTATACATGATAAATATTTATCTGAATATGAAAACAGAAAAGGGGTCATGAAGGAGGGAAGAGTATTAAAGTTTTGAAAGGCAAAGGAATAACGGCATAGAATTTTGTTAATTTGATAACTATCACAATTACTTTTAGCAACAATAAAAATGCTCTGCTTAGAGTAAGTCTCTACCTTTACTGCAAAGTATTTGACTCCAATCAGTATCCCTACATCTAAGAAGATTGAAAAAAAATCATCATTGATAAACATCTGGTAAACCTAATAGTTTCCAAAGCACACAATCTCTCTCCTTTCCCACCTTACTGCAAGTGAAAGGCCAGTGCTCTGAGTTGTACCAGGCAATAGTCTATTACCTCAAAGCTCTTCTGCGTGAAACTTCCCATCTGGTCAGGCATGTTTATCAAGGGCATTTGTCAGTGCTGGAGTAAAAGCCGTGAACTCAGAAAACCTGGGTGGTCATAGAAGATGTCTGGAATTTCCCTGCAAGCTGCCATTCTGAGTTGGAGAAACACTTCAAACTGGGTGTATTTCAGTAACTCAAGAGGAGAAGTACCTTCTGTAGACTAATTGCCCTTGATGAGACCAGTCTTAGGAATAAGAAGCCATGGGAGCTTGGCTCTGTGATCTTTCTCAACTTCTAGTACAGAAGTTGAGATGAATGGCTTCCCTTGGCCTCAGTCAGGAACAGGTAGCACAGTCTAAGGGTCATGATGCCCTGTGCTGCCTAGACTGTGCCTTCTTTTCTCGCTTACCTTTCTACTAGGCAGAGGGAGCCTGTGGGAAGATCTTTCAGAGACAACAGTTATGCCTAAATCTGCTTAAATTGGACTAGTTTTTGTTTGTTTGTTTGTGTTTTTAAGGTAGAGTCTCATGTAGTCCAGGTTGGCTTCAATCTCTCTAAGGCAGTCCCAAGACTTTAAGATTCTGATCCTCCTGCCTCTACCTCTCACATCCTGAATCACAGGCCGGTACCATCATTCACAGACTCAACCTGTGAACTGACCTTTCGCAGGGATCACCAAAGAACTTCAGAAAACACAAATATTTATACTACCATTCCTAACAGTAGTAAAATTACATTAATGAAGTAGCAATGAGAATAGTTTTAAGGTTGGGGGGAAGGGGAGGTCACCAACACATGAGGAACTGATTTCAAAGGTTGCAACATTAGGAAGGTTGAGAGCCACTGCTTTGGATGATAATTTTATTTGGAGACACATCTGACTTGCAGTGGTATGGTCTCTTATAAGTATCATTCTTTTCCGTCTTACAATGGACAGCAGTTGTGCACCACTTGCTAGGATATTAATTCCCACAGGCATAGGGAAGTTTTTCTCACCATGACACAGGGTGTCAAGTCTTTACCGAGACATTCAGTATCAAATTCTACCAAACGCTATAACATTGCAATGACGTCTTGGGAAGAAAACCGGGCTAGTTTTCTGGAAGGGCACCCTTTGTCTGCCTTTATTTTCTAGATGTGTATTCCTTTATAAACTGGAACAGTGCAGATATTTTTGTTTTGGAAAAGTAAAAAACAGCTAAAATATGAAGTATGGCCTCCTAAAAATCCCTGCTACTTGCCTAGTTGAGAGGCTTGGGGAATGTGATGAACAGTGTGGATATTTGAAATGATTTAGAAGAGGGTTTCAATTTTCCGACACTGTCATTTTGGCCTGGATAATTCTGTGAAGGATATGGGGGGGGCTCCTATTATATTGCAGAAAGTGGCTCTACTTACAAAATGTCACTAGTCTCATCCATTGTGACAATAAAACATGCGTCCAGACAATGTACAGATCCTCTGGCTATCAAATTTGATTCTTTCTGACTTAATCTGCTCACTCCTCTCTGACTGTCAATGGGCAGTGTGGCTTCCTCAAGTATCAGAAATGAAATACAACCAAGGGAGTAAATGCACTGGTTATCCTTAAGCAAAACCATCAGTTAAATAGGTATATGTTTTGCCTTTTGTCCCCCTAAAAAGTCAGCCCCTCCCCCCCAAGAGACTTTCTAACAGAATGCTCAACTAGACCTTGGATTTTCTACTTTCTCGGACCTCCTGCACAAAGGAAGACAATGCCAAATGAAAACTGACCCTACACTCACATGAGTATCAGTTATGCAACCGTTCCTCACTCTAAAGTTTCCCTCAGAAGCTGAAACACTCAGTGCTGAGAGCAAACCACAGTTTCCAGCCATGAGAAAAAAACTCACTGTTTGCGGAGTCAGCTTTTCGGAATCTGGTCAGGTCAACGTTGGGTGGTCTGCTGGGCTTGGACGGAGGCTGGCCCAAGACGGACAGGGGAGGCAGGGATTTCTGCTTTGGGGTTGCTGAATTCTTGTCTCCTTCCTTCTCCTGACTTTGGTTCCATGGTTTCCCCGCTGTCAGCTTGGAAGGAGCCTTAGGGAATCTGGCTGTCTCTTCCTGATTCAGTTTGTTCAGAAAGATGTTCTTTGTAATATCTGTTTTCCTATCTTCTTTTTTTTCTTCAATGTTTTTGGAGAGCCCCGGGGTCCCTCTGCTTGCTGCAGGTTTCAGAACCACTCCAGGAAAGGGCGAACTTGGTGTTCCATGGTCTTTATCCTCTGGGTCTTCCTTAGCTGGTTTGAAAGGCCCGCCCTTGGACTTGGCCCCTAGCTGTGCTGGGGATCCCTTCTGGACATTCTTAGAGGTGCTCTCCTCTTCCTGGAAGTCCTCTGTACTTAGGGACGGCTTTTGGCCAAAGGTGTGTCTGGGAAGCCTGGCTTTGGAGTCAGCGTCTTGTGCCGCTGCCATGAACTTGCTCTTAGCTCCGGCCACCTTTGACGACCCTGGCTTCAGATCGTTTTCTGGGACTGGGGGAGCAGGCCCTGGCTTTGGTCCCAGCGTCTTTAAGTCAGACTCTTGGTTCAAATTGTGAAGCCTATTCCCGGGAGGCCGTAAAACCACAGGTTTGGAATCTTCTTTGGTCAAGCTGGTGGGTTTGGGGCTTACGGGTTTCAGAAACCCCACTTTGACCTCGGGGTCTCTAGAAACAGAGTTTGGCTGTGTTCCAAATCTGGGGTTCACTCCAGTAGGTTTTAAAAATGGCGGTTTAGGCTCCTTCTCGGGCTTCTCCTCACAGGTGGGTTTCGCTGCCAAGGGTGGTTTTGTGGTCCCAAATTTAGGCATGTTGCTGGGCCCTGCGGGTGGGCTGGCATTTCCTTGGTTGTCAAATAAATTCTTTCTTGATTGTATTCCAGAAGGCGAGTTCTGTCCTGCAGCTTTGAAGGGCCTGCTGCTGCTGCTGCTGCTGGAAACCTCCTCTGTCGGATTACTACTCCCTGTGTTGAACTTCGCCATGAGGGACTTTACATCTGTTTTTCCATCCTAGGAGCACAGGGAACAAAAACCAGCTGAGAGTCAGAAATCTCACTTGCAATTTAAAATACTATACCTTCAAGGGCTTCCTGATCTGAGGCAAGAGCGCTGGGGTGCAGGGGTGCTGCTGATTGGTTGACAAGCTATTGTAACATTTAAGTTCCTCTATGGCAAAATAAGTTGTGAGCGTTTCTTGAAAAGGAAGGGCTACACGGCTAGGCTTAAACGTCTGTTGTTTGTCTTACAGGGACCCGACCATTAACTTTGAAAATGTTTCTCTGGTCTTTCCCTGTCTGCCTATCTTGTTCGATTTACTTTGACTCTGTATTTGTCTACATTTTTTGTTTCACTGGAAAACATATGGAAGTGCCTACCAAACGGATTCTCCCTCTTTTTACAGCTGAGACTCATGTGGAAACTGGACTTCAAAGTGAAAGTAGGCTCTGTAAACTCATCTGTAAACTCAGGCTATGGTGCTTTTTACCCAGCAAAGCCAAGGCTTAGCATCAGTGTGGCTGGTGAGCGCTTCCCTGTTCCTGTTGCATTTAAACTATGTGTGCTGTCAGTGAGGTGTTACAGAACATCCCAGGCCTTCTAAAAATAAATTGAGGTTTCCTTATTATTTTGAACACAGAGTGCTGCGGTGTGACCGTATGCAGACGAACAGGCTATGAGGTAGACCCACACAGGTCAGCACAGGCAGAGCAACAGGCCAGCAGCAGGGACTGCCTGGGAAGTCTCGTTTTCCAGATCTTTCTTTCTCTCCATCTTGTTTCTTCCATAATGACTTTTATTAGTCTTCTGAGAGGTCCTGCTGCCTCACCTGCCTTCCTCATAAGAATTAGGCATTATGCAGTGAAGGTGGCACACAGTCACCTTTTGTTGTTGTTGTTAATATAGTCCAGTTTAACCTGGGAGAATTAATGGTGTATTTGTCCTTTCTTTCAAAAACAAGGATGAGCTAGGGATGAGGCTCAGCTGAGATAGATAGATAGAGAGAGAGAGTTAGAGACAGAGACACAGAGACACAGAGAGACAGAGACACAGAGAGACCAAACCTGCCTAGCATCTAGGCAATTACACTTGCAATAGATAAAGATGCTTGAGTCTGATTCACCCCTATCCTTGAGAGCTTTCACTGGAAAGGAAGGAGCAACAAGTTCCTCTGTGAGGAACACACACACACACACACACACACACACACACACACACAGCCCTGTCTCATATGCTTCTTAGCACTCAACAAATCAGGTTGGTGGCATACTCTGTAATGCCAGGATTTAGGAGGTAGAGACAGGAAGATCAGAAGTTTATAAAGGAAGGTTAAGGTTATCCTTGGCTACACAGCAAGTTTGAGACAAGTCTGGGCTACAAGAGATCCTGCCTCAAAAAAAAAAGGATTAAAAAGCAGGAAAAACGTCTAGGTACATCAGTACAGGGCTCTAAAGCTTGATGAGAAAAATAAGAAATATGAGATGGTAGACAGAAGATGTAGCTTAGTGATACAGCAGGAGCTCAGCATGGGCAAGACACACACACACACACACACACACACACACACACACACACACACAAATTTTCTTTCTGGTTAGAAGGAAGTTTGTTTCTGAGAAGGAAAATTTTGATTGTCTTTTCTCTCACAGTGGTATTCTTTTATATTCTTTATGTATAGCTTCTTTTAGGTTATACAATAAGGTGGACTAGGAAAGGGATTAAGATCCTAGGCTTGGGAGCAAGGCAGCAGGGGGTATTAATGTGTTATCACTGCAAACAATGTCTAGGCGCTGCTCTTGGGCAGGCACGTGCATCCAGCAGCAGAGGACGTTGGCACATCTGATGGCTTCCTGTTTTTGTATAAAGAAGAAACCTTAGTGATCGCCTCTTCTCTCTCCTCAGAGCACTGCTGGGAAAAAGTCTCACACCCTGCAGTAGCGACACATCCCAGGGGAAAACCCTCAAAATGTCCCTGGCTGTGGTCAAGCACTATGCCTAATTTTAGTTCCCAAAATATGGAAGCTGTGGATTAAGGATGGAAACTTTAGTCTTGGCTGCTAATCCAGATCCGGGAGAGCCTGCGAGCGGCTGAGCTAAAGGCGCAGGCCTTGGCGTTGCTGACAGGGGCTCAAGCCTCGGCGTTGCCACCTCGTAGCATGGCGTCTTGCAAGTTACTGAGCTTTCCCTGTCTGCTTCCTTCATCTCTGAAACCAGAACTGGAACTCCATTTCTCACTGGAGTTTTGTTTTGTTTTGTTTCTGATAAATATTAAATGGGTCACTATTTAGCTAAAGTACTTAGGAAGCACAAGGCGTTGGCTTTGGTCCTTAGCTCCAAACAAATAGTGTCAAACTAAAAGGATCAAGAGTCGGATGTCACACATGTGCAGCGATTTTTCTGCCATCACAATTATTTCTAATTCATTCATAATATATCATCTTTTTCCAGACAGATAAAAATTGAAATTATTTACATTTAATGTCTCTGTGAACAAACACACTTGCAAATTACACTTGCAATAGGATAAAGATGCTTGAGTCTGATTCACCCCTATCCTTGAGAGTTTTCACTGGGAAGGAAGGAGCAACAAGTTCCTTTGTGAGGAACACAGACACACACACACACACACACACACTCATGCACATGCACACACATGCACATACACACATGCATGCATGTACACACACACAAATATCTTCCACACAGATCTACCTTTCCACCTTCTGTTTCCACTTAAAAATTGACCACCAGTCCCCAAAAGCTCAAAATCAAACCAAAACCCGAACAAACCGGAAGCCCTTGCTTCTGAACTTTGCTTTCTTCCAGCAACCATGTGGATTGTATGATTCCTGTAAAACTCAGGTTGTTAAATATTATCCATGTGAGCTCTGATTTTTTTTTTCCACTTTGCCTAGAGAGATGTTTATTATTTTCAGGACCTTCCTTATCCCCACTACCCCAAAAATCTCACTATATCTCCCTGGCTGCCTAGAACTCGAAATGTATACCAGCCAGGCTTTGAACTCACAGTGCTCATCCTACCGCCCCCCACCCCCCAATGTGCAGGGATTACAGACGTCCCACTTCTCTCTTCATCCAAACTTTTAGCCATGTCCAGTTTAGCTGAGCTCTGTCCTGCCTGACGAGTGCTAGGGATCCTATCCAATCCAGAGCTTCGCGTCGATGGCCCTTCCACTGAGCTACAGTCCCGGCCTATTTATTTTAAGATGCATTTCCTAGTCTTGACAACTCCAGAATTTTAGGTTTTAGGTAACCAACATTTCATACCAAGTTACCTGAATTTCTCTTTGTAAGTCATGAGAAGGGATTTTTTTGTTGTTGTTTTTAGTGGATACATGCCTCCACTTTACTGTGACTGAACACTTAACAAGGGGTGACTTGAGGGTGAAGAACTTATTTTGGCTCATGGTTTGGCGATACAGCTCTTTCTCTAGTAGTGTGCTGCACTTTTGAATAAAATGTGTTCTCTAGCATTTATATGCTACTAGGTATGTATCTTCTGAGCTGAGTTCTTACCCTTTTCTGTGTCATATCATTGATAAATATTTGAACAGAGTGGGATAAAAAGCTTTTACCAGAGATGGATTTTGAAATTTCCTGTTGTTTAAAGTCATTTGCTTGTTTTCAGCCTTAGGTATCGAATCAGAGAAATTGTGAGGGTGAGCCCAGTGCTCCACTACAAAGCCACATTCTGAGTGCTTGTGAATATTTTAAAGTACAAAAGAAAGAAAAGATTCATGATGGGTAGCTAATGAAGATCTAAAGAAATCTGGAAGCTCAGTTTTGATCTTGGCAAGGTGTGTTCATCGTTCTTGCAATTAAAGCAATGGGAGAATGAATCATTTTGGTGGGTGTTATTGTTCTTTCCTGGGCAAAACATAAAAGAAAAGAAAATGTCTTCATGTGATGGTCTATAATGTGTTTACTCCCCAGGGAGTATAAGTCAATAATAATTCATGCAATTTTTAAAGAAGTTTGTTGATAAATGTTTGGCTTGTTGGTTTAACTGGTATACAGACACACTTGTTCTGAATCGCTGTCTCTTCTCATTGAGTACTGTTCATTTCTACTTCTGTCACTATTGCCCATATTAGGACCACAGGTACAGTGACATCACAGGATACCATAAATCTGCGAAGGGCCCATGTTTAAAGAAAAACCATCGTAGGAAGCTGGTCCCTAGTCATTTCCAAGGCTTAACTGATCATCTATGAGAAGCAGGAAATGGTAGGATTGAATAGGATAGGAGGCCCAGCTTCTGTGCTGGTGATGGTGAAGTCACCCAAATATATGAACCACTCTGCCAGGGACTGGCCAAAACACATGGTGGAACACAGAGGAAACGGAAAGTCTTCTTCAACCTGGAAAGGTCTTTGATCTTGAAGTAGATAGTAACTCAATAAAAATGTAATGAATTCAAGATCAAACTAACAGAGAAATAGCTTTCAGCCATAGTGGTTTGCTTCTTAGAAGAAAGACCATGATAGACACACTTTGTACAACCAAGCCCTTTTCCCTTCTCAACAAGTATGCACAGGCACCCATGCCCAACACACACACACACACACACACACACACACACACACACACACACACATACGTACATGTGCATGCATGCTCACACACATGTATGCTCGCACACACGTGCACAAAAAGGAATGCTATCTCCTTGAATGTATTTCATCCATTTTGTCCGATATACTTGGAATAAGGAGGTGTTTTTATCTCAAATATTCTCAAATCGTATTATTAGAAATTGTATAACAAAGTTATAGAGTTAGGATTAATGGAAGATTAAAATATAATACTTTCAACAAAATCTTAATTGAATACAAAGATGGCAAGTCTCCTCAGAAAACAGCAGACTTGCAATGAGCTTTAAGGCACTGCACTAACATTTGGCTAATTATAATTTGCATATTTAGTGTGTACACTGTCTACTTGGTGAGATGTATTTTCCTTTCCCTCTTTAGGAACATGTCTCCTTTCATGCAAACATTCCAACTTCAGGCCTGGAACTTTCTCCCACAATATATGTTCACCGGCTAATGGACTGAATTTACTTGAATTTCTCTGTGTACAGATCACAGAGTGGTTGGGAAATGATTTCTTCACCACTTTGGTTGACCTCAGCCATGAATCCACTCTGAGCTCTCGATTCCATTGCAAAAGGGCTGTAGTGGGTTCCAATCAGCTGAGCCTCTGAGACTGGAGTGAGTAGAGGCCTCTTTCTCAACAGGATGTGGGAACTTGCCTCTCACCACAAACTTAAGCTCCCGAGGGCAGGAGCCTACTGCCTCAGAGGGCAGGGCATGGGTGGCAGAAACCTCAGTGATAGCCTGAATAATGACAATCCTTTTTGACATATGAAGATGGGATAATTTTGTGATATCCCACTAGCCAGCAATACCCTATACCCTATGGCTTACACTCTGAGGTAAAATGTCCCCTGAACATAACCTGGCAGCTGTGGGCTCTCCCAGGAAATATGCACTTGTCTACTTTCCCATGGCAGGCTGGCTGTCATGTATAGGCAGAAAATTCCTGTGGGCATTACATCATAGCATTAGCTCTAATGCTGCTCCATGCACTCTGCTATCCAGAACCCTCTGCTATCCAGAACCCTCTGCTATCTAGAACCCTTTCCTTGTTTCTACCACGTAAATGGAGGGAGAGGAAGCAAGAGCATTTAGTAACATATGAAAGTTCAGATGCTGACAACACAGCTCCTGAGTGCCTTGCGTTCTCCTGGTATATCAACCAGTAGGATATCTGTGCCCTTCCTCAAAGACTTGGAGCTTGGAAATCCCTATCATTCTCCAAATTAAAACTGGAAGACCATGAATATTGCTATTCTATCAAATACTTCTGCACACTTTCTTTTCCTTGTCATGACTTCCAAAGTCTTGTGCATAAAAAGTGGAGGAATTAACCGTAAGTTTCCAGGTGCTTCTGATATCTTTCATAATATTAGTTCTTAACATCTTGATGTAAATAGAGATGGGATGCAGAGTACATGGAGGATGATGGTGTAGATTCTATAGAACAATGAACAATCTTCAAATTGCTTCTTTTGCTTTTGTAATTATGTAATTATTTGTGTGTGTGTGTGTGTGTGTGTGTGTGTGTGTGTGTAAACAAAAGGATGATATATATTACAGCAAATTTAGGCTACATCTGCTTAAGGTCTTTAAAGTTCCTTTAGCTTACATCATAAAAGTGTATGAAATTAAAGATTATTTTTGAAGAATTTACATTCCCAACTTTTTTGCTCATAGATAACTGTAAAGTTTTCATACATGTGCTGTTTGTTGCTGACTTGGTTCTTGGGAGATTACTGTTTGTTGTACAATGGAGGATGAGTTCTTCCATTTTTTTCTGGTCCCTCCAATTATCTTAGCTTCCAATTGCTCTTTTTTGTGGTTGCTCTCTCAAAATAACAACAGAAAATTCATTGTGCTAAATATATATATAAATCCTGTCGACTGAGAAACTCCTCGATAAGGAGAAAAGACGCTTTGCCCCTCCTACCTCCTCAGCTTCTAGATTACTCCCAACACCCACAAGCGCACCGACATATGATCGCAGACATGGAGTTCTTTTAATCATCTGAAAAAAAAAACCTAAAAATTCAAAGAATATGGGGAGCTAGAGGGATGGGGCATCTGTGGGGTTTTCTAGAGACTTCCTTCCCAGTGTGTGAAAAGATCTGAGACAAGAGATCTGCCCAGATGGTGACAACTGAGACCAGTGGCAGCTGCTTCTCAATGAGGGGTTTGGAGTTCTAAGAAAAGTAAAAAACAAAACAAAAACAAACAAAAAACCAAAAACAAAAAAACAGATATTAAGTGAAGGACATAGAAGGTTCCAGAACAGAAGCAGATAGCTTTTTCAACTATTACTCTCTAGAGTGTGACAGTGCAGGTACGTCTAATTCATCTTCTACCTTCCTTCCAGACCCCTTCCCTTCCCTTCCCTTCCCTTCCTTTTTTCCCCCTTCCCTTCCCACTCTGACCCTTGAAGGATGCACATGCAATGTTTAGTGTCAACTTTCAATGATGCGATCACTTGATTGCTCCATGCACTAACTGCTCTTCCAGGGGTCCCGAGTTCAATTTCTGGCAACCACATGGTGGCTCACAACCATCTATAGTGGGATCTGATGCCCTCTTCTGGTGAGTCTGAAGACAGCTACAGTGTACATAAAACAAATTATTCCTTAAAGAAAAAAAGTATGGAGTTTGTATGAACCAACTGCTTTTGGAAGGTGCCTGAGCAAGAGGACCTCAATGGTCTGATGGGATAAAGTGAGAAAGGACACTCTCTTTCAAGAAAGTCTCTTGAGGGAAGGAGCCATTGGAAACTGGCTAGGTCTGATGCCAACGTAACAACTGACTTCCTTCTGTTGTTACAATCCACAGTTTGTGATATGTTGTAACAGAAGTCACTAGAAACTGAAACATGTACTCTCAACTGAAACACCTTATGCTAGATTTCTATGAGGGTCCAAGTGCTTCCCTGGACAAGGTTTAGAGACAATAAAGATTCTTAATATGGTTACATCACAGGGTAACCATTTGTTGCTCTTCCCGCTACTCCCCCCACCCCCAGCCTCCAGTTGCATTGGGTGATTAGAATGGAGAAGTCTTGGTGATATTTACCCTGCCCAAGCAAGGCCATATGTTGTTTTGACCTGTTCCTAGCAGGTGATTATCTGAGTGAGTCACTTAAACTGTATTGTTGCTGCAACGAAATACCTGAAGGAAAAAAGCAACTCACGGGAAGAAGGAACATTTTGTTTTGGCTTATAGTTGTTGAAGATACAGTCTACTGGGGCTAAGAAGCTATGGTGTGGCAGGGGCATGAGGCATCTGGTCATATAACATCTACAGCCAGGAAGGACTGATGGTACTCAGATCAGCCCCTCCCTCCTCTTTTAGTGACCTGAGAACCCAGCCCATAGCATCATCCCATTTGAATTCTGGTTAATTGTCCTAATCAGACAACCCCTCCTAGACATGTTTCCATGGTGATTCTGAATCCTGTCGAGTTGACAGCTAAGACAAACCATCACAGGAAGTATAATATGCTGAGCTCATATATAGCCTCATAATGTTCCTGGTTTTTGGTTTGTGGAGCTAGATTGGTTAGCGGAGCTACAGTAACAAGGTGAGCTTGAGGCTTTCCACATTACCATAAAATCCCCAGATTAGCTTCTAATTGGAAAATATCTTTTGGCTTCTACAGCTCCCTGCTGCCTTTCCACCTCTTATCTGGACACATACTTGATTTGTTCTAATGGTTAATGCAGGGCTGATTCCAACGCCTCCTCTTGTACCCAGCAACTGTACAGTAGTTAGAAATAGGCTCAGCCCTAAGCTTTAGTAACAAGAAAACATGTCAAACTGGGCTTTATGGATAAACCAGTTTAATTGGTGACCCTAGTATAGAGTCACGGTGTCTGAGAAAGAGACAGAGCCTTAAACACTGGGCAGTTTATATATAAAAAAATACCCCACATTTTTACAGGAAAGAAGCAGGGTAAGGGATTTGTCCAGATGACCTATCAGACCCAACTCTGGGTCTATCTTGCACTCCTTACTGTGTTATCGGTAGCTGCGTTGACATTAGCTGTTGGATCACAGATAACCTATGCCATCCCAGAAAAATTTTGGGTGTCACTTAATAAACGCTGAGCTCAATGCCCATTTTTACAGATAAATAAAGCCAAAGCACAGACATTTCCTTCATTTACCCACTGCTCACAGCGAGCACATGGTTGAATATAAAGCAAACTTACTTCTTCATGTTGAAGCTACAATCCTACCCCAAACCTCAGGGGCCAGAGAGCCTAAACCTTCTAAGAACACAGAGTTTATTTCCACTGTGTTCTTGTGCTTTGTAACGTTTCCTCAAAGGCAGCCCCTGGAATGACCTCAGACAAATTCATAGCTCTGGCACATCCCAGAACTGCCCTGTGTTGATAACTTGTGATGCCAAGTGGGATGCTACAAACTGTCATCCAAGCTGCTGAGAACTTCCCAACCACAAGGTGAACTTTTCTTTCTTTGGGCCACTAGATGTCAGTATAACCACTCTGTGAGGCAGCGCTTACTTTCAAGACTAACATTTCCCCAGATATTACTCTGAAGGGAAGTGGAGGGGGAAGGGAAGGGGGGAGGGAATAAGACCCCAATGGGTGTTAAAGAGATGGAGATGACAGGGAGGTAGAATTGAATCTGTGGAAATGAAGTCTTCCCCAGCCTTTCTTCCCTGTTTTGACGTAGGAGACCAGGCTTTTCTCATAGCATTTCTGGAACTTGCTACAAGCCCTTGGCTATCAGTAGTTGCTTGGTGTAGAAAGTTTTAGCGATGGGATTGTGTTGGAAAGAACAACTTCATCTCTTTCCCCTTCACCTCTTGTTATTTGTTGCTAGTTTCTTGGGGCATTAGACTCACTGACATCTGTGTCTGATCTTACACATGTATGTGTTGGTCTATGTATATCTGTTCAGTAAGTTCCCTTCCTAGCAGGAAGACAAAGGTTATATTTAGTTATGATTTCTGCTTATGGGACTGCACACACTTTTTTCTCTATATGAATTTGTCTGGACCTGGTGCCAATATATTTCATATAGGAAGTACAAGTAATTTAGAGTTATGCATTAGTACTTAATACACAACTTTATCTCCACAACAAATGTTTGAGGCCAGTACTATTATAGTCATTTGCAAAGAAGGAAGCTTAGAGACATTATATGGCTCTTTCAGAGTTATACACTAGACAGGAGGTAGAGGTCAAGGTCCATTCTTTTAATGACTTCAATATAAATATAGTAAAAGAAAGAGGAAAAAAAAAACCAGTCTTACACTCTTCCAAAGTAGCCCACAGCAGTGCATACGACAGGACCAAAGTTTGCAACTCAAATCTGTGGTTACTAAGCACTCTCAACAGTCTTCCTTGGCTGCCTTATAGCTGTTTGTCATCATCTGTACAGTTTTTTAAGGCCTCCTTGGAGAATGAGGGCCAATGGGTGTGGCCTCTTGCCTTTGTCACTGTGGGACTCTCACAGAAACCCTATGCCCTGCCATATCTTAAAGTCTGAATGAGACTGAATGTAGCTCTCCCCGAGCCCCATTGTCATGGCAAACACACCTTTGTTAAGAGGCAGAATGAGGAAAGTCCCTGATACCCAGCTCTGCAGGCGGTAGGGCCGTGCCTTAGCACCAGAGGCATGTGCAAGACCAGAGGTTTCAAGCAAGGCACTAGAGGCCTGCAAACGCAAGTGATAGACATGTTCCTGGCTGCACTGACTGAGATGAGGCTGAGAGTTAGCATCTTATGTCCACCTCCTCTGCTGCTTTCCAACAGAGCATGAGCCTTTCCAACAGAGCATGCGCCTTTCGCTCACTTACTCAGCGGAACAGTCTGTCCTGCCAGGATTTGGAGGCAGCATTATTCCCTGCTGAAAACTCTTTACATGAATGTGAAAGAAGAGACCTGGGCATAGTTGTTACCTGGTCGCTGCAGAAGAAGGTAGAAAGATGGAGAGGCTCATTTAGTGCATCTTCCTGGGGCCCATGCCTTGGATTTCCTTACTTTAGCTGCTGTTTCTATCCTGCATGCAAACTCCAAGAATCGTGGCATATTCCGATGCCTGTCAGGGCTTTGTGTAGGGGAATGGTTGAATGAGCTGCCCCTTCTTCCCTGTGCCAGGCTGACATACACAAAAACAGCTCAATTATGGCCTCAGGATATTGAGCAAGAAGGGGGAAAAGAAGGGAACTAAAAAGTGTCTGTTCAGCCTGTTTACTTCTGCTCTCATTCTCCCCAAGCATGTGATATGCAAACAAGCCAAGCCAGAATTCTACCAGCCACCATTATATACGAGGGCCGAAACTTGTGAGGACTTGGGTTCCAAGATCTGTCTGTACACTCGGAGCTGTCACCTTACAGTGGAGGCCAAGTTTCTACGTGATTGGGAAAGTCCCGTCACTCAGTGTGTGCAATACTTGGGGGGCTAAGTCTGCTTGTGGTCTAGAGATGAAGGGAGGTGCCTGTGGGTGGTATATGTGCCGGAGAGCCCCATGGACCCACTTCAATGTTCTTGTGAGACTCTTCTTCAAACTCCGGGGAAGACAAGGTACTAGAGACAGTTCACGTTAAGAAACAACAGCTAGGATTTTAGCAAGTTTTACTTAATTTCTCTCTTCCTTCATAACGCTAAAGACCACCGTTGTAAGTCAAGTACTATCCCCGGCCCAGCAAAGTGAACAAGGCAAGATGACCTTGTAGAAGTCATACTAGAGATGCCCACTGTCCTCCCAGGAAGATCTGCCCTTCATAGAACAGTGAACTACAGCCCACTTGCCATCTCTTGCCAGTGGCCTATTCCAGACAGCTCTCAGATCAAGAAAGTCTTATATTTTGATAAGGGACAAACAAAAGAAGTTAGTATGAACCTTAGCTCCTCCCTCTGCGTTCCCCACCAGCTGTCAAACAGGATCCCCCTCTTCCTTCCTTTCTTCCTTCCTTTCTTTTTTTTGTGTCCATGTTGATTTTGTCTTTTTTGGGGGGAGGGGGTGAGACAAGGTTTCTCCCTGACTCTTCTGGAACTCACTCTGTAGACTAGGTTGGCCTTGAACTCAGAAATCCACCTGCCTCTGCATCCCAAGTGCTGGGATTAAAGGTGTATGACACCACTGCCCCCTCTTTTTCTTTCTAAGGAAACTGAAAGTACACTCATGGGGCTGAAGTCCATCCTTCCATAGGGCTCCTTTGAGGATCTTTACCCTCACAGCACTTCCTTTTGGTTGGAGTTTTGACATCTTCTAGGATGTAGCAGTCTGAGAATGCTTTTTATTTGTGTAGTAGCTATGGCAAAGGGACAATGTTTTCCCTGTAAGTCTTTCAGGATAACATATTGCCCTATCATTTCCTCCTTCATCTGGAGCAGTGGGTTTTTTTCAGCTTTCCTAATGCTGCAGCCCTTTAATACAGTTCCTCATAGTATGGCGACTCCTGATCATAAAATTATTTTCTTTGCAATTTTGTAGCTGTAATCTTGCTACTGTTATGAATCATAATTTAATTATCTGATATGCAGGATATTTGATATGTGGGGTTGCAACTCACAGGTTGAGAACCACTGAGCTAGGGGCAAGAAGACACACCATAAAGAATGTATTTTTTTTTTTTTTGGTCACTTTGAATCCTTCTTGAGATAGTGTTAACTGAAGAATCAGAAAGAATTGCTTGTATTCATGTCTTAAAAGAAACTGATAGGCTGGGGGAAGGCCTCAGTGGGGAAAGTGCTTATCATGCAAGCGTGAGGAGTTAACTTTGAATCCTAGGAACTCAGATAAAGTCCGGTGGCAGCATCTATTGTAACCATGGTGCAAGATAGGAAGCTCATAGTCCTGCTGTACAGACAGAGCTGCATACAGTGCTCACCACAGAAGAGACCATGTCGCAAACAAGGTGCCAGTGAACGCGCTCCTGCATGCTTTCTCACACACACATTGCACTGCTCCCTGTCTCTTCTCTCTCTCTCTCTCTCTCTCTCTCTCTCTCTCTCTCTCTCTCTCTCTCTCTCTCACACACACACACACACACAGAACACTCACACAATAATTTTAAGAAGAAAGTGATATATAACATTTTCATTATTCTTGTGCACCTTCCCAGTAAAAGCTTTTGTAAATCACAGGAAACCTGAACAGTTAAATAGAAATAAAATCACTCAAAGTTTCTTTCTTTCTTCCTTTCTTCCTTTCTTCCTTTCTTCCTTCCTTTCTTCCTTCCTTCTTCCTTCCTTCCTTCCTTCCTTCCTTCCTTCCTTTCTTTCTTTCTTTCTTTCTTTCTTTCTTTCTTTCTTTCTTTCTTTCTTTCTTTCTTTCTTTCTTTCTTTCTTTCTTCCTTTCTTCCTTCCTTCCTTTCTTTCTTTCTTTCTTCCTTTCTTCCTTCCTTCCTTTCTTTCTTCCTTCCTTCCTTCCTTCCTTCCTTTCTTTCTTTCTTTCTTTCTTTCTTTCTTTCTTTCTTTCTTTCTTTCTTTCTTTCTTTCTTTCTCTCTCTCTCTCTCTCTTTCTCTCTCTCTCTCTCTTTCTTTCTTTCTTTCTTTCTTTCTTTCTTTCTTTCTTTCTTTCTTTCTCTCTCTCTCTTTCTTTCTCTCTCTCTCCTTCTTTCTTTCTTTCTTTCTTTCTTTCTTTCTTTCTTTCTTTCTTTCTTTCTTTCTTTCTTTCTTTCTTTCTTTCTTTCTTTCTTTCCAAGTCAAATATGGTGTTCTGGTGCTGGTGGCTACATTAGTTCTGCTGGCATTTAAAGTCCCAATGGATATGTTTGGGAATGAAAATCAGTTGGCCAAGAGTCTGTCTTCAACACAGTCCTAATAGCTTCCTTTGTACCAGGGATCTAAGTGCAGTTAGATAGCACTGGGCTCCCTTCTACCTGCTCAGCAAAGAAGTGAATTCAGCAGCAGGGCCACACCCTTCCACCACCAAAACTGACGTGGAACAGATGAAGTCCAAATGAATGGATGTCTCAGTGAAAGCTTGTGATGCCTGCATGATGGTCAAGAGCTTTGTGAACCACGTATGTCCAGATCACCATCCATCAAAGGAAGATATCCCTCCGCCGAGCTTACTTTCTGTGGTGTTAGGGCTGCGTGGTACCCAGACCCACTGGTGATGGAGATGAGAGTGGGCTATGTAGGAGTGGAGAGAAGACATGGAGTCTGCTGATTTTCTTTGGCTTTTGTGGCCACTTCCTCTTCCTTACCTCAAGACTTCTGCACAGAGAGAAACATCACAAGACACACCATGCAGGATTGGCGCCGCTGTAATGTGGGAAAAAAACTAAAACAACTCCCCAAAAAAGCCAGTGGCTTTTCTCTGCTGTATTTTGCCCTTTTAACCTCAAAATTATTCTTCTCATATCTTTTTTCTGTTTTTAAACTCTCTGGCTTAGTTAGAGTTTCCACCTCTGAGCTTCTAAGGATCCTAGAGATACATTTACATTGGAGAATAAGACTTAAAAAAACCTCCAGTGCTCGGGGTGGAGAGAGTGCTCAGTGTTTAAGGACACTGGTTGTTTTTCTGAGGAACGGAGTTCAGCTCTCATCACCCATACAGTGGTTCACAATCTGCTGTACCTCCAATTCCTGTGGATTTTAATGCCCTCTTCTGTTCTCCATGGGTACTGCACACAGTTGAGGTACATAGATATCCAAATATTAACAACAACAACAAAATCAACATGGACACAAAAAGGCTCATGAGGTCTCAATCCTTCGTTAAAATGTAAAGGCAACTAAGGAATACAGAATTCAGGAGAGATACTCTTTCCCAGGGAAAAACACACAGACTGGTTAGGCAATAGCAAATGTCAGCCCCAAAGAATATACATATAAGTAACATTATACAGATCGAGCAGGTTGTATTTATGAATTTAGAAATATATATCTAAGTACCAACAGTGAAAATAAAAGAGGCTATGAATCTGAATAGGAATGGGAGGGGGAAACACGGAGGGGTTTGATATCTAATTATGATTCCCCCACGCACATGGTTTAGCTTGGTTTATATAGCGTTTTTCTTTTCACAAAAAAAGTGTACAATTTGATGACTATGGTATTTGATAGAAAACATAAGGAAAAAAAGATTTTAAATGTTTAAAATAGAAGATTTGAGAACTGTCACAGTTTCTTCATTCTTGATGAATGTCTTGACCAGATTTTTTTTTTTTAAGTAGTGAAAGGAAATCCCTCAAGGTCAGCTGAGAACACAGGGATGACTTTCAGCAAATCTGCAGTGCTCCCTCCCCTTCCTTCTGGCTCCGCCCTTTTGATTTAGACAGCAAGTTCCCTAAGGAGCTAGAGTGCATGGAGAGGCCCTGTCTGGTTAGCAATCCTACCTCGACACTGCACACTCTGTCTCTTGCCAGCCTCTTATCCTCTATGGGTCTTCCTGTTCCCTAGTTCCCTGCTGAGACTCTTAGTCCTGTTTTTCCAATTCAGCGAACACACACAGGTAAATGTCCTCTGGGTGTCTGGACAGACGGTCACCACTCGCATGAGACACATGATATAGACTTGAGTTGGCAATCTGCTTTAGACTCCTTTTTTTCTGACTCACATTCTTATGTTCCGTCAGCTTGTCTTTGCCTCTCAGCCTCCCAAGTATCTTTGGAATTTCACCATTCCCCCCACCTCACACACCAAGCACTGCCTCTTACTTCCTGTCTGGCACTAATACAGTTTCTTCCTACGATACTGCTCTTCTTCAAATAGGATCCTTTCCCAGTAGGCTTATCATGATCTCCCTGTGATAGATGAATCTCATTTGCTTAGAGTATTTCATTGGCTTTCCAACTCTTAGGATTAAAAAAAAATGTCATTTTTTCTTTTTAAGTTTCTTGAGTTCTGGGTATTGAACCTACAGACTTATTCATTCTAGGGAAAGTGCTATAATATTCCATATTCTAAGCCCTCAATGGCAAGTGACATTTTCTTTTATTAACTTGGAAGATATCCATAGTCAGACACAGCATCCACATCCCTCACATCCATGCCTGCCTTCCCTGTGTCTTCCCTGGACTCCTGCATCTGTAGTTAAGCTCAGGTCACGTGACTCCCTCACACTCGTGCTTCCTTTTGCCCTTTAGAGTACTCGCCACATCACGTGATAATACTGCATCATGTGGCAATACCGTTATGCCCTGGATTTGTTAAACATTGTCATGTCCCAGTTGACAAGCTGTTGGTAGTTGATGGCTGCTGATAGAAGGAGAATCATCTTTCTTGAGGAGTATGGCCGAGGTAGGTCCCCATGCTCCGGTGGGTGACCCAACCTTCATATGCATACTGGCAGTCCTAATTGCACTCTATGGGTTAATTAAGTAACTGATTAATTAATAATTATAAAATGAGCACATGGGAATGAGAAGATGTCCTGTGAGAAACTGAGGGTGTAGTAAGGGGTGGATAAGATCAGGATACACTGTATACATGTATAAAAATTTCAAATGTGTGTTTAAAGCATTAGGGGATATTTATGCTAATGACACATAATCAAAGCAAGGTTTTAATCTTTATTAGACCTTGATTTGGAAACAAAACACAATGATTTCAAAATAATTTGGACTCAGATGAAGAAATTTCAAGCTGAGCCATCGATAATGTAAAACTGTTTTGCTCTATAGGTTTGATAATCATTTTGTAAGAGATGCATACTGAAAAAATTGAGAACTAGTTATTCCATTTTACATAGTTTATATACTCAGGTGGCTTAGGAAGTAATTTATGTAAGCGCATATGTGTCAAAATGTTAAAAATCTGAATGAATTTAAATGATGAGGATGAGGGTTTCAAGAATTATCATTTGAGCTTTTCTGTAGATTTGAACTAAAAAAAAATGAAATAGAACAACAATAGCAATGAAAAGGGAAATGTAGACTGGAGTGTTTTCACATTCAGACAGATGTCTGGCTGCCTGCGAGCGTCTAATCCCACAGTGCTCTAGAGAGATGGCATAGGTTGCTATATTTGGTCCCATAATGAAAGTCACCTGCCTGACCTCAGCTGGCATTAGCTTTGCAGTTCATGATGTGATAAGCCTTCAATCTTCTTTTCCTGGCACATTCTTCATGGCACTGTTTCTCTTGAAGTCCACAGACTGACCTGAATTACAAACCTCGAGAAGCCCCCATGGGAGGCAGCAAACAAAGCTCGCATGAGCTGTAAGAACTTGTTTGTAAGATCACACACATGCAAATACATCTCCCCCAAGTCAGTGGCCAGATTGATGAGGAGAAAGAGAAAGAAGCCTCAGGGGATGACTTTCTCCTGGAGAAATAACCTCTCTCTCTTCCAGGACTTGGTTCCTGGCCATACCACCATAAGGCATGAGCCTGATTTTTGTAGGTAAAGTAGTAAGCCCAGAGGAACCCCAGGGAAGTCACGAGTCTGTGGTGAGTAACCGCAGCCAATAGGTCCCAGGAAGAAGGATGATTGAATTCTGACTTTCTTTAAGTGCATATTCTTGTATATTAGAAAGACCATGGGGCTGTTGAGATGGCTCAGTGGGTAAGGGCACTTGCTGTTCTTCCGGAGAACCCAGGTTCAATTCCCACCACCCACATGGTGGCTCACAATTGTCTGTAATCAAGTCCTAGGGCATCTGACACCCTCTTCAGTCCTCCACAGACAACGTATGTCCGTGGTGCATGGGCACACATGCAGAGAAAATTCTCACACATTAAATAGATAAATGACCAAGAAAATGTGCCAAACCCTCACCAATTCTTGGTGATGGACACGTTGTTGTTTGCATACTATGGCTTAGTTATTTTCAAAATGCCTCAGACAGACCAAGAAACCAGATATTGTTTCAGCCTTTCATGGAACAAAGATTTCAGTGTAGCCTTGTCCCCTGCCAGCTGGAGACACAGGCACCTGTAGCAATGCTCTGTGAGATTTCCCCCTCCCCCCCCTCCCCGTGCCCTCCCCACCCCCACCCCCCTGAACTGAAGGAAGAGGAAGCAGGGCTCCAAAGCTGAGGTTCTCCTGAACACAAAAACCCCACACATTTTAATTTTAAATCACCAGTCTCAGGTGTTTTGGATATGATATTTCCCCCTTAGTTCCCTGCAGCAGCAGAAAGAGAGGAGCAAGTACAACACAGGACAACAGAAACACATGCGACCTTGCCCCCCTCTAAGATGCAATTTATCTCTCCTTATTATTTTGGAAGCTAAGAAAACAAAATTTCTCTCACTTTTAATCTTCCTGCTTTGTGGGACCTAATAATATTTAAATCCTCCCAGTTTAGTAGCACAATTGATGGTTCCTTTGTACATTTAGCTTAATGTAGCTTTCTGTAAAAATGCATGAAAGCAAAATGATCTATACAGATTTTGTTACCATGGTAACATGTTACATTGTAAGTCTTATCTTGTGGTAGATACAAGGCCTGGGGTTCTCTGAAGAATGTAAGGACTCAAGATTCTGGCCTAGTAGACTGAGTGTTTTGGTATTGCTAAGGTCAGATTTGAAAGGCAGAAAGATGGGAAGGCTGGACAGGACGGGGTAGAGGGCACAGCATTTCTTGGATGGGAACAAAGGCAGACAAATGGCTACCTGTCAAGATGCTAAGCCCAGTTTGACCAGTGCATACAACGTGAAGAGACTATATCGAAAGTAAAGGAGAATAGAAATCAATAACTCTCCTGGGTGATTAGTCAGTTTGCAGAGAATCTAAGGAGAATTAATTTAGGGTTAATCATCTCTCCAAAACGTTTACACCATTTTTTTTTGTACATATGTGAGAGTACATGCCCATGTATTAGGTGACATTCTCGCCATATTTTATGTGTGGAGGTTAGAGGACAATGCTGGGTCTTGGTGCTGCTGGCTTGTGTGGTAAGCGCTACTATCTGCTGACCATCTTCCCTGCTCTCAACTCGCAACGCTTTGCAGTGCTCTTAATATAACCAAGTACAGCTCGCTTACAGAGAAACATGCAAAATATTACTCACAACTTATTCACCTTTGAACCCCAGGACATTGTTTTATGTGCCAAGGAGGAACTGCAGGGGAAATGGTTCAAGTTCAAGGTTATTTGGGGAAAAAATCAAATTCATAGTGCTGTGTCTATTACAGCACAAGATATTTTAAGCCTTGGGGAAGCAGAGTGGTCACGAGAAATCATTACAACATGGCGGAGCCTGAGATACTACTAGCATTCCGTGGGGTGGGATATACACATATACATCATATATATATACACATACACACACATACACATACACAGACATACACATATACACATACACATACATATACATCACATACATATATACATACACACACATACACGTACACATACATATACATATGTATATATAAGAGTAAATAAGGAAGTATCCAGAGACTAAATATTTTCAGATGCAGGGAGTACTCTTGTTTTCACAGAGGTCTGGGGAACTGAAGCAGAGAAGTCGAAATTCCCAAGGACTCAAGCTCATCTCAGGTGTTCCTTCTTTAGTTGGGTGTGGTCACTAGACCACTGTGACATTAACCTATGTGTGGAGCCTTTGAGGGGAGTCTAGATAAGGTTGGGTAGAGGTTGACAAAGGTGAGGGGACTTGAGGAGTGGTGGCAAACCTGCCTCAGACAGGAGAGAGTCTGTAGGGACACAGAAGAAGGCTATATTGTTCAAGTGTGTGGCTCTGTGCTCTTGAGAATAGGATTAATGTAGAACAATGAACAACAGTGATCTCTCCCTCCTCTCTCTCTCTCTCTCTCTCTCTCTCTTTCCCCCTCTCCCTCTCCCCCCCCCCCCTCTCTCTCTCTCTCTGACTAGGTAATGGTTACTGAAAGAAGAAGGCAGACTAATATCTCTTTAAAAGAACGTATGTGTGCATGCATGAACCTTCCATTTTCTTTAGTTGTCTTCCTTGATTAAGATGAACACTGTAGTGGCTAAAGCTGTAACTCAATGGGTAGATTTCTGGCATAGACAAAGCCTCATGTTCCACTCCTAGACCTCAAAAAGCAAACAAACTAAAACCAAAACCATTTGCTTTATGATATTTAAAACATTGATTTGGTGTAAGTTTTACGGGTATCATTAACCCCCAAATATAAGCCATGTGAAAGTAAAAAAAAAAAATAGGCTTCTAGGAATGTGAGACAGAGCTGACTTAGGCAGTAGGTTACTCATGATTCTTGTAATGAACCACCAATATGTATATATGTATATATGTATGTATATGTATATATGTATAATGTAATAACCCATGATTATATATTTATATACATATATGTATATATAATAAAATGACATTCATGTGCTTTTATCACAGCCTCAGTCCAGGCTGTCAATAGTTCCAGCCATCTTCTCAAATTAAAATTAAATTCTCATTTAAAACTATTGTGAACACAGGATCATTAAGTAACTACTATTTCGTGAAACAAAACAGTTTGTATGCAACTGGAAAGTGCTAGCCAATATTTGTTTGAGCAAATGAGTGGTTTCATTTATTGGGGGATAAAAGTAAGTCTTAGTTGTAGCCATCAAAAAGAGCTGTAAATAAGTAGTCACTTGGCTGTAAAAACATGGGAACATCTCCACCAGCGCTTGGCCATCTAACAAACAGTTCCCTTTGCTTCTTCCCCTTTTCAGTTAAGTATTGTCTAGGAGGCTATTTACCTTATGGTTGTACACTCTATATTATAGAGCCTTGATCGTAAGCTCTTTGGTCTCATTGTATACTTAAAACTTACAGGAGTACCCTGAAGAACTTTTAATGATATGGTAATCACTAAGAGGATTTCTATTTTTCACTAATCTATTTAAAATAATGCATCATTAAATAGTAATAAGACTATCACTTTTATGGAAATGGCATTTTCCCAATATACACTCTATTAGGAGGCACAGCTTTGTTGTACAGTTTTGCAAGTGTCTTTAATGTCCACTATGACAGAACACAGCTGCGTCCTCATATTTGCTCAGCATTTAATAGGTTGTGACATTGTTTTGGATGATATATTTGAAGACACGGCCTCACACAGATATGCTGCTGGAAATTGGAAGGATATCATATTTGCTATTTCGGATGGTTATATAGTCTCTGGAAAATCCCTCTGGACATTCTCAAGAATGAGAATCTAGAAGATGAGTGACCCCTTCACATTATTATATAAGCATTCTGGACCTCACGGGTTGCTGGAGAGGGAGTGGATAATTTCCGATAGTCTTGGAACTTTGCTTGGAGCTGTGATGCTCCGGCCCTTCTCTATTTGATGTGAATCTATAGCTTTCCAGGATGCACGAGGTTTTCTGTTGCCCCTGGTTGATTATCACAGGGACCATCTATTTCCAGGTCTGTGACCAGCATCTAGCCCTTGCTTCTGAACTCACTACATTTCACACCAGTGCCACGGCAGCTACGGTGATTGTGTGTGGAGCCATACGGAGTCTGAGGTAAAGTCACTCCTCATATTTGTTTCTTAGGTGTATATATTTCTTTATTAAAATATTGTCAATGAACTAGTAAGATGGTTCAGAGAATAAAGGCATGAGGCGCTGAACTTGGTACCCTGAGATTCATCTCAGGGCCCACAAGTTAGAAAGAGAGAATCAACTCCTACAGGCTCTCTGACCTCTACATATGACCATGGTACTTGCACACACACACCCAAAATGAACAAGCAAATAAATGTAGTTTTTAAAAGTCCAAGTTTAATTAGGACGTTATTAATATTTCAAAGACTTAATTTCTTTTGAGGAGACATAGCCATAAATCTTAGTTGATTAATATGTATAAATAGGTATTTATCAATAATTTCCAAGTCATGCCTTCCTGGATCATGAGACCTAAAGTACGATTCTAACAGTATAGTGAGGAGGGGTTCACAATTCTTTTTAAAATTTGTTTTTATCGTGTGTGTGTGTATGTGTGTGTGTGTGTGTGCATCTGTGTCAGCATGTACACATCAATGCTGGTATCCGTGGAAACTAAAAGCTTTAGATCTTCTGAAGCTGGAGCTATAGGCAGTTGTGAACTACATATTATGAGCACTGGGACTGAACCAAGGTCCTCTGCAAGAGCAGTATGTGCTCCTAACCCCTGAGCCATCCCTCTAGACACTACGGTTCTTGATACCCTAAAAGGCAATTACAGAACTGCACATTTGATAAATATAAATTCAATATTCAGTTTAAACTCCTTGTAAGAAAAAGAACTCATATGACTCAGAGGGCGATAAATTCCTTTTTCATCTTATAACTGGGAATAAAGGCAAGATGGTGTCTTTAACTAGGAAACACAGTGAAAACCCCAAGGAACAACTTTTTCTCCTTTGTAGTCGGTGTAGAATTCTAATAGTTTTCTTGAGGAATGAACAAAGATGACATTTTTCCTCCTTTGGGCCTAAACTGGGGTCAGCGCACATTTCAAAAATAAGTCCCTCTTAGCTGATTTGAAGCAGCTGTCATGCACAGCTGTGCAAGCAGGGGCAGAGCAGTGTCAACAGTTTGTCGCAGATTTACATTTAACTTTTGGCAGAATTCATGAAATGTAGATTACTGGTTTCAGCATCGTTTGCTTTTCTTTCTGCTCCTCTCATGATGACTTTTAAATTCATGTCACACCACCGCATAACTGGGCAGCTACACAGGAGCTGCCAACTTTATCCCATGAACACTTGGTGACCAGGTTTTGAACGCAGATTAGGCACCAAGTGTGTTGTGTCAGGTGGGTAAGTGATGAATAAAATCCTCATACAGGAGAAGAATTACATCGACACAAGATCTGCCACAAATGACATCGTTCTCAATAAAACCATTGATTAGTTTCTAGAGTAGTGTTGTTCAATATCTTGGACAGATTATGTTTTTGCAAAAATAGAAATGTTCTGCAGCTGTGTGGTTCAGGGTGGTATTCACAGCAGCATCTCCCTGTGGAGCACCTGATATGCTGAGGAACTGAATCTTAAGTTGATTAGCAACATTTTTGAGATAGTATCTTGCTATGCTGCCTTGAAGTCCTGGGTTCAAGTAATCTTATTCTCATTTGCTTCCTAATTAAAGTATCACAGGGATGCTACCCCACTCAGCTCTTCATTTTCTTCCTTTTTTTTTTTAAAAAAAAGATTTATTTATCATTATATGTAAGTACACTGTAGCTGTCTCCAGAAGAAGGAGTCAGATCTCATTACAGATGGTTGTGAGCCACCATGTGGTTGCTGGGATTTGAACTCAGGACCTTTGGAAGAGCAGTCAGTGCTCTTAACCACTGAGTCATCTCTCTAGCCCAGCTCTTCATTTTTAATTGTTTAAAATTCAAATGGGCACATGGGGCCAGGGTTTACATTGTTGGATAATGAGTGCAGTTCTAAAGCCTAGGACCAAATGCTAACCATTTGTTATCTAAACCTTTCAGATACTTGGTCACATCTAGGTGTACCACTAGATTTTGAAAGTTCCTTCTATAGGAAGTCAAATTACTCATCTTGTTATTAAAGCTCAACTTTGGGTTCATGTCAGGATTCACATACAACTTCCTTCAGTCCAAAGCTAAGTATATATCCAAAGACAAGCTCTAGAAGACCCACTGCATTCTAACCTTTAAAGCAGGTGGAAGATTTCTACACTTTGAAGAAAAACAGAGCCTAAACTTTTAATAACTAAAGAAATCACTTGATATTTTTGATATTATAATACTCTATAGACTGAAAAATTAGGCTGCCACATATCTCTGGTACAAGAGGCAGAGAAAATCAAGATAAAACATGTCGATCAAATCTCTTGAGAACACTGTGGTATGGCTCAAGTTGGCCAAAGACACCACAGTGCTTAGGGGGAAATTCAGAAATCAAGATCTCTTGCTCACAGAGATAAAGCAAAACCTAAAAAGCTGGAAGGGATACAGTTTATCTCCAAAAGTTCCCCAAGTAGTTGTGCAGACCAAGAGAAAGATGCAGATAGAGTTTAACTGTTGAAGAATCAGAGACCAACAAAGAACACCTGAAGGATTACTGCTTTGTAGCAAACTTTTAATTGACAAATTAGAAGGTTTGAAAGAGATGAGATGAATCAAGAGAAAGCTGAGCTCACAGCTGATAAGGAGAGCTTATCAGATAAGAAAGAATGTGATATTTGAGGTTAGGCTGAGACTCACAGCATAAGCTTTCTGACACTCGGTCTGTTTTTTGTCTTTGGCTAAGTGACTTGACTTGAGACCTTTTCACCTGTTCTATGGGGATAATGTCAGTGAACACTGAGATTAATGGTGAACCTAACGAATCAGGAACTTAATTCTTCTCCAGTGCTCAAGGAGCCTTGACTGCTGGTTATCAGACTTCCTGCAGAGAGCAGAACAAGTATTAGAAATATGGGTGATTCTCATGAGAGGTAGTAAGTGAGTGTAATTTGAGAGGGAGCTGCTAGGTGAAAGAATGGATAATAATATACCAGGTACACAATCTCTTTCCTTGAAATTCTGACAAAGGATTTGGGTCATCCATCACAGATAAAGGGAAACAACTAAAGGCTCGTGGCCAAAACAGGAGGGTAGCTTAATCAGTGGAAGCACAGAGGGTAAACTCCTGGGAGAGGCAGGGAAAGCAGGTGTGAGCACTTCATGTTCACTTCTGCAACTGAAGAAAGGACACATTCAACACAAGCTTGCAAATCCCTGTGGCTAAAGGTTAAGTTGAGAAGAAATTTTGCTGCACTAAGTCCTTGGGTCTGTGGGAAACACTTGTTTCCCAACAAGCAAATTAGTCCCAGACACAAGTAGCTTATTTTTGGTCAACTCATCAGTCAAACCATCATTTCCTGTGTGGCAAGAGGTGTTCTAGCAGCTGCTAAGTTAAGGAACTCAGAACCAGCCTGAGTATAATGAAAGAAAAAAATTAATTTAAATGATTACAACACTTGTTCTTGTAGATGAGATAGATGTTGGCTGTGGGTGGTACATACTGGTAAAGCTCACCAGTTGGAAAGTAGGAGCAGGAGGATCAGAAATTCCAGGCCAGGCTGATCTACATGTCAGCCTACACTGTGTGCTAGCATGGACTATAAGGCAAGCTTCATGAGATCCTGTCCTGGCAGCAAAACCAAAGTCAAGAAACCAACCAAACAGGAACAAGACGGTACCTTCTGCCGATAGCATGTCAATGGGTTTGATTCTAAACTTTTCACTTGCTGCAAATAGGAAATATTCATGAAATAAGTAGTAAGGAAAAACCTCAAGACAAAGACAGAGATGAGGGTTTCCTTGGACACAGAGGCCATCTGTACTACAGTGGAATAGAACCAACTGTGTTTGGCTCAAGTACCACTCTGAGAATGTGGATTAATGGACGGATATTAACCTATTTCTATCTCTTGGCTTTTAAGTCTATTGGATGAATTGTCATCATCTTCATCTTACACAAAGATAGAGATGCATTCTGACTTCGAAAAACTGTACAGATTTGGGAGGGCTGTCTGTCGTCTTGACTGACGTAATCTCCACTCAGGATGATTTGTTGCCCTAACCTCCAAAGATAAACATATGTGCTACATATCAGTGCATATACATACACACGCATACACACATCATTTAAAAATTAAGCATATGGGGCTGGAGGGATGGCTCAGTGGTTAAGAGCACTGATTGCTCTTCCAGAGGACCTGAGTTCAATTCCCAGCAACCACATGGTGGCTTCCAAACAACTGTAATGGGATCTGATGCCCTCTTCTGGTGTGTCTGAAGACAGCTACAATCTACTCATATACATAAAATAAATAAATACATTTAAAAAAATTAAGCATATGTACTATAAAATCATAAATGTGTGTATGTCTACATTGTACATATGTACATATGAAAATCCATATATATATATACATATGTGTATGCATGTAATAATGGAAAATGCTTTACATTGTCAAGTGAATTTTTTGCAATGCATGGAATGAAATCCAGGACTTCACACATATCAGGCAAGGACTGTGCTGCTGAGCTACACCCCAAGTCCTAGTAAATGAATATATAGTTTCTTCCTTTGACACTGTCTTTAGAAATCCCCTCTGGATGGAAAAATCATCATTCAGCTGGACTTGAACAAAGACCTAACTATTTACCTAGGTTGGATCTGTGTGCTTACAGTGTCTAGTGTGCTAACTCATTTGCCTGACTTAGAGAGACATGAGGAGAAACTATTGTGTGAAGAAACACTGTGTGAAGACAATGAGGTTTCTTATAGTCAAATAGCGAACTGTTACTGGGGTGTAGGAAGAGAAAAAATCAAGATTTTACTCCTAGCATATGGGCAGCTATTTTCTGCACAGACATAGAGCAGCGTCATGTGTGTCCAGAGAGAGAGTGTTCGAATGACTAACACAGTTTGTAAAGCTTCACTTATTCTTAGGAAAGATTACCTTTGCTTTCAGAGTTTTTTTAATTGAAAAAGTTTTTCATACAATATATATCCATAATATGCTTTCGATTTCCCAAGTTCCTCGTGGAACCTCCCTACTCATCCACTTTTATGTTGCTTTTTGTCTCTCTTGAAAAATAAAGCAAGCACCATGGAGCCAGGTGGCTCCACAGCCTTCTGTGCACAGACCCTGCCAGAAGAGAGTTGGTCTCCCAGAAGTACGGACACAGGCTTACTGGCCCATAGAAGGGACAAGCTCCAGCCAGGGACAGCAAGACCAGCTAACACCATAGATAGCCAGATGGTACAAGGCAAGCAAAAGGTAAGTGCAAGAACCCTACCAACAGAAACCAAGGCCACATGGTAACATCAGAACCCAGTTCTCCCACCACAGCAAGACCTGGATACCCCAACACACTGGATTGTTGCTGGATCCAAAGCAAGAGTTGGATTTAAAATCTCATCTCATAATGCTGATAGAGGACTTCAAGAAGGACATAAATAACTCCCTTAAAGAAATACAGGAGAACATGTTAAACAGGTAAAAGCCCTTAAAGAGGAAAGACAAAAATTCCTTAAAGAGATACAGGACAACATGGGTCAACAGGCAGAAGCCCTTAAAAAGGAAATACAAAAATCCCTTAAAGAATTACAGGAAAACAAAAACAAACAAGTGAAGGAACTGAACAAAACCATCCAGGATCTAAAAATGGAAGTAGAAATAATGAAGAAATCACAAAGGGAGACAATTCTAGATATTGGAAACCTTGGAAAGAAATCAGGAGTCCTAGATGTAAGCATCAACAACAGAATAAAGGAATCCAAGAAAGAATCTCAGGTTCTGAAGATACCATAGAAAACCTTGACTCAACAGTTAAGAAAATGCAAAATGTAAAAAGCTTGTAACACAAAACATTCAGGAAATTCAGGGCACAATGAGAAGACCAAACTTAAGGATTATAGGTATAGAAGAGAGCAAAGATTTCCAACTTAAAGGGCCAGTAAATATCTTCAACAAAATTATAGAATAAAACTTCCCTAACCTAAAGAAAGAGATGCCCATGAACATACAAGAAACCTATACAACACCAAACAGACTGGACCAGAACAGAAAGTCCTTCCGGCACATAATAATCAAAACACCAAATGAACAAAACAATGAAAGAATATTAAAAGCAGTAAGGGAAAAAGGTCAAGTAACTTATAAAGGCAAGCCTATCAGAATTACACCAGACGTCTCACCAGAGATGGTGAAAGCAAGAAGATCCTGGGCAGACTTCATACAGACCCTAAGAGAACACAAATGCCAGCCCAGGGTACTATACCCAGCAAAACTCTCAATCATCATGATGGAGAAACGAAGATATTCCATGATAAAACCAAATTTACACAATATCTGTCCACAAATCCAGCCCTACAAAGGCTTAATAGATAGAAAATGCCAACACAAGGAGGGAAACTACACCCTAGAAGAAAGTAATCTTCTTCCAACAAACCCAAAAGAAAATACCCACACAAACATAAAAATAACATCAAAAACAACAGGAATCAGCAATCACTATTCCTTAATATCTCTTAAGAACAATGGACTCAACTCCCCAATAAAAAGACATAGACTAACAGAAATATTTCTCATGTAAATCTTCAGTTTTATCAGAAAATGCTTGTAATTCCCCTTTTAATTAATTTAGTATTTTTGTCTCCCATTTTATCTGCAATATTTTTCATGATAATCTTCAATTTTAATGTCTTTCTATATATTTCCTCTATTTTATAAGAAATGTTTTCTTTTTTTTTTCTTATTTATTTATTTATTTATTTTTTCCAAAACATTTTTTTATTCGATATAATTTATTTACATTTCAAATGATTTCCCCTTTTCTAGCCCCCCCACTCCCCGAAAGTCCCGCAAACCCCCTTCTCTTCCCCTGTCCTCCCACCCACCCCTTCCCACTTCCCGGTTCTGGTTTTGCTGAATACTGTTTCACTGAGTCTTAAGAAATGTTTTCAATATAAATCTTTGATTGTATCACAAATGTTTCTAATTCCACCTTCAATTAATTTAGAGTTTTTATATCTACCATTTTAGATGTAAAATTTCCCATGAAATAGTCAATTTTAATGTGTTTGTCTATATATTTCTCAAATTTTACCAGAAACATTTTCCATGTAAATCTTCAATTTTATCTGAAAATGTTTATAATTCCACCTTCAATCAACTTAGAATTATCTTTATGCCTATCATTTTATCTGTATAATTTCTATGACTTTGATTCCAAAGAAAATCCCTGGGGCAGTTTGAATATGTTTGCTGCACAGGAATTGGCACTGTTAGGAGGTGTGGCCTTGTTAGAGGACGTGTGTCCTGTGGAGGTAGCACATATATATATATGCCCAAGCCTGGTTAGTGTGACACAGAGTCTCCTCCTAAGAAAGAAAGTCTGCTTCTGCTGCCTGCAGAGCTCTTGACTCCTCTGGCCCCCGCTTGTCTGCACTCTGCTATGCACCCCGCCGTGATAACAGTGGACTGAACCTCTGAAAACTGTGAGGTAGCCTCAATGAAATGCTTTCATTTATAAGTCTCTTCACAGCAATAAAAGCCCAACTAAGACCACACCCCTACAACAAGCAGAGCAACAGAATAATGTAATATATGATGCATCATTTATGTTGAATCTTTTTCATTCTTTTCCCCTTAGTGTTTTGAACGGGGTCTTGCTAGGTATTCCTTGCTGACTTGATCTCTAACGCATGGCAGTCCACCTGCCTCAGCTTCCTAAGTGTTATGATTCTAGGCAGGTGTCACCATGCCCAGCTTGAACGTTTCTTTTCCTAAAATTATATATTTATGGGCACTTTCCTTCATATTTCTACTGGGGTAGTTCATCAACATATTCTAGAATGAAATAAACATATCAGGGCTTACTGCTAGCATTTAGTATATAATTCCTGAGTATCTAGGACTGCCAGCCCCATGCTGTGCTTCCAGGATTTTGCACTGTTCTTATAAACACTTGAACATTTGCCCCACTGGCAAAAATTAGATTTCTTGGCTTTGGGCTTACTTTTTAATTTATCCAGTGAGCTTGTGTTTCCTGTTTATGAGTCTTGAAAATTCAGTTCCACAGCTTTGAAGAGGTCACAGCAAGCCTTTGGCTGCTTAGTTGTATCAAGACAAAAAGGGGACCCTCTTCAAGGGGCTCTCTACTTTCTAGCCATTCTTTGGGGGTGGGAGTCAAATAGAAGTCTTCAGAGGTGCTATCAGTAACCCCAGACTCAAATTCCACTCGCTGATGTTGTAGCCCCAGTAGAGTCCCAGGTACTTCCAAGTATGTCAGAAGTTGACTATAATCTTTCTAAGTAGGAAGTTCAGACCATTAGAACCATTTCAGAGGCACTAAAATTCATACAAAGTAATTTTACTTTGAGGTCTTTAAAAGCATGTGCACTAACATTTGAAACAATTTAAGAAACACTCAAATAGAGTAGTAAATACTCCAAGACAGGGGCATATCACTAAACACTCTCCTGCCATATTGGATCAGTGGATATGCACAAATACCCTCAAAGGCAGAGGCTGTCATCGTCCTGGTTTTATAGTGTGGGAACTAAATGTGGCATGCTCAAGGTTCAACAAGTAATAAAAAGCAGATTCTAGACTCACAGTGGATCTGGAGGCTGTCCCAGTCCTGCAGATGTCCTACAGTCCTTCAGTGTGTGGGTCAGGTGGATACACAAAGCCCATCACTATTTTACTGTTTCCTGACATTCTCTGATCCTACAAAGATGTGGTGTTAGTGTGTGAATTCAGTATTAGGGAGTTATAAGGTCCTCAGCATATAAGACAACTGTCTGAATTTTAATGTCAATAACATAAACACTGGGTGAATCTTAAAGTGAGTCACCCTCCAGAAATTTTATTCCACATGAATGAAGGGTTCTACAAATGTCAATATGCATGTCAAACTTCAAAAAAGGAAGCCTGCAGAGTATTTACTTTGATACTCTAAGGCTATGAATAAGCATCGTTATAGACTCCCAGCCAACTTTGAAATCCACCTCAGTAGGTTAGGTCCTTGAAGCTTCTCAAAACTGATATATGAATTTCTTGTCTCTTTCTCCTAAGGGATTCTATCTGTAGGCTGGTTGTTTTAAGACTTTCTAGACTTTCCTGTCTGTTCTCAGTGCAGATAATATTATGTTACCTTTTACTAAATGGGAAGTAGCTCAGGGTTCGTGTAATAGCTAGCATGTTCTCAAACAAGAAAGAGTAAGCAGATTTTCTAGAGGTTGAGCATATTAGTAGAACAGTCATGAATTCCTCATTACTGATTTAGTGGAATGTGGCATTTGTCTTTACATCTTAAAGATGCTATTATGAAAGTGAACTTTAAATATGTGAACAAATTCACATTGCCTAGGGGATTCTTTTCAGCAGGGTAGTAAACAACTAATGGGGGGGGGAGAGAGAGAGGGAGGAAGAAAGAGGATAGAATGTATGCATGTGTTGGCTGGACATGGGGACATGGTTGGTATTATCACAGCTATTTTATGTGTATGTTGTTTATTTGTCAAAGAATTATGAATGATGGGAAGAGGTTTACATATTAGAAAAGAAGTTGAATGTAATGTTGATGAACCTATTTTACTAGATCAATGTTAAGTTTCTGACACTGTGCTACCTTAGAAACCTCTGAGTTAGAGACAAGTTGGGTGGCTGTTATGGCCGGAGGAGAGAAATCAGAGCCTGTTCTAGTACAGTCATGTATTAGTTGAGACACAATGTGAGCAGGCTTTATTTGTAAAGTCTATCTGGAGAAAGGACTCTAGACTCAGTGGTATAACACTTCCCTTGCATGAGTAAGTCCCTGGGTCCAATTGAACATAAAAAGAAACAAACACCTACAGAATAAAATAACCCCCCCCAACAGAGACCTTTAACAGTTGAAATGGGTAAACCGAAAGGAAAAGAAATGCTACAAGACTTAACTATCAAAGGCATTCTTGGTCTGTTACTTTCTGTATTAGTAACTTTCTTATTTCTGTCACCAAATACTTGGTAACAAGCAACTCAAGGGAGAAAAGGTTTGCTTTGGCTTGTGCTTGGGGAATACAGTCTGTCATGGCAAGGACAAGTGTTTGGCAGGACCTGGAGGTGGCTAAAGACACCCCCTCCACTGAAAACAGAAAGAGATGAGTTGTAGCTGCTTCCTGGATTTTTTTGTCCACCCACGCCATCTGGTCTCCATTCTATGCCATGTAAGGTGCCACCCATGTTTAATATGGTTCTTTCCTCTTAAATAGAACATCTCTGGTGATATTTTGGTAGACATACCCAAAGGTGTGCCTTCTAGGTGACTTTAAATTCAGCTACAGAGACAATAAAAATGAATTTACAAAAATCAATAAAAATCACAGAGACACGGTCTTGCGTAATACTACCCAATGTAGTAGCCCCTAGTTACTTGTGGCTCTTTTAAGTTTAAATTCATGTCAATTAAGGTTTATTACAATAAAACATTCAGTTCCTTGGTTGTGCTAGGCACACTTTAAGTCAGCAGCTACATGCTGGTAGTGGTAGTGGCACTGGGCAGAAGAGACACATGACTGCATCTACATGTATGCACTGGCAGTGTAGACACATGACCTGTCCATTAGGGGAGAAGTTTCTACTGACCCATGTTGGGACCAGAAAACAGGAGGGGAGCAGCTAAGCAAATATCTGGCAAGATCTGGGCCCACAAGTAGAAGTAATGTCTAAAGAAGGATCCTGTTGATGCCACATCGTGAGCTTCAACCATACCCCCTCGACTAGATATCAGCAGTCTTTTTCTATGAATCATCAATTGGTAAATACACTGGGCTCTTGGGACCATGTGAATTTTGCCCAAAATAATGCACTCTGCTACTGTATCATGAGACCAACTACAGACAATATACAAATGAGTGAATATGGCTGTGTTCCAGTAACACTATTTGAAGAGGAAAGAGGAGAGGGGATAAGGGGGCAGGAGAGGGGAGAGAAGGGGGAGGGAAAGGGAGAGAACCTGACAACGGATTGGATTTGATTCACAAGCTGTATTTTGTTGAGTCTTGCATTGGGTCAATGGAAGCCATATGTGTGTTACAGCCAAAAAGTTATAGAATTGTGTGCCTAGAAAGTGCATTCTAGTAGCAGACTGCAGATGGACTTAGGGAGTATACGACACAAGGCAATCACAATTTGGTCTATAAGGACTGAGTAGGTTCTGAAGGTAGCTTATGAAATATGATCGGAAAAGGGTGCTGGTGGCACTGGAGAGCATGTACAATAAAGGGACACAGAGACAGCACTTAGCACATTTTAAAATGTAGAAAGGGGAACAGATTTGGGAAAGATGACACCATTAGAGTTAGGTGAGACTCAAGGGGCTGAGCATATGAGTTGTCAGCAGAGGCCAGAGACAAAAAACCCAGAGAGGTGAGACCAGGAAGGCAAAGATGTCATCTTGTAATACAATGCTTGGAGCGTACGAGATAAGAAGGTACAGTGTAAGGGGGCTGAGATGAGGCTGCTAGAGGCCTGCAGAGGAAAATATGGAAGCATGGAGCTGGAGGAACCAAGAGAAGATTTGCAAATGATGCTGAGAAGACCAAGAAGATAACATTGGGTTTGGCAACTAGGAAACGATTTTGAACATCCCTCAGAATTAATCCTGCAAAACAAAATAAAACGAAAAGAGCAACCACCAGTGTTGGGAGGTTGTTCTGGTGCTGCTGGTATTCAAATGCCAACTATTGGCCCCAAGATCTGCTTGCAGTCCCAAGCAAGCAGATTCTCACGTCATCTTCTCTGATTGGTTAAGTGTAGAGAGCTTTATTGAGGTGCTAAGCTACCTGGCAGGAACTTGACGTCGACCACTGTGAAGTTCCTCTCCCAGCCTTTGAACAGGAACTCCTGTGTTAGCCGTAATCCCCTCCACCTAGGGTGGAGTGCTCAGACCAAGGTGAAGCCTATTGTTCTTCAAGGTCCTGCCTAGGAGAAGCACTAGCCACCTGTGGAGCAACTGAACTGGTTCTGCTGAGAAGCTTCCAGCCTTTCCCCCCTGCCTATACATATTGGGAGTTCTCCATTAAACTCTGAGACCTTGAATAGCTGGTGTTATCTTGATATTCATCTCTTTTTTGCAGCCTTCCCATATATCCCCAGCTTCTCTTCCAGGTAATCCGTTTGATGTACAGTTAAGTAAAAGTGCCTTCAGCCCATCATTATTTAGGAAAATAGAGGTAGGTGGGGTCTCGGTTAATGGACTGGGTGGGGGGTCATAGGTAGCGACATGAAGAAGAGGAGAAAGAAAAGAGAGAGAACTGCAGGTCTTTATTACAAGGGATGGACCAGGGGCATGTGGCCAAGACAAGTGTGCCCAGAGGACAGACGGATAGAGAAAAAACAGCCTGGGCAAGACTCAAACAGCAAGTATTTGGGGAGAAGCCAGTCAGTCTAGTGTAAGAAAAATAGAGTAGGGGTAATCGCCCAGTAATCATGCTAAAACTGATTAAATAAATCAATAGGACTCAGTCTCCATTATTGGGGGGCTGGCTGGGCCACATTGAGAACGGATAGAGTTAATAGCATTTATAATGACACACCAGCGTCTGGATCTTCCTTACGGGAGCCACACTAAGTGGCGTGATGGATAATGAAGATGGAGCTCGCTCTTGGATCACATGAAGGCAGGCCTGCAGTAAGCAGCCCTGCAGCCTCATTTTATGAAGTATATCCAACAGTTGCTCTGTGGACCAAATGCAGTTCCATCACTGGCTGAAACTTTGTAAACGTGGATGGACTGTTGTGAAGTGGTTGGGAGCCTTTGCAAATTTACATTCGGAGTTCAGATTTTGGATTAAATGAATTGTGAGAGAATTTAATTATGAATTAAAAGAAAAACCAGAGGCTTAAGTCTGTGATCCTAAGGGGTGTTTTATTCTTCTTGTAATAACCATTCTTTTAAAAATAATTTTTAACTTAATTTTCTTTAATTTTGCGATTTCATTATAATTACATTATTTCTCTCTTCCCTTTCCTCTCTCTAAACCTTCCCATGTATCCCCTCCTTAATATTTTTTAAACTCATGGACTATTTTTATTAATTGTTGGCATAAATAATATATATGTATATATATACATACATATGTCTATGTATGTATATTTGATATATGTACATATTCCTAAATACATATTATATTTCATTCAGAAGCTTAATGAATAGACTAGCAGAAGATTTAAGATAGAATCATGAGATTGTCCTACTTTTATAATTTAATGCTGGATTAGTCATTGTTTCATACAAACCTTTTAAATGACTTGCAGCTACCTTTAGAGAGGTTTTTAGCAGGAAATTATTTTACATGCTTTTTAGATGAATGTGTCTCACCAAATGTAGGTCAATCTGCTTATAACTTTTTTAAAAATCTTGAAAAAATATGGACAAAACCAGGTTCATGGCTTATAGGAAGGGCTTCTTGGAAAGTAAAAATTTCCTCCTGAAAGAATTGCTTATGTTGGAGCATAAACATGCAGCATATGATGTGTATGCACTTCAGTTTCCCCTGGATTAGACACATTACAGGACAGACAAATAGAACCACACTGTCAACAGCTCCTCCATCCTGGGACCTACTGGGTCTCCAGGAGCAACTGGAATACAGTTGCAACGGGTACACAATTTTGCTATAGAATGGCTTTCTTCTCAGGCGGCGTTCCTCTGGACTTTCTGGCTAGACTGTTTCCGGGCTTGAAAAGTCACTGCGAGAACACAGAGCTGCTCGTATGTGGGTAGAAAGATCTCTAAAGGACAAAGTGTAAAAAGACGGCAGATTCTGCCCTGAGCAACACTAAAAATAAAAGCAGTTACTGTGAATGCTAATCTCTTGTGTTTGATTCGGAGTTAATGGAAGCAGAGTCATACAGAGAACTTTGTAAGAACTTAAAAATGTTACCATTAAACTTACTTAGAAAAACACATGTGAAAGATATTAAAAAACATGTAAAAACATAAAAAAGAGGAGCCACAATCGAAAAAGTAGTGGAGACAATCCCTAGTAGATAGTATATATTATATCACATAAAATGGATATGTTGCTATAGAATATTATCATGTATTATAATGAAAATAGTATAATAATCATACAGACATAATTAAGAGACTCAAAAATCTTTAATAAGCAATAATCTTACAGAGACAAAATTAAGGTTAGAAAATGTGAATGGGTGTTATTTTAGGCTCACACATAATTCCTTCCATAATTTAGAACACTGCCAAATAGAATGTAGTGTTTAGAATTGATGTCAACAGACCAAAGACCACTGTATTTATCTTTAAGTATATTGATTTTGAAAGTAATTGTAACATGGAAGACCAGCTAAAATAAATGATTATAATCCCCTACAAGTGTTAGACTTTCAATCTGTGTTTTAGTAAACTAAAATATAATAAATTAAGAACTCTGATATGAGAATACCACTTAGGTGGCCATAGAGAAGTCCCCTGACTATATACTCAGTGGAAGGAGTTTTGGACATTGCTCCACAGAGTGAAAAAGGTTCAATTCAATAGTATGAAAGGAAATTGATTTAAAGCAATTTTTACTATTGTTTTATTTGCTAAGATATAAATATATAAAAGTATATATTTATGTATAAATATATAATATATTTGATACATAAATATAGAAAAATGCTAAATTTCTTCTTGTCAGTCTACAGATGCATAAAATAACAAAATTTAAACTTTTTGATTACCTCTTGAATTTTGGTTGAAAGGAAGCAATCTAAAGTAAGAAAAAAACCAATGATTATGTATAGACATGATGATTTCAGTTTTTCTAAAAAATTCTAGAAGAATTTTGGCAGCCACAACTATCTAACAAAACTATTTGCATAATCATGAAATGTTACAATCATACGGCAGATATCTCAGTTCAAGGCTAGCCTGGTATACCAAGTAAATTCTAAGATCACTAAGTCTACACAGAGAAACCCTGTTTCATAAAACCTAGATAGATAGGTAGATAGATAGATAGGTAGATAGATAGATAGACAGACAGACAGACAGATAGATAGATCGTAAATGATTGTGAATCAACATGGGAAACAACGGAATACAGCATCATTTATAAAATATGATAATGGCCAGGCAATGGTGGTACAAGTCTTTAAGACCAGCACTTGAGAGGCAGAAGCAGGATGATCTCTTGAGCTCAAGGCCAGCCTGGTCTACAGAGCAAGTTCCAGGACAGCAGAAGAATAGTCAAGAAAGTAGAATCAATTATCACAAATTTTTCTCAGAGAAAAAATCCTTTGGAACCATGTCTTATGAGAAGGTACTGTGGGCTGGAGAGATGGCTCAGCAGTTACAAGCACTGACTGCTCTTCAAGAGGTCCTGAGTTAAAGTCCCAGCAACCACATGGTAGCTCAAATCCATCTGTAGTGGCATCTGACATACTCTTCTGGTGTGTGTCTGAAGACAGCTACAGTGTACTCATATAAGTAAAAATAAATAAATAATATTTAAAAAAAGAGAAGATACTATAGTGTCAATTTATCTCAAATCACTAATAATCTTGTATTAACCAACCTATTGTCACCCAAGGACAGACATCCTGAAGAACAGACACGAATGAGCAGGTTCTCTGTGCTCTGTACACGAGGCTAGTGGCATTTCTTCTTGCCTCAGAGAACTAACATGGTAAAATACTTTAGCCATACTTTTCAGGGGCAGTCTGATTTAAATAGTTCAGGTTCCTAATTGCTTAACACCCACATAACACACATATACACCTGCTCTCTTTTTCCAGGTCAATGACTGTGTCTCCAGGAACAATCTGAGAGAATTCAAGGCATTGAAACCTCTACAATGTAATAGTGCCCAGCATAAAGAAAGCATTTGGGAACTTGTTAGGAATTGTTTGTTACTGTAGTCCTAATTTTAAAAAGGGCGAACATGTTTTGAACCTTTTGTATCTTAGGACAATGCTGTACTTTACAGGAAATAGAAATAATTAAAAAATAATTCCCGAAAAGAATGTGCGCGTTTTACTCCCCAGACTACTCCATCAGCCAATCTGGGCTCTGATGTTTTCTTAAAGGAGTATGTAGTGAGAATAAAGAAGATATTTCTATAAAATCAGAACATTCTAGTTCAAGAAAGAGAACTGATACAAGTGTCCCAAGGTGGATGGACACAGACCTCTCTTCACTGTGAATCTGTGTATTTCTTTTCACCTTTTAAAAAATGAAAACCCACTTATCCTATGAAATAAAGATGTCCACAGTCACCACTGTACCCACCTGGGGAGCTCAGATCCTTCCCTGTTTTTTAGATGTCTGGCCTCTGGCTCATCAGGAGCACTTGGGATGGATCAGTGAACAAATCTAAACAACCTGCATCAGCACTACAAATGAGAAGTGTAGTGCTTTAAGTTTGGTCTCAGTGTTTGCCATAATTTCACATAAAGTGATTGGCATGGATATCCTCTTCCCATCTGGAATGGGAGCATTTTGTTTTAAATGGTGTCATTGCATATTAACATAGAAGCACAGCTTTGCCTTAATTATATTAGGCTTTTGCAAAATTAGGAGTCTGCCAACAAACACATATACTTTCACCCCGGTGTATGCAAGATTGCATAGCCAAATAAATATTGAAGGCATTTAATGAGAATTTCGCTGATGGAGAAGGGAGACAGGGTATAGCCAGTCAAGAGCCATTAGGTGGGCTAACAAGCAGTGAATGTTTTCACAAAGGAGTAAAGTTGCTGCCAAGTGTTAAGGAAGTGTCCCACCTGCTCTGGCAGAAAGGGAGAGTGAGGAGGCAGTGCCAGGGAGTGCCACAGAAACATCATTTACACTGTCTCGTGATATGTCCTCGAAAACATTAACTAAAATGTTAATAGATATTTTCTTTGGGTACTTGGACTTTTATTTTGTGAAAAATAATGCGTCATTATACGCTCCACTTTCACAAGAGGGGAAAACGATAAAATTTTAATCATTTAATTTTCATATTTGAGGGGAAAAGATGTATCATTGTTTCTTTCTATTAGTGGATAGAGGGTAGCTATACACATGCATTGGATAAGAGTGTAGAACATGTGTAGACTGGAACAGGATCCTTCCGGTTTCCATCTGTGCCCAGAGTTGATCCTGTGCTACAGTGCTCCATACTTAAATTCCTCCAGGAGAGAACTGGTCTCCCAGGAGTACTGACCTACAGGCTTCAAAAGGGAAAAGCCACAGTCAGACACAGCAAGACTAGATAACACCAGAGATAACCAGATGGTCAGAGGCAAAGACAAGAACATAAGCAGCAAAAACCAAGGCTAGTTAGCACTTCAAAATCCAGTTCTTCCACCGCAGAAAGTCCTGGATAGCCCAACACACCAGAATAGCAATACTCTGATTTAAAGTCATATCTCATGATGATGAGAGGACTTTAAGAAGGACATAAATAACTCCCTTAAAGAAATACAAGAGAACATAGGTAAACAGGTAGAAGCCCTTAAAGAGGTAACACAAGAATCCTTTAAATAATTACAGGAAAACACAACCAAACAGGTGAAGGAAGTGAAAAAAAATCCAGGATCTAAAAATGGAAATAGAAGGCTGGAGAGATGACTCAGTAATTAACAGCACTGACTGTTCTTTTGAAGGTCCTGAGTTCAAATCTCAGCAACTACATGGTGGCTCACAACCACCCATAATGAGATTTGATGCCCTCTTCTGGTTTGTCTGAAGACAGCTACAGTGTACTTACATATACTAATAAATAAATCTTAAAAAGAATGGAAATAGAAACAATAAAGAAATCACAAAGGGAGACAACCCTGGCGCTAGAAAACCTAGGAAAGAGAACTGGAGTCATAGATGTCATCAACAACAGAAGACAAGAGATGGAAGAGAAAACCTCAGGTGCAGAGGATACCATAGAAAACACTGACACAATAGTCAAAGAAAATACAAAATGCAAAAAGCTTTTAACCTCAAACATCCAGGAAATCCAGGACACAATAAGAAGACAAAACCTAATAATAGGTATAGAAGAGAGTAAAGATTCCCAACTTAAAGGGCCAGTAAATATATTCAACAAAATTATAGAAGAAAACTTCCTTAACCCAAAGAAAGAGATGCCCATAAACATACAAGAGGCCAAATAGATTGGACCAGAAAAGAATTTCCTCCTGTCACATAATAGTCAAGACACTAAATGAACAAAACAAAGAAAGAATATTAAAAGTGGTAAGGGAAAAAGATCAAGTAATATATAAAGACAGACCTATCAGAATTACACCAGCCTTCTCACCAGAGACTATGAAAGCCAGAAGATCCTGGGCAGATGTTATATAGACCCTAAGAAAACATAAATGTCAGTCTAGGCAATTATACCCAACAAAACTCTCAGTTACCATAGATGGAGAAACCAAGATATCTCATGACAAAACCAAATTTGTACAATATCCTTCCACAAATCAAGCCCTACAAAGGATAACAGATGGAAAATGCCAATACAAGGAGGGAAACTACATCCTAGAAAAAGCAAGAAAGTAATCTTTTTCAACAAACCCAAAAGAAGATAGCCACACAATCATTGAAATAACATAAAAAATAACAGGAAGCAACAACCACTATTCCTTAATTTCTCTTAATATTAATGGACTCAATTCCCCAATAAAAACACAGAATAACAGACTGGATATGTAAACAGGACCTAGCATTTTTCTGTATACAGGAAATGCACATCAGTGTCAAAGACAGACACTACCTCAGAGTAAAGGGCTGGAAAACAATTTACCAAGCAAATGGTCCCAAGAAACAAGTTGGAGTAGCCGTTCTAATATTGAATAAAAGCAACTTTCAATCAAAGTTATCAAAAAGGATAAGGAAGACACTACATAGTCATCAAAGGGTAAATCTACCAAGAAGAACTTTCAATTCTGAACAACTATGCTCCAAATGCCAGGGCACCTACATTCATAAAAGAAACTCTGCTAAAGCCCCCAAAACACACATTTGCTTCACACAATAAAGGGAGACTTTAATACCCCACTTTCAGCAATGGACAGATCATGGAAACACAAACTAAACAGAGACACATTGAAACTGATAGAAGTTATGGACCAATGGTTTTAACAGATATCGATAGAACATTTCATCCCCAAACAAAAGAATATACCTTCTTCTCACCACCTCATGGTGCTTCTCCAAAATTGACCACATAATCGGTCACCAAAAAGGCTTCAACAGCATCCTATCAGCTCACCACCAACTAAAGTTGGTCTTCAATAGCAACAAAAATAACAGAAAGCCCACATATACATGGAAGCTGTACACTCAATGATAACTTGGTCAAAGAAGAAATAAAGAAATTAAAGACTTTAGAATTTAGTGAAAATGAAGGCACAATATACCCAAACTGATAGGACACAATGATAGCAGGGTTAAGAGGAAAACTCATAGCTCTGAGTGCCTCTAAAAAGAAATTGGAGAGAGCACATACTAGCAGCTTAACAGCATACCTGAAAGCTCTAGAACAAAAAGAAGCAAATACACCCAAGAGGAGTAGATGGCAGGAAATAATCAAACTCAGGGCTGAAGTCAACTAAGTAGGAACAAAAAGAACTATACAAAGAATCAACAGAACCAGGAGCTGTTAGCCAGACTAACCAGAGGGCATAGAGATGGTATTCAAAGTAACAAAATCAGAAATGAAAAGGGAGACATAACATCAGAAACTGAGGAAATTAAAAATTTCATCAATTTCTACCTAAAAAGCCTATACTCAACAAAACTGGAAAATGTGGATGAAATGGACAATTTTTTATACACATACCAGGTTTCAAAGTTAAATCAAGATCAGATAAACCATCTAAACAATCCCATAACTCCTAAAGGAAGCAGTCATTAAAAGTCTCCCAACCCCGCCCCGCCCCCGCCAAAACCCCCAAAAAACCCCAAACAAACCAGGACCAGATAGGTTTAGTGCAAAATTCTATCAGACCTTCAAAGAAGACTTAATGCCAATACTCTTCAAACTATTCCACAAAACAGAAACAAGAAGCAACACTACCCAATTCATTCTATGAAGCCACAGTTATGCTGTGTATTCTGCCTTGGAGATGGATCAGTTTCTGTCTAATAAGGAACCTGTCACAATTTCCTTTCATAGAGGACTTCATAAGAGATTTTCTTCTACTACTATCATGTTTAATATTCCAAGCAGATTTAAAAAACTGGTTGAGTGCGTATTACTTTTAGCTTCAGAAGATATCATGTATATTTAAGAGGCATTTAACATTATAAATTATTTTGATGGCTTAAAAATATCAATACTGAGTTGATAAAATAAAAGAGTGTAGAACATAAAGTGAAAATGCATATCTCCTTTTGTCAAGTCTATGTGACATTTTAGCTTTCTCCCCACATTTTATTATACCACATTTCAAGCATATGCACGTGTTTTTTATTGAAATTGAGGATGAATGCTTGGACATGTGCCACCGAGACTGCCCAGCTCTCTGGCCTGCTCTTGTCTCAGCCCTCCCACCCATTAGCTCTCTCAGCTCTTCTCAGAGCAGGTGGATACATCTCAAGGTAAACTGCACACATCAATATCCTTTTTGACATCAACTTTAAACTGTTCCCAAATTCCACACACATACCCTCAAGAGTAGCCCAGAGCCTGCCAGGAGGCTGCTATATATTTAATTTAATTTCCAACTCTAGACACTACTTCTATATCAAACATACTCCAAAACCAGCAGCCTATTCAAGGGACAAAGTTCACCAAACCTTGCCCTGATTCTTTCTGTATTTCCAGAACTGTGCACTGTGTTCACTAAAGAATAAATCCAGAAACAGAAGCTGCTTGGGGGTTGCCGGGTCCATTTTCGGGAATCAGTCCTGGAACTGGAAGAATGGACTGTATACAATCCAATCCGTACTCAGGTGTGATGATGGAGACTGACTCAGTCTGGTTGTTAGCGAGGCAAAAAGAGGAACAGAGTTCCTTGACACGGGAAAGCCAAGGACTGGTGGTGGAGGCAAGACTTCTCCATTGGCTTCTAGTTCCCAGGAGTCCCCGCTCTTACCCAGCATCTCTCCTGTTTCTCTGCTGTGGGTTAAGTGCTCTTAAGTGTCTTTTTAGAATAGTAAACTGCATATTGCCAAGCAGAAATGATCACTACAGACCCTTATGAATACACTATTCATTGCCCTATGGTTAAATACAGATCTTAACAATGAAAACAGTAAGTAACCACAAACACAAAGATGTGTTGGTTTCCAGTTTTTGCAAGTGTCTTTGCCCAAGAAGGCACCACCCTCCCAGATCTAGTTTGACAACTTGCATGTGATAAACCCAAGGAAAAGAGAAACCCGTTCCTTGCTGGTCAAAGGATGGGTCTAGCCCCTGTTCCTAGCTGTGTGCCTACTGCCTGTTTGCAGAGAGAGTGAATTGCACATTAAATAGAGGGACTTACCATGTGGAAAGGAAGAACAGGCAGACAGTGATGTAAGTCCCGCCCTCCTGCCTTGCTCTGCTTATCAGTTTAACAGCACTTGTCCAGGTGAGTTGATGCTTCCTTCTGAGGATGAAGCCACCTGCAGTGTGCACGCTCAGTAGCTTCAGGTGAACTCTGCTTAGAAGTTAGAAATTACAGCAGTTCCTCTCTCATGGTCATTTCTGGGACTAAACACGCTTTGGAAACTCCCTGAGTCACCCTCCCCACCTCCTAGGTGACTAATCTGAACAATCTGCCTCCTTTGGGCCGGCTGTGTTGGGGTAGCTGTGTTCTGCCACAGAAAACTCTACTCTGCTCTGAAATGCTGTCTCATGCGGTTATGGGTACATGTGATAAAATTAGTGTCTTTCGGATGAATGTCCTCTGGTGATAATCCCTCCCCTCCCCACCTCCCTTTTTTTGTAGTGAATAGCATTGCAACAAGTTCAATGAGCTACTTTCAGGCACTGGCAATCAAAATGTATTCATGCACAGTAACCCTCCAAATGTCTAAGTTGTTCTTAGACGATTTCACTGGAATCTTTCATCTAAACGTCTGTCATAAATCAAATTGAGTCCATGTTTATTTCAGCTCGGTTGCTTTTGCACTTGGACAGGATTTACACAAAGACTAAATTTATTGCTGGCTTATCAGTGTTTGTAGCTGAACACCTAGAATAGAATAGAGAGCCTCAACTCGGATTTTAGAATTACAGACCTGAGATTAAGACGTGACAAAATCCCGAGAGTCTTTGTGAGCAAAAGTTTATTTTTCAATGAGTTAAAAGAACATTTTAATAAGCAAAAGCTCTCTCTCTCTCTCTCTCTCTCTCTCTGTCTGTGTGTGTGTGCATGTGTGTGTCTCCTATATATGAAGAGACAAGGTTCTTTGACCTCTTTAAAATCCCCCTGCCTCAAACACTTTGACTTAGGCCTATTTTGTACGTTCTTTGTAATTTTTTACCTGCAAATAAATACTTTTATACAGTTTAACAGAACATTTGCTTGTGTCAGGCACAGTTATATTCCTTATAATATCCCTATTCAGTAGTATAATGATTTATGATGATTTGTCCATTTTACATATAGGGAAGCTGAATCTCAGAAATCTTGCATTGTTCAAAGTCACAGAACTAATAGTGAACAGAGAATTGAGATTTATATACATAAAGCCAGTCCTAGGACGTATCATTTAAAAACTGTTTTTCACTAACAGTTAAGAGTTTTTGCCTAAGAATTTCATAAATTCATTGCTTTTAATAGCTGTATAGTACTCCATTGTGTATATATACCACAGTTTCTGTATCCATTCCTCTGTTGAGGGACATCTGGGTTCTTTCCAGCTTCTGGCTATTATAAATAAGGCAGCAATGAACATAGTGGAGCATGTGTCCTTATTACATGTAGGAGCATCTTCTGGGTATATGCCCAAGAGTGGTATAGCTGGGTCAGCAGGTAGTACTATGTCTAATTTTCTGAGGAATCGCCAAACTGATTTCCAGAGTGGTTTTTACCAGCCTGCAATCCCACCAACAATGGAGAAGTATTCCTTTTTCCCCAACATCCTCTCCAGCATCTGCTGTCCCCTGAGTTTTTCATCTTAGCCATTCTGACTGGTGTAAGGTGGAGGAATCTCAATGTTGTTTTGATTTGCATTTCTCTACTAACTAAGGATGCTGAACTTTTCTTTAGGTGCTTTAGGGCCATTGAGTTTCCTCAGTTGAGAATTCCCTGTTTAGCTCTGTACCCCATTCTTTAATAGGGTTACTTGACTCTCTGGAGACTAACTTCTTGAGTTCATTGTATACATTGGATATTAGCCCTCTATCGGATGTAGGGTTAATAAAGATCTTTTCCCAATTTGTTGGCTGCCATTTTGTCCTATTGACAGTGTCCTTTGCCTTACAGAAGCTTTGCAGTTTTATGAGGTCCCATTTGTCGAGTCTTGTTCTTAGAGCATAAGCCATTGGTGTTCTGTTTAAGAACTTTTTCCCTGTGCCCATGTGTTCAAGATTCATCCCCACTTTCTCCTCTATAAGCTTCAGTGTGTCTGGTTTTATGTGTAGATCCTTGATCCACTTGGACTTGATCTTTGTACAAGGAGATAAGAATGGGTTGATTTGCATTTTTCTGCATGCAGATCTCCAGTTGATCCAGCACCATTTGTTAAAAATGCTGTCTTTTTTCTACTGGATGTTTTTAGCTCCTTTGTCAAATATCAAGTGACTGTATGTGTGTGGGTTCTTTTCTGGGTCTTCAGTTCTATTCCATTGATCTTCCTGCCTATCTGCATACCAATATCAAACAGTTTTTATAATGATAGGCAACCCAATCACAAAAGATAACACATGGTATGCACTCACTAATATGCAGAAGTTAGCTCAAAAGCTCAAAATAAACAAGTTACAATTCACCCAGCACAGGAAGCTCAAGAAGAAGGAGAACTTAAGTAAGGGTACTTTGGTTCCTCTAAGAAAGGGAACAAAATCCTCACAGGAGCAATAAGGGAGACAATGTGTGGAGCAGGGACTGAAGTAAAGGCCACACAGAGACTGCCCTACCTGGGGATTCATCCTATAAACAAGTCAACAAACCCAACACTATTAAGGACGACAAGAAGTGTATACCAAAAGGAACATGCAATGGTTGTCTCCAGAGGGGCCCTGCCAGAGACTTACAAATACAGAGGCAGATGCTAGCAACCAACTATTGGACTGGGCATGAGGTGCCCAATGGAGGAGCTGGAGGGTGGTCCAGAAGAACTGAAGGGGCTTACAGCCACATGGGAAGAACAATGATTTCAGCCACCAAGATGCCCCAAGACTCCCAGGGACTGAACCATCAACCAAGGGGCACACATGGTTCCAGCCAAAAATGTGGCAGAGGAAGGCCTTGTTGGGCATCAGTGGGAGGAATGGTCCTTGGTCAGGTAAAGGCTCAACAGAGGCCCTAACAAAGGGAAACCGAGGGGGGGGGGAGGTGGGAGTGTGTCGGGTTGGGGGGCATATATGTGGAGGCAGGGGGAGGGAGGAGGGGTTGGGTTGGGGGTCTTTGGGGAAGGGGGAAGTTGGGAAAGGTTTTACCATGGCAATGTAAATGAAGATGATATTGAATTAAAAAAAAGAGTTTTTGCTTGCCAGGCAGTGGTGGCACATGCCTGCCTTTAATCCCAGCACTTGGGAGGCAGAGGCAGGTGGATTTCCGAGTTCGAGGACAGCCTGGTTTACAGAGTGAGTTCTAGCACAGCCAGAGCTACACAGAGAAACCCTGTCTCGAAAAATCAGAAAAAAAAAAGAGTTTTTGCTTAGAATCCTGGACACTGGCATGAGTGGGGACCAAATGGAACTAAGCAGAAAATGAAGAACTAAAGTAAACTTTGAGTGTTTCTGTGGTTTGGGGAATTAAAAGTATATGTTTTGGATCTCATGAGGAAAACATGTGAATTGCTGGGGCTGGAGCTGGAGCTGGGGCTGGGGCTGGGGCTGGGGCTGGGGCTGGGGCAGCCTTTGTTTTAAAATTTACCAGATAGTTCAAGTATGCAGTTAGGCTGAGGACCACTAATCCAGACCTTCCTTTACATGAGTCTTAGTACTGAGAACCATAAATTTAGCAGTGTAATGTGCTAATTTTCCAAAGTCACTCTGAGCAGCATTTTCTTTCTGTCACTGTGGATCTGACTCTATTTGGGGGGTCTTAAAGAAGTAAGTTAAGCACACAGCCATTGAGGGTGCTGTGAAGTCTCACTGAACATACAGAAGAATACAGACAATAACAACAAAAATTTATCAAAAGAGCTCCCTCAAAGATCTGCCTATACAACATTTTTGAGAGGCAGGAATCAAGCCATTCTCAGGAAACAGAAGCCAAGAAAACCAACAACTAAAATACAGGTTAAATCTGGGTGTGGTGGCCCATTTCTTCAATCCCCATATCCTGAAGGCAGAGTCAGGTGGACCTCTGTGAGTTCTAGGCCAGCCTATCTATTCTTCAGAGCAAATTCCAGGTCAGCCATAGATATATAGTGAGACCCTGTCTCAAATAAATACATCAGATGTGTCAGTAAATGGAAGCAAAATGTAAGCTTACCCTAGCTAGATTAAATGAAAAATAGCAGCTTAGAAATGACTTTATGAATGTAGGTTCTGTTGAGAAATATAATAATACCCAAAGAATGTTTGAATAAAAGTATGCAGATATTAGTAAGAATGTACAGTTAAGAAAAATGACCATTTTTTAAAATATGGAAATGGAAAGTGTATTGTTGCTTCAAAGAATCAATAGAGCAATAAAACTTTTCCTGGACATAGATAAGGTGAACAACTATACTTATTCGAATTGAGCTGATGCTTCAAAGGCCTGCGATTGATGAGAGAGGGCCCAGCTCATGGTGGGCGGTACCATCCCTGGGCTGGAGGTCCTGGGTTCTATAAGAAAGCAGACTGAGTGAAATCATGGAATCAAGCCAGTAATCAGCACCCTCCATGGCCTCTGCATCAGCTCCCGCCTTCTTTAAAAATCACATCAAAACCAGAAATGATAACGAATTTCTGTAAAATCTGACGGCATTAAAAACGTAAACACCTGGCTAGTGAGATGGATCAAGGAACAAGTGTGCTTGGTGACAAGCCTGAAGGCCTGAGTTTGACCTCCGGGACTCACAAGGTGAAAGGAGAGAACCAGTTTCCCTAAGTTTGCCCTTTGAGCTGCACATGCCTGCTGCGGTAATGCGCATGCCCCTCCCCTTCAAACACACATAGCTAAAGAAGCATAATTTAAAAAATTTTAAAATATTCGTATGAAAAGAGATATCAAAACGAGAGTGAGCAGGAGGTCAGTTATTGAGAGAATGAACGCTGCAAAGCATGTAGCTGACAGGAGAGTAGAGCCTCAACTAGGTAAGAAAGTTCACCAGACCAGGCCCAAAGATAGGGTATAAAGGCGGAGTAAAAGAGTGCACACTGTACACTGGCTTTGAAAATTTGGAAATTGAAAATCGTGGCAAGAGATGAAGCACTGGAATCGATGACTTGATCATACTTGGACTCTATGGCCGTTCAGTGGGCGGGCCCACTGCCTCGAAGTGATGACTATGTATTATCAACATAACACAGTAAAAGAGAGAAAACCCTAGAAGCTACTGAAAACCTAAACAGTATTACATTAAATAGACATTGTATGCTATTTTTAAAGTACCCATAGATGAAATGAAAGTATAAAAACATGGCTATGAAGGCCAAATGCTACTTTCAAAACAGACATTTCTCTGCAGAGGGAAGGAGAGACACCGAACCTAAAAGGGGCAAAAAGCAGAATTTTATTATTTCCATTTAGTAAGCAGGAGTTGAAGTGCTAATATATATTAAGTAGGGCAGATGAGAAAGGAAGCATTTGTTATATTATTAAGTTAAGTGCACAATGAATTTATATTTATCTATTTCTGAGATAGAGTCTCACGATGGGGTGCCAGGAAGCCTCAAACTCATGTTCACCCTGCTTCTACATTCTTGTTACTTGGATTACAGACACGGACTGCTATATTTATAGTGTTCTATTTAACAGGAGGACACGGAGGAAACAAAGGTCACATAGGATGCACATCCAACCACTAGGGAAGTGATATTGCAGTTACCAAACCAAGAACTAGAGGACCACACCCATTCACTTCGGAAGAAATTCAGTGCATCTCAGTCTGTGCTCCCAGCCTGTGCTCCCAGGGGGGGGACCTTGTCTCCCCACACGCTCTGGCAAAATATGAATGAAAGACATCACTCATCAATGCTCATCCTTGGCTTAAAACTTGCATGGTGCTGCACAGGAAATCTTTAACTTTTCGCATCCTTGGATTCCTGTGAAATGCAGGGAGCTTGGAGTACAGTCCTCATGGGAATCAATCTTTCCTGTCTCTCATCTCCTTGGAACACCATCGTCCAACTGGGTCTCCATTATAGTCCCTCAATACTCGCTGGGCTATTTTAGGAGCCTTTCCTAAACCTCAGAACCTGTATTCTTTGGTCATATCCAAAATTGTGTGTGTGTGTGTGTGTGTGTGTGTGTGTGATATTTTGAGGAATGGGGGAAGTGCGGTGCTATTTAAGCATTAAGGCAAGATCAAGGATATCCATGGAGGAAGCCAATCAATTTAGACGGAGCTCTCCTCAAAAAGTGAACCAGCACCCAGCCTCCAGTCCTTTACTCGGAAGTCTCCAGTGACTCTTGTGGTGCACAACAGTAAAATCAATTTCTATGCCCTTAAAGATTCATTTGCAGATAGCCTAGCCCCTAAAGCAGTGGCTCTCAACCTGTGGGTCTCGAACCCTCTGGGAATCACATTATCAGATATTCGCATTATCAGATACACGGTGTATCCACTATGTATGTTATGATTCACGACAGTAGCAAAATTGTACTTATGAAGTAGCAATGAAGTAGTTTTTATGCTTAGGGATCATCACAGCATGAGGAACTGTATTAAAGGGCCACAGTGTTAGAAAGATTGAGAGCTACCGCTCTTATGCATAGTATTAAGGGGTGGGGCCTGTAGGAGGTGTTTATTCATGATGGCTCCACCCTCATGCTCATGAAAGAGACCAAGTGAGCTTGTTTGCCTCCTCTACCACAGGAGTGCACAGTAGGAAGCCTGTAGTCTGACCACCGGGATGGGGGCTCTCACCAGAACCCTCGGCATACTTAGACCCTGATCTTGGACTTTACAATCTCCCGACACACACATTACAACACATTTCTGTTGTTTGTAACCATGTAGTTAAAGCATTTTATTAGAGTAGTAAAAATAGACTGGACAGTCTTCAAGGCCCAGGAATCATGCGACTTTTACCTATTCCCTAACCACAGCTTGTGACTCTCAGGTTCTTTCTTTCTTTCTTTCTTTCTTTCTTTCTTTCTTTCTTTCTTTCTTTCTTTCTTTCTTTCTTTCTTTCTTTCTTTCTTTCTTTCTTTCTTTCTTTCTTTCTTTTCACTAACATGGTCTTTGAGACCAAAGCTGAATCATCCTTTGTATATATTTTTTCATTTATTGTTTCTTCAACTGGAAATTTTTAGCCCACTTTCCCATGCCAAGTTCTTTCACTAGGCCCCACCTCAGTTTCCATGTAATTGGTTTGGGGAGGGCCCCGGAGCTTTAGAAGCTGCTGCAAGAGTTCCAGGCTGTAGGCAGAGTGGAGAACCAGCTCTGAGTTAAACCTCTGCCCAGTCTCTTCAGATCCCAATTTTGTTTTCTGACTGAGCTCCTCTTGAGGTGCACTGGTCTGAGAACCAATCAGAGGCTTTGGTAAAAAAGACCCCATCCACGCTGTTCACACGTTGTCTGCTGGGCTAGCAGAGCCCAGATGTGGAGAAACGGCCTAGCAAATCCTTGATGGATGGATGAGTGCTAACATGCCTCAAGCATGTTTCATTTGTTAAAGTTCATGTGTAGGCAGAGGCCAAATGCAAGGAGTAAAGCATGCCAAGGACTCCAATTACAAACTTTATTTCATTTCTCAAACTCTTCAAAATTTATCTATAAAATATCTTCCTGCACACTTATGAACAGTTGAAAAACACTGTACATTGTTAGAATATCTGCTTCTCTGTTTTCCAGTGGATTCTATAAATTGGACATCCCTAAAAGTACTTCTCATGTGAAAAGGTATTATCTTATTATTTCTGTTTAGAAAGGTAAAATCACCTACTCTGTGCAAGGCCAGATGTTTGAGATGTCAGATCCACTGCCTTTATCCTTCCAGTCTTAAATTCCAGACTATTACGAGGGACAACATCAGAGACCATGTAGGCTATATCTGTAGTCTTACAGAGCTGCTCCAGAGGGTTTGGGTTGAGATCCCTTATGAAGAAATGAGGAAGCAGCCTGGATCCCAGCTCCCGTTGGGCATGAGCTCAGCACTGAGTCTGTAGAGCTCAGTCATCTGAAAATCTTGTACATTTGCTCTCACAACACAGAGTGCTTTTGTGCTTCATTCACAAATCTCTCAGTTTCTTTACCGCTAAGTTATTGAGAGAGGACAATAGAACACATATTTCCCAGTAAGCACTTGGGTTATCAGATGTGGTAAGAGAGCAGAAGAGCTTGGGGAAGGAGACAGATGAGGACAGGAGGGACTCAATCAGTTCATCTCTGCCTCTGAATTCTGGGGGCAAAGTCAGGAACCCGCCCTCTGAATGTCCCATCCCAGAGACACCTGAAATACTAACCTGGAGTTAGTACTCTGAAAACAGAATGTTTTCATAGCAGTCACATAGAAGCAGGTATGGCTACTGATTCTTTGTTTGGATAAGAAGGATTATTACCCTTGTGAAGAATTCCCCACGACTCCAAAAGACAGTCCTGGGCTTGAGAACAGACAGGCTTGTGTTCACATCCTAATTCCAATATTTAATAGCTGTGTTACATACCAGTAACCCACTTCCTCCAACGAGGCCCCACCTCCTGAAGGTACCGCAACTGCCCAGAACCACTCCATGAGTCCCCGCCTGGAAGGTTCGAGTATGGGAGGCATTTTTCAGTCTAAGCCATAATACTGTCCATGAGCATTTTATAGCTAAAAGAACTAAGTCTCAGAAAGAGAGTAGTTAACCTGCAGGAGGTAAGGCCCAGCCGGAGGAAGTGGGTTGCCGGTGTGTGTGGGTAGGTCTTATGGGTTGTACACCAGCCTCAAGTCCAGCCAGAGTGCTTTTGCTTCCTGCTCTACTGAGATACGAGCAACAGCTTCACACCTCTGTTGCCAGGGACAAGAGCTGTTCCTACCACCAAACCTCCTTACACGACGGTCCAAACTAAGGCCTACTCCGCTTAAGTCGTTTCTCCCAGCGACAAGGACAACAACTAATGCAGGCAGTCAGTGTCTCTAAGAGTTATTATACAATTTAATAATTGTGTCTCTGGTTCACCAGTGTCAACTGCCAACATCTCTCCTCTTGGGGTTCTGGAGTGTCTCTATCTTCTTCAGAAACTATGTATTGGGGGTTGGAAGGAAGGAATCCAACTCTCCCCAGTGTCTGGTATGTGTCTGGGCTTTGATAGCTGCTTTATAATTACACTTTCCTGTGCTCATGAGAACAGCAGGAAAACTGCTTTCAGTGCCAGCATCACTAGATGGGGAAACAAGCCTGGAGCTGGAGAGGCTTATGAAAAAGGGTAAGAGTGGAAAGTAAAGTTAACCTATGAGGTAAATGGTATCTTTCAAGGGGCAAGTTAGAGTCTTCCTGCTATAGTCTGTGGAAGGTAATGCTGGGGAGAGGTGAAGTAGGATCTTGCTAATCTGTAGACAGGCGTGCGTGTGTACAAAGGTAGACATGCACATACAAACATTGCAGGGCTTGTTACTCAGGCTGCTCTCAAGAGGCAAACTTTAGCTGTGTCATCAAGAAGAGAATTGGTATTGGGAGTCTTAATTAAACATGTTGGATTCTTTTGCCACTTTGTCATTTTTGATAATTTTTTTCAATGGAAAATCATTAATTCTATGATGATCTTTCCTGTAACACAGTAAGGAAAAGGAGGGAAATGTAATAAACCAATCGAAAAGTTCAATTGCCTTATCCTAGAGAAAGACGGAGGGAAATAGAAATAAGATAAAAAAAAAACCCAAAACAAAACAGAAATCCCTAATCATATGAAAATGATTAAGATAAATTATTGATATCAAATAATTGTTTGAAATGTTCCATCACTAATAACAACATTATAACTTAGATGTTAGTTAAGTTATTTTAAATTAAAATACTCTGAGAAATAGATTTATCCATTATAATAGCACAGAAAATTATATTTATAAAATATGTATTTAGACTGATGAAATTATAGAAGAATAGATACAAATTTACAGACTGTCCCTTTGGACTACAGACTTCTTTATCATTTTGTTTTTATAGATCTGTATTTCCAAGAAGCTCTTGAGTTAAGATGTGTTATTTCTACAGTAAGAAAATAGCAGTTCTGAGGAAAGAGCTAGTCAGTTATGTTTCTTTTCTTTTCCCCAATTGTCACGTTGTTTCCCTTTAAAAATTTTTACCCTGTCAAACTGTTTTCTAAGAACCCTGGACCCCAAAGGCTCAGTGTGAGGAGACTGCAGGATGGGTGACACCACAGACATTGCTGCTGGGAGAACTGTGTGCCTCCATTTCTTCAGTTGCTGGGCACTCCCCTCCCCTATGACTCTGCAACTCTCTCACCCTGGCTCCTCCTGCTCACTCTTTCTTCTGGTGCAAGGTTATACTCTTTGATCGCTACACTTTCTTAACCCCGCCTCAAACAGTTCTGGAGGAACCTCTGCTGTCCCCCATTACAACAACTGTGGGCATCGTAGTCTCAGACGCTGTCTTCTCAGCGGACACCACCATAGGAAGTGACTGTTTCTCTCTATCAAGAGAAGAGATGGCCCAGTCCCAGTCCTTGGTGGGTAGTGGGTGGTATGCAGGGATGGTTATGAGATTAAAAAACGGTTCTCTTCCTGAATCAGGGAGCAAAATCCCACACAGTTTGGAGGAGTTAGTTCTTCCTAGATAAATGATGGAAAAATAGTGGAGCAGAATGTTAGTGTAGCTCGGTGACATTAGGTTAAGCTAGTTTTTGTGGTACACCTGGGAACCCACTCACTATTTTAATGTGCTCCAAATAATGACTTTCAATTAACTTTGGGAACACAGCCTGTCCCTAAGGTTTGGGTTACTTGAGTTTTGTTTTCTTTGCTCAATTAAAATAATGAAATGCATTTTCAAGCAAAATAATTCCTTTTCCAAAACTCCCAATGTTGTCAAACCCTTAGGAGCAAAGTGCCAAACAAACTGCCCAATCAGTGGGCTGACCCCTGGTTGGCGCTCTCAAGTGCTCACCAGGAGCTGTGACTATGGTACCACTCTGTCATGCAACCCTGCTCAGTGTCAAAGACACAGAATTCAGCTTTTCTTTCAGTGAGACAGATACTTTCTTCCTTTCTTACACTGAGAATCTGAAAAGGGAACTTCCAAAGCCTCGATCTCAAAGGGCAGAAAAGACACAGCAGCTTCCTCAACACAAGGACAGCAGCAGGCAAGTGCCAATTCCAAATGCAGTGAGAACTTGGACATGAGGCCCCTCTTCCCCAGTACAGAAGATAGCTTGTTTGCCTGGAGACCAGAGAGAGTCATAAAATCCGTGACTTACCATGTTCGTTGGAAGGAGCCGATACGCCCTGCACTCTGTGACCCTGCAGATGCTGTCACTCCGGCAGTGAATGTGCAAGTTAGCTGTGAAGAGCCTACTTCCTTTTCTGAGCAGTGTGGTCTAACCAGCCTTCACACATTGATATGGAAGGTCCTTATTTGCATTTTATCTCAGTCCAGGAACATTGTATGACTGGCCTTGTTTCTCTTTGTTATAGTTGATAACACAAGAGAAGGGATAGATGAAGCTTTGAATTCTGAAAGATTAATGCCAAGTTGAAAAAGTATCTGAATACTAAATTTCTAGTGTTGCTAACCTGATTTTATTTTAAATCCTCTATTTGTGAATATATATTAATGAAAATATCTATTTATCTGACTATATCTATCTACCTATCTATCATCTATCTATCATATATCTTTCTATCAATCACCCATTTATCCATATCTATCAATCTATTATCTATCCATTCTATATCTATCTATCTATCTATCTATCATCATCATCATATAGCTATCAATCATCTATCAATCTATCATCTATTCATCTATATCCATCCATCCATCAATTCATGAAGGACCCAGACTAAAATGTTAGTAGTGCTTGGCTTCACTGGAGTTACAAGTAATTCTTGTTCTCTTGTACACTCTTGTTTTTCAAGGTTTCAAACCCAAACACATACTATAAAATCAAAAAGAGTAAAGTCCTGAGCATTTAATGGACAACTCTAATATATTAGAACCCATACGCTAGAATTTAAGTGGCTGAAATATTCATTAAGCGTAACACAGAATGCTTTTCATTTTGTTCAGAAAACACAGTGGACATGAAGCTAAGTGATGTGTTTGCTAATTGTAGAGTATTGCTTGTTAGTGTCAAGTGCTTCCTATCACTCCCATCACTAAATAGTTATATTCTGAACTAGATATAGTTTACGGGATTTTATTTCATTCTCAGATCTCATCCTCCCAATCAGCCACTCTAAATATATGCTAATATCTAGTTATTTCATTTATTTGGAGTGTAGAGTTTGCTATCAAAATGAGTTTAAGGGCAAAGGTCATTTTCAGTTCCACAGCATAGAAAGCCAGCTGAATCCTGAGCTCTGGGCTAAAGGGTTCTAGCTCTTCTGTTAGGTTCTCGGGTGTTTATTTAGCATAGGGTCACCAAGTTTCTGTCCTGGACACTGAGCTAGTCACTACCATGTCTGTACAAAACGAAGCCTTAAAGCGAAAATATGTTCCCTGTTATTTCTTCCTAAAATGTAAGTATTTCTAAGAAGTTAGAAATAGAGATGGCATCATTGCTGAAGCAAGGGAGCAAAGCACAGCTGAGAAGCCAGGTCAAGGGGTAGCATGGACTGTGGTGATTGCCCTACCATCTGTAGTCATTATAAAGAGGGGTGGAGCTTAAGGTGTGGTCCTAATCTAGGAGGGTCATCAGCAACTGGAAACTTCATGGCTTTTGATACCTAATAACAACTCATGGATGCAGGAGAACACTCAGGGAAAGCAGAGTTATGGAAAGCAGGCATTTAGACGTGACCCATTTGGACACAAAGGCATTGGGATGGATGCATCAGAAGCAAGCTGTTGGAATGGAGATGATCACGGTGCAGGTACTGGTTAGCGCTGGAAACAGTAGTCCACAGCTAGGCTGTATACCAGGCTCACACAGGAAGCTTTTAAAACAAAACCACTATGCAATCTTCATCTCAGTCTCTAAGCCTGGCTTTTTTTGGGTTGAAACCTGGATATCAAGACTTGTTTAAATGTCCCAGGCCAGTCCAAAGCTTTTGAAGGAATTTCACCACATGCTACAAGGATGGATTATTCTTAGCCCACCATTCCCTTTTTACCCCAAACCGAATAAAACTTATATGGTAATCAGAAATTGAGCAATCACTTGTTGAACATTTAGCCATCGAGACAAGCACTGTTATTCCAGTCACCTGACTTGCATTTGAAGCTGTGTTTCTCTCTAAATGCAGGCCAAGGTCCGTTTCTGTTGCTATTAAAGTTTTAAGACACTTTGGCTAAGACAGGAAAGGCAAAGGGTTGTATTTCCAATATTTTTATTTTTTTGGAACTTTAGGAGATAAGTGAAGCACTGTGGCTTGCAATGATGGGAAACACAGGGACTGTATTTCCTGTGAACATCAGATCCTGAGCAACATGATAAGGCAGGAAACACACGAAGGCACTAGAAACGTGCACCAGTGCCATGGGATCATCTTCAAAAGACAAAGTTGCATTTTCAAATGATAAGGCTGCATTTCAGCCTGGGCTGTATAAGCATTCCTTCTCCTGGCAGGGAGGAGTCGCTCAGGGAATGCAAAGTGTCGATAATTCTTCAAACCGTGCTCCCTTTTCCAATTTGCATTGCAGGAAATGATTTTTTTTTTTTTTTTTTTTTTTTGCTCAGGCAAAGGAGAAAATGAGCCCACAGCTCTGGAGGTCGCTATGGTAACCAACATGGAAATGGTGAGGGCTAGGCATCCTGGGCTGTGAAAGGAAACCAACTGAATGTAAAAAAAAGTCAATTTACAAGTAGAGGAAGGAGAAGCAGTGACAACCTTTAAGTAACACTAGTGATCATGTTTTCAAAAACACTCTTAAGGTGTTTCAAAAACACCGATTATATCATCAAAGGAGCAAGGTGGTCACTACTAATAGGCCGAATGGAAGATCTGAGAGGGCAGAGCTAAGGATGACGATGACGGGTGTCACCTTCTCCTGAAGCCTCCTCAGACACACTCACTTCCCTCCCTTTCTCTGGGTCCTTGCTGCTATGCCCCAGATGATGCTTTTTCAGTGTTTACCGCTCTCCAATGATGTCACACAAGTTGGCTTAGGCTGGTCACAAGAGTCTCACCTCCTTCGGTGAGAATTAATTTTCACACTTCGCCCTACCCCCACCCCCAGATCATGAATATGTTTCTTAAAAAGACCTGTTTGGGCTTGTAGGTTCTTTTTGTTTTTTGAATCTGATTAAGATAGCATATGGCTTTGTGTGTTAATAGTCCGTGCGTATGCTACCCCACAAAGCCCATTGTGGGAGCTTGCTCAGCTAAAACAGAACCACGCACTGTGAGGGGTGTACTGCTGCTCCTTCATATCAAAATATCAAAATCAGGCTTGGTTAGAGACCTGACTCACCCCCAACCCCCCACCTCCCATCTCCACCCCACTCCACTGGCAAGGTCAGCTAAAACCCTTATTTTATAAGCTTGTGCCTTCTGATTCACCTGCCTTTGGACTGAGCCGGAAGCAGATTCACAGGAGTTCAAGGATATCTTAAGGCTACTGCTTGGTCAGATATGGAACAGCCAGGAAGTGGGAAGACCAGAAGAGGTGTGGTTAAGGAATTTAAGTATGGGAAGAGTGGGCACTTCCTTAATTAGGCCCGTTCTCTTTTACTTTTTGTTTTTAAAACATGAGTCTGTTTCTTTTGTTTCTTTTATTCTTTTGTTTGTTTTGTTTTGTTGTTTCCCCCCCCCCTTTTTTTTTTTTTTTGGAAAGCAAAATGTATTTTAGAACATTAAGAATCTGGGAACTGGAGACATAGCTGAGCAGGTAAAAGTGACTGTTGATTTTTCAGAAGACCTGAGATTAGTTTCCAGTATGCATGTAGGGTGACTTACAACACCTATAACTAGGCCTCCGAGTGGGGTGGGGGGTCTGGAGCATTTGACCTTCACAGTCACTTACATTCATGTGAATATGCCCACACATGCACTCACACACATTTATAATTGAAAATAATAAAAATAAAGCTGTTCAGGGGATGAAGAGATGGCTTAGCAGTGGAGGGAAATTGTTGCTTTTGCAGAGGACCTGGGGGCCTGGGGGCCAGCCTCCACACGGCTACTCACAACCATCAAGTATCTCCAGTTCCAGGGGATCTGGTATGCCTTCTGATCTCCAATCTCCAAGGGCACGTGGTATACAGACAAAACACTCATGTACATAAAATTAAAAATAGTCTTAAAAAATCTATTAAAACATCAAGGATTTGGAAGATAGAATTTTATTGGCTTTCAGTGACAAATGAACTTACCCTTTGGTCAAATGAGAGTTTTTAATATGTTTTAATTGGAAGAGAAAGTTATGTTTATACTCTAGAAGAGCAAGAAATAGTTAGCTGTTCCAACAATGTGAATCCAGGCGACTGTTTACTATACATACTATAACCATGCTGCAGCAGCAGTGTGGAAAAGCAACCCAGACTCTAAACAGGCTTTCATCATCCCAACCAACATGGTGAGCAAAATGACAAAGGTCACAGCTTGCCCTTGAACCCCATAGTCTGTGGTTTTGCCGTTGGGTTTCTAACTCATGTCTTACCCTTTCCTTGGATATTTGGGGACTTGAATCTCTGTGGGTCTTTGGTGGTCTTTGTTTCTTTCCCTCTTGAGCCCATATCTATTCTTCTCAGAAACACAATCTGAGGGCAATCTGACCTATTTTTTTGCGTCCTTTACCCAGTTGAAGAAATGAAGTGACACCCACACCTTCAGAGGCGAGGGCTCTTGTCTTTGCTGACTGGGGAGTGACGACTCGTACTTCAGTGGGCACAAGAGAGAAAAGGCCCCACATGAGGAAGAGTGGATCTTTGCATTGCCCTCTTCTGTCTACCCTCTTCTTCCTCTCCCCCTCCCTCCTTCTTCCTCTCCTCCCACTCCCCTTTTCCTCCTTCCTAGGGTCTTTTCTTCCCACGTTTCTTTGCCAACAGAAAGGATCATCCACAGGACTTAGAAAATAAACAGCTGTGCCTTGTGATTTTACAGATTAAGAGACTATAAGAGGGGGATATATTTATTTTCTTAGTCTTATATTAAAGTTCAGTAATAGGAATCATTTTCTTTCAATATAGTAAAAGAGTATTTTGTTTCAATATAGTAAAATAATAAAATCTCTAGATAGTTTTCCTTTTTCCTTCTGACATTCTCCCCGTTTTGTCCCATATACACTCTCTGAACCATTGACTAACCCCATTTCTCTGTTTGTACTTAATGTGGGAGCTACCAGGCAGGAAGCCTCTCTGCCTACAGAATTATTCAACCTGCTATTTATTAACTTACCCATACATAGGTAGAACCTGCTGATACTCTTCCTGATGGTCAGAAGGGGGAATGTTTCTATAATTAACTATGTGCTGCATTTTGGAAGGCAGTTATGCTTACCTCTACATCACCAGTGCAATTTGTTTAAAAATATTTTATTATTTTATGTGTATGACTGTTTTGCCTGCATGCAAGTCCATGTACCATGGTTAGTGCCCACAGAATGCAGAAAAGGGCATTGGAACCCTACACCTGGAGTTACAAATACTTGTGAGCTGCCATGTGGGTGCTAGGAATTCAACCCTACCCCCTGAATAAGAAGACAGTGTTTTTAGTTACAAAGCCACTTCTCTATTTGTAGCACTAATGCATTCTTATGGGTTGTTTTGGAAGTCTGTTTTGTTTTTGTTTTTTGTTTTTGTTTTTTTTTTTTTACCTAATGTGACAAGGAGAACCCAGAAGGTATCTTTGAAACCCAACTTATTAGAACCTGATTTTTCAAGCAATCAATGTCAATTCTGACTATCTTTTCTTTAGTTTATTCTTGGGTTATTAACTTTAGTAAACTATCATATGTTTTGGGGAAAATTATTAAATCAATGAATGACACTAGAAAGATTTGACATCGACTGCAAAAGAATGGACTGGAGCCTTATATTGTATCAGATAAAACTGAAATATACTAAAGACCTAAATATCAGAACTAATTTAGTTATAAAACATTTAGGAAAACAACCCCTGGGGAAGTGTGGTAACCCTGGCTTTTAGGTCTCATAATTTCTTGGATATGACATCAGTATCTTAGTCAACAAAAGAAAAAAAATATATAAAATGAACTTCATTGGTATTAGAGGCCTTTTGTCCATCAGAGGACACTGCCAAGAGATTAAAAAGGGTACTACAGACTGGGAGGTAACATTGGTAGATCAAATACCTGACAAAGGATTAGTATCCACAATATATAAGTAAACAACACAACAAAGTACCTGATTCAAAGTGTGCACAGGGCTGGGCAGTGGTGGTGCATGCCTGCAATCCTAGCACTCTGGGAGGCAGAGGCAGGCAGATTTCTGAGTTTGAAGCCAGCCTGGTCTACAGAGTGAGTTCCAGGACAGCCAGGGCTATACAGAGAAACCCTGTCTTGAAAAAACTAAATCCAAAAAGAAAACAACAACAACAACAACAACAACAACAACAACAACAAAAACCCAAAGTATGAACAGGAGTTGAATGCATTTTTGTTCAATAATGCACATGAAAGATGTTCAATATCACTAATATTAGGAAAAATTCAAATTAATACCACCTCGAGATAATACTCTATACTCATGAGGATGTCTATTATTTAAAAAGAGCAAAAGGTATCAGGTATTGGTAAGATGGTGAGAAACTGAAACAGGTGCTATCAAGACTGTAAAATGAACCTTTGTCATCTTACATTTACATTATTACCAAGACTGTAAACTACAGTTGTGGTGGAAAAGACTATGCATTCCTTAACTAAGGATTGTGATGTATGATGTAGCAGCAATACTTCTTCTGGATGTATACAAGAGGAATTGTTTGTTTCTTTAGGTTTTGGAGACAGGTCCCACCATCATTACATGGCTGAAGATGGCCTTGGGTTCTAATCCTCCTGCCTGTAGTCCCTACTCCTGGTTCCCCAGGTGCATGCCACCACACCTGGTTTTCTGAAGTGCTGGGGATTGGGCTCAGTGTCTCATTCATGTTGGGCAAGGACTGTACCAAATGAGCTATATCCCAGCCCCTAAGAGTGGAGTCTAAAGCAGGCTTAGTGAGATATACATTCAATTCCAGTGGAATATTATTCAAATGTGAAAGCAATCCAGGTGTCTATCAGAAGGAATGGAGAAATAAGGTATATGTGCATCATATTATCGCACCCAAAATACAATCACGAGGCTGAGTGTTCTGACATGGGTCTATAGTCATAGCACTTAGGAGGTAAAGGCAGTGGTGTGTGTGTGTGTGTGTGTATGAGAGAGAGAGAGAGAGAGAGAGAGAGAGAGAGAGAGAGAGAGAGAGAGAGAGAGAGATCAGGAATTCAAGGTAAACACTGGCTACACGAGACTGTCACAAAAACAAAGCAAAATAGTGACATACTGACATATGCGACAGCAGAGATGGACTTTGACACGTTATGCTAAGTCAAATAAGCCACACACAAAAGAATGACTGTTCTGTTGTCCTATTCATAAGCAATGCCTAACATAGGCAAATTCCTAGAAACAAAGAATAGAATGGGAACCAGGATGAAGACTGGAGCTATTAACAGTACAGGTTGCTTAACAGATACAGGGCTTTTGTTTGAGTTGGAAAAAAAAAGTTCAGGAGATGTTTCACATTGGTGTAAATCACTTAATGCCATTGAACTGAACACTTATGAATACTTAGATTAAAAAAAAGTTACCTCATATCTAAAATATTTTTTTGTTTTTAGACAAAAATCTATGAGTGTAGCCCAGGCTGCCCTCAAATGTGTGCTCCCTCTTTCTATAATCCTTTTAGGGTTGCAGACATGTGTCACCATGCACAGGCAAAAGAGTAAACAGAAAACTATCTGTATTTGACTACAATAAAATTTAAAAACAAACAACCAACTGTTTGCTATGACTGCTTGCTTGCCCCAGATTCATGAACTTAATGAGACCTAATCCTGAAGGGACTGAGAGGTGGGGGATGCTGGTAGATGGCGAGGTGAGAGCAGAGTCTTTGTGAGATTGATTGGAAGCATCGCAGATGGGTCTGAGGAAACTTTCCTCCTTCTTCCATCATCGGAGGACACAGGGGGAAGAGGCCAACTGTGAACCACAGCTTGCTTTCACCAGCCATGGGATCTGCTGGTATCTCCACCTTGTCATAAGCCTCTACCCAGTCTAGAAGCACATCTCTGTGGCTGTAAGTTATTGTTTAGCATTTGTTATAATAGTAGCCCAAAGAGACTAAGACAGTCTTCAAAGCAACAACAACTGCTATCAAACCTATTGTTTAGAGCAAAGTTCCTAAGATGTTCTGCCATGTACTATTTTTTCCCAATTTTCAGATTTGAATCTTCTTGTTTGTCTAATGTTACAGATGCTACATCCATAAGGATTTTGACCAACAGCCTTGCATGATGACAATAAGAATTGTGACTGCAGGCTGCCTTTCTATGAGGTGTGAAGTTTCTTGGGTGATCTCAATGAATTTGCACATTAGTTCTATGAAGGATGTATTATTATCCCTGGGCATATTTAAGGTTTAGGTGTATTCAGTAACTTGTCCTATTGTTTTTGTTTTTTTTTTTAAATTAGGTGTTTTTTTGTTTTTTTTTTTTTTTTTTTTTTTTTTTTTTAAGATTTATTTATTATATGTAAGTACACTGTAGCTGTCTTCAGACACACCAGAAGAGGGCATCGGATCTCTTTATGGATGGTTGTAAGCCACTATGTGGGTGCTGGGATTTGAACTCATGACCTTTGGAAGAGCAGTCGGTGCTCTTACCCACTGAGCCATCTCTCCAGCCCACTTGTCCTATCATTAAACAGCCACACCACTGCTTTCTCTTAGAGCATGTTGCTGTTCTTAGCTTGGGAGTATGTAAGGGTATAAGATTAGGTGGAGGGAAAAGGAGCAGGAGAAGTGGAGAGATATTAATTATTCTGTGAATTATGTATGTATGAAAAAAATTTTATTGAAAAAACAAATTTAAACATACGTTTGACCCACCAACTTAGGTTCTCTCTTATAAGTAACTGTTTAGGACACACTCAGGGGCTGCTGTTGTTGAGTCCCCTAGAGTTAAATGGCTATGGGGGACAGACAATGGTGTGAGGTTGGGTGAGGATATTTTCCCAAACCCAGATAGATTTATATTGAGAGTCAACAGGTTTCTTTTGATTGTCAGTGATAAATGAATAAGCAGCCCACGTGTGGAAAAAGGCAACGTGTAACAACCCAGAAGGCTCTGGCCCTTCCTCAGCCCACCAAGACCCAGGGAACAAATGGCCTCTTTCAGTAGTGGTTCAGTGTGAGGGTTTTTAATGTGCCGTTTGAACCTCAGAGGGTGACTAACCTCATATGGGGCTTCCCCAGAATGATGCTGTACCCTTCCGAGGGCATGTGCGATGTGGGATGAGCCAGCCAGCCACAATGCACTCCCTGCATAGACAAAGGTACTCCTGGTCTCCCCAAACAGACAAGTACAAGGGTGCCTCTTGCTCAGTAGGTCACCCCTCCTAGCTAGCTGTCCTTTCTCCTTTAGTCAGAGACTGGCTGCTCTGCTCTGCCCATCACTGTTGGGTTGGATGTGATGTCTCAAGAGTGCACCCTGCTGGAAAAGTCCACATTTGAATTTAAAGTTAGAGGACTGCGCCATCAATAGTGAACCTGGGGGGTGAGTGGGTAGCTCAGCAACAGGGCACTTGCTGAGTATGTAGATAGCTCTAGGAGAAGAGAGGAGAGGAGAGACAGAGAGAGAGAAGAGAGAGAGAGAGAGAGAGAGAGAGAGAGAGAGAGAGAGAGAGAGAGAGAGAGAGAGAGAGCATAGCTATGACAATGGCTATGACTATGACTGGCTATGACTATGACTATGACTATGACTATGACTATGACTATGACTGACTATGACTATGACTGACTAGAGTGTAATGACCAAGGCCATCTCCATGGTTACCATCCATCCATTTCTGGGCTATGATAAACGAGTAGGCCGATTCTAGGAGGTCTGATCAAGTTTCCGTTCTACTCTGTTTGACATTTGAGAGCTTTTTGGAGGCTCTAGCAGGGAATCGCAGCGACTCTTACCCTTGACTGAGGACCATTCCTTCTGTGTTTGGGGAAGGTTGGCCTCCTTGTTCTTTACAATCAGGCTTCAGAGGGACATACATGGGACAGAGAGGGAGGGGAGGGACATCCCCCTGCCCAGCCAGCCCAATAGCTGAATCAACTTTGGCAATTAGTGGAGTGACAGAGGTGACAGACAGATCATTCTCTCATTTTCTGTTTGACATTTGCAATTTAGAATCATGAAAAGCATTCTTAAGAGTTACTCTAGTTTTGCCCACCTCTCCAGAAGCTGCCCTATCAACAGTAGATTAAGAATAGAGTTCAGAATTTATGTGTATTCATTAATCCCAATTCTTTCTGATTAATGCAGTGTTTGGGTATAAAAGATGGGATTTCTTTTGAGCTCATTGGACAAAATTAAGTCTCAAGGAGTCATTACTTTGCGTACTATCCCCACATCAAACTTAATATTCTGTATTACAATCCACCTTTTAGCCAGTAACATTTTTGTTTACTGTTAAAAGTCTTGAGAAGTTATTTAAAAACTTGCCTTTGAAATTATTTGCCTGTGAATAATTTATGTACTCAGTAATCGAACACATTTTTGAGAATTATTTGTGAACTGAAAGACATCTAAATTTATAGATGTATGAAGTACTTAATTGTAAGAATAGCATTGAAATTGGCATGCTATGTGATATTTATATTTAATCGTGCAATAGCTAATTTTGAGTTTGCATTTTCCTTTTAGTATTTTGACCCCCTGCCCCCAAATTCTTTATTTTCTTCTTTTTCTACTGTCTCCTCTTCCTTTCTACTTTCTCTTTGCCCCCATTACTTTTTGTTTCTTTTAGAACTTTAAAAAAAAGTTCTCAGGGCTGGAGAGATTGCTCTGCATGTAAAAGCACTTTCCATGTAAGCACAAGGACCTGAGAGTGAGCCTCTGGAGCTCACTAACAGCTAGACACCCGCTGGAAGTCTCTATAACACCCCAGAGCTCTTATGGAGAAATGGTCAGAGACAGAAGAGTTCCCTGAAATTCAAGAGACAGCTACTCTGCTGTGTGCAATACAACACAAATCAAAGCAATAGCAAATGACCCTGTCTTAGGTGGAATGCAAAGGGTATTCCCTGCCCTCTACGTGTGTGTGTGTGTGTGTGTGTGTGTGTGCGCACATGTGTGTGCATGCACGCTCTCTCTCTCCCACACACACACTCCTTCTCTCTGTCTCTGTCTTTCTCCCCTCTCTCTATCACTCCTCTGTCTGTCTGTCTGCCTCTCTCTCTCTCTCTCTCTCTCTCTCTCTCTCTCTCTCTCTCTCACACACACACACACACACACACACACACACACACCGCAAATACACACACACATCTTAGACCCTACTATCATCTAATGGGAAGACTGCAGCCACTTTTAATCCGCTCCTTTGGTAAGCAGCCTTACCTTACACAGCTCAGAAGACAACTCAAAACAACTGTAGGAAATTGCTGGAGTTTGTGCAAAACAGAGGTCGTTTCAAAAGCTTTAACTTAGCCTAAATCTTTGCTTTATGTACTGCAGCCCTTCCTCCCAGACACTCAGATTATGTTGGACATCAAAGCCTAATATGAACAGAGCCCTGAGCATGTGGTAGGTGTTCGGCGTGTGCCAAATGAGCGCATGCACATATAAACGAACAAGCAAATGAAACAACTACGTAAATAAGAGCTAAATTACACGGTACAGACTTGGTAATGGGACTGGTGGAATATATTAATCACACGAAGCAGCTTGGCAATTACTTAAAGCCTTTTAGCACCACATTCTGTTTTTAATTTAATTTTGTTTTATTAGCAAGAGATTGGCATTGCCTGTGGGAAAAGGCAGCCCTGGCATATCTCACTGCTGACTCTTCATTAGGGAATAAAAAAATGGAAGCATTATAGGCATTAAGAGGGGGAGAAAGGCACTGTAGACTAAAACAGAGACGACATCAGAGGTTGGTAGGGTTTCCATGAAGCAAGCTGCTTTCCACTTGGCAGTGAGGATTCGCTCCAGGGTAGGACGCTAAGTTGGAAAGTCCTGGGATTCTTTTTTTTTTTTTTTTTTTGTCCTTTATTCTCCCTTCCATGTGAACCAGGGTTTGCTTTCTTTCCTATAGAAAACAAAAGGATGTCAGATCTTAATGTTGACTAGGACTTCAACTTTGGGCCCACAAACTCATGCACATGTCTTTCCCTCATCTTCTGTTGTGATGAAGTCCGGTGTCCAGGCAGACTCGATACAGTGATGTTTAAGACGTAAGGATGAGCCGGGCGTGGTGGCACACGCCTTTAATCCTAGCGCTTGGGAGGTAGAGGCAGACAGATTTCTGAGTTTGAGGCCAACCTGGTCTACAGAGTGAGTTCCAGGATAGCCAGGGCTACACAGAGAAACCCTGTCTCGAAAAAAAAAAACCAAACAAAACCAAAAACAATAACAATAACAAACAAACAAAAAGACATAAGGGTGAAGCACGTTTGTAAACTAGAAGGAGATCTTGTTCGTGTGGTGTTGGGAGGGTCAAGGTAATGCATGCTGCAATAACCAAGGGACAGTGAAGGGGAATGCTTAAGCAGAGAATTAATTCCTAGGGAAATTAGAGAGCTTTTACTAGAGATGTTAATTGACTTGGGCTCAGGATTGAATGTCTGTATCCTGCCTATAACTAGGAGACTAAAAGGGGAAAGGAAAGAAAGGAAGGAAGGATGCAATGTAAGCACAAAAGAAAGGGAAAAGGAAAGAGAGAATAATACAGTAACTACAATCTGATATCTATATGTCTATGTGTCTATGTATGTATGTATCTAAATATCAATGTATCTATGTAACTATGTATCTATCTATGTATCTATCTGCTTAAATAATATAGAGGGAACATGAGGGCTAATTTGTTAACAGTCAATACTCAATAGTAATATATTTAGACTATATGTGATATAGCATGGGAGTTTGTTAAAAAGTAATTTAAGAGCTCATTTTCATATTAACTAACCATGAGATGGATATTCTTGTCCTTGGTAATGTCAAAATAAGTTCATCTCACCTGAAGGCTATCTTTGATTTCTGATTTCGCAGGCGATCCCCTTAAATGTGATTGGGCAGGAGCACAGGCACTGTCCATCCAGAAGAATTGCTGTACCTCCGTTTTGACATGGGTGGCACTTTTTAGCACTGAATTCCTCCATATACTCTTCAACAGCCTTTTCCAAATTTTGCTTCTTTGTGTATGAATCTTTTATTTTCAAAGGAATGAGATTATATATAGGGGACAGCTGTAAGGAAGGAAATATTCAATCTTATGTCTTTTTTCTGAAGAAGAACTTGTAAAACACCCTTCACTCAATCGCTTGACAACACTAATTTATTGGCTGGGGGAAGTGTATTGCTCGAAATGATGTTAACCTTTGAGGATACACTAGTGAGGAAAAGGAATCCTGGTGTATGCTATCATAGAGGTTACACTTAAAAGTAAAGAAGAATGAGAGATGGCATATTTATCAACCATAAAATCAATCAAGCAAGTAGCCTGAAGTGGGAGAAGCTATTTGCAATACTTTTAAGGGAGAATGGGCGCACATCCAGAATATGTCAAGAACTACTAAGGCATACCAAGTGTCTACTAATATGGTTTTGGTTAAGTAGTACCCTAAATCCTATTTCAGCTTTGTTTTATTTATTTAGAAGAAAGAAACCTTTTTCCAACTCTGCCATATTGGCACAAACAGGGTAAGTATGTGGTAGAGTTATTTTTGGATTTTGAGAAAAGATATTTATCTTATTTTGCCTTCAAAGGAAAGTCAAGGCCAGATAATCTAAGATACAGGAATAGAGGGTCATGGAGGAAACGGTTTGGATAAAACTAAATAATGTTCAAAGAGATAAAGATGAAGGACACGCCGCGGTGACAGTTTCAAAGAAGCCTAAATGCTGGCGTCAAAATACCATAGGCAGAGAGGAGAGTTCCAGGGTAGCTTCTCGAGCCTTTCTGCATACCCCATCTTTTATGACCAAGTTTGTCTTTTATGAAGTAAAAAAAGGTTTGGAGTTTTCCTCCTATACTCACTAGCCCTCTTGTCACTGTATATTTAAAGGAGCACAGTTTATCATGAAACTTGTTAAAATACCAAGTTCGATATTAATCACATTAATCTCTCTTGCAGACATCCAAAATAATTAACAATGTATACCAAATGTGGTTTCACAATAGAATGAGAATTACTTTTTACTCCTGTATAAGACAGCTAGACACAACGTTTGCTCTGCCATTATGGCTATAGCCTGCAGAGCGCTAACATCTGGCTCATAAAGGCACTGGCTGTCAAGAACATCCAGAGTATGTCTGATAAGGGTTGCATAACAGAACAAAGTGGTAGATCTGTTCAATGATCATTCTTACCTCCTGGCATTCGAGAAAGCCTGGATGTAGATTACGCAAAGGTGAGAGTGGTGGAGGGGAATGGGAAAGTGAAACAGAAAAGCTGAGAACAGATAAGCTGAGGGCAAGAGGGATACCAGAGAACACAACTCAAGCCAGAAGAACACATCCACTTGCACCAGGTGTGCCACAAATGTGGCAACATCTTCTAGTTCTCTAAATAACACACAATGGAATTTATCAATCCCAGGGATATGAGAAATGCAGGAGAATCAAAATGAGATTAAGGGCTAATATTTCCCATGAGTTCCCATAAAGGGAGCATTGTATTACATAACATCCTTTTAGAAAAACGAAGCAGGCTTACATAATCGTGTTTCTTATAATGGCCAAACAAAACCTTACAGGAAGCCAGGGTATTAAATTACAGCTAGACTCATCTAGCTGCTATTGCTTTGGCAGAAGTTGTGAGCTTCATATCTCTCTAGTAATCTGTAATAGATGTAGTTTCTCTCTGATGACATTTTAAGGATTTGATTGTAACCGTGGATATAAGGGGAAAAACCAAAGTTCAGCTAGTCTGTGGAGAGATGTAGAATATTTGTGTCAGGATACAAGCAAGCTGAAAGAATGATTAACATCTTTTTCTGAAAGTCGAAGACTATGACAATAGACCAGCTTATATCCTCTGTATGGAGAAAGGCTAAGAGCTAGATATTGGGATATTGAAAGACACAGGTTCTATTTAGTATAGTACCACTGTGGTCACTATAGTATAGGAACCAATATATATCACGATCATCATAAGCATCAATTGCTTTACCTAGTATAATGTGACTTCCTGGTTGTTCTTCCAAGATGAAACTGGCAACGTAAATATGTAGATCTCTGGTTGATTTAATTTGCTATAGAGAATTAAATACAGTTTAATGGTTTACGGTAGTAGAGTCTGTAGAGTTTTATATGATCATGTAGAAAGATAATTATTTTAGTATTAAGAACATCCTTAGCACTTGACATGCTTTCTACAGACAAAAGAATCCTCCTTCTTGCTTAAAGGAGGACTACTGATCACAGACGGTAATTACCTGTTGAAGTTCCAGGTCCACAAGATTTGTAAGAGCAAAACTCCTTAAAATCTATTTCAAGGTCAAGCTTGGTGTGTGTGTGTGTGTGTGTGTGTGTGTGTGTGTGTTTTCACCTGGAGGTTGAGCATAGGTCCTTGTCTATGTTAGGCAGGTGCTCTACTATTGAGATGTAGCTGAAGCTCCATTTTTATCTTTGAGACAAGGTATCATTAGGTTGCCCAGACAAATCTTAAACTTGTCATTTTTCTACATTATCCTAATGAATTGATGGGATTACAGGTTGATCGTAATTACCATCATGTGCGTGAAGGTCAAATTTAATTGTATTTCATTTCTCTTTGGGAATTAAAAAAAAATACTTAGGGAAATTTAAAAAAAGTTTCTTTTTTTTTTGAAATGTTCTCTGTAAGAAGATATATTTACAACATGATGCCATTTCTTTAGGCAAGACATTGAGGTGAATTAAGTAGGCTTCCAATTTATGGAGGAGGAAACTTAGACAACTAGAGCTGACAGAATCTTTACTAATTTGAAGATCTGAATAGTAAACAGGATACACTTTGTGTTGGACCTAGTCAGAAGCACTGTGTTAGCTGAACTGATGAGTATCTTTGAATATTCTAGTAAATACAATGGAGACATTTCAGTCGAGCCTTTCCTCCTACAGATGTGAATTGCCAGCTCTAAAACATGCTGTAGTGTTTCCAGCCTTCCGGAGACCAGCCTTGGGTCCCCTGGGAAAGGACAGACTGGACTTGGTTTACAGAGCAGGGAGAACAAGCCAGCTTGATGACATCTGCTGGGTCTTTGATTCTTTCCTTATTTAAATCTTCTGGCTAAAATTTTTATTTACTGAATCCATAATAGTGGATTTAAATAAAATTTATATTTAACAAATGGGCTTCTTTTGATTTTATTTTCTTATACAAGCCATTTTTTTTTTTTTTACTTTCATTGTCTAATTAGGGGAAGTGACTTTTTTTTGTTGCTGTTGTTCTAGCTGAACTCATGGATTCATCAGTCTGTCTGTCTATATATCTATCTGTCATCTATCTATCCATCCATCATCTTTCCTTCTTCCTTTCCCTTCCCTTCCTTCCTTCCTTCCTTCCTTCCTTCCTTCCTTCCTTCCTTCCTTCCTTCCTTCCTCCTACCACCTCTAGTTTCAATGTGAAGACAGTTTCTCTGAGGTGACTAGGCAGACATTTACCTTGAACTTCCCCTATCTTAGTCTCCTAAGCAGCTAGAGTTACAATCTGAGCCTCCACACCTTACATGAAGTTATGTGTGTACCTGTACTATAACCGAAATGCAGAAATTGGTTGCAATTTTTAGTTTCTGAATTCTTCCTTCCTATAAGTGAGATAGTTTGAGTGGCTCTAATTAACTCTTTAAAACCATAAAACACAGCAATGAAGTAAAATTCTTCAAAAACTAGTACTATCCAAAAATGCCAGCATTTGAAATGGAATAAAATTGACATTGAACAAAGATGAATTTGACTGGAAAGGAGAAACTGTAAGGCACACATGGAAAGTGGAAAGCTATAAAAAGCAAGTAAAAAACTACTTTGTAACAATACTGGTGTTGGGGAAACTTGTTTTTAGTAGATGGAAAGATGCAGCCAAATAGCAACAGTATTTATATCTTTACAGGTGTCTTAGTCAGGGTTTCTATTGCTGCACAAACATCATGACCAAGAAGCAAGTTGGGGAAGAAAGGGTTTATTCAGCTTACACTTCCACATTGCTGTTAATCACCAAAGGAAGTCAGGACTGGAACTCAAGCAGGTCAGGAAGCAGGAGCTGATGCAGAGGCCATGGAGGGATGTTCCTTACTGGCTTGCTTCCCCTGGCTTGCTCAGCCTGCTTTCTTATATAACCCAATACTACCAGCCCAGGGATGGTACCACCCACCAGGGGCCCTCCCCCCTTGATTACTAATTGAGAAAATGCCTTACAGCTGGATCTCATGGAGGCATTTCCCCAACTGAAGCTCCTTTCTCTGTGATAACTCCAGCATGTGCCAAGTTGACACACAAAACCAGCCAGTACAAACGGTAACATATCACCCCCTCCCTTCAAGAGGAAGAAGGTTGCAGACTCTCAGGATTTCCTAGATTGAACATTATTATAAGTATAGCAAAAAGAGGTAGGTCTGGGGATTCACATCTGTTTCCCTAGCACTTGGGAGGCTAAGGCAGGGTTTCTGAGAGTTCAAGACAAGCCACGTTGTAGAGTTTAAACCCAGCTTCATAACACGGAATCAAACAAAAATCAGAAAAGGAGCATGTTTGTAATTTCAGCTACTCGAAAGGTTGAGGCAGGAGGATTGCTGAAGTACAGGAGTTGAAGGTCAATTGGGGAATAAAAAAGAGAGGGAGGGGATTGCTTCCCTGAGCACAAGAATTATTTATCTTTGGTTTTATGTTTGTCAGAGCATTATGGACATCCATTTCATAATTCTTAGATGAGTCATGGGACCACGGTGGGAGGTGATACATGATACCCAGCAAGACAAGGAGAGTCAAAGGCAGACAGAAGAGAACTATCCATTCTTGGTGACTCCATCCTGTGCCATCCCGTGTTACAGACTATGAACAATGATAATAAATCCTCAAGAATGTCTGGAGAGCTGCAGAATTTAGTGTTGTATAAATCAGAAATGGCTCCCACCCATGGAGTAACAGATAGGAGCAGGAATTTATTCAGGTTGTCTGACTCGACTCTATGCCTTTCTTTTCTACCATTCTTCTTTCCACAGAAGTCACACGAAGGCATCTGAATATGGACACCTCTGTCTTACAAAGGCAACTGTTATCTGAACCTACTGGGATGCATAGTAAGAAAAGGACAGGATCCTCTGTCTTTAAAGAATCATTTCTTACTTTTTGACTAATGAGAGCTGGAGCGTCAACCAAGGACGAGGCCCAGTTGACGACGTCAACCACGTCGATCCTCTTGGCTTCTCTGAGAAGCTTCTCTTTCAGCTGGATCGCTTGCTTCCTGGTCCCTCCTCGTATGAATGAAATAACATCATCTATGATGTTATCACGGGTGATGTTTACTAGAAGAACAAGAAGAACTTGACGAAAGAAGCATTTGTACCTATGTGGTCTGTTATTCGGATAGCATTTGGTAAATGTGCATCAATGTCTTTTTAGGATAGCTTACTGTAAATATTTAATTGTAAACATTACTCACATAAATCTCCCCTCCATAATCTATGAGGACATTTTTCCCCCTCAATAGTCAATTGTAGATTTCTTTTGAAAAATAGCAGTGCTACAATTGATCTAAATAGATTGGTAACTTATATCTTATCATATAAAGCACATATGGGGAATTATCATGATGTTGATGTAATCTATATAATTTTGAAAATATTTCTTCATAATTTTATTGTGTGTAGTATGCTTTAAATTATCTCGGTATTATAGAATTATTAATGTCTAAAAAGTATATAAAAGTAAACTTGTTTCTACTCCCAAATCCTATCCCTTTTGTTTCTCTCTAAATTTAAATACTCTAAACACTTCTAAAACTTTTAGAGTCATGAAGTTTTAGAACTGAGGAGGAATCACAGGATATTTTTGTTTATCTTTCATCATTGGTACAAATGAGAAAGCTGAGGTGATGCAGTGGATGATTAGCCTAAGGTCATGCAAATAACCTAATGGTGATAAGATGGCGCTTCCTTTTGTTACTGCCAACTGTATCCACAAGTAGATATGCTTTAAACAATGGCCAGCTTTCTTCTCTATAGTTCCTTCACTATCCATTGTCTTTTTCGAGATGAACATATTTTATTTAAAATAAAAAGTTTAATAAAGTATTTTAAATAAAAATAATTTTAAGTATTTCTAATTAGGGGAAGATGTGATGTCTCCAGCACACCTTCATGCTTGTAAATTTGCTAAACATTAACAAGAGAAGGTTGTACTTTAACGAAGACATCTAGAGTTCCAGAAAAAGATGTTGCACTGGTTGGGTGCTGAGGAAAGTTTAGCCAATGAAAGCAAGTTGAAAGTAACTCTGGGAAGATGATTTGGGTCTTGTTCTCAGTACTTGACACAAGACTCTACATTAGCCCATTTCAAACTTTGTGAAAAAAATTAAGGAGAAAAAGAAACTGGTCCTAAACATACTTTTCCACCCCCTAGTTTTCTGTTATTGCCACAAAAGATATGCAAACCAATATATGAGGAACAGCCCCTTAAACTGTATACCTTCCTTGCACAGCAATGACACTGACAGATATGTGTCTGTGGGCTACTTATACTCGTAGTGACTGAGGGAACACAAAATTGTTCTCCATGAGTGATTCTGACATTTCTAACTGAAGTTGGTAAGGAGTGTTGTTTATGTCATGAGAGGCAGTACTCTTAGCTTTTCACTCCCTGTCTCCCTCTAACTAACCAGCCTGTACTTACCACTTTTCCCACCACCTGTCTTTATGCAATTACTGTTATTAACACCTGCTGAGAGTGATGGTCCCTCTAAGGTGGTAAATAGAGGAGTATGCAGAGAAACATCCAGGCCAAACCCAAGACACCGCTTTACGTCATTCAGGTCAACACCTGTGTTACAGATTTATATGAAGGTTAGTTGATATTGCTGATTAACATCACAAATAAATTCTAACTTTACCATTTTATAACAAATATTTGCACATTCTTAGACACCATTATCAACTCAATGGTAATATTATGTCTTCCCCCTCTTTTTATTGGAATCTAGTGGCATGCTTTTACTTGGCTTGTCAACCTAGTAGCGAAGGACATATTGTATTTATCACCTGCTTGAAAAAGGATATAGGCTAGCCAACATGTTTATAGTAGACTCCTTTGTGATAAACAAAGGAAAAAGCAATATCTAAAATGCATTGAGTGGTTATCATATGCCTGATATCATTCTAAACATCTTATACAAGTTACCTAATTTACTTCTCACATTGACCTTATGAAATATCACTCATTTTCATTTGACTCCACATAATCACAGGACAGTACCCATTTGTTTGGGACAGATGACTTGAATATATGGCAGCTTCATTTTGCCATATATGATGAATACTCACAAATAACAATCTTGGAAGTTGACTCAGTGTGACCTATGCCTATCTAAGCAATTATATCCTTAGATTTCTTGAAGTCTATAATTTATTATATTATCTATTTAATTCTATATTTATTATATATTTATATTATATATTTCAAGAGCTCCTTTGTTTTAAGGGTAAATAGACCTTCCTCAATACCCATGCCTTTAGGTAATGAGTCCTTCAGCTTTCGCTCATATTTCTCTTTTTGATGCTCCTCCGTACATACACATTTGTTATGAAACCTGCAATGTTTTATTTAGGGAAACTAGGTTTAATCTAGAACTTAATTCATCCAATTGTATTTCTTGTGCACTTGTAGGGACAAATGAAGAATTATCTGGTGTCATTTCCAGTGAGAAGGGAAGAGGAAGGATTTAAGGAAATAAAATAAATAAATAAGGAAGGAGACAATGCCAGGAAGGAAGAATTCTAGATTTTTTTTTTTTTTACACCCAACCTTAAGAAGTATGAGGCCCTGAATTCTGAAAATGAGGTGGCCCCTGAGGGCTTCTTTTCCACCTCAGGAGTGGACCCTTTCATATGCAGATGACATGATGAGCTGCAGAAATACAGTTTCCTCTTCAGAAGCCTTGGACTAGCCCAGTGAGCATTTTGGAAGGCTGGAGGAATATAGATTAGAGTAGGTAGCTCCGAGTTTCTCAGAAGTGAGGACCTCATTTGATCAATAACTTTGATTTGAAGACACATCTGGGCTGGTGGGTTCTCTTTGTTCTGATCATCCTGGCTGAGCCTTTGTGCTTCAGTTGTTCAGTTCCTATTACACTCCTCATTCTAGAAATCCATTTTGACTCATGGAACTCGCAGAGACCTCACCATACCATGGATACAGACATGGGCAGCACAGTGAGACAATCACCTTCATGTCGCATGCCCCTGGGGAGGCCTCTATACATTTAAGACCAGACTAAGGTAGCAAGAGCAGATGGCTCTGACCCTACTATCTGTCTACGTGGTGTGACGTGTTTATTGATTGTTGATACAGGGAGAGTGTTGAGCTTAGGTTCGCCATCATTTTCCACTCCCAACTTGTGGCCTTGATACACACAGAACACACGAAAGTATATCTTGGCAACACATCTCTGTCCAACAGCAAGTTCTAATTATTGTGATGATGGGGAGGAGATATGCTGACATCTAAGAAATAGTGTAACTAGTTATAATCACTCACAGCAAAAATGGTTTTTCCTTTGAGATGGGTCTTTCTACATAGCCCTGCTTGTTCTGAAACTCTCTTTGTAGACCAGTCTGACCTAATACTCATAGAGATTCTCCTAACTCTCTACCTCCTGAGTGCTGGGACTAAAGGCATGTATATCTGGCTATGGCTATTATTTATTAATACAGTCATTTTGAGTTTGCTTTATTATTTTTATTTTTATAAACAAAGTCTTTCCATGATAACCTGCTGGCCTCAAACTTCTGGTCTTAAGCAAGCCTTTTACCTTAGCTCTTTAAGTAGCTGAAATTACAGGCATATATTACTGAACCTGACCTACTTTCTTCTTTTTTAAAAAAACAAATTTATTTTTTATATGTACAATGTTCTGCCTGCATTTATTCCTCCATGCCAGAAGAGGGCACCGGATCTCATTATACATGGTTCTAAACCACCACCTAGTTGCTGGGAATTGAATTTAGGATTCCTGGAAGAACAGCCAGTGCTCTTAAACTCTGAGCCATCCCTCCAGCCCATCTACTTTAGTCTTGAAAGAATTAAATGAATCTTTAGGCCCAAGTTATCTTCCAATTATAGAGGACACTTGAGTGACACAGTATGTTACCTTTGCCCCACAGTTTTGAGTGTAACAAAGTCTTATTCAATATGGCTTCAATTGAACTACCTCCATAAGATTAGAATGACCACAATATGAGACAAAACTAATTTTTAACTTTGCTTTAACACATTATATTTGTTCTATAATATTGATTCTTCCTTCCTCTCAAAGGCAACATTTAGAGCAATTTGTTCCCACCAACATCGAAGAATACTTTCAAAGACAATTATCATACATAAATTGAGTTAGTCTGAGGCTTAAGAGATAAGTTATGTGAGTTGTTTCTTATATCTTCTTCCACATCTTAAATAATATTTCCTTAGAAACTATATTCCCATTAATAGTCATTCCATTATAATATGATTTGGTGCATTTCTCAGTAATACTATTGAGTAGTTTGTAAGCAAGCAAGCTTATTCAAAGTGGAAATCAATGAGCTATTTGATAGACTGCTAGATGCCAAAGGGCAGAAAAGAGTTCTTTCAAAGGAACAGATTATTAGGTTATTTCATTCTAAGAGTTTACTGAAAGGGGGCAGTGAAAGCAACGATACTCAATCAGAACTACATTTGTAGCTAGAATTCTGTTTCCCGGCATACCGTGCTCTTTCATGGACGCTTTATCCAAGACATAGATCAGTTCGTAGAGTCCTCCCAGGGACCCAGAGCTACTGTAGTGAGTCCCATAGGTTTCCAAAAATCCAAAATATTCTCCCTTTTCATAGGATGTTGGTAAAGCTTTTACATCATCCAGGAAAGTTGTCGTCAGCACAACACCCCGATTCCTCATCACAAATCTCCCTAGTTGGACCACTCCTCTCACATGCAGAAATGTCTTTTTCTTTGTTGAAAGAAAAGCAGTTGAAGAAGAGAGATAAGACTTTTATCACTATCATGCAAACAAATCATACTAAATTGGCTAGCCAGGGGAATAATAGTTTAGGAGTGGCTACCACAGAAGACCACATAAGAAGGAATAAGCATAAGCTATTGCTGTTGATGATGTTCTTTGGCAAGTTAACATCTCAGACACCTTGATTGACCCGCCTAGTAGTTTCTCATACAATTAAACACTCCTTGGCCCCCGGGGTCAGCAAAGCCACTTTTAAATGCATACCAAAGGATCTGTTTCAGAATTTCACAGTGGCATTGCTCAGAACAGCTTCACAGGGGAAAGATCCCAAGAATCCATCAACAGAGGAGTTCTTAAGTAGATAGTGCTGCATCCATATAAAGGGATTTTGAGTCATCAGTCAAAAGAAGCAAACTATTTAACTACTTAACATGTAACTAGCAATCTCAATTGCACTGTGATTAAAAGAGGTTCATTGTGATTAAAAGAGGCACATTGCATGATCCCCCTCATAGTAACAGAAAAAACTAAGCTGTCACAGGAGAAACCTGGTCAGTGGTTGCTTCTCACTTGATAGGGAATTTACTCTGAAGAACACAATGGATTTTCTTTGGGTGATAGGATGTTCTACATCCTGTTTGAAGATCTATATTCTGTGTTTGAAAGCATGTGCTTTCTATTTTTTGGTGTGTGTGTGTGTGTGTGTGTGTGTGTGTGTGTGTGTGTGGCTTCTAAGCCCTCATGGTTAAATACACCTAATAAGATACTACAGGAACTCACTTCATACAGCAGAAGTCATAATGACATCTCTGTTTTCTGAGCTATATACTATTTCTCAATGGAGTCTTAATGATGAGTAAAATGGATTGGGAGTTCTTTTTTTTATTACTCTCAAAATGAGAATTGCATTATGGGATTTGGAATAAAATAGATGTGATATTCTTTGGCTCAATTGATTTTAAAAGTAAGTCTTGGATCATATCCACCCAAATCGGTTCTTTCTTTCTCTTTCATCTTAAAACAATAAAACACACTTTTGGGGGGCTTTTTTTTGTTCCTATGAGCTTCACCAGCTGTTACCCATTTCCCAGCCCTCATTAGACACATTGCCTGAAAAACTTCTTTGTACATGCTATTGCCAACTCCCCCCCCATTTTCTCTTTAATCTATTTTTTAATAGAGGAAGGAGTATGTTGAAAATGACTCAGGGCCTTAAACATGCTATGCAGACACTCTACTATTAAGTTATCTCCACTTGCTTAAATCTAATTTAGTCAGTATGCAACCCTCATAAAGACTATTCTGGCCGTGTGGTGGCACATGCCTGTAATCCCAGCACTTGGGAGGCAGGGGCAGGTGGATTTCTGAGTTCGAGGCCAGCCTGGACAGCCAGGGCTATACAGAGAAACCCTGACTCAAAAAAACCAAAAAAAAAAAAAAAAAAAAAAAAAAAAAAAAAAAAAAAGACTGTTCTGTTCAAGGTTTCCCAAGGACCTTAATAGTCTTAAAGTTAAGTGATTATCATCCTCATTTTTGACCCATCAGCACATTTGACACAGTTAATTGTCTGGTTCTGGACAGTAGGACTTATCACGTTGAAACAGAGGAACAGATTGCCCTTGGTATCTTTTACCATATAGTTCTGGTTTAGCATGTCGAGGCGGAATCAGAGGGTCTGGCTTTCCATCGAATTAGGTGATGATCCAGAGACCACACTGAACAGCGAGATTCAAAGGCATACACTCCTTGCTTCCAGGTTTTCTCCTCTTACAGATTTTTTTTTAAATAGTGAAGTTTCCCAAGTTTAGCAAGCACTCTACTTATAAAACTATTTTATTATTTATTATTACTTATTCCAACCATGTGGTTTGTCTCACAAAGCCCCTATGATTTTGAGCATCATCTGTCTGTCAAAACCTCTTAAAATTATAACTTAGATATTTTCCCCAACTCTAGACTACCAGCACCTACTTCCTACCTGGCACTTCAACTGAACGTCTAACAGACTGCTCATTCTTTTTTTTTTTTTTCAGTTTTATCGATTTTTTTATTTAATATAATCTTCATTTACATTTCTTTTTTTAAATAATTTTATTTTCTATATTCTTTGTTTACATTCCAAATGATTTCCCCTTTCCCGGATCCCCCCTCCCCATATGTCCCATAAACCTTCTTCTCTCCATCCCTTCTCCAATCACCTCCCTCCTTTTTCTCTGTCCTTATATTCCCCTCCAATGCTAGATAAATCCTTTCCAGGATCATGAGCCTCTCCATACTTCTTCATGGGAGTCATTTGTTATGCGATTTGTGCCTTGGATATTCAGGGCTTCTGGGCTAATTAATATCCACTTATCAGAGATTGCATTCCATGTGTATTCTTTTGTGATTGGGTTACCTCACTTAGGATGATATTTTCCAGATCATACCATTTGCCTAAAAATTTTGTGAATTCATTGTTTCTAATTGCTGAGTAGTACTCATTCTTAATCTAACTGAACTTAACATCCTACTTTGTTTGAAAGGTTTCCCATTAGCAGCTCCATCCTTCAAATGACTTAGGCTTCAAACACTGTAACCCGACTGATGCGAACTATTTTTTTTTCTAAACTTCGACTGTGCCCCATCTGGATTCCTATGTTAGCTTTGAAAAACACCATTCTTTTTTTTTTATTTAATCGATATTTTTTTTTTTTATCAATTCTGTGGACAGTCTGTGTAAGTGTGAGTCCCAAAAGACCACCAGGAAGCTGATTCCAATGCAATTGCACTAGGGTCTTTTTACTCAAGTTTGAACTTGGGCTCTGGGCTGACCCTGACACAGTAAGACCTGAAGGTGGAGCCCTGAGTCCAATTTCAAGCAACCATTTATAGAGTAAGCAAACATGCAAGGGGCTTCTAGCCTGACATACATTTGATTGGGGGCCTATAATGAAATTTTGTTGCCCTTTAAAATAATTGGCTGGTGTGTGGAGCCAAACCATAAACTTAACTTCTGCTTCCTTCTGTTTGGTGGTTGTTAGGAAGTGAAGTGCCAGGGGCGGCCTTGTTAGAGAGAGTAACCTCTCGGAGGCACAGGTCTGTTTAGGAGAAACCTGGAAACGGGTGCTAGACCCTGGCTTGGCTTGTTGGTTGATTCAGTTCAGCTTTAGGTCAGGTTCTCTAAGATGGAGTCTGACCCCAAGATCTAGGCTCTCAGTGAGCACAGTTGCTTCAGAGACTGACTTTACAGTAAACCCATAGGCATTGCTCTGGGGCTCTGGGGCCTATGGGACAAAGAAGCAAAATCCTCCAGGTTAATTCTTCATTGTATTAATAAACATGGTGATTATTAAATAGGATGTGCTGACACTTAGGTCTTCATCAAACAGTATGCTCTGAACCCTTAGAACACATTCTAGTCACTAATACTCAGTGTCGGTGGCACTGACTACTGCCCAGTATCTGAGAGTTCCCTGCCCTTAGCAGTTTGTTTCCTATTCTAAATATCTCAGTGAAGATATGCTGTGCTTTGCTCGCATTTACTATTGCCTTAAAGAGAGGTTTAGTTAGTTTGAAACATGTCCTATCACGCTCTAGATGAATTTATCCAGTTCTTACCGTCTGTGAAAAATAAGATGACAATCGTTGAAAATTTTCTTTGTTGAAATATGAAAATTGAAACTTAGCTGAAGAGTCTTTAGGTATCGAAGAAGAGTTTTTTTCTGGGAAGACTGCATCAACTCCTTTTACAGGTGCTTCGGTGATTGAAAATTTTAGGGCTAAATTTGCATTAAATGTCGAGGTTCTCTCTCTGATGATGTTTTTGAAAATTTCGATCTGTTCTTCATAATTCTCAGTTCTGAAATTTTTATCAGCCTTTGTCTAAAAAATGTATAATAATAATAATAGAAAAAGAACTGTTAAGCAAACAAACCCAAGGCAGGCAGGGATTGGAAAAGGAGCAGAGGGAAAGGATTTCAGGTGCAGGTGTCGGAGTCAGATTTCTGTGGTTCAAGTACGGAGCCTGTGTTTTGATTTCCTTTCTGTCGTTGTGATAAAATACTTAAGGAAAAGTCACTTTAGGGGAGAAAGGATTTATTTAGCTCAGGATTCTGTCACTGGGGAAGTAAAGGCAGGAATCTGAAGAAACTGATCACATTTTATCCATTGTTAAGAGCAGAGGGAATGAATAAACTTCTGCTCCAGTTTCTTCTTCTCCTGTAACATAACTTAGGACCTAAATGCGGGGAATGGTGCTACCTACTTTTAGGTTGTGTGCCCTCACATCAATTAACATAGTCGGGACAATTCCACATAGACATGTCTATAGTTAATTCTAGGTTGTGTCAAGGGAACAATTACAACTAACCATCATAACCCCAGCCTCCACTACCTTTTAACTTGGCATGTAGACATATCACCTTTAAGGTACAACCTCCTATCCCCTATCTGCAAAATTCTTGTTTATACAATAGCATAAAATAGAGTCCAACTTTAAACAACATCTTCATAACATTACTGCCTTCCAAGCTCCTACTAAAATGGTGAATTAACCCCTACTACTAGTTTATCTAGCCCAAAGTTCCAAACTTTTCCAAACTGCAGTCATAAACTAGATCAGGTAGCATAAGAAGCACATATGTTCATTACAACAATGGAACTTTAAAAATCTTCAGCCTTCAAAAACGAAGGCACCTTAAGAGTTCAATGACTCTTACCACTAAATGCCTGCAAAATTTTAAACCAGTCAAGCCATATTCTTCTATCATATAATGGCACAGAACAAATGAACTGGGACATAAAAGAGTCACATTCAAATCTCTCCCCTAAAAATTCAGCAGGAAAAAGCAGGAATTCTCATACCAACATCTGAGGTTTGTAATATAATCTGGGTACCAAAGTAACCTTAGTCCTCTAGTCCTGCTACCTGTACATCATAGTTTCTCCCCTAGGATTAGCTCAGATCCATTCCACATTTGCAGCTTTCCATGGCGGGTGCCCCACAACACCAGATTTCAAATATACTGGGGTCTCTATTGCAACTGAACCTTTATAGCTTCACTCAACGGTTTATCAGGGCCTCTCTGCAGGAATTCCAACTCTGCCACACAGTGCCAGGCTTCAGCTGCTCTCCATGACTCCCTAAATCTTGCATGCTTAATGCTTCAAAAGCAGTACCAGGTGAATAGTGTTTACATCAGTGTCTGGTTTGGAGCCAGCCTCTTCAGATCTATCCTGGCTCCTCTTGAACCCCAGCTCTATCCATGTCTGAGTCCTGACGCTGTGAAAACACTCCTCTGATGCTCCAGTGCAGCACTCTACTTTTCCACAGTGGCACACCAACCTGAAAACCACAGTGCCTTGATGGTTCCTCTGTCAAATAAATCAATCCATTGTTTATAGTTTCAGTTTCACTCAGTGTTTCAGATCACAGGCCAAATGGCTTCTAACTCAGTTCCTGACAGTCTTTGTTCTCTGAAACATCACTACAGGCCTCTACTCCCCACATTCTTCATAACATTACTGCCTTCCAAGCTCCTACTAGAATGGTGAATTAATCCCTACCACTAGTTTTTTTCTAGCCCAAAGTTCCAAACTGCAGTCATAAACTAGATCAGGTAGCATAAGAAGCACATATGTTCATTACAACAATGATCCCACCTCCTCAGAACCAATTTCATTTTTTTATTAGAATAATAATATAGAGGACAGGATCCTTCTGGTTTCCATCTGTGCTAAGAGCTGACCCTGTGCCACAGTGCTCTATATCCAAATACTGCTGGGAGAGAGCTGGACTCCTGGGAGTGCTGACACACCTGTGAGCACAGGAAACACCACCACTTCTGCTCAAATTCCTGGTCCAAGAGGGACCTGCCCTGGGCCATCAGGACACAGGAACCAAGGAACAGCCTGAGACAGGATCCTTCCAGTTTACATCGGCACCCCAGAGCTGACTCTGTTTCACAGCTGTCCATATCCAAATTCCTCCTAGAGAGAACTGGTCTCACAGGAGTTCTGACACACAGGCTTGCAGGAGAGGCAAGCCACAGTTAGAGACAGCAAGACCAGATAGAACCAGATAGAACAAGATCGTGAGAAGCAAGGGTAAGAACATAAGCAACAGAAACCAAGGCTACTTGGTCTCATCAGAACCCAGTCCTGCCACCACAGTGAGCCCTGGATACCTCAACACACCAGAAAAGCAAGACTCTGATTTAAAATCACATCTCATGATGATGATATAGGACTTCAAGAAGGACATAAATAACACCCTTAAAGAAATACAGGAGAACACAGGTAAACAACTTGAAGCCCTTAAAGAGGAAACACAAAAATCACTTAAAGAATTACAGGAAAACACAAACAAACAGGTGAAGGAATTGAACAAAACCATACAGGATCTAAAAATGGAAAGAGAAATAATAAAGAAATCACAAAAGGAGACAACTTTGGAGACAGAAAACCTAGGAAAGACATCAGAAGTCATAGATGCAAGCATCAACATCATAGATGCAAGCATCAACAACAGAATTCAAGAGATGGAAGAGAGAATCTCAGGTGCAGAAGATACCATTGACACAACAGTCAAAGAAAAATGCAAAATACAAAAAGCTCCTAACACCATCAAGGAAATTCAGGGCACAATAAAACCAAACCTAAGAATAATAGGTATAGAAGAGAGTAAAGATTCCCAACTTAAAGGCCCAGTAAATATTGTCAACAAAATTATAGAAGAAAACATCCCTAACCTAAAGAAAGAGATGCCCATAAACATACAAGAGGCCTACAGAACTCCAAATAGATTGGACCAGAAAAGAAATTCCTCCTGGCACATAATAGTCAAAACACCAAATGCACAAAACAAAGAAAGAATATTGAAAGCAGTAAGGACAAAACGTTAAGCAACATATAAAGACAGATCTATCAGAATTACACCAGCTTTCTCACAAGAGACTATGAAAGCTAGGAGATCCTGGGCAGATCTCATACAGACCCTAAGAGAACACAAATGCCAGCACAGGCTACCCAGCAAAACTCTCAATTACCATAGATGGAGAAACCACGATATTCTATGACAAAACCAAATTTACACAATATCTTTCTGCAAATCCAGTCTTACAAAGGATAATAGATGGAAAACACCAACACAAGGAGGAAATACACCCTAGAAAAAGCAAGAAAGTCATCTTTCAACAAACCCAAGAGAAGATAGACACACAAACATCAAAATAACATCAAAAATAACAGGAAGCAACAATCACTATTCCTTAATATCTTTTATCATCAATTGACTCAATTCCCCACTAAAAAGACATAGAATAACAGACTGCATATGTAAACAGGACATCTCAGTATCAAAGAAAGACACTTCCTCAGAGTAAAGGTCTGGAAAACAATTTTTCAAATAAATGGTCCCAAGAAACAAACTGGAGTAGCCATTCTAATATTGAATAAAAGCAACTTTCAACCAAAAGTTATCAAAAAGGATAAGAAAGGACACTACATACTCATTAAAGGAAAAAAATCTACCAAGAACTCTCAATTCTGTATATCTATGATCCAAATGCAAGGGCATCCACATTCATAAAATAAACTCCACTAAAGCTCAAAGCACACATTGCTCCTCATACAATAATAATGGGAGACTTCAATACCCCATTCTCATCAATGGACAGATCATGGAAACACAAACTAAACAGAGACATATTGAAACTAACAAAAAATTATGGACCAAATGGATTTAACAGATATCTATAGAACATTTTATCCTAAAACAAAATAATATACCTTATTCTAAGCACCTCATGGTACCTTCTCCAAAATTGACCATATAACAGTCACAAAACAGGCCTGAACACATATAAGAATACTGAAATAATCCAAGGTATCCAATGAGATCACCAACCAAGTCTAGTCTTCAATAGCATCAAAAAGAACAGAAAGCCCACATACACATGAAAGCTGTACAATGCCCTACTCAATGGTGACTTGGTCAAGGAGGAAATAAAGAAAGAAATTAAAGACTTTTTAGAATTTAATGAAAATGAAGGCACAACATACCCAAACTCATGGGACACAATGAAAGTGGTGCTAAGAGGAAAACTCATCTTTGAGTGCCTTCAAAAATAAACTGGAGAGAGCATACACTAGCAGCTTAACCGCACACCTGAAAGCTCTAGAACAAAAAGAAGTAAACACACACAAGAGGAATAGACAGCAGGAAGTAATCAAACTCAGGACTGAAATCAACCAAGTAGACTCAAAAAGAACTATACAAACAATCAACAAAAACAGGAGCTGGTTCTTTGAGAAAATCAACAAGATAGATAAACTCTTAGCCAGACTAACCAGAGATCACAGAGACAGTATCCAAATTAACAAAATCAGAAAAAGGAGATATATAACAACAGAAACTGAGAAAATTTTAAAAAAGTCATCAGATCTTACTACAAAAGACTATACTCAACAAAACTAGAAAATCTGGATGAAATGAAAAATTTTCTAGACATATACCAAATAGCAAAGTTAAATCAAGATCAGATGAAAGATCTAAACAGTCCCGTAGCCCCTAAAGAAATAGAAGCAGTAATTAAAAGTCTCCCAACCAGGGCTGGAGAGATGCCTCAGCAGTTAAGAGCACTGACTGCTCTTCTTTAGGTCCTGAGTTCAAATCCCAGCAACCACATGGTGGTTAACAACCATATATAATGTGATCTGTTGCCCCCTTCTGGGAGGTGTCTGAAGACAGTGTACATATATATATTACATAAATATTTAAACAAACAAACAAAAAACAACAAAGTCTCCCAGCCAAAAAAAGTCCAGGACCAGATGGGTTTAGTGAGAGATTCTATCAGTCCTTCAAAGAAGATCTAATACCAATACTCTTCAAACTGTTGCACAAAATAGAAACAGAAGGAACACTATCCAATTCATTCTATGAAGCCACAGTTATTCTCTCTTGGAGATGGAACAGTTTCTGTCTAATCAGGAACTTTTCACAATTTCCTTTCATAGAGGATTTTATAAGAGATATTTTTCTATTTCTATTATGTCTAATGTTCCAAATAGAATTTAAAAACTGGTTGAGTGCATATTACTTTCAGCTTCAGAAAATTTCATGTGTATTTAAGAGGCATTTAACTACTATAAATTATTTTGATGACTTCAAAAGGTCATTACTGAGTTGTACATTTTAAAATAAATCGTATTAGTTTAATAAAAAATAAAAACAAAAAACAAAAAATAAACGTAATTAAAAAACAAGGCAAACTTGTAAAATATCTAGAGTATGAAAAGACATTCTGAGAATGGAATAGAATCATCAAGTCATATGTTAAAAGAGCTTATAAGTTGGATTAAATTAAAATAAGTCATCACTGCCTGACAAAAAGCACTCTAAAAGACAAAAAGTATAATAAGATAGAATAAACACATAATAAATTGTATATTTAAAATATATTAATTAGCATTAGTATACTTATAATTACAAATATATCTATCATTAATGTTAATATAATTAAAATTATTGTAAATAAGTTTATATATCATAAATAAATACAGAATAATAAAAAGAGAATAAAATCTAGTTTCATTTCTATTGCTATCAGCAACTTTGAGGTTATAGTTCATCAAAGTGAGGAGGATAAAGGAAGTATATGAAGCAGCTAGTCACAACCACAGTCAAGGGCTGAGAGAGAATGTATATGAAAGTATATGAATGTATGTATGCTTACTGCTCAGTTTATTTTCAATACTCATATACAGTTCAGAATCCAAAACCCGGAAGTGGTGCCACCCACTTTTAGGTTGGGTTTTCCTATATCAATTAACATAATTATGACAATCTCTCATAGACATATCTATAGACCAGTTTGATCTAGACAATCCCTCACTGGATTCTTTCTCAGATGATTCTAGACTGTGTGAAGTTAGTTATAAAAACTTACCGTTATCACAGTCTATGATCTTTAGGACACCACTGAATAAATTTTGCATGGTCTGAGTTCTAGTCTGGAAAAAGAGACATTTATCATACCTAGCTTGAAGGTTGTTATGAAATTCAAGGCAATAATTAATATCAAACATGATATAGCAAGATTTCAATAATTAATATGTTAATAATTAAAGACATTGAAGAACAGATTTGTACAGACATTATGCCATGATTTGCATACAATGAAAGAGTAAAAGCAAACCTTGGTAGGGTGTGTGGGCCTATCAATCACCTTTTAAGGTATTTTATACACATTAGTAAATTTCAATAAAAAGATTTTCACTGCCTAAAATTGTTCATTTAAGTTTCTACACTATTACTTATCATGAAAAAACAACATTTTATGTTCCTTTAAAATTAATAACTAACCCAGAGAGTGTACATCAAAGAAGGTGAAGTGGAAATCCGTGGGGACAGTAGTTTGCTTTTCTTTGCAAAGCTTTGCTATTTGGCTTTCTTGATTTTTTAAAAAAAATATGCATTTTCTTTTTGGCATAAAGGCAAACATAAACTAAACAACCCAAGGAAGGCCAGGAGGTAGTATACACATACAATTCTCTGTGGTCTGCACTACTATCAACGTTCTGTTTTCCAAATTCCAACCAAACAGCCCACTGAACCAACTCTCAACACTCAACGAAGTTTCTAGCCCAAAGTTCCGAAGCCCTTCCACAATTCTTCCAAAACAATATAGACAAGTCTGTCACAGCAACACCACACTCCTGGTACCAACTTCTATCCTGGTTATGGTTTCTATTGTTGTGATGAAACACAATGACAAAGGAAAACTGAGGGAGGAAAGGGCTTGCTTGGCTTATGCTTACATATCACTGTTCATCACTGAAAGAAGTCAGGACAGGAATACGAACAGGGAAGAGACCTGGAGGCAGGAGCTGATGCAGAGGCCATGGAGGAATGCTGCTTCCTGGTTTTCTAATCATGGCTTGATCAGCCTGCTTTCTTATAAGACCTAAGACTAATATCCCAAGGATAGCACCCTTCACAATGGGCTAGACCCTCCCGATTAATCTTTTTGAGGCATTTTTTTCAAGATTCTCATTTTTTTTCAGATGGTGCTAGCTTTGTGTCAAGTTGTCATAAAACTATCCAACACACTGGGATATATAACTTGACCTGACTTTAAAAAAGTCTAAAAACAACCCGAACAAACACATAATAACAATCCCTAAACCAAACTAATTAAAATTTCTAAATTTTTAATGAGAACATTTTTTTGTTCACTTGGCTGCCATAATTAATATGTATGTGAAACATAACATTGTGTATGCTTCTCACAAATTGAACTTTAATTTGTAATATGAGGTATTTAAATTATAGAAACTTAATACCTAATGTTTAGAGGTTGAAGTCTTTGTGAAGTCGAGAGGGGGAGCCCTATGATGTGGACCTTCTACCTTAGAGCTTCAGATTCATCAGTCAAATAAACATCTTTCTTTGTAACTCACCTAGTCTGATGTACTATTTTTCCAAGAATAAGAATGGAATAATGTCAGGCACGGTGCCTTTAACCTCTGTATTATGGGGTGGCAGAAGTAGGTGGATCTCTGAGTCTGAGGCCAGCCCATTCTACAGAGTGAATCCTAGACCTTTACAGAGAAATCCTATATTGAAAGCAGTAGAGCCTTGCAGAAGCAACAAGAACCATCCAGATACCATGAAAGGTTCCTTGACACTTTCTCTTTATAAAGTCATGACAAATGAAGATCGGTGAAAAACCAGTTAAGTGTTGCAAGGTGTACCAATGCAGGAACATCATCATAGAAGACCATCAAAGTGCTGCAAGGTTAATTAATGCAAGAGTGTCCTGTCCCTAGCTGTGGGGTTAAATTTATATTCTTTCTACTCATCACATGTCCACTTTAGCAAAACATTGCATGCCCTCTCACAAGACAACTTCCAGAATAACACCATGTGTCTATTCTCAGCAAAACATCTTCTCACATGTTTGCTCTCGCAAAGCATCCTCTCATAAGACAGCTTCCAGAAAAACATCACATCGCACAACTAAGTTTCCAAAGAAACCAGAAATTTCCACTTCAAAACACCAAAAACAAAAAGAAAATATAATACAATATACAGTGGGAGAGATGATTTTATCTGTGGTCTATTTCCCCTTTAGGAAGGTTCTGAAATTGGTGTAGCTCTTATCTAGAAAGGAAGATGGGACACTTGTCTCTTTGGGCAATAGAATGAATTGGATTCAGTAGCTTGTACTGCATAGCCACTCTGAATGGGGCACATAACATTATTATAACCTAATGGAAAGAGTAAACAAGTCATGCTCAACACAAAGATAACCCATCATTGCATTATCCAACTGTTTTCAGGATAAAATTCATTGCACTCATTCTGAGTCTTTCTTTTTCTTACTGCTGACATCAAATCATTTTTCTCTTTCCCAAAGCTCGTTTCTTTTTCTTAAAAATTCTCATTATTTTATCTGAACACCATCCAAAGGGAAAATTTACGGCAATAAGGATAGGAATATGGTTATTTTTAGGTTGAGAAAATATTGAAAAAATATTTTATTTTTATTTTAAATTGTGTATATGTATCTCTGTGTGGTTTGTGTACTTTAATGTAATGCCAAATGAGGGTGCTGGATTCCTTGGAGCTGGAATTATAGGTTGTGAGTCACTTGAGAGAGAGGCTGGGGATTGAACTCAAGACCTTTGTAAGAGAAAAAGTCATCCTAAAAAGCTTCTGGGGATCCAAGTCAGGTCTTTGGATTTGTGTGGCAAGTTTTTAACCATTGAGCTATCTCATTGGTCTTGCTTTTCCAAAAATATTCTTTAATCTTTTTCTATAACATACACATTGCACAAATTCATGCATTTAAAAGAAAAATATACTTTTTGGTCTTATTATTCTGTACTCTAGTTCCAACACTAGCTTAAATATCGCCTCTTTCATGAAGCTGCTTAATCTCTTAGCATTATAAATTTTTACAACATATGGTCTTCTTGGTCCCGTTTTTAAAACAAAATAAAAGAGACACCTTCTCTGTTACAATTGCTCATTAAGTAGACCATCAGATAGAGAGCTACAAGAAGCCAGGGCCATGTGTTATGCTGCTGCACATTCCTCACTTAGTAAACTGTGCACAGAAGGTACTCAAAGAAAATGTATTAAATTCAATTTGCAGAGTAATATAGTTAAAGCTAATAGTTGACATTCATTGCTTATTCTTTTCCAGGTGTGGTCAAAAGTATTTTATGTACATGGACAGAGGAGAGACTTCAGGATGATGGCTGAATAATACATCCCAGGGCTAGTTCCTTTGCAGAAACATTAATATGAACAACTTTCTGCATGTACAAATACATTCATGAGAACTAAGAAATCCAAGTGAGAGGTTATCCACTAAGTATAACATAGCAGTAAGAAAATACACATGGAAGAGGGCAGTGCCATTGACTCAACTCCAGGGAGCACACTAGGGAAAGGCCCTCTGGGGTAAAATAAAAGGGTAAAGTGAGTGAGGGCAAGAATTTGCCTTGGACTTTAGCAAGACACAGAAAAAGCAGGTGCCTGTGGCTCCAGACTCTTGGTCAGTAACTGTCGATTGAGCTCCCAAGGTGCTCCATTAACAGACAAATCAGCCATTAGAAACAATGAATTCATGAAATTCTTAGGCAAATGGATGGAGCTAGAGAACATCATACTAAGTGTGGTAACCCAGACTCAAACGGTGAATCATGGTATGCACTCACTAATAAGTGGTTATTAGCCTAGAAAACTGGAATACCCAAAACATAATCCACACATCAAATGAGGTACAAGAAGAAAGGAGGCGTGGCCCCTTGTTCTGGAAAGACTCAGTGAAGCAGTATTCAGCAAAACCAGAATGGGGAAGTGGGAAGGGGTGGGTGGGAGGGCAGGGGAAGATAAGGAGGCTTACGGGACTTTCGGGGAGTGGGGGGCTAGAAAAGGGGAAATCATTTGAAATGTAAATAAAAAATTATATCGAATAAAAAAAAAAAACAGACAAATCCATGGTTCCTAAACTGGCTCCTCACAGCTCCAAATGCCAGGTCATACCTAGGCATAGGCATATATGCATATGACCTAGGCATACCACTCTAGGACACAGATCTCTGCTTATAAACCTAGCCTCTAAGACTGTCCAGACCTAGACTGGTTCCTCTGGACACAGCTTTCTAGAGTGAATTTGAGGATCCCCAATCCAGGCTTTCCTTATATAAAAGGCATGACTTAAATATCTCAGGTCCCTTCAAGTTACTTCTGATGCACTGCACAACACTATGTAACATTAGCATGCATCTGCAGCCTTGAACACCAACACCAATGGGTTCCAATTAATATAGGCCCCTACTTTGTATAGGCCAGGTCAGATGGGGCCAGGCTCCTAATCAAACCCTTTAGACTTAGGCTCTGGGCACATCCCATTTAGGTAGGTTCAATGCCAACTTGATTTATATACCCTCAAATTTCATGTCCATTACTGTGAAATGCTGGCCTCTGCAGTTTTAGCTTTGGGCTATCATCTATGGGCAAAACCACCATCCACTTTCCATTACCATTTTTGCATGCACAGCTTCTACATCCAAGCTGACCCCCCTGGCTCCAAGTACTAGGTCAGTACTAGCAGATTGTCTCTGGTCTTGAACCTTGTGCACAATGGCTCTGATCCCTCCCAGAAGTAGTCTAGTCCACATGAATTCAGGATACAGTATACTACTACAACCTAACCTTTAGGTTTGTTTAAAAAAAATCCCAATTACAATACAATCTATAAAGATAAATATTTGTGATAAAGATTTGCAGTTTGACACATAAATAACAACCATTAAAATGTTTGATTTTTATGAGATTGAGGTTAAATTGTTAACATTGTAAAAAAAAAGAAAAAGCTTGCTGTAACTATAAGGTGATTTAAGAAAGCTATATTGTGAGTTGTGGTGAATAATAAGCAAGAATCTAGAGTGAGAACATAAAACATAAAATAGTTGAAACATCACTATGGAACAAACAAGCAAACAAACAAACAAAAATCCATCTAATCCACAAGAAAGGAAGAGAGGAAGAAGAGGATATGAATGCATACTACGGAAAAAAAATCAGTTCATGGCAGAGGCCAGCAGTCCTACCTACCAATAAATAATTACCTTGAAAGTAAGTGGATTCCATTGTCCAACTGGGAGGTGCAGAGCAGCTGAGTAGATTAGACACCACGGGGCCTGACCACATACTGCTTGCAAGACACTCACCTCACGTCTAAGAATGCCCGTTGATTGAAAGGAAGGATGTACCCCATGCAAATGGAGGGAAGAGCTGAACAGAGGTAGCCAAAATGTTATCAGATTAAAAAAAAGAGTTTAAGCAAAGAACTGTACGAAGAGATAAAGAAAGCCATCGGACAGTGACAAAACCATTAATTCTTCAGCAAGATCCTCCAATTGCACAGGTATATGTGAACCTAAGAACAGAAAGCAAGTATTGGCTTGTTTTGAAATCTACACTTCTCTTTTTTTTCTTTTTTACATGTTTTTCTACATGTTCTCAAGCTCTTTTGAGAACTCAGTGATCATTTAAACGAAGACCACTTTCTGGTACTCTCTTTGCCTTTTGATTGATTTTGTCTACTCCTTGTATGATAGCTATGTACATATCATAGAAAGCCCCGAACTCAAAATTATCAAAAGTTGGCCGTTCTTCTCTTAGAATGCATTCCTACTTTAATAGAGTTCTCAGACATTTAACCCCCAGATCTCTTCTGATCTTACACTATTCACTGAAGAAAGATCTTCTGACTTTCTATCTCCATACACTTTATTTATTAGGCATCGTTACAGCATTTTACAATCATTAGAATGTTTAGTCCCTTCAAACATCTATGATCACCTTGTTCTATATAAAACTGTGAGATTTAAGATGCGCTGTCTACTATGTCTAAGTAAAGGCATTTATCAAATTCTAGCCAGGAAGTCTAAATTTAGAGTTGGGCATTTATCTATGCTCTTTCTTCAGCGCATTACAGTGAACTTAACACTTAGACATGCTGGGTTTTTTATCTCCTCTGTCCACAGTCTGTGCCTATTGTAGACCCAGATATCCCTGTTCCTATCTCCTTGGATTTTTTTTTTCCATCCTCATAGACTGTGGTCATCTCCCTATGTAGAGCATCTTCCTAAACTCAAACATCTAAAATGACACTCCGACTTTGTCCTTTGTGGCTTCTTCATCTTCAGCATTAATTAAGCCCAACCTACTCAAAATGGCCTGAATTCCTTCATGATTTAACCCTGCTTCTAACTCCAAATTGGAACCCATGAGAGTTAATTTATAAATCATGATTCTTATTACAACAACCATTATAGGGAAAGTCTACATATTTATTTCTTGGGAAATATCAATATAAAACAATGAAAGAAACATGTATACATCACCTTTTAGGCTATCAAACTTTCTAAATGGACTCAAGCTACCAGGAGAAAGACTAATTGAAATGCCCATCATTTCATGTTTGCATGTCACTGTCACCTCTCAGGACAATTTGTCATTTACTAAATGTCCATTTGATTAACGCTTTGTGCCTTTGTTAAATATGTCAGCTTTTAAAAAACATTAAGCTCGCCAAGCAGTGGGGGCGCATGCCTTTAATCCCAGCACTTGGGAGGCAGAGGCAGGTGGATTTCTGAGTTCAAGGCTGGCCTGGCCTATAGAGTGAGTTCCAGGACAGCCAGGGCTACACAGAGAAACCGTGTCTCAATAAATAAATAAATAAATATTAATACACATATATGCACTTATTCTTTCAAGGAGCAGGTATTTAATATAGTATGTGACATGAGTTATTCAGAATTCTGTGGAAAATGGAGGATTAGCATATCAACCATCAAAGAGTATTTATGATATGACAAAAACAAGTTCCCAAATGGAGATCCAAACAAAAGCATACTACAGTTATTTCACAGACAGACATCTGAAAGACAGGGAATTTTTAATAAAATAGGAGGACAAGCAGTCAAAAATAAATAAATAAATAAATATTAATACACATATATGCACTTATTCTTTCAAGGAGCAGGTATTTAATATAGTATGTGACATGAGTTATTCAGAATTCTGTGGAAAATGGAGGATTAGCATATCAACCATCAAAGAGTATTTATGATATGACAAAAACAAGTTCCCAAATGGAGATCCAAACAAAAGCATACTACAGTTATTTCACAGACAGACATCTGAAAGACAGGGAATTTTTAATAAAATAGGAGGACCAGCAGTCAAAACTCAAATAAGAATGATTTTCTCTCCTGCCAACGAAGGTAATTGTAACTTTGATGCCTGTAGTGAGACACCACTAGGAGGCAGAGCGAACTGACTGAGTTCGGTATGGATCTGCACTGAGCTGTAAGTCAGTCTGATTCCTTTTAGTCTCATTATCTCAGAGAGATGCCTTTCACCACATAGATGACTTGTGGTTCATCATTCTGTTATCCATTTGTTCAAAGAAACTTTTCGGGGCACCTTTACCAGCTTTATATACATTTATCTCGAGTTACTCTTTATATACATTTATCTTGAGTAACTCTCTAGCCCTCTCAAATCAAGAAAGTTAGAGGCTGGAAGACTAGGATAACTGTCAGTAGTACTTCAGATGAGAACTGTAAATCAATGGTATTTTAACTGGCAAAGTCTGAGGCAATGCCAGTGGGGATGGAGAATATAAAGCTAGCATTGTACATTATAACTCTGTGACAGATCAATGACTGGACTTTGAAGCGGGCCTTTAAAAGGACGTCCTGGAAATGAAGTCAGGATTTAAGCTCAAAGATAAGGGAAGATACGTCTTCCATCCTGCAATTGAGAGTCACACCAGGGTGTCACTGTTAGGTGTGTTGACTGTGTGATAACTGCAGACAATGGGAGTCACAGTTATCTAGTTCAGAGGAAGAGACAAGCGAGACACAGCGTTTGCAGTCATCAGAATGAAGCGAACCCTGAGCTTACAGGAAGGTAAAGCATTGACCACTCAGGGAAGGTGTGAAACAAGAACTCACTGAAGCAAACAGAAAATCTGGCAACAGCAAGAAGTAAAGTCTGTCCTGAACAAAGACAGCTCCAAAGAAAACTGAGCTGGATTAGGGCAGGGCTGGGAGGTGCTGGCAGTAAGAGGGCAGATACCTTCGCCCAGGATTTCTGGTGGCTCTCAGATGAAAGTTGTGCTTAGAACCTGAGTGTTCTTCATCAAGCCTTGTTTATATGTGAAGTCTTACATGTCCACAGAGACCCAGGTTTGAGCAGTACAATAAAACCACAAAGCCTGATTTGGGTTTACCAAGTATTCATTTCAATTACAAAGAGAGAGCCAAGGAAAAGCAGGTTGAAAAGGATCTGTTCCGTAAATATAGTATTTCACCGTCTTCATTTTTACAGGCCTTGGTTATTTTCGCACTCCTTTTGAGTTAGGAAAGTGATCACTGCCCATCATCAACCTTTTATGTAACCACAGATGAAGTTCTTGGCCTTGGCTAAGTCTTTCAGTAATTGTGCTCTAAAAATAACCCATTGCTATATGCCAATAACCCTTGGAGAGATTTACAAATTTAAATACCTTGATAGTCATGAGGTATGAGATGTTATTTCTGCTTTCTACGTGAGGAAACCAAGTCACATAATAAGTACTTTACCCAAGATCTCATGGCTTTGGCTGATGTAGGGATCCTATCCACGAAGGATGGGTTTTAAGCTACAGAAAATTTGAGACAAGAAACATCAAGTGGGGAATATGAAGAAGAGTAAGATATCATGACAGGCTAGCATAAGGCTTTCAAATAACAAGACAATTGACTTATTTAAAAAGTAGCTCATATGAGTTGGCGAGATAGGTCAATGGGTAGTTTGTGCTTGCTACCAAGGCCATGACTCAGATCCCAACCCTGTGACCCACATGGTAGAAAGAGACAGCCGACCCTTTCATGGTGTCCTCTGAACTCCCTATGAACTTCAAGGTGTGTGTGCACCACCACACACAATAGTAATGAAAATTCATTTATTAGGCCCAAATCTGAGTACTCACTGTACCCATGCAGTTGATAATGGGCAGTAGTAAGAAAGTATATTTAAAGTTGGTTTTTTACTGATATACAAAATATGGCAAATAATTTATTTTACCCAGCATTTGAAGCTAAAGAAAAAGTCCTGTTTAAAATAGAGATTTCTACTGATAGAATTCATGTGTACTATGACAAGCTTGGCTATTTATCTTCCAAGGCCATAACGGATTTGTCTAAGGTGGCCACTAGCACTCACAGGACCAAGGTGACATAGGTGCTTAGGAAGGTCTCAACTCCAACAGCTCTCTTCCCTGCTTGGTACCAAATAAGAACTCAAATCTACATTTCTACATTCCTGACTACTTTTTTTTTTTATATAAACTTGATGGAAAAACTCATTTGGAGGCACTAATCCCACCCAAACTAATAAAACTGATTTATAGATTTCATTTATTCCACATTGTGTGAACATGGATTAGTCTTGCAGCAGAAAGCTTAATGTATTTGATTATGGGATACTGTTCCAAATATCCTAGGGGTGTGAGTAATATTCAAGGCAGAAACTGTGTCTTCCTCCTAGAGTCTAAAACATACTGAAATATTGAACCTAGTCTTTTTAGATGTAGAAAAAAGGGAAACTAGTATGCTTACTCTCTTAATGTAGTTTGATAATTAATCCTGAGTGGCCACTCAGATCTTACCATTTCATATTATACAAATTTTACCTTTCTATGGGAGCTACAAAGCTGGTCAGTGAAGCTACATTAGTTATCATGCCCTCACTGTGATCAAAATATCTGATCCAAGCGTAAGAGGGGAAAGGGTCGTTTTCGACTCACTCTTTTTGACATTGTAATGTGTAACATCGGTAACACAGTGTGTTCATAACAGTGAGAAGTATACAATAAGTACACGCCAACAGCTCGACTACCGCAGTGGGAGCATTGGCTGGCAGCTTGTTCACACTGAGGAGTCAGAAGTAGAGACACAGAGCTAGGGCTGAGATAGATCTGCAAAGATCTCACCTAGTGACCTACTTCCTCCAGGCAGACTTCATGCCATAAAGGCTACACAATTTCTCAAAACAGTACCACTATCTGGGCATCCAGTATTCAAACATATTAATCCACGGAGGGCATCTTACGCATTTCACTCCCAGAGCCTAACAGTAGTAAAGACATGGAAACTATCAAGTGAAGATTTTCGCATCGAAAACAAAATAAGACAACATGGTGGTCAACTTTTACCTATCAGCAATGGCTAAAGGTGCCGCGTCTTTTACATCCCACTTAGAAAAGCACTTAAAGCAATGTTACTGTCAGACATAGTGGCACATTTTTAATCACAACACTTTAAAGGCAGAGGCAAATAGATCTCTGTGAATTTGAGGCCAGCATGATCTACACACAGAGTTCTAGTCCAGATAAGTCTAGATAGTAAGACACTGACTCAAAAATAAAATTATTTCTGTTGAGTGTGTGTATAGGTCCTGGTGCATGTGTGGAAGTCAGGTAACATTTGAGTGAATCTGTTTCCTTATTCTACCATGTGGGTCTCAAGGATAAAACTTAGATCTCCAGGTTTGGTAACAAGCGTTTTTCAGCTGAACCATCAAATTAGCTCAGAAAAAGTACTTTTTTAGATAGATGGTTGGCTTTCACTCACAAAATTTTGTGCTTAAATGAAGCAAACATGAGAAATTGATGACTTCATTCCAAATCTACAGGCACAAAAAGAAAAAAAAATGAGTGTGGTCTTTTTTGAACAAAATGCCGAACTAGTCCAGATATGAATCTTTAACATCTATAGGCAAACAGGACAACTTCATGCTGGAATGGGTAGGGATTTATTTACAGCGATGTCGCTTCCCAAACAATACCAGGTACACTTTGTTTAAAAGTCTTTATGTTTTGTTGCTTGGTGGGAGTGATGTGAGCAGAGAGAACATTCTAGAAATTAAAGAAAGAGGACAAATTGGGTCTTCTTCAAGGAAGAGATGGCGTGGGAAGAATTTGCTCGTTTTGACCACATGTACAGTTTTATTTTATTCTAATTTTATTTTTAGTCATTTTATCACCCCGGGCGAATCTTTTTGTAGAATATAGGTATTTTTCCAAAGCTTTCTTACCAGGTGTATGTTGTTAGGACAGCTGAAAGACTACTCCGTGTTTCTGAAGAGGTGTAAGATACACCTCTCCTTTAAGTAAGCAACACGTTCACTTTAAATTCTTACTGCGTCGAATCTTTCACTGAAACTACTATTAAATTTATCAAAGCATCTTTCATCCAAAACAAAACAAAACAACATGTTTTCTCCTGAGGTGACTTACTTCGTAGGCCAGAAAAGCTACGTTCCAAGGTTTGCGATAGTATGTCAAAGTGTTTCCGTCCCGTATCCGGTCACAGAGTCCGTTGTAGAACTCATTGTCAAAGGGTGTGCTCAGGGGATCCATCCCTAAGATGTTGATCCTGAGAAGAAGCAGAATGGGGTCATATGGGTAAATACCATTGGTAATGCAAGGCAGCCTCCTGGGGCAGGAGAGTGAGACAGCTTCGGTTCATGTCGCTGTCATCCAACACGTGTGGAGTTTAATCAGGAACAGAAGTGGGGCGCAGGGTGGGGCAGGGGATAAGGGGGCGTTTGCTTTGGCGCAGTGTCTTGGCAGAAAGCTCGCTTTAGGAGGGTCTGGTAAACTCTTTGGCATCTAGGGCACTGTTAGAGCACAGAAAAGAAAGGCAGTAAGTAGCACACAGGGGACTCTCTGGCTCCCGGAGTCTTAGCTCTCAGGCTGTACCTCTTACGTCACGGTCCAGGGTGAACCAAACGCCAGTGCTGTAACACCAACTATTTAAATTACTTGAGAGCAGAATATCCCAGGGGGCAGTATAATTATATGTCTGTAATTTTTCATCTATGAGTCAACATCGGGACTCTTTCTTTCTTTTCCTAGTCTCTTTATACTTAAGCCTTCCTCCGGCTGTCTCACTGTTGGCTAGAAGCTCACCCCTCCCCCAGGATTATATTGTTCCTGTTGGACTGTCCAAGATGAACATTAAAAAAAAAATTAGCTCCAGAGGAAGGTATTCTCAAAAGTTCTATGCACCATCCCCCTCCAGCAGGAATATTTTTTATTTATCAAGCTTTAAGCCATAGACAGAAATAATCTTTAGCTGTAAAATAAAAGTTACATTTGATTTCTAGGCTTAAAACCAGTTTCTGCACTTAGCTCTTTGTGAAGTTCACCTTTGCCAGTCTGGAGAGCGCAGTCATTGCTATGTAGGTGGTACGGGGCAATAATAGGTGGCTCTGAGCCCGGGATGCCAAAATGGAAATTTGTTCCGCACACCTTTAATTCCTGAAGCACAATTTTGTCCATTGTTCTAGATCACATACCTAACTCCAATTAACAGGATTACAAACCTGTATGTAGGTTTCAAAAGCATTTTATCAGAGTGTGGGTGGCTTACCATAAGCCTTTTGTTGATGCAAAACAAAAATAAAAATAAAAGCCAAATATCACCAATGGGCACATTAAAAAATTCAAAATTTTACTTCAATCTGAAGCTACCAAGAAAGTAACAACGGGGCTCTGAAATGGATGGACAGTTAAGGGGAACTTATTTGTAAAGGGTGAACTACTGATAAAATTAACCCACTGTCTAATCTGTCCAAAAGAACTTTCCAGCAAATGCTAGGGTTCTGAAGTTCTAAAGCAGAGCTGAAAATTTTCAACAAGTTACATAGATATTATAGCTGCTTTCTTTTCTTTAACGTTGTATCATTTGTTTGTGTTCTACTATCCCTCCTCCCCCCGCCGGTCATCCCGTCATCTATAAACCTTCCCATAGTGTCTCTGGAAGCTTTATGCACAAATGTGTCAGTTGCTTTGGCCGCTGGCATGTGGTGGAAAGTAATCTCTGGACAGGAAGAAGTCTCGTGTCTTTGTTTTCCTGCTTTCCTTCGTTAAGGCAATCACCTTGCGACTGGCTTCTTCTGATGTTAGCCACTGCTCCTCTCGAGTTTGGCTATTCCTGAGTTTGGCTATTCCTGTAGCCTTGGTATTTTACCAAACCACAGTGGAAAATAGCGCCAAGCCTGCCGATGCAGCTCAAAAGCGGAGCTGCCTGTCAAGCCCAGTCTTGTGAGTGATCGCTTCTTGTCTTCATTCGCTGAAGGGTTGGATGTGATTCTTCCACCTTGAAGTCATGCGGCAGTGGAAAGAATGGGTAACCTGCTGTTTCTTAAACAGAGCTTCAACTACATGTTACGCGATTGTGGGCCCTGTCTTGCTATACTCCTGCATTAAAAAGACTCCATCCGTGGACAATGAAACAACCTTCCATTCTAAAGACTAATGATTGAATGACTTATTATGACAGGGGGTAATATGAATACAGTTAGTATACAACTGGCTTCCACAAAATTGCTTGGAAGTTGGGGGTTTGGGTAAAAATTATATATTTAAAATTAGTTTGGAAAGAGTATACTGTATCAAATAAGTAGTATAAACGAATGGTTTATAGGGCCTGTATTATACAAGGAAGAGATCACCAGGGGGAGATAATAAAAGGAGATTAAGCAAAAAAGGTTTGGTTTGGATTTTGATGGGACTGGGACTGTGCTAGAAGCACAGGGAGAATGGTGTGGACCAGACCTCGAGTGTGGCACACTGTAGTGGTGGTGATCTTACCTGTGTACTTTCTAAAGGAACCTAATTAGCTATGAATTCTTAAACAATTTTAGTGAGGCACCCATCATTTTTTATCTTAAGTTTAAATAGTTTCAAAAGATATAATTTTCTATCAGGCTATGGATAGTTACTAAAAATATTACTACTGTTCTACAATGAAAATTAAATCTATTATATATAAATGGCATAGTGACAGTACATATCATTCTCTCATAGAGTTTTAATTTAACATAAAGCACAATATAATTAATATTGAATAATCCTTTTGATTGCCTTTTCACGCTTTGCTGTACCAAAAGATACTAACTGAATATTTTAAGCATTAAGTATCCCTTGAGTATAGAAAGTAAGTATTAAAACTCATTAGAAGTAAAATCTAGCATATAAGTATGCCAAATCAAGTAGAATTGTATTCAAATGCTATCCAGTGCAATGAATTGAGCTTCTTTTCAAATTCATAGATACCTTTCTATGTCTGTGGATGAATGTTCATAAGATACAGGGCTCAGCACCATTGTTACATTTACTTCCTGCTTTGTGGATGCAAATGATGATGAATTTATTCACATAAGTAGAGAATAGAGGCATTTATTATAGTAATGCCACTCAATTCTTTGACCTTACATATCAAAAAGATTGCACACATAATAGTCTTTTATAGAGGCTATTTATAGTCTGTTAACTAATTATTGATTAGAATTATTAAGAGATGGAGATTGTCTTATTCCCAAGGCATCAGAATCTAATTAGCCCTAAGATCTGGGGTTGGATTTTGGGTTTTCCACCATGAAGTATTAGAAAGGAAGATGGGAGGTTATTTGGCTTTTGGAAGGCAGATGATGGGTATGAAAAAGCTGCTAGGAACCTGGAGGTATGTATTACAGTTAGTAGATTGTTTGCTTTACATGAAGGAAGCTCTGCGTTCAGTCCCCGGTACCACATATGCCCTGGTACTTAGTACAGTGGCACAAACCAGTGATCCTAAGTCACATAGCAAGTTTCTGTCTTGATAATAATAATAATAATAATAATAATAATAATAATAAGTGAGGAAGGACAAAGTAGCTGCAGACTTTCACTTACCAACTTTATATCTATATCTCTATATATAATCAAGTACATATGGGGATTGAATCTTATTGTTAGTTCAGTTACATAATTAATAGTTGAGGAAAGTATTACCTTAAAGTTTGCTTGACATTCCCCTGGAAGGCTCTTGTTTGCCCTTTGCTATCCATAGTCTACTTTGAAGGATATTGTTTCACAGAATAGCACATTGACCAGTTGGCCAGATCCTTCTGGAAAGCTACAGAAGCCAATAAAGTCTAAAGCACTGCTAAGGAAGAAATGTTTCAAAAACCTTTGACTTGATTCCACTCCTACAGAGACAGTCAGTCTAGCCTAAAGTGAGCCAATATCTTTTTTCTGCCAAGAAACATGAAAAGTGCTCATGAATAGAAAAGTCATCACCTGGGAAATTTTGAGAAAAACGTGTTCTTTGGCAGTGTTTAGAGATGGCTACTTCCACAGCTGCCCCAGAACCACAGGCAACTCCACATTCACCAGGTGAAATGACAAGAAAGCTCTCTTCACAAAAGTGGAATTGTGCTTAGATCACACACACACAAAGTAATTCCTTACATATTGTACATCAGTCACAGATGGTTTTAATTTGTGCTTTTTCTATGAATGCAAGATGGGTTGGAGGACTTCCCTGAACATTTGTAGAGGATCTCAGAATGCTCATAAGACAGAAGTCTGAAACATTTGTAATACAATGGCATTCTGCCAGAGCAGCAACTTAAATGCAAGAGTCCTTCAAATGGATAAAGATTAATTAATTACGTCAAGTCCCTAGCACTTGTCCATATAGCCAGTCTGAGTGTATGAAACAGTAGATTGGATCCACTGAAGTTTCCGAGACTGAACTGTGGAGAAACCGTTTCTAAACATGCTGCTCCATCAGACTTCCTCATTCCTGTGGTTGTCTCAGTGAGGAACAAGCTCTACAGGCTCAGGTGTTTGAGTACTTGAACCTCAGTTGATGGTCCTGTTTGGGAAGGTTTAGGGGGTGTGGCCTTGTCGGAGGAAGTACATTACTAGTGTCAGATTATATAGTCTATCCCTATTTCCAGTTCTCTGTTTCTGTGTTTCTTTCTTGTCTCTTGAGGCAGATGGTATAATCTCTCAGCTTCCTGCTTCTACCATGGCTGCCTGAGGCTGTGTCTTCTTGCCAGGACAGACTCTTATGTCTCAGGAACTGTAAGCCCAAATGAATAATTCCTTTCCTAAATTGCCTTTGTCTTAGTATTTTGTCACAGTAGAAAGGCAACTAATACAATCCCTGATACCCTTATTCCACACGTAGTCCAAAGCCATGTGAGAATAATGAAAGTTTATTGTAAATATCCAAAACTCACAGAATTGAAGTTTATAATCATATAACAAAAATATATTATCTTAAAATTTCTAGATATCAATGCCTGATTATCTAAGAATTTTACTATTTATCTTTATCTATAATCTATCTACCTACCTACCTACCTACACACACACACACACACACACACACACATATACACCCACACACTTATAGGAGAGACACACACAGAAACAGAGATAGGATCTTGCTGTGCAGTCAAAGCTACCTTTGAACTCATGATCCTCATGCCTCAGTCTCCCAAATATTAAATTTGTAGGCATAATAATAAATAGCTACTTAAGTTTCACTTTTTATTCCATTTATTTATTTAGTATGTATACACATGTGGGTCAGATGCAAGTGTCATGGAGCAAATGTGGAGATCAGAGGACAACCTGTAGAAGTTGAACCCAAGGATCAAACCTAGGATATCAGTTTCAGTGGCGAGGGCCTTTACCCACTGAACCATCTCACCAGTCCATGAACTATCATTTTTTGCAAATTTAGTTTTTATAGGTTTTACTTTGAAAACAAGAGCATTGACTTTAGGGCTTTGAAGCAGAGTGGGAAAGTATAGGGGGTTGGTGCAGTGAAAAGGAGAAGGGTAAAGTGTTGTGCTTGGGAAAATACATTTCATATGACACAGAGAAACCTGGCTCTAGTTCTCCAAAACACTGGCCAAATAGGTTAAATTATTTCATTCAGTTCTTATGTACAAAATGAACATAAAATGAACCCCTGACAAAGTCACGGTATCATTATGGTAGTCTCTGTAGAGCTAGAATGTATAAAGGGATTATGAAAAATTCAAGGTATTATGCAAATGACAGTAGTAACTTTTATAAAGGCTAAATTTGCTATGGGTTTTCCTCATAATCATAGGGAATTCAATAAAAAGTGTTGATGGACTGAATCTGAAAGGACCTACCTCATTTTCCATGTCTGTAGCTAATCTTTCCCGTAGCTGGCCCCCTCCTCAGCCTTGATGGCTCAGCCTAATGATGTTCCCCTGCACCACCCCTGACTGTAGTAAAGAATGAGGTCCTAAGGGAGCTTTGCCAGTTCTCTAGGATGCTTCCTTAGGAAACTTGCCTGCAAATGCCAAGTTACACATTTTTCTTTTCCCTGAACAAAGGAAACCAATAGATTATGAATGATTGTTTTTTTTTCAGTTAAGCAGGCCAACATTTCTGTATTCTATTCCCTTTAGACAACTATAAATTTGCATTGAGTGAGAATAAATAACATATGTGGTTCCCTGTTTCAAGTTCTTTCATTGAGATTAGAGATAAAACTTCTTCTCTCCTGAGAAAAGATGCAGAAGTGGAGGGGGGGGTTAGGCTAATTTAAGCCCCATTGTGATCTGGTTAGAAGGGTTTTGGACAACTCTTTACTGTTAACTGCAATTTACTAAGACTTCTGGACTAAGAACGTCCATTTGATTCACAAACACAGCTTTTAAGCTAAGGGCCAAAGGCACTGTGGGAAATAGTTCAAAGTCATTTGGGTAAGATTTTATGAAGTGAAGAAATGGTGTGTGGAATCTTGTGTCTGATTCTTGGTATCCTGGAATTTTGTTCTTACATTCATTAAATGGATGTTTCCTCTGACCTCAGAGAGAAGACATCTTTACTTTCAGCCAAATCCAATATGGAGTCACCAGTCCTCAGTGCAGAGCTTTTTGACCTCAGCCCCACAGTTAATGTGTGTGCTGCGAGTAGCAGGATGCTTACCATCAACATCACTAGCTTCTATGAGCTAATGGGATGTTTACCATCAACATTACTAGTCTCTATGAGCTAATGTGATGCTTAACATCAGCATCACTATCCTCTAAGAGGTAGTGCCAGTAGCTCCCTTCAGCATTGACCATTGCAAGTACTGACAATTCAGATGCTCTCTAGACATTTCTAAATGTTTCCTGTGGGAGAATCACTGTACTCAAGAGCCCCTCTCACTCTAGTTTCTCGGTCAGCTCTGTTCTCGCCAGCACTGCCATCTTTTTGTCTCTACCCATCTTTATTTCAGTTTTGGGTTTCTGTCCCTGAATTTTATCCTAGGAACTTAGTTTCTATCTTACCTGGTATTACCCATGTTTCAGAAGGTCGCTACGAATAGATTTTTTTACTCATTAAATAACTCACCTGTTTATCTACCTACCAAGAATTTATTGAGCATCTATTTTGAGACAAGGAAACTCTGAGTAAACCATTACATGATAGATGATGAAATCGAACCATTTACTTCTATCCAGTGTAAGATGTGAAAGCAACTGCATCTTTGTTGGGGACAAAATTATCCAGATCAAGACAGTTATGACAACTAGGCAGGGACTGTCCCTAGAATGCCTCGCAAACGGAATGGAAGAGAACTGGACCTCAAATCTGTCACCTTTCCAATTCCTGGAGCACTAATGTCCACAGAATTCTCTCTGCTCTATACAGTCCTATGATCTAAACTCCTAGACTTATTTTAGATCGCATAGCCAAAGCCCTTTCATTTTGTGTGGAGAGTAAGTTGCCTGTCAACTCTCTACAATGAGGTCCCCAAATCCTATTACCCTTTGGCACCATAACCTAGTCTTTTGATCCAATTTCTTCTAGTCCATCTCTATAATGCTTGTACCTCCCTAGAACTTATATTTATGTATCAGTTGAAGAAACTTTCCAGTGGAAGGGAACCATGCTGGGAATTTTGATGCTTCAGTGGACTTAACACGCCTACTATGGGTCATTTAATTCTAAACATTGACATGTCATGTCTGTCACTGTGATATCTTCCTGATGTTTGTACATGAGATGCACCATCTCCTATTCACTGACAGCGAAACTCATTCATCAGACCTCTATTGAGGCCAGGTAGGGTGTATCCCTACACACTAAGTATTCTGAGGGCCTCAAATATAAACCCCAGACCAAAGAATACAGACCAAAGTTTGTACCCCCTGTGCAGTTTGTATAAGCCTTTCTATGGTGGCTTTGTTATGATGAAAGAATTGTAGGCCATTTCCATCCTTTTCCCCTGCAAAGATCCCAGTGATATACAAACCCAAAGCCTGCTGTTCGTCCCAGCTCAGACTCTTCCACCACTCGGTCACGGCACGGGAGGCGTGGGTCACTGTCACAGTCAATCTCATCGGAAAAATCTCCACAGTCGTTGTCACCATTACACAGAAATTTTTTCTTTATGCATCTGCCTGCAGTCAAAATCAAGGGACATGCTGTGTGTAATGCTAAATTTTCTCTCATGCTCAAGTCACTGTGGGCACTTTAGCTTTGGAAGTGAGTGCTAGAAAGACTTGACTTTGTTCCATAGATGACTTAGCTAACCTTGTTGTAGAGATGACATAGCTAGCCCTTGTTGAGGAGCCATTGCACTTGGAAATATGTCTATGAAAATATGATATGCTAATGTGTCTTCACTCACAAGTGTACACCGAGGCCCACAGAGAACACCTGCAGTCTCAGCTTACCTGTTTCACACTGAAAGTCAGTCCCACAGTTTTCCTGTACCTCTTCACACTCCTGGGTGGGTTCACAATGTTGTCTGTCTCCCAAAGCATCAACACAGCTTTTCCCATGAAACTGTCCGAAGGCTACAATGCTTCTTGAGCGAAACTGTAATCAAATAGTCAAACAAACAAACAAACAAACAAACAGCAGCTGAAAATATTCTCTTTCCTAATGCAAAGGTGGATTGTGGTTTAAAGCAATGGTTCTCAATCTTCCCAAGGTTAGAATCCTTCAACATAGGTCTTCATGATGTGGTAACCTCCAACCATAATTATTTTAATTGTAACTTTATAACTAATATTGCTGCTATTATGAACTGTAATGTAAATATCTGTGTTTTCTGATGGTCTCAGGTGACCCCTGTGAAGAGGTCATACGACCCCAAAGGGATCGTGACCCACAAGTTGAGAACCACTGGAATAAAGCAACACACACATTACTGCCACCCTTACACCCAAATGAGTTCAAGATTTTAATAGAGAGATGGAAGAAAGTGCCATTGATATCACTTAACAAGAGTACTTTGTAGCAGAGGCAGGCAGATTTCTGAGTTCAAGGCCAGCCTGGTCTACAGAGTGAATTCCAAGACAGCCAGGGCTACACAGAGAAACCCTGTCTCAAAAACAAACAAACAAACAAACAAATAAACAAACCAAAAAAAAATAAAACCAAAAAAGAATACTTTGCATTCTAGGTTGTGGAGAGAGGTATGTTCAACATGCAGGTCACCTGGTCAGACCAGCCATATTCAATTCATTGATTACCCCTTTCTGGACTGGAATTTGTTTCTGAGGGTCCCTGACTAATGGCCATTTCCCTAAAGATACCAGTTTTCAATTGAGGAGCTGGGATGGATGGATTCAAATACTTACCCTTTGTTTGAGGCAAGGATCACACTCTGACCACTTGCTCCATGGACTCATTCTGCAGTCTATCGGTAAGAGAGAGTCTTGTGCTTGCTCTTGGCTATAACAAAGATTAAAAAGTATCAGTTTAAAATGACCATCAAGTACACCTCTTTCCAAGAAGCCCTCTAAAACCAATTTCATGCATTTACTTCTTTTCCTTCCTTAAACCACAGTGCCTATTCATACATATGTATGAATATATATATATGTTTGTATATGTATCGTACAAAATCATAGTATGTATGGTATATATACATATACAATATATACATATACACATACACATATACATAGTATACATATAAACACATATACACATATATGCATCTATATATACATATATACATATCTATATATTTATATCTATATATCTACATATACTTATATATGCATATATACATGCATGCATATATACATACATATATACACATATACACACATACATATACATGCATATGTGTATATACATGTTTATGAATGTGTCTATGGGTATGTGTATGCACATGTATGTGCATGCAGTTGAGGCAAGAAGTTTTCAGATGTTTTTCTCAGTCATTCTCCACTTTATTCTTTGAGACAGGGTCTCTCACTAGATCTGGAGCTCATGGATTTAGGTGGACTGGGTAGCGAGCCAACTCTGGGCATCTAGTTGTTTCTATCTCCTCCTTCACCCCAGTTGAAATACAGATGACCCTACCATAACTGGTTCTAAGTAGTGGTCTGGGGATCTGAACTCAGGTTTTCATGTATATGTTCACTTTACCAACTGATTCCTCTCCCTAGCCCACCCCACATTCTTTACTGTGTCTTCCATGAAACTTGAGCACATAGTGTTTTGTATTTTCAATTTGTCCTTTTGTATATGTCTGTCTTATCAACAACAGCAGTAATAATGGTGTTGAGTGGCAGTGGGGACAACCAGCAAGGTGTTCTGACAGGTATTTGACATACACTCATACAAGTATGTGATGGACTCATTGGAACTGGAAATGTTGATTCACTTTCTTTGTGCATCTCACTCACCCCTGAGAGGCTGGGAAAGCCTCGGGTTGCCCATTTCTCTTGCAAATTTAAGCCAGCCAGTCCAGCCAGTGCAGCAAACACCTTGTAAATCAGCGCCCCGCCCCCGCCTGAATTCCACACCTCTGTTCTAAAATAGATGCTTTCCTGTTTCTCAGTCCTCTTCAGGACTTACTCGTGCTCTTTTTGAGTTTTAGCATCATGTGTTTTTAGCGTTTCCAGCTTCCCTTCCATCCCCAGGCACAATGCTTAGCTTTATTTTTTTCAGGAATTCTAGTTCTGAACTATGTCTGTTCCCTTGATTTACTGTTTCTGTCTCTTCTTGTCACAGCCTTACCTTGTTCACTTAGCTCATTAAATTAAATTAAATTAAGGAAGAGACAAAGCAAAACAAAACAGAAGCTATCAAACAGGAATCCTACAGACATTTTACCTCTTCTTTCCCAGTCTGGGCTTCTATCAAAATTTTTGCACCAGGAAGAGGTCCAGGGAGGGTCAATCCCTCTATAAAAATGTTCTAAAGCTCAGCTCCAATGTGCAGCTGTTTAGCTGGGTGTCACTTCCATTTTAAACTCTTCCTCATAATCATCTACCTCCAATTGCAATATAACATATTATATTAAATAAACCAATAAATGAACAGGCTAGCCACCCTCTCCGCATTCCTCAGTTTCTGCCAGCTACGTCATCTCTCTCCTGCCCTGCATGCTGACATATTAAAGATCACAATAAATACTTTTATGTCTCTTCTTCTCAATACGTCTCCCATTCTTCAGCGATCCATGCTCCTTGAGCCATTTCAAAATCCTTCATGCTTTTTCCCCCTGCAAATTTCTTGAAAAAGTAGCCTGCGCTCTGATCTACCTCCATACCCATCAACCATTTGTCAGCTCTCCTGCTGGGGCATTCGGGTCTTGCTCTTCAGCGATGACTGTCACGTGGCTCTATCCTGCTCTCTGTCTTTATCTTACTGGCTTCCTCTCATGGTCTGTGAAAATTGACCACTGTTGCCTTTTAAGACAAGTGTTCAGTATTTTCTTTTATCCCAGTTTTACTTCTTTGGCAGTTTCATGGTTGTGCATGATGATCTGCGATCTCCCCAGCCCTTCCTTTCCTCCCCCTTCTCCTGCAGAAACTTCCTCATAGCCAGTTCTTCTTCTGCTTCTTCTTTGGTGTATGACCCACTCGGTTTCATTAAAGTTACTTTCATTAAATTTCACGATTAATTTATTTAATTTTATTAATTTCTAATTAAATTTATTAATTCACTTAATGCTTAGATTTAATAATTTAATGTAAGAATTGTGGATGGGAGAAAGTTATTTTCTGGAATGTACATGACAGCACTGGCCACACCTCTGAAAAAACAAGCTCTCTTCCTCAGAAGTCATTAACAGTCAACACCAACAGTCCTCCAGAGAAGGGTCCTCCCCATCCATAATGATATACCCAGTTTTGTTCAGGGTTTGTGCAGATAACCGCAGCTGCCGTGAGTTCATGTCATAAAATGTCCAAAAGACATATTTTTGCTGGACATCTCCCCATCCTATGGCTTCTACATTCTTTCCTCCTTCCTCTTCAATATTCCACAGTCTGTGAAGGACATTATATAGATAGATGTCTCTTTTACGATCAAGTATTCCACAACTTCTTTTTGTACACTGAGCAACACGGACACTTTTTCTCAGATCTTTTCTCTGATATTTTAGATTGCTCCACTCTCCTCTGTAGGATCCTCCTCATCCTCCTCTTCAGTCTGTCAAGTGCTGATATTCATTGATGAGGCAGCCATTAGACTCTCCTCTCCTCTCTGCATTTCCCCTTCCCTTTTCCACCCTCCTCTCTCCTCCTGTCTCCTCCCAGATCCATGGTTTCCACATGTGTGCTAATGATACCCAGACAGAGATAAACGTGCTGTCCAGACATCTCCCCTGAAGTTTAAACGTTGGAATCCAATTCTCAGTTCTACATCTGGACTTGGACATCTTCATGGCCCATTGACCTCAATGTTTTCCCAAACGAATTCATTATTTTCCCTTTCTTTCAGGGCTGCTCTTTCATTTATAAGTTATCCTAGCCAGAGACTGGGTGTTACTTGTCTAATTCTCTATTCCCCCTCCTCATCTCTACATCTAATCGAGCATTGAAACCTGTTGTTGGCAGTCTTGTAAATGGTTTTCCAATTCATCCTTACTTCCTAATAACTTCCAGATGTTCTTCTGGTCTACAGTAACATAACATCTTTTCTAGCTGACTTTGATAATTTCTTTCTGACTTAGTTTGCATACAAAATCCAGAGGGATCTTTTAGAATTTAATATTATCCTGCTCCTACTGAAAATTCTCTAATAGTTAGAAAGACTACATATGTGACAAGGCTTAGTCTTCTAATGTGGTGTGGAGAATGACTCCCAGAGATGTTTAAAATCCTTGGACTCTGTGAATGCTATTTATCCAGCAAAGGAGACTTTGCAGACACAATTCTTTGCTTTTTAGTGGAATTCTAGTGCCATGGGATCTTAGAAGGTGAGTTGTTTAGTGAGAAATAAAGAAAAAAGAGGCTGGAGAAACCCAAGGCCTAAAGAGACTCCATCCATTACTGCTGGCCCTGGCAATGGAAGAGTTGAGCAAGAATTAACCCTAAAGTCCTTTTGAAAAAGTCATATGGAAACCTACTGTAGAAGATTTCTAAAATATATACATGTATCAAAGGAGTTTAAGTGGAATTACCCTATAAATAGAAAGACACTGCCTCAGTTGGACATCACACACTATGAAATAAAGCAGTCAGTACTAGAAATGGGTTATATATTTTGAGTTATTGGCCAGTGGGGTCTCATAGACATCCAACCCCTCCCCAAAAATTACAAGCTGTAGCTGAAGCACTTGGTCACTATTCACAACTTGATAGTAAGACTCTACTGCCAAAAACATTGCATACTTATGTCATACAATGTGAAGAAATCTACCTGGTACTCAACTGGTGGCTTCATCTTTAGTGACTAGCATTCATATCCCTGGAAGGTATCTTGTATGGAACACCAGTCTTCTCAAATAATGAACATGGTAAGCTACAATAATGGCTTGTGTGGTCAGAAATGCCCAGTGGTGAGATGCTATGGGGGTAGCCAACCCCTTTATAAAATTGGCCAATCGACACTCTTCAGGATTATCCCTCATTTTCTGGAATTACAGGTTAAAAATATGTAACCCATAGGCAAAAACTCATATCAGAATCTCTTTTTTCAATAAGTTGAAGTGTTTGTGTCTGTTTTGAAGTTTCCTAGCTGAGAAATTTTCTGCTAGAAGTTCTCCATTCAAGTTTCATTGGAACTGGAGGGTCTCAATAAGCAGTGACTGATGCACTTTGTGTTCTATAGCTGGCTAAACTTTACAATCTTGAGATATAAATGACAGTAATTTGGTAGATGGTTTAAAGGCTATGAGCAGTTGTTGTTCTGTCAGATGACCCCAATTCAATTCCAAGCAACTTGTGATGGCTTACAACTATCTGTGATTCCAGTTTTAGGGGATTGGATGGCCTCTTCTGGTCTTAGAAGTCACCGGGCATACAGGTGGTACACAGACACATTTATAGGCAAAATAATTATTCCTAAAAACAAAGCAAAACAATAGCCCCCCCAAGTTGTGATGGAGATCTAATTCAGCAGTAAAATGCTTTACTAGCAAGCACAAGCTTTTGAGTTCAACTTCCCAGCATCACAATAATAAATATAAATCTATATACTTCAATCATATTGATTAAATCAGTTTCTCCAGGGATGAGTTCTAGATAACCATGTTTTGAAAGGCTAGTCAGGTGGTTCTCATATTCAAGTAATGTTTAAAAATACTTCTTGGCAATATCTGGTGGAAATCTGTGCTGAGAGAGAGAGTGTGTAGAATAATTATAGGTGTGGGAATGCTCATTCTGTCCACACCACCCAGGTCATTGGCTTAAATATGTCACTGACCTGGCCTATCAGTGGTTTCACAAATTACAATAGGGTTTGTCTTTTTTACAACTCCATGATCTCTTTCAACATCTTGTTGCCTGAAACGCAGCAATTGGTTTTTATCTATACCTTACTCACTTAGGCAAACACGGTAGCATTTTGTTCCAGCAGCATCTCCCCAAGGGTGATCACATCTTTGTTTTCTGAAACCACCCTATAGACCAGTGCTCTGAGATCTTTATCTCTCAACTGCCTGTTATAGCACATAGTGGAGAGTCATGCTTGGGAAGTCCAGCCCACTGGAGTACTCCAAAGGGAAATATAGTTTTTGATTGGGTAAAACTAGATCCTTGGTAGGGACCGGGACTAAGGTGAAGCTCTGTTCATCTGCCCACACATTGGTGACTAAATCCTGCTGCAGTGATCCTGGCCTTGCTTGTGTGCTTTCTCCATCACCCTCTGCACTAATCGCCTCATAGTGACTGCACGTGCACTTGCTGTTTCTTTCCCTTACGGACTCTTTCCATTTTAACAGTTCAACTCACAGTTGGGACTTAGTACAAAGCACCCGCTCTTTACCTTTGATCTTTTCCTGCCCTCCTGGACTGCGATATGAATTCATTCCTTCAATAACACATCCCATCCCCAAAGGAAGATGTTTGAAGACCACATGCTTGCCCTGGGCACAGTGTTTACACCCCACTTTAGGTCTTAGACTTTGTGTAGTAATTTGCTTGGACCACTCAAACAATGGAAATTTAATTCTACTCCTCTCTCCCATCCCCCACAACAATTCTAGAGAAGGAGCATCTGAGAGCAGGTGAAGTGGCACTGGTCTCTACTGACGCATCACTCATTGTCTTCTGGATGGTGGATGCTCATATTCTGTTCCCTGTATCTCCTTTCATTAGTTATTTCTTCTATTTTTTGAGATCATAACATAATTATATACCTTTTCCCTTCCCTTTCCTCTCTCCAAACCAGGCCATACATTCCCCTTTGCTCCTCATGGTTGCTTTCAGTAATTGTTGGTTCATACATAAACATATATACATATATATCCCTAAATATGTAAATACATGTAACCTGCCCAATCTGTATAGTGTAAGTTTTCAGGACTGACTACTTGGTTTTGAGTAAACCATTGGCATGTTCTTACCTGGGTAAGACTATTTCTCCCCCTCTCAGCATTCTCTAGGTACCTACAGATCTTGGTGCAGGTTTAAGGCCACAGGAGCACTCCCCTATGATCTTCAGCACGTCTATTGGTTTCCTTCGTAAGGGAGTCGTGTTGGTGAAAATTTATTTATTTATGGGTGTAGCTTCTAATGTTCTTAAGAGACCTGGTCTCTCATCAAACTCCCTGTTCCTTTTGATCTTAGGATCTTTCTGCCCCTGTTCTTCAATGATTCCTGACCCTTAGGTTTGGGAATTGTATTGAAGTTTTATCCTCTGGGATTGGGTTCCCTGTATTTTTATGTAGTCTTCCATCTGTGCTCAAACTGACTTTTTAAAAAGATGTTAGTCAGATCAGATAGCATCTCACTTTTAACTACATTTGAATATAATAATAAATTTTTAAATGCATCAAATATAGTTACATTGGTAAGCACTAAGTATCAGGAACACAGTTCAGCTTATGAACCTTAAGTGATTTTAATGAAGAAAAAAAAAACCCTACTTAAACCTCAAATTAGTGTTAACTAATTACTGTTAACTTTTACTTCTCTATGTCAAGTGTTAGACAGACTGTCTGTTTATTTATTTATCAAGGAGTGGGATTGCCACAGTGCGCAGATGACGTCAGAGGACAACTTCTTCGGGTCAGTTGGTTTCTTCTACCATGTGGGTCCTGGTGAACCAACTGAGGTCATTAGGTTTGGTGTCAAGTGCCTTTACCTGCTTGCTTACCCACGATTGGCTTTATTCTACTCCTTTCTAAGTTCATTTCCATCTAAGCATTTGATTTTGACTTTGAGTAATAAGTGTCATTTGTTATGACTTACAGGCAGGAAATGCAAATGGAAAAGGGCACTTGCTTATTCCAAGTCAAACTATTACTGGTTCAGAATCAACGAATTGGAACAGCCACCCTCGGTTTAGTGCCATTCGCTCCTGTCGCTCCTGTTTGCTTCCGCCCTCAACACAAATCATCCTTGAAAATATGCTGAGCTGGTTCAATGACTTCTGGATGGAATGGCATCAAGATTTTTAGACACTTTGAGACATAGCGAGTTAGTAAGAACCCAATTTATTTTTTATATAATGCATCCATTGGACTGCATAATTCTTGCCTAGATCTACAGCAAGCTTACAAAGAGACCTGATGCCCAATGGCGCAAAAAGTAAAGTGAACATTGTACCAGTCCCTGGTTATTTTGTCTTCACTTTGTCAGGTCTCTGGTTTCCTGAGTGCACAGTAAAAGCAGGACTCTGAGGAATTAGTGGGGGAGACGAAAGGGTTAGGCAAACAGAATGTTATTGAATAAGCACACTGCACAAATATTGGGACAGGAGACCAGCGACCTCAAATAACTCTGCCTTTCTTCCACCCTCCAAGCCCAGCACTGCCTCACCAGCCTCTCTGACTCACTCAGCAGATAATCTTCTGTAGCTTAAGGACTGCCTGTGTAGGGAGTCACTGCCTGCCTGTCATCCTGCTGAGCTGTTAGGCAGAGCAAGGCTCTGTTTGCCAAGAACTTTCTGGGTTCTCAGATAAAATGTGCTTATCAACTATAGTCCATCTCCCAGTGTTTCGATCTCAGCTGGGAAGGAGCTCCTCCCCAGGTCAAAGCAATGCACACTAGCACCATGGGGGATCTAACTCTGGGCCAGAAATGCATTAAAGGAAGGTCTTGTCTTCCCTCCAGGAAGAGAAGTTTCCAGAAAAAAGAAAACCACTGTAGCCGCTCATGGTCAAAACAGTGGACTTGGTCCAAGCAGGAAGACATTTGCTCTCTGAGGAATCTTTAGCTGTGGGGGAAATTTCAGCTATTTGGGACTGTATGCTAAATTCCCATAGTTCACGGAGGTAAGAAAAGGTAATAAAAGGCCCAGAGTTAACATTTTAAGGCACCTCCCTGAGTTTATAACACTTATTTTTATGCATTCTTAATGACGCGGTATATGAGTCTTTACTTAGGATGTGCTACACATCAGGACTAGCTCTAGTAGCAGCAGGCATGAGACAAATATTTCATTGTGGGCGAGATATGAAAAGTAAGCATACACTCATGTAATATGAAGTATCTGTTAAGATAAATGAGTTTAGAGCCTGGAAGTGGTGGTGCACGCCTGTAATTCCAGCACTTGGGAGGCAGAGGCAGGCAGATTTCTGAGTTTGAGGCCAGCCTGGTCTACAGAGTGAGTTCCAGGACAGCCAGGCGCTACACAGTGAAACCCTGTCTCTGAAAAAACAAAACAAACAAACAAACAAAACCCCCAAAAAACCCAAAACCAAACCAAATCAAACCAATCAACCAAAAAAAAGATAAATGAGCTTAGAGGAAATAGCATCTGCCTTGGGTGCACAGTTGTGAAGTGGTAGAGGCTGGACTCTCAGGTAGCCTGGCTCCTGAATCTATACTCTGAGCTGTAATTTCCTTTTTATACAGGTTGTAAAACTGTCCAGTCTACCTAAGGGAACATCTGAGATGATGATTTCCCCAGGACCTATTCTCTTGGGACCTATTCTCACCTTGAGGTAAGAGTTAGAAATACCCACAGTTTATTGTTGTCAAAATTCTGCTGAACCTTGTGACATCCCCCAAAAGCTACCTTATCTCTAATCCTTCTGAACAAGGAACTGTTTGAAAGCAAAAAGAACAGTGAAATCATTCCAATTCAGTACTCCTGGTGTTCATACAAAAGGAGAAACCTGGAGGCTGGCGAGATGACTTGGTAGGTAAAATGCTTGCTGTGCCAACCTGAGGACGCCTGTTTGAACCCAGAGTGACAGAGCGATTTTGGCTTTCTCAACATCTTGATGTCAGACCTCCAGCCTCCAGCCAGGGAGACAGATAACTTGTTTAAAACAATTCCTGTAAGGACTTCGCTATGGCAGCCACAGGAAGCCATAATCCGTGTCCTATGGGTCAGGGAACTAAGGTACAGAGACTCAGACCACTCATGCCAGCCTGCACAGCTGCTAGTCAAAGGTGGTTTGACCTGCAATACTGGTAGACAAAGGTAGCTTGGTGTGAGCTGTGAACTTCTGAAGAATATATATGCTTAGAAAGCATTTGAAATGTTGCTGCTGTTGGTCATGTGAATGATCTCATGTAGCACCTGAAGTCTCTGAACCTTCCCTCTTAAAGGGCACATAGCACAGAGCGTTCCGAGTGGGGCCATTCTGGCACAGGCCGAAGGGCATGTCTGTGAGAATGCAGGACACTCAGCAAAAGTGGAGAATGCAAGTGCCAGGCTCTGGGGCCAGCCAGAGGTCTTCCTGGCTCTGCCTGCAACACGGTCTAACCAGACCCAGGATGTGTGAACGCCAAAGCAACTGCGGTCTGGAGCCTCGGTCCAGAAATTTGAGCTGTTTTAATGTTTTAAAACCCTACGAGAGGGTCAGGTTAATTACAAGAATGCCAAAGTTGCCTTCCGCAACTGTCTTTGCACACACACACCTTCTGAGCTGAGATACCCGGAAAGTGAAAATATTTTCTGAACCGAGAGATAATGATTAGGTAATGTCCGCAGATGGGGAGGGGAGAAGGGAGGAAGGCCTGACTGAGCACTCATCCCAGACCTCACGTGGGTCTGCCTATCTCCTCAGAGTTCTTTCTTGGAAAGGGAACCACATCCCACGTTGGTAGGGGGAGCCCAGGCCAAATCACCTCTACCACCTCTAGAAGGCAGGCAAACGTGTCATAAGCTGGCTAGCTAAGTCAAAATAGATTCTGGGTAAACTTAGGGGAATTGGGCACAGGACAAGATTAATGCAGACAGAGGAACAGTGTCCAGACATATGTTGGCATTGGGGGCAATTTTCTGCTCTGTCCTCAGAGAACAAGCTGTATTGGACCACACGGCTTTGTGTCTTCTCCTGTGATGTCTACATGAAAGGAAGGGAGAACCTAAAGCAATCAAAATCTCTAGCAGTCCTGGGTGCGGTGATGCGCAGGAGGCTTTTACTGTCTGTCCGGTTGATTTTTTTTTGGGGGGGGGGCTGGGTGTATTTGGCATGACCATCACACTGTTTTCTGTTGCTGACACAGAATGCCTGATGTGGGTGATGCATACAGAAGAGAATTTTACTCTGCTCACGATTCTCATGACTACAAATTGCAAACAGCATGACCTAGGCATCTGGAGAGGATTCCTGTGGTTGTATCCTAATGTGGTCCCTAGAAGCAAAATGGAAAGTCCCTGTATTCAGAAGGGTCACATGTGTAAGGAGACATGAGTTGGAGGAAGAGCCTAGATGGACAGACCTGCTAGGAGACACTCCTGTGAGGTTTGGCCCATTCCTCAGAGATAGTTCATTTACGACTGTGGAATCCTGAGACCTTCTACTCCTTAAAGGCGCCACCACCTCTTTCTGCTGCCACACAGGGGACAGAGTTTCCAGAACATACAACCTTGGGGATACCCTTATACCATATGCAAACCACACCTCATGGGTTTTGCAAGCCCAAGTAGCATCAGATAAGAAGATGTCGTGCTTGGAGAAGATGTCTGTGCTGGATGCACAGCCGTTGAAGCTGCACCTTGGCAATTCTTGGGTAGAGCAAATAGACCCCAAGACCCAGGATCCAGCATGTGGGGCACAAAATGGGACGTCACAGAAGAAAAGTCAAGACAAATAGTTAACCTTCGCTTAATGTGGGAACCAAAGAGCCATGCAATCAACAGTTAAAAAGTACTAGGTTTTGAGATAAAGGACAGAAAGATTAACTTCTTTCATTGTAAATTTCTTAGCCCATGGACACTGATCAACACTGATTTATCACAAACTGGCAACAAACGTTTTCTTTTCCTCCTGATTCTAAATGTTTAAACAGACTATCTTAGTATTAACATTTCAGTTCCTTCTTTAGAACAAAGACCCAGAAGCGTGACTACACTTGTATAGAAAGTTTAAATCCTGGGTGTTTTATATATCACTGTTTAGCTCAACCTTTATTGTCCCTACTTTGCTGTTAAGCCCTGGACTCTGAGACAGCAGATTCCACAGTAGAATTCCAGAGATAAACAGACAAGCCATGGACTCACCTGGGAGTGGGTCCTGGGGCCTGTGCACTGATACCCAAGGCAAAGATTGCAATGGCTAAGGTGATGGTCACGCCCGAGGCCATGCTGCTCCTCCTAGGCAGCCCTGGAGTCTTGCAAAGCTTTTCTTTGGAAGGGGACAAATTATTGCTCGTGTATGTTCAGGGTTTTGTTTGTAGGTGTTGGTTTGTGCTAACTAAGTGTCAAAGTCCAACCACTGGAGAGTCATTTATTGTAATTCCTGACTGCTATTTTCCCTTATTGACAAAGTGTCTTGTGCAATAAACCAGAAAAAAAAAGGTAAGGTGGATAAAAATTAGGAGCAGGGCTGTGTAAAAATAAAGCAAGAAACTAAATAAAATCCTAGCAGTTCTTTCCTTGGGAGACTCTCTGGAAGGGAAGATAAAGAGACATAATTTATGGGAGAGGCCTATGGATTATTCTTATGGAGACCTTGGCTCAGAATAACTCCAGAAACAGCAGGATGAAAGTTGCGGCTTAGATGGGGATATTCTAACCACCTCTCCCTCTGAAAGTCACAACTGTGGCTTGTTTCCATACGAGCAAGGTAAAGGGTGGAAACGTAAGCTTTTCGTTTTATACTTTACACACCTTTTTATAAATGTGTATATTCTTCTGCAAAATGCAAAGTAAGGGCCACAAGGCTTTAGTGATAGCCACCAAATGGATTTGTCATGGCTGTGATGGTAGCCACGCACCGAAAGGACGGAATTTTCCTCTGCCACGAAGAACACTGCTTGTCCTGCCTGACGTCTCTACCTTCTCCAGGGCTGTGGATAAGGAGAGGCTCTGGAAGCACTGAGGAATGTGGACCCTGCGACCTCTCTGAGAACACTGGTTACACAGGAGAATGACCTGGGGGAGGTGTAAAGATGGAAGTCTGTTACTCTCTATCTCACTCAAATTTAAGCAGCAGGGCTTCTCCAATCTTTCTAATGTGTGGCCAGGCTTGGGACTTAATACACAATGGGGGCAGAGAGATATCTGATGTGTTGGAGGTTTCTAGGTAATGTATTATGACTTTCTGTCTAGTGACACTCTTCTTACCTATTGTTCTATTTGCTTCTTTGGGGCAGGGTCTGACAGGGCAGTCCAGGCTGGCCTGAGACTTGCTGTAGCACTTCTCTCGAAACCCAATAGCTACAATCACAGGTATGAGCCCATACCCAGCTGTTCCCAACAGTTTTGTTCCGTGGAGACAGATTTGCCTCAGACCCTCCCATGTCAAAGCTGAGGATGACCTTGAACTCCTGATCACTCTGCATCCATTTCCCAGGGGTGGAGACTGCAGGTTTTCACTACTTTGCATGGCTGCCTGGCACAGTTCTTAAGAGACAGTCATAGAAAATTACTAATTACAGCAGAGCAAATCTTGAGCATCAGCATAGGCAAAGGTAAAACAGATAGATGTCTGGTTGGTGGGATGACAGAGCTAGTTATTTTAGGACAGTCTTACTTATGCCAATGATAGTAAAGTCTAAAATCTCTACCTTTTTCTTAATAATTTTTCCTTCTCTCATACAGAGCTTGAGAACTAGTTGAACTAAATCCACAGACTTCTCAGCTTACTGTGGAGAGACCATGTGCTGCTTGATGTGTAAGCCATGTAAAATTGTCAAGTCCTAAGACTGATTCTTAAAGGTGTCAGTGACTGAATCCATGCCAGGAGGATACTTTCCATGAGCCTTAGGTGGGTGGCATCTGGACTCAGTATAGTTCTGTCACAGTATACGAGGGTCTCTTATATGGTCCCTGTGGACACTGTCATGTCTTTGGCCCCAAGGGCATGAATTAAGTTAGCCTAGGATGCTGTTCTATGTTAATGAGGTGATGATAGTTGATTAGACTGTGAGTCTTTAATTTGGTAAGTTGTCACATCTAGACATTGCAGAATCACCTTTGTCCCAGGAGACTGACTGTCTAGAGGAGTGGAAGGGAAGAGGACATCTTGGTTGTTGTTTGGTTGGAATGGGAGGCTATTATAAATTGCTACTTGATTTTAATTTTTAATTTTTTAAATTTTTAAAATTTTTTTTTTCGAGACAGGGTTCCTCTGTGTAGCCCTGGCTGTTATGAAACTCACTTGTAGACCAGTCTGGCCTCAAACTCAGAAATCCGCCTGCCTCTGCCTCCCAGAATGCTGGGATTACAGGCGTGCGCCACCACCGCCCGGCTGCTACTTGATTTTATCATCAGGCTACACAATGCAGCAGTATGAGTAAAATATAATAACAACCTACAAGTTGATGATATAGTCTCTATAATCTATACACTATATGAACAGCATGGCTTTTTCTTTGACAGTGTCTTTAACTCTTCGAGGCTCCTGACATCTATCACATACCTGACACATTTTGAAGTGAGACTTGTGCCTTGTGTGTGTGTGTGTGTTGGAGAAAGAGAGGGCTGGGATGAGTTAGACAGAAGTAGCAAGAATCACATCTTTATTGGGATAATACATAAAAGCCACCAGAGATGAAAATGGGAGCTCTATGTTATGCTGACTTATCTGTATATGCAAAAAAATTTATTTCTCAATGTCTCCATCACAGAGCTGAAGAAACACTGGATATGGAATTTCTACCCTTCAGTCTCATCCAGGCACGAGGCATGCAGTGCATAGGCTTCCCACCATAGTTTCGAGGACTGCTGTTAATATTTTAATCAGCTCATGCTGTTTCCAAGGAGCTCTGTGAAGGCACCTACCCCATCTGTTCCCTCAGCTGCAGGACCTCAGTGGAAGGCAACAAGCAGGCTCACTCTTAGTTCTAGGGGTTTCCGCCTTGATGACAACTCATGGTTTTCTCTCAGTTGAGATTTTCTTTTTCTTTTTCTTCTTTTCTTAAATCTCACGTTGCTGAATTGTACTTTCACACAGTAATATAGCACCTTTGCCCACTTGAACTGGTAGAGACTTGTGGGTACTCTGACCAGCATCATGAAAAGGTTTTGTTGTTGTTGTTTTGGTTTTTTATTTCTGTTGTTGTTGTGTTTTTCCTAATGTGAAAAAATGTGGTTCAGGATTATTTCCATTTGGCCTTTTTAAAGGTATAAGAGTTGTTTTCAAAAAACTTTTTATTGGTAATAATGGGTTCTCTCAAGGGCTAGGGATCTCAGGTTGGGTATACTTGGTTCATTCTTTTTTCTTTTTCTTCCTTTCTTTCTTTCTTTTTCTTTCTTTCTTTCTTTCTTTCTTTCTTTCTTTCTTTCTTTCTTTCTTTCTTTCTTTCTTTCCTTCTTTTTTTTTTAGATATTTGCTTTATTTACATTTCAAATGTTATCCTCTTTCCTATTCCCCCTACCTCTGCTTACCAACCAGCTTTCCTGATCTGGCATTCCCCTACACTGGGGCCTTGAGCCTTCACAGGATACAATTCACAGACCACATGAAGTTCAAGAAGAAGGAAGACCAAAGTGTGGATACTTTGATCCTTCTTAGAAGTGGGATCAAGCAGGGCAGTGGTGGTGCACACCTGTAATTACAGCACTTGGGAGGCAGAGGCAAGCAGATTTCTGTTCAAGGCCAGCCTGCTCTATAGAATGAGTTCCAGGACAGCCAGGGCTATACAGAGAAACCCTGTCTCAGGAAAAAAAAAAGAAGTGGGATCAAAATACCCATGGTATTTTCACAGCCAACCAATAGACTGAGCATAGGGTCCCCAATGGAGGAGCTAGAGAAAGGACCCAAGGACACGAAGAGGTTTGCAGCCCCAAAGGAGGAACAATAATATATACCAAGCAGTATCCCCAGAGTTCCCAGAGACTAAACCACCAACCAAAGAGTACACATGGAGGGACCCATGGCTCCAGCTACATATGTAGCAGAAGATGGTCATTTCAGACATCAATGAGAGGAGAGGCCATTGATCCTGTGAAGGCTCCTTTGTTCATTCTAAAGCTTCTCCTCAGTGACCCCTGGAACTCTTCTCCTTTACTTGCAACACATGCCTGGGATGGTGGTGGTGGTGGGGCGATCAAATCACAGAATACAAAGAACCTGGGGTCACCACAAAGCTCAGCATTTAGGTAGGCCTGTGTTTTGTCATTCTCAATGCCTAGCAAATGTAACACACCTGTGAATGACATGAACTAACAGATGAATGAAAGACTAGAGATCCACTGGGCTGCACTTCCCTCAGCTTTGGCGGTCAAGAACTCCATTCTGTTCCTCTGTTGCCAGTTCATCTTCCCTGACTATCACACAGATACACACACTTCAGGGAGCTGGCCTGTTCTCACTACTTATTTTATTTTCTCTGATAACTTCCATTCCTTCAGATGAAGGCATTTCAGGGTGTGGCACATTGAACTCCCTTTACCAAAAGCTGCTTCTTACTTTAAAGGTTCTTATTTTAAAGGTAGATTCTTCAAAGTGGCAACCGAGTCTCTCTCTCTCTCTCTCTCTCTCTCTCTCTCTCTCTCTCTCTCTCTCTCTCTCTCTCTCTCTCTCTCTCTCTCTCTGTGTGTGTGTGTGTAAATTACTTGCCCCGAGGTCAAGATGCCCATTCTTGTAGCTTCTCTGAGCAGTTCCATTCCTGTAGCTTCATTCCCAGGGCAGGTTGAGAACTGCCGTCCAGATCCCATAGTGTTTATTCTCGTTTGTTAAACTAGATATCTTCTCCAGCTTCCAGCATTGTCATTTCCTACCACTTGTGTCCCAAGCCAATCTCTGGGGTCAGTGAAGGATGCAAGAGGCAACTGTCAGGTGACCCCTCCAGTCTCTTCTTTCCTTCCCTATTATTTCCTATGTCTAATACTCTTGCCTCCCCTGACTGTAAATGAAATTTTTTGTGATGTTCAGTAAATATAAGGGGGAGTATACCTAAACATACTCTATTTGTGATTCTACTCCAACCCACTTGGGTTACCCTTTACTCTTTTCCTCTTAAAACAACAACAACAACAACAACAACAAGAAGCTAAAATAATAACTGGAGTCAACCATTGTAAATATCAGTGACTGGAAAGAGGATTGAATACAACTAAATAAACACCACTGAAAGGAAAATATAGTCATGAAGATTTTCATAATTTGTCTTTTGTTTGTTTGTTTTTTTCCCCTTTAATTATTACTGGTTTCTTGGTTACTGAGAAGGCCACACTGCGTTCTCTGTGGAGACCAGCACTCATGACTTTAGTCTAAGGTGGAAGTTCGTAATTAGGCATATTACTCCAGCAAAGCAAGGTCAAACGAAGCTGGGGTACTCATGAAGTAAGAATGACAAGTAGCTGGCCTGGGTCCATCCACATCCCTGTAATTAGGACATGTTAACAGATCTGCTGCTGGTGTATGGCTTTGTTCACATCTACGTGTGTCAGATAGATTTAGGACATGTGTTCTGGTTATTTTTAGTAGAAAAGAATTAGTTAAAAACCATGCCATTTCCCAGAACACATTAGGGGCTTTGTTATTGAGCAATCTCATTAGATGGTGATAGCTTAAATATTTACCAGGCACTTGTGGGCAACCCCCCTCTTTCAGTAGAGGACTATTTTGTACCAGTTCCAGGCACTGGGGTCAGAGTCCTCACTCATCAGGTAATTCCAGGGTCAACCACATTCCTGAGTTAGCTATGTCCTGTCCTTTTCCACCCAGCTTTCAGCACAGGAAGACAGAGCAACGCTGCTTGGCTTGATGGGAGAGTCTGGCTATTGTGGGTGAAGAGATTCTGCTACAACAGTGCTGCCACAAGATACCCAATAGAAAAACACTCTGAGGTAACCCAAGTGGGTTGGCTGAGCGCACTGCAGCCATTTTAAAACCTGGAGGCTAACTTCATACAAGCTGTGATCATTATGGATTTCCCTCACTGGGTTATGTAGAGCAGAACTATGATTTCATAACTAGTGTAGCATTTCCCTAAAGAGATATTATCTTAAGAAAACCGAACACATTTTCCATTTTTTTCCATTCATGTAAGAAACCTTAGGGTTTTCTGGTTGTTAACTTTCAACTCTTTGCTTAGACACATTTGATGCTTAAATGAAACTCCAGGGTTCCCATAAACCATCAAATTTTCAGGACAGGTTGAAATACCATGTCTACTAATGAGTGTATGTGGTAGATTTGTGCCCATTTTTTTAGGGCTACTTCAGTAAGCACACCACTCTTTGTCCAACATTTACAAGAATGATTTCTTGTACACGAGCAATGGTTGGCCCTCAGCATGTGCTTCCATATTGAGCCACACGGAAAGAGAACCAAATGTCCCATGATAGTATGCACCAAAAAGATGTGCCTCCCTGGAACAACAATATGAACCAACCAGTACCCCCCAGTGCTCCCAGGGACTTAACCACCAACCAAAAAGTACACATGGAGGGACCCAGGGCTCGTCACATGAATAACAGAGGATGGCTTGGTTGGACATCAGTAAGTAGAGAGGCCCTTGGCCTGTGAAGGCTCATAGCCCCACATAGAGGAATACCAGGACAGGGAATCGGAGTGGGTCAGTTGGTAAGCAGGGGAATGGGGGATGGGATAGGATTTTTGGGAGGGGAAACCAGAAAAGGGGATAACATTTGAAATGTAATTAAAGAAAATATCTAATTAAAAAAAAGAAGAAAAAAAGATGTTCCTCCTTAGTATCTTACTCTTTAGAATTGTTTGGCTCACTGGGCAGTGGTGGCGCAGGCCTTTAATCCCAGCACTTGGGAGGCAGAGGCATGCAGATTTCTGAGTTCTGACCAAGCTAGCCTGGTCTTCAGAGTAAGTTCCAGGATAGCCAGGGCAATACAGAAAAACCCTGTCTCGAAAAAACAAAAAACGAACAACCCAATCCCCCACAACAAACAAAAAGCTAAAACAAAACAAAACAAAAAACCCCCAGAATTGATAGGTTCAATATTCAGTCTTTGGTATTTACTAGAACCTGCTTTAGGATATGTTCCAGGTCTTTGTTGAAATAAGATTCCCAAATTTAAACCAGAGTACCATGGCAGAGAGTGTATTTAGCTGACCACTGTCCTGCCTGCCACTGCAGGTCCTTGAAATGGCTAGTACCCACTCAGACTGACCCCTACATATGGGTTTTGTGTGGGGTGAAACATGACTGAATAAGAGAAGCAAAAGACAAAGGGCATGAGCCAATACTGTCCAGTGACCATCATATGACAGGGTTTGGAGCCACGCCTACCTACCACATCTGATAAAGTCACAGGAAGGGAATTCGTGCTGTGGGTGTGAGAGGGACTGACCTTGAAAAAGCCTGGATAATTTACTTGTGTTTTTACATCACAGGTTTCCGCTTTCTCTTATTGTGACAACCCCAAATGTGGATGATTAGCAGGTTCTCTTCTTCTACCTGCTGTGTTATATACCTTGGAACAGTTGGTCCAAAAGCAGGAGTCAAATACCAGAATGAGCTTAACAGTGACATGAGATTTTTGTCATTCCAGTTTATTGAATGAGTAAATTTATAGCTTTATTTGCATACAGAAAAGTGCACAGGAAGACAAGTACGTACAAAACTGTTGTGTGGCTGATCATCACTTTCAAAAAATTCAACTATCTAGAAAGAGTTACCTCCAGTTTAGCACATCTTCAGGTATTTGGAATTTTTAAAGTATGATTTCAAGTCTGTGTTTATAACAACTGAGTAGGAAGTCAGACAGGAAAATAAAAGAAACATATATCATAGATAATTAATGATTAGCGTTCAACAGAAACCCACAGGACTTCAGCGTGGATTACTTGGGGCTAATCAACAGAGGCTCACAAGGCTGGTTCCTTGTTTAAAGACTGAGCAGTCATTCTCTTCCAGCGAAAGGTAGGTAAGATTGCACTCACACCCACAAGAACCTGAGCATTTTGGGTCAAGAGATAATATTAAAAAAAAAAAAACCCTCAACATAAACTAAAGAAAACACAACTTGGCAGGAACAAACCCTTCAGCCCCGTATACCAAAAGGCCTGAAAATGAAAATCTACTGTGTATGTCTCTGAGGTTATGAGGAAAATATTGCCAGTAGATTTTAATGATAACCCCAAATATTTGTCCATAATTGTGGCTTCAGGAAAGTTTTCTGGTTACTTGGATAAAGGCCTAGTCATCCAGTAAGGAGCCTGTGGGTGTGTTTGTCACAGTCACATTTAGCTTTCAGAATACAGTCCTTTATTGCTGAGCAGAGTCCAGTTCCTATACTGTTTTAAATTGCTCGATGAAACTTCAATCTAAGAAAACAGTCCCCCAAGTCGTAGGGACGCTGAAGAGGGTGCACCTTCCAGAAGTCTACCCCTGGACTAACAGTGACTGGAGTGGGTGTATGCTTTTTGCCTCGTGAAAAATCTGTTCCTGGTAAAGAGTGGGTATTGTTTATATAAACCCAGGAGCAAAATGAATGGAAAGAGAAAGAGAGAGAAAGACAGGGAGAGATAAATTATGCTTTCCTCTCATTTAAAACAGCCAGCAAGAGATTAAAAATGGTATAGCCTAGGTCCTGGGAAAAATCACCAGAAGAAAGAAAAATTATACTTTTTTTTTAAAGTAATGCACACAATAATCATCTTTATTGAGAAAAAAAATCACATGAAATAAAATCAGGATCTTCAAGGAAAATGTAGGGCATAATGTCATCAGGGTCAAACAGCTGCAAAATGTCTGGAATGATAACAATGTGGGGTCCCGGGGAGAAACTGTTTTATTAGCTTTGAATAATCCCTTATGTTTTGAGTTAGATCTTTTTCTTCTTCAAGTCAAACAAATGTAATCAATCGCCACTTGGGGCGAGATTGGTAGATGATATAATGAGCTGAGAAACGATGTAGGTTTATGTTGCACGCCAGGAACCCCAACTGAGAGCTATGAGGATTTGGACACTTACTCAAGGCAGTGTGGTATTAAGGGTAAAGATGGCCGCACCTCTCAAGGGGAGGGTAGAATGGAGAATATTCTGGAAGGTTCGAGGGGGCTCAACAGACAAGGATTTGGTAGGGAAGCTACTTCATTTATATTGGAGCTAGAGAGTTTAGGAACTTAATTTATGTAAAGCCATAGTTTCAGTTTAGTTTTAGCCTAGACAGAAAGTGAAAGGCGTATTACAAGTACAAGAGGCCAAGACACACAGGGTAACAGGTAATACGTCAAAGCTGGAGCAAGGGTAGAGGTCAGCCCGGTGCTGGCTCTCTGCTTTGTCCTTGACCAAAGCCAGTCTTTTGCCCATCTGCATAGTCAGCATTATGGCTTCCTAGAGAAACATGGAAAATAATGGTTAGAATATTTGGGTTGAATTATCAATGTACAACACAATAAAATGTTATTTCCAGATGTTAGTGATACTATATCCTAGAACTGATCTGAAGATTGAACAAGACAGTAATATACACCAGATATGATAGCACATATGGATAACCTCAACATTCAGAAGGCCAAGGAAAGAGGAGAATGGTTCAAAGCTAGCCACAACTATATAATAAGATCAAGGCTAGCCTAAAGGATGGAGTGTGGCCCTAGGCCATCTCTATCTGTGAGGAATTATCTGGATCCAAGTAACTGGACTGGGAAGAGCCACCCTAAATATGGGACAGGAATCCTTGGGATGGGATCCCAAAGTAAAGACGTGAAAGCAAACTGAGCAGCCTTCACATCTCTTTGTTTATTGGCTGATAATGCAAGTTCCTGCTGCTATGACCTTTTTTACCCTGATGGACTTGAACCACAAGTCTTTCACTTCTTGGGTCACTTCTGTCAGGTTTTGTGTTGCAGTGACATGACAAGTATGTTCCCCTTGAACATGAATCCTTTTAAAGGCAGGTCTGGGAATTTAACTGGGAGAGGACTATATTCATGAAGCCCTGGGTTTTATCTCCAGGACTAGAGAAAACTGGGTGTGGTGGTACATGGCTGTAATCCTAGTACTTAGGAGGTGGAGGCAGGAGGATCAGAGTAAGGTCACTACAGAGAGAATTTGAGGCCAATCAAAGAAATATGAAACCTTGTCACAAAACCTCACACTAGTCAGAATGGCTAAGGTTAAAAACTCAGGAGACAGCAGGTGTTGTGAGGATATGGAGAAAGAGGAACACTCCTTCACTGCTGGTCCATTGTAAGATGGTACAACCACTATGGAAATCAGTCTGGCGGTTCCTCAGAAAACTGGACATGACACTTCTGGAGGACCCTGCTATACCTCTCCTGGGCATATACCCAGAGGATTCCCTGGCATGCAATAAAGACACATGCTCCATTATGTTCATAGCAGCCTTATTTATAATAGCAGAAGCTGGAAAGAACCCAGATGTCCCACAATGGAGGATTGGATACAGAAAATGTGGTATATTTACACAATGGAATACTACTCAGCAATTAAAAACAATGAATTAATGAAAAATGAAAAAAATAAACAAAAAAACCCCAAAAAGTTAAAAATATATGTTCTATTGAATCTATTTCCATATAGAACTGAGGTATTAACAACACAAGCTAAAAGTGTATACCTCCTTACTAGACTATTGTTTGTAAAAATTACTTTTAAAGTACTCATTATTATTAATTTACCAGAGCACTGACTTCTATATCTATTACTCTTAAATTACACATACCTAACATCTTGGCAATTCTAAAACTAAAATCTCACACTTTCCCCTCTACATCACCGTCTCTCACCATCCACCCACTGCAAGGACAACACTAAGTATATTCTTCCACTTACAGAAGCTAGGCAAAAGGATTTCCGAAAGGGCTCCTGTGGGCATCAGAAGATGCAGGCTGAGAAACCACCTAGGAGTTGAAGCCAACACAACAAACACTGTTATAGCCATAGCAATAACACATTACACAACCTCAGCTTCCTTTAAGCATCAGTTAGATGGTAAGCCAATCAGACAATGTTCAAAGTCAAGGCAGGGGAGAATTTAATTTGTCTTCTTCAACTTGGAAGAATTGTTTTTGATGAATGATCAATGGGAGATTAAGAATTTTAATCTTCAAAGTTTCTCAAGAGACTATTTTGATTCAGCTTCTCTCATCAATGTTTTCCTAAGACAGATTAAATGAAGCACATAGGAGGGATTTTGATTGTATTATTCCTCAAGTTTGGGGATGACAGTGCCTGTGAAACGTAATCTCACCCCAGCTTGATGGGATGTTTATACTGTGAAGTTTCCTAAGAATGTCACGGCCAAATAGGCATTCTCATCAAAGAGTTAATGTACGTGGCATGTGCTTCTAGGATTTGCTACTTACGGAGGCGTTTGATGAGCTGAACCCTTTGGAGAAAGGGTTCTCATGTGAGTTGTCAGCAGACTTGGTACCCGAGAGGACACCTTGTCTGGGGGCTGGCTTTGGTGGTTCTGGAAGGCAAAGAACCCAAGTCATTAGTAGACAAGTTTTGCTCATACACAGCCCATGCTCCCTGGCTGGCTTAGCTTTGAAACTTAGTTCTTTACACCAGTGAGCTAGAAATCACCACATATACCAGGACTCTCTCTATTCATCCCAGAACAGAAAGCTACATATGTATACTATCTGAAGCAGAAGACACAACTCCCTTCCTTACAGCCATGATATATGGGTTAATCATTCAGCTCTACAAAAGTCACAATCCACGTTTCTATGGCTCTTGGAGGCCCTCTTGAGAACAGTCACTAGAGCATTGGGCCAGTCCCTGGGATTGGCTGAGGTAAAGGGCTCTAAGGTGAAAGGTCAAGTTACTTCCGCAGCCCTGAGTGCCAGAGGAAGCAGGAGGTAGACTATTGAAAAAACTTTCCTCTGAGCTCTGGATGGGTCTGTATGTTGGCAGGTAATTGAGCCAACTTACCATTAATCTTGCTCAACAGCTGATTGGCATCAAAATCATCATGGTCTACATGCTCCTGAGGAATGCCAACTTTATTGTTGAAGTAACTGGAGAAGGCGCTTGAAGTCCCAGAGGGAGGCGTCTCTCCCTTCCTTGAGGGTACAAGAGGTGGCTGCCGCAGCTGCAAGTCCTTAAACATTTCTTTCACTTCCTTGACCTCTTTATCCCCAAGGGGGTCTAAGCCAGTGAAAGCATCACTGGGAATGTCCTTTACTGGGCCATTTCGGGGTGGTGGTTGAGGAGGTGTGGCCAGAACAGAGGACATCATAGGTTGAGGAGAGGACTGGGTGGACATGGTGGGAGGTGGAAAGATAGTATTACTCTGAAAAGGATTCCCCAGAGGGCTTGTGGATGACCAAGTGTTGGGTGCCACAGATGTGGTAGGACACCAAACTGCAGGGGTGGGAGGGGAAGCTGGGCTTGCGAATGATGGAGGCTGATTCCAGACTTGGACTGCTGGGGTTGTACCAAAAACGAGTGGCTGACCAAAACCCTGGGGCTGGCCAGTTATTATGGCTCCTGGTACCACAGTTGTCGAAGGACTGTAGACAACAGGTGTCCAAGGTCCTGCTTGGGGGGGTGTTACTGGGACAGTACCTGAAGGAAGAGGGAGAAAGAAGTTATCAGGAGACAAGCTTGAGGAGGATTCTTTTATTTTATTTTTACGACAATGACGACGACAGCTCATTGCATGAAATAATGGGCTTAATTGTGGGCATTTTCAAACATCTATATAACGTGCTTTGACTGTATTCATCCTTTGACATGGGTTCTTAAAGTTTAAAAAGCATGGCTTTCTGGACGTATTTGTAGAGCACTCCCAAGGCAAAATACTTTATGACATTTTGAAGCTGGCTCAGAAATAGTGGCTCTAAGACATTTAAACGACTCAGAAGCTTAGCTCATTTGGCACTGTCTAGCTAGCCTTCAAATGCTGGGTCCATATTCTTTCTACCACACCTTTTACTTTACTTCTTAACAAGAGGAATACACCCAATAAGATCCTAATCATGAAAACCAAAAACATTTATCAAACATGTATTGATGTACCCTGAATAGAATTTGCCAATAGCAAGAAGGGATTTGTCAAGTGGACAGATTTAAATATGCAAATTACAATGAATATTAAGTAGTTGATTAAGATAACCGGCTGTGTCCAGTCATTATTTTGTGTTTGCATTTAATGGTTGGTTCCTGGTGAGCACTTATGGAAACCAGCTGTCATGAATGGACATGGGACCTCAAAAAGTCTCTCCTGTTTCAAAGTCTCCCTGATTTTTGAACCCTGCCAGAGTTGATGGAGCGATATAAAGGGAAGATAAAATTATGTTGAGGCTGACATAGTTATAGACTTTTACATACAGAAATGACGGAAAGGCTATTATCCTGGGAAGCCTGCTGCAAATAAAAGTGCTTCCTGCCATGTGTCACTCATTGTGCTTTGCCAGAAGTCAGGGAAGAGCAGCTATAAGAAATGTGGAGGAGATAAAGCAGCATAAAGCAGAGCCTCTCCCTGGGGAGCAGTGACCTGAGTCAGGGAATGAATATTATCTCCAGGGTCTGCCTCCCTGTCTTGTGTTCTTCGGGATGTAGGTACCTCATGACAACCCAGGCCTGTCCGACCTCTGTTCTCTAGACAGATTCACATCCCGCATCCTGCTGTAACACAGGACATTCTCTCTGTTCTTCCCGTCTGCGTTAATGAATCAGAGAAAACCACCGTGGAGCAAGACCAACGCGGAAAGCATCCCACAGAGCACAGTCCTGCCTCATCCTCAACCGCGGATGCTGCTGTTCTGCTCGTGAAAGCTTCTTGTTCTGAGAGTGAGAGCACTGCATTCATTTTTAACTGCTTCCATCAAGAAAAGGCTTCAAATCGGGGACAGGAAAGAATGGCTGTTGTGGGTTTGCTTTTTCTTTTCAGAATGAGAACTTTAAAAGTGGGATTCAGGGGCTGCTCTAGGGATCTCACTCTTAATCTTTTTGGCATTTGATTCTTCCATGAATGCTGGCATCAGGCTAGAAACACATTTGCTCCGTTCACATAGAAGCACCACCTCACTCAATCAACATGACTGTTGTCTCAGTGAGGGAACTAAGAACATAATCAGATCAGGAAGCTAGCAGTCCAAGCCTAGACGGGCAAACCCACACACACAGCACCTTATTCTCCCATTCTGACCTCTTCACAGCAAGGCACAAGCATAACTACTATGCAGTGATAAGCTCATCCACATACTAACTTCATAGACACAGAAGCCAGGGCTTGCTTGCATTCCAGAAGAGTCAGAAAGACCAAGACATGGCCTGTCTTAGATTTTCTACTATAAGCCTTAAAAGTGGGTTTAATTTTAACAAAATTATTGACAATGTTTCAAAATAAATTAATATTGTGAATGGAAGGAAGGGTCATTTACTAATCATTTCAGCCATTTAGATGTAAATAAATAAACTGGGAGGTAGTGGCTCATACCCTTAGTCCAAGTGCTTAGAAGGTAGAGGCAGGTGGATCTCTGGGAGTTTTGAGGCCATCCTGGTCCACAGAGTGAGTTCCAGGATGCCAGTGCTACACAGAGAAACCCTGTCTGAAATAAATAAATAAATAAATAAATAAGAGGAAGTATCCGTTTATCACCCTTCATCCTGAACTACTTGCCTTTCCTTGTGAAACTGCTTAAGTTTAGCCATAGAGAGTATCAATGGGAGTGCCATTCTGACTAAAGAACAATATTACAATATTTGCCAGGAAGTAAGCACTTGGCAAGTCTGCATTTGTGCCAGCCTTCATTCCTATCTCCCAGATGCAACCCATTGTGCTTCTAAGACATTTATGGCCCAGCTAGAGAAAGTACGGGCAAGGACTGAGGAAAAATGAGAGTATGGGCATAAAGCATTAATTTTACTACCTTCCGAAGCTAGATCCAAACACAGGGTACAAGTCAGAGCCGAGGGCTCAGCTTCCTGTAAGCCTTTTACCCACCCCCAAGATCTCCAGAGGAGACAGTTCCCCAGCTGGGTCCAGCGGAAGCCAGACCTACAACCTTCCATGGTTTGGCTGAGGATCACTGCCAATGGACAGGGGCTACACTGTGGGGCTCAGTTTGAGCTCCATGTCCAAACTTGGAAGAATCATCAGTATTCTGCAGTTGTATACCCCAAGGCCTCAACAGGGGCACCTCGCCAAAAAGCTTCACTTCGTCTGAATAAATTAACAGTTATAAGGTCCAGCTGTATCTTCAGGCTGACTTGTTAAATATTGGCTCTAAGAATTCTTCAAGGCATTGCCATTAGATTACAGAGCCCCGGGATATGATCTAGTCACAGGCGCTGAATGCAAGTCCTCTTGCCTTTCTATGGAGTAAAGACACTAGCTGTTTCACCATGGGTATGGGGAAAAGAACAATGTCCAAAGGGAGACCTCCAAAGGGTACAAAGCATTTAAAGAGTCTCTTGGTGCTGTAGCATCCAGCAGAAGCCTGGAATCTACTGGCTTCTCATACTCACCTGGATTTCAGTCACTCAGCAGGAGTAACATCTCCTCATCCCTACTCCTAGCATGTTTAGACGGACATCATGGTGGACACAAGCTGCTCTCCTTTGCAAAAAAATGGCAAAGGAGAGAACAAAAGAAAGAGGAAGAAAAAAATACATCGCGGTGGCTGATTATGTAGAACATATGTAAAGCCATGATCACCATTCCAATTTTACCAAAGGGTCAGAGAGTCCTTCTTGATTCATGGTCCCCCACTTCCCAAGTCGGATCCTGTTTGAGGTTGCACAGGTGCCAAGGAACAAGCAGACAAAGGGAATCCCCAGCAGGATGGCAAAGACTATTGCTAGGGTTTCTGAAACTGAACTATGGAGCCTGAAAAGAGCCAAAGGCTGTGGAGAAAGAGTAACAGGACCAGCCTTCAATCAATGTCCCTTCATCAGTATCTGTGGCAGAGGCTCAGTGGATCTGGCAAGCCAGAAATACATCTTAAACCCAGCACATGCCACTGTCTAATAAAACTCCATCCATGCTCCTTCTAGAGTCAGCTTTTTTTTTTTTGTAGTAATTTACCTTCTATTTCTACTTAGACGCTCTTCTAGAAAAAATATTGATTATGAGTTGCTAAGATATAAGCACTCAAAGCCAGATAGGCTTACTCAGACCTAGGTGGGGGAGCAGAGCCCAGAAGTCAGGCAGAGTTTTTCTTTATGACTTAGCCTTGTTTCAAGCTTAACCGATACCCACTCTGGGGCTTATAAGGGGGGTCTGAGAGGAGATAGACCTCTATCTATCATCCCAAATGGCATAGAAAGTATGCATCCTCCTAGGTGTGCTACTCAGACAGTCCCCAAGGCTCCCTCCATTTAGCTCCTTTTAACCACTGAAGCCAGTAAGACTTCAGAATCCTTTGCAAAGCCGTTCCGGGACAAGCATTACTGAAAATGGACTTGCGGTCTCAGAGAGCTGACAGGGGTGTGAGGGGTGCTGCTTGACATCTACCCTTTGTGCCCACCAACACAGTAAGTGCGCCTTCCTCCCCCACATCATCACTATGGGTGGTGGTAGCAGTATCACATTTAATTCCAACTCTCGCAACTTACCTAGACCTACAAGGGGCCCCATTGGGGCAGGAGCGCTGCCTTTGAAGAGATCCAGAAAGTTCGACTGTGGGACTGAAGGTTGTCCTGTGGGAGACATCTGGCCTGGAGGTTCTGAGGCAAAGATGTCTGAAGCAAGCAAGTCATTTGCTGAAGACTGACAAAAATGGAGATGGAGCGAGAAGGGTTATTCAGCAAGGAGGAAAACACAGCTTCCGTCTGTCTCCTACTGTTCACCCAAAGCTAACAACCATGGAAAGGAAAACCTACTATTACTGGTGAGTGGTTACCTCTATCAAAGTAAATAACAGACCAAAGGTGAGGTGGGGGTCGGGGGCGACAGGGAGAAGACACATGACCGCAGGGGATAGACTAGTAGAAACCACCTTGGACTTGCAAAATGAAATCTACTGTTCTCATTTTATCCTTTTTGTGTCTGTCTGGTCTCCGTATTGGCTAAAACTTGAAGCTGGGGAAGAAAGGGTAAGATAAACTTCCTAAGTCATTGCAATCGTTCCGTTTTGTATCGGTTTCCATGGAGATGACACTACCTTCATCATTAGATCAATCTGCACATCCCTATGAGCGCTTTAAAAAAAATCTCCTACAGACGCTGCACTTGGAGTCACTTCCGAATGAAGTTGGCAATAGTGGTCGTGAGAGTTTCCAAGTCAATGGGTTACTCAATCGACATTTACGTTTAAAAGAGGAGACAGACTTGAGAATTTTACACCACCACCATGGATGCCAGTGACGAGGGGTGTGCAGGACGTGTCGTTAGTGTGCGGACAAGGGACAAGGCAATCACAAGAACTCTCGCCCTCCCGTCCCAAAACGTGACAATTAAACTTACCAGAGGAACAGAAGCATAGCAGCATTAACAATGGAAAAAAAAAACAACTTGTGTTTAGTTTAGTATTAAGTGGCAAGGCATGCAAACGGAAAGCAGATATGGCAAACACTGCTGGGAAGCTAAGGAAGGATGTTGGCTAGAGGGGCATATTCCTGAAGGATCGCTGTGTCTCATCCCACCTTCTACTTCACAGCCACACAAGAAACTAAAAAAGCAGCAAGGAGGAGAGCTTGCGTCACACCACCCTTTGGTACCGAGCATGCACTCTGCTAATGGATATGCGGAAAAGACAATTCACCTTAGCAGTCCTTCTGCCTCTTCCTGGTTTGGTACTTTGTGGAGGTGGGATAATGGCTATGGAGTCATGTGCTGAGGACTGGACAGAGCTTTCCAAGTCCTGCTTGACGCCATTCGGTACCGATAGTCCTTTGGGAGGGCTTCCCACAAAAGGATTCGGGGAAGATTTGATATGGAAGCCGTTCTGTTCTCTTTCAGATACCCCATTTTGAGTTCTCACTGCTTGCTGCATTTGCGAACTTGGATAGGGCCATGGGACTCCCTGAGCTTCCTGTTTGCCAGTCCGGTTAGAGATCTGGTCAAATTGCTGACCAAAGTAATCAGTATCACCGTTCAGGGGCCCTTTACTCTGTGGAGTAGGCAAGCTACTCGGATTCGCTTTCTTCTGATCTGGAGATGTGAGAGAATCGAACGAAGAGGGTGCCGATTGGTCTGGCTGTGCAAAAGGATCATCACGGAAAGGATCAGGATTAGGGGTGGGAAAGAAGTTGAGATTGGCAGAAAAGGCATTTTCAGGCAAGAAGGGTGCCTGAGGCTTTGGTCGAGGGAGAGAACAGGAGGTGACTCCATTTGTTAAGAATGGATTTTCTCTTAAAGAGTTCTGATTGGTGTCGATTTCAGAGTTTAGATCCACTAACAGGATATCTTTGCTTTCCTAGCACATTTGGGGGAAAAAAGAGAGAGAAAGAAAGAGAAAGTGTTAGTCCATGTTATAATCCAAATGAGAAAACTACATCAAAATGACAAGGATTTCTAGGATTCCTATTAGAACTTGAGACTATTACCATCTCCCATCAACCTCCTACATATTTACTAGCTATGAGTTAGTTCCTCACCAGGCTTGTGAGCTGTAAATTTCCATGGGGTCTGTCTTTCCTTTGGTGAAATCATGTTAAATTCCTAAAAGCCCAACACCTTCAAACGGGTTGGGTTCATTATCTGCATTGGTCCAACTGATTTAAATTTATCTTTGATTTAATTAAAATTTACTCTAAATGGTCTGAATATTCTGTTTGAACATATGAACTGACTTCAGAAACCTGGTTCAGCTTCCTACCTGAGAAACACAGTCCACAGTCCTTTGAGTTGTGGAAGTCTCTAACTAATTACTTCTTTCAAGGAACAAATTAAATGGTTAATACTCAAATGTTCATCACGTGTGTATGTGTATAGTGCCTGGAATTGAACCCAGGGCTTTGATTATGCTAAGTAAACATTCTACCACTGAATTATATTTTACAGCTCTAGATTTCATGGTTATGGTTGGGTTGAAGTTATCTCTTTCCTTTCTCTGGGGGAAAACAAGATTCTCCCTTTTCATCTTGATCTGTAGGTCTGACTCTTTGAATAGACAAAGACCTTACTAAAGTACTAGCCAAGCGGGACCTCTCATGTTTACCATTCTCATCCAATCTTGGACATACCTGTCATGTGTGTTCTTCTGAACAAGACAGTCAAAATAGGGATGGCATCTAATCAATCACACCCTAACCTCACATTATTACAGACATATATTACATACATAACCTACATATTTTTGCATAGTTCCTGGTTCCTCCGTTGTAGCAGTGGTCTCACCTATTTAGCATTAAAATCAGCTAATAACTAAGAAAAAAATATGGGTTTAGGGTGGAATCTTCAAAATATGCAAAACACATAACTGTACTAATCCCATTTCTTCTCTGTTATATGAGGAAAAATATAGATGTTAATTGTTTGGTTTCTTCATTTGTCTTATGAAAATTGTTACCATCAAAGCTACCAATTGAATTGATTTGACATGTTTTTATTCCAATTCATAACTAATTATGACTTACCCTAGGAAAGACCTTTTCAACTGACTTTGATCCATTAAATACTTAATTATGTCAGCCATAGATTATAAGCAATAAACAGTGTCTGGCTGGAAAGGAAGCTTATGTAGACATCTAGCATTAACCTGGGTGGAGTACTATTTTGATCTCTGGGACAAACACAACTTAAAAGAAATCACAACTTTTTAAACTAATGAGGACAAAAAGGAGTTCAAATGTCTCTGTCTGTTAAACAAAGAAAATGTTCCATTTCTCTTTTGTGACCATATAAGAGGCAACAAAATCAGGCCCAAACTATAGTCTCTCTTTTTAATCAATTTGGCTTTTTTAACTGGAAAATATAAAATCAAATTTTCTCTTTTCTTTTTCTTTTCTTTTTTTTTAAGGCTGGTTTTCATTTTACAACTAGAAGTATTCATCACAAGAAAGAGCTTAAATTTAAAAGCTTTTAATCAAACAAATGAATGGGAGACTTCTTAATGAGGGGATCTTTAAGCAATCAAAAGGTGGGGGTAAGATCCATTCAGGGAGCTTGATTTCAGAGTTTATTTGTTTTGAGCCACCTCTCAGCATAGTTGGGTGTTCACAGCTGGCAGAGTTCTCCTTTCCAGACACTTCAGAAGAAGTTCTTAAGACACCAAACAGGAGCCAATGTTAGACTTCTGAATAGTCACCCTACAAGCAAAATGTATATAAGGCTCTCCTCAGGTTAGGTCTGTTGTTGGTCCAAGTTTAAGAGTCTAAAAGACTAGATAGAGTGGATGGCCAGAAGACCCTTTATCTGCGCCTGAGGTCAGAGCTTCATCAGCGCTTTGTTGGACTGTCGGAACCTTCGGCATTCTTGCCTACCACTGAGCACCTTCAGACAGCTGTGAAAGCGAATCAAGTCACTTCAGCAAGGGGGTGAGAAGGGGGTAGCTAGCTTCCCAGCAATGGTTATTAACCCAGGCCTCAACCCACTGTTGGCTTCCTGCTATTCCTTATGTGCATTAAAATCATCTACTTCACATTGGTTTTCAGACTGCTGCATGGCAGGACCTCACCTGCTTTTACCTTAGACACTACATTGTGTCCTGTATGCTTCAATCACCCGGCTCAAATTCAGATTTTTCTTTATTCTTTTCTTATTGATACTTCTGTTTCTGTTATACCTGTGTCTACCCTGTATCATGTTATGATGGCTATACACATACATATAGATTTACTATTTAAATTTTACCCTAATCTAATCCTCTCATGTCATGCTTAATCTCTGTGATGCTGGATCATTTCCTGTAGTCTTTGAAGTGGTCTGGTTTTTAAAGTTCAAGATCACTCACCTCCTCCATTTCTGTTTTCTCTCCTTTTTGCTTGACCTGTCTTTGTGTCTCTGTGTCTTCTTTCCTCCCTTCCCTTTCTCTTTATTTCTTAAACAGTGTGAAAGATGATGCTTCTATCATTTTACAAAAAAGTTATGTTCTAAGGGATGCCAACACATTATTTGAAGTGCGTAAAAGTTCTGTTCACCAATTTGGGAGAAGCTACAGCCACTTGGAATAACTAAGGAAGTCTAAGTAATTTAGACTTTTCCCCCTACAATTCACATTTTCCAGAGCAGTTGCTATAAGAATTGAAAAAAAAATCTAGAGTATGCTAGTTTTACTACTCAAAGAAACATCTATTTTGTGACCTCTGAATTTGGAGTCAAAGTGAAAGAACATGTTGCCAAAATCTAACCAGCACACAATTAGCCCTGTTAGCTTAAAACAACAACAACAACAACAACAGCAACAACAACTTACCAGATATTACCTACTTTGATTAACTGTATTATTTTTTAAACTAAAACTTGAATTTCTACAAATTAAAAACATTTTTAGTTTGCAAGGAATGGAATATAAAAATAAGGCTCCTCCCAGCTGTTTTTCACTACTGGAATGCTTCAGAAGTACACAAAAGCCAATTAAGCAGTCAGCGCCTTCTTGCTTCTTCCTCTGAAATTCCACTCATGTCTTGAGAACCTTCCTCTCCCTTGGAGTGCTTGTTTCAGAGTGACATTTAGGAAGTAGACTCCCACAGATATCGATTTCCTTCAAGAAAGGAGCTACTAATAAAGAATGCCAAGACTGCTGAAGAATCTGAAAGAGCTCAGAACTACAATGGTCCTTCTGGTATCATCAGCTAACCTAACATGTCAAAAATCTTACCCTGCAAACAGTTACGAAGCATTATGAAAAATGAAAGTCCCCGTGGACAAGTGAGTAAGGAAGGACTCACTATTTGTAAGACTATCCAGTAGTTCTAACTCCTCTATTGTAGGCTCTATAAGGACTTTGAGATGGCACCACACAGGTATACATAGTAGAATGTACACAGTCCATGCTTGAGATGTGGGGTTTGCAGCACTCTGGGAAGAGAGGATCTTTCCCAGTCTCTCTCTGACTCACTTCAGTTCCTGAAATCTTTTGCAATCATGAAGACTTACTCGATAATTTCTTAATGTGGGAAGTCTTAGCCAGCCATATCTCCCATTATTGTATAGATACTAATCCTCTCCCCCATTATTGTATATGTACTAACTCTCTGATCATGTAGTTATTGCCTTGTCAACCTTGAGGCTCAAGTCTAGGAACTCCCTTCTTTGGAATCAGTATCCGAATCTGCACTCTGGGTGAACATACTGAAATTAGCATAATTTAGTTGACCCTGTCACTAGCGAGCTCCCTGTTAGCCAGAATGGTTGATGATGAGACCAGTGTGTATCTTGATTGCTGCTATGCCTTGCCAAAGCAGGTGCTCAGGAAACTAGGAAATAAATAGTAGAAGCTGATGGAAGTCATTCAAAGACATGAATATTTCTGTCTGAGGTCTGTCTTATAGAAGATCTGAAGAATAAGTCACAGATTCATCGATAAGTAGGTTTGCTATATCATAATTCTCTATAATAATGGGCAATTTTCTAAAACAAAGAGACTTTTGTTAGTCATCAAATGAATCTTAGTTAACTATTAATGTCAAACTCATGCTGCTGAGTTGGAAAAAAAGAAAAACAGAAAAAAAAAATGAAGAAGCTAAGGCAGTTTAGGATTTATCTTTTAACAAGTATACCTTCTGCAAATTGACTTATGCCAAGAATTACAATTCAGCTCCTCCTTCTGATCCCAAGTTATTACCAAGAAGGATTATATTGACTGCATAGTAGCACAGATTTAACCTCTGTGTTATACTAATATACCTGAATTAGTAATATAATAGTAGGTTCCTATGGTCACTTAAGATTCAAATTATTTTCCTAGTAATCACTTCTATTTCATGAGGAAAAATCAAGACATTCCAAGTTTTCATGAAATGTTCAAGCTCTCTGGTTCATTGTAAATTTGGAGTATAGATGTTATTTCAATTACATTGCAAATTTAAAAATGAGACACTTACTGTTGGACTATTTAGGTCAGGAGGTGTAGACATGTCCCCAAACAAATCCATCTGGTCAACACCCTTAAAAAAGTATTTGGATTAGATTCAGATGTGTCTACTAAAAAACGATTACTTTGTCTATCAATGTAATTGTTTGTGTCCTAAAATATAGAAAATAGTTGTCATGATTGGATTGTAGTTGATTTCATACATATTTGATATTAAGCTACTTATGTCAGGAAGTGTAGGCTTGTTCCCAAGCATATATCTCTGCTCAACACCTTAAAATACTACATTAGATTCTGGTGACCTACTGGGAATACTATGTTGTAGATTAATATAGATATTACATGAAAACAGCATCCCAATTGAACTTTCCTATGGATTCAATATAGGTCCAGTATTAGCAACATCTACAGGAGGTAGAAACCCATGTGCAAATGCGTAAGAGTCACAAAACATCCCAAACATACCAGTTTCAGTTTGTTAGCTTGATCATCAAGGGTCATTAGAGCCTCACTCCCATTCTGAAAATAAAAGGCAAATATTAAAGGGTTTAGTTGATGAAGTAGCCCCATTGAATCTATTTCCCCGCCTGATTACCCCCATTAAGCTGTTACAACTTGGTCTCTAATACTGTAACTATTTATCTTCTGTGAAAAGACTGGCCCCTAGCCCAGAGGATTAAGTCATGAGGGAAAAGTGCTCTTGTGGATAGCAAATATGGCGTCTACACATCATACTCATTACAAGAAGTAAGGAGCAGTTTACCTCTTCTGCTTTGTTGGCTTCTTCAACCTAAAAGGAAAGATGCAGATTCAATGAGCTTGGGAAGATAGTTGATAGAGAAACAAACACATCTTTATTCATAGGTAAAAGGAAGAAAATCTTGTCTATTTTACTCTGTGTTCCCCCTCCCCCTTTCACATAGATACTGGATTTGAACACTTTCTAAAATTAAGCTAGGTTGCTGTGGTGGTTTGAATAGGAATGGCTCCTATAGACTCATATGTATGAATGCTTGACACATAAGAGTAGCACTATTAGTAGGTGTGGCCTGTTGGAGCAGTTATGGTCTTCTTAGAAGAAGTTTGTCATTGGAGGTGAGCTTTGAGGCCTCAGATGCTCAAGTCTGGCCAGTGTGACAGTCTCCTGCTGCTGCCTGCCAATCAAGATGGCTCCTCCAGCACCATGTCTGCCTGCACGGCACTATGTTTCCTGCCGTGATGTTAATGGACTAAACCTCTAAGACTCTAAGTCAGCCCCAATTAATTTTTTTTATGAGTTGCAGTGCTTCACAGCAATAGAAATCCTAACTAAGACAGTCGCTCTGTCAAGTCCTGAAACTGCTCCAAATGTTGTAAGGAGTCAGAGACAGCAGATCAGATGTTCCTAACACAAAATCCTACCATGTCCACTAAACATGGCCCTGCATATAGTTTTCAATCCAGCAGAGAGTCTATCAAACAGTACTTGCCTTTTTCTTATCTTCTTCCTTTTTCTTTACATTATAGATAACTTGAAAAAGGTCTTTAAGATCGACGACTAATGGTTCAGCCTGAAACAGAAAGCATTAACAACATTTTTTTTTCCCTGAGACAGGGTTTCTCTGTATAGCCCTGGCTGTCCTGGAACTCACTCTGTAGACCAGGCTGGCCTCAAACTCAGAAATCCTCCTGCCTCTGCCCCCGATCCCAGTGCTGGGATTACAGGTGTGCGCCACCACTGCCTGGCAACATTTAGTTTTCATCGTCTTTCCTTGCCTATATTCAGTTCATATATATAAATATATATGTGTATATATATTTACATTTATACTTATATATATGCATATATATTTATATTTATAAGTAATTTCTACATCCCTTCCCTGATTTACAGAGGACTACCATCCTCGGATAACGAAAGGACACAGGGTTAATAAGTGTTTCATTAATGTTAAAAACATAGCTCCTACAATAAAATTTTTCAAGTATTCAGACGAAACAAGACGTACCATGTTGATTTTTAAAGCTTCTTTAAGGTTTCTGGGAATAATTCAATACTGTTCTTAATTCATTGGTAGCATTAATAGAAAGTCTATACTCACAACTCTTTTGCCACACACGAGTATCAGTAACATTTTAAATAGATTCTTAGACAAACATCATTCTCTGAATTATAATTGACCTAAAGATCTAGTGTTGGTCTGATGAATTATTTCCAGTATATGTCATTAAATAACAAACACTTGTATTCTCAACAGAGGACCAGTTCCTAGGTGTAGTAGGTTTTAGAGCTTACCTGTTGCCCTGTTTTTATGGCAAAAAATTGATGCTGGCCTTCTCCTCCACAGACATAACCAAATGCTCTGTTGTCTGTCACATCACGAGCAATGAAGGAAATCTTATTTACTGGATGTTCATGCTCAATTACCTTAAAAGGGAACGTAAAAGAACAACACTGAGACGTAAAGAATGGACTTGTTGGCCATCACAGCTGGCTGTCAGCAACAAATGTGAAGGGAAATACAAAGAGCTTAAATGTCTTTTGAAGAAAGACATTTTAGTCTTTGGTTCAAGACTACATCTAGATTCTTTTTTTTTTTTTTTTTTTTTGCTAAAAGAAAGGATAAATAGAAAGCAAAAGGAGAAAAACATACTTTCTACTTCTCTCTCTCTCTCTCTCTCTCTCTCTCTCTCTCTCTCTCCCACCCCAAAAGATAAAATGCAAGCCACAAGGGAGGACTGAGGGGAGCTTCAATCGTTTGTGAAGTTAAGGGGGAGCAGGCAACCCTTGAACCAACCCAAGTTGAGCTGGGTGTGATGTGGCCTTTATAGTCCCTGGGAATTTTAGGCAGGGCATTATTATACCTTATCACTCCAAGACCAACTCAGGCAACACAACAAGATAGTATCTCAAAACCAGCTGACCAGCTGCACAACCAACTGAGTGAGCAAACACCTGTATCAGAGCCACTCCCCGCAATACAAGAATGACAAGAAGAAAAACCAAAATAAAACAAAATTTCAGGAGGCCTATCTTTCTGAGCAAATCACAAAGTGAACAGCTTAACTAAGCCGGTGGATTGTCCATAGGGACTTAGACAACAACCAAAGACCCTTCCTGTGTTTTCAGTAAAATGGCGGAACCCAGTAAATCCTAGAGGCAGGAAAGGCCATAAGCACATTTAGCCCGTCCTAGAAGGACCTTGTTCTAAGAAGTCAAAGGTGACAGATACTCTTTTGGTTTATTTCCTCTCTCCCCCAAGCACCCTTTCTCTTGATCCTTTTCAGCCCACATCAGAGTTTAACTATTCAAAGATATCTGTAGGTGGCAAAATGTGTCTTGAATTTTATTTCCAAATGCCTACAATCACTGAAAAGGTAGTCATGTGATACTTCTCAAGTGTTGAGTTCCATTTGACAGCTACACTTTAGCCTACAAGACATTTAGAGCTGTCAAAAGAAGATTTTTTTGCAAAGCAAAATCATGTTATATGGTTTCTTATAGGTGTTATTAATCTATATTTATCATTTTATGTATATATTAAAACTAACTTGCTAAAAGGGTTCATATTTGAAGAAGAAAGGAATAATGCTTATGAGAGAAGCCTATTTCCATTCTCTGGAGGACTTGAGATAGAAAGTTATCAAGGGCTGAAGGATATTGATAAGGATAATGATACCTGAGAACTTAAGGACCAGCAAGCTGAACGGACAGTTACAATGGCAGTCTGGCCCTAAGTCTTACAGACATGTTGCATATTAGATAATGGGTAACAGGGCTGGAGAGATGGCTCAGTGGTTAAGAGCATTGACTGCTCTTCTGAAGGTCCTGAGTTCGATTCCCAGCAACCACATGGTGGTTCACAAACATCTGTAAAGGGATCCAGTGTCTTTTTCTGGTGTGTAGATAATGGGTAACCCTCAGAAGGGTTGGAAAGGCATCTTGTCATAGTCTTGCGATGTATAGCAGAGTTAGCAATGACATTTATTCTATAGAACATCTACCATGTTCTATAGAATAAAGGAAAAGTGCCACCGAAGATTTGAAATACTATAGCTTTTGTGTACTGATCAGAGTAAAGTTAACAAACTAAGAAGAAGCAACACCGATTCAGTGATAGAACAATAGCTACCACAAATGGAAAAGAAATAAAGAAAAAACCCTAAACAGCCAGCCAAGAAAGCTACATCTGCAGGTTGGGAAGGACAGGAGAAAGAGAGATGAAAAATCTTCTAGAGGTTTTGAACTAGCTGCCAAATTCATGTGTGATCAACATATTAAAATAAGCTAGGTATTAAGATCAACTTAGTGTAGTCTGAAGTTCAAAACAAATACCATGCAACAGAGGTAGCACCTGTGATTAGAGTCTCATTCATGTCTCTCATAGGAAATGAAGTTCAAAATAGGATACCTTGCCTCCTCTGTTTTTATTGTCTATTTTGGAGTAGTGCGTGGTGTTTTTCTTTTCAATACTTTGAGGAAGAAAAGGAAATTTCTTACTGGAAATCAATGATGGTCAGACTCAGGTGGTCACCCATTGCGAGCAAGCACACATTCTTACCCCAGTTTTCTCGTCAATAATTTTTATGCCAGACAGGGAAATGTTGACCCAGATTCTTTGCTTGTGTTGTCCCTGAGAGCGACCAGCTGCTGCCATTCCCTGGTGAGATTGAAAAAGTAAAAGAAATGTATTTTAAAGTATTCTGTAATAACTCTGATGACAGAACTTAGAAAGACAAACTGCTCTGCTTTCAGCTTGGACGGCATCTGTGAAAGGAGCAAGCACCTTATTGGATGGTGTAGAAGATATATAGATTTCTTCTAGGGAATAGGAATGTAGGGCTGGAGAGATGGCTCAGTGGTTAAGAGCACTGACTGCTGTTACAAAGGTCCTGAGTTCAATCCCAGCACCTACATGGTGGCTTACAACCACCTGTAAAGGGATCTTCTGGTGTGTCTGAAGACAGCTACAGTATACTCATATACATAAAATAAATCAATCTTAAAGGAAAGAAAGAAAAGGGGCTGGAGAGATGGCTCAGAGGTTAAGAGCACTGTCTGCTCTTCCAGAGGTCCTGAGTTCAAATCCCAGCAACCACATGGTGACTTACAACCATCTGTAATGGGATCTGATACCCTCTTCTGGTGTGTCTGAAGACAGTCACAGTGTACTTACATAAAATAAATTAATATCTTTTTTAAAAGATGCCATTTTAAGGAATGTAGCTCAGTGAAACTGTGCTTGCCTAATATGTATGCACTCAAAAATTTAATATCTCTAACACACACACAAACACACACACTGACACTGGCTCACCTAAACCTTGTACTGTTTAATTAGGTTCACATGGTAGCATAGCACAGAACTTGAAATCCTGAAGCACTGGGCCTGGAGAGATGGCTTGAGTTGGTAAAGCATTGTCACACAAGCAAGAGCACTCAAGTGTGATCTCCCAAGAACCCACATTAAAAAGTTGCATGCTGTGTTATACACAAGGAATCTCAGGGCTGGGGAGGTGGTATGCCCAGACCTTGCTGGGCAGCCAGTTCAATCAAAGTTAAATGGGAAGCTTTGAGTTCCATGAGATACTCTGTGTCAAAGAGTAAGGTAAAGGAAAATTAAGGCGGGGATTCATTGCCAACCTGTCCATACTCAGGTGCACACATGCACAAGAATAAATTCACGAGTAGACACCTCTATTTTATCTAAATACTTTCTCAGTCAATAGGCACTCTGTGACTTCTTTTTAATTTTTTATGTAGTTTTTATTGCTTTGGAATATGTATATGTGTGTGCTATACATGTGAGTGGAGGTCAGGGAATGATACTACATATCTTTCCTGATTGCTCTCTCCTTTCTACACTGAGGTAGGGTCTCTCATTTGAGCACACAGCTCACTGATTCTCTGGTCTAATCCAGCTTCTCACAGGGATACTGTCTCTGTCTCTAGATACTGGGATGTAGATGGGCTGCCACATTTGCATGGGTGCTGGCAATCTAAAACCTTGTCTTTACTCCTGGAAGGCAAGTGCCTTCCTTATCCATGGTGTCAGCATCTTAGGCCCTAGGCTGTGTCTTCCATGCAGAAGACCTATCCCTACAACTGCCCGCAGTGTTTAAAATCACTTCAGGATGGAAAATTTAGGGATGGGGCTTTGCTTATCTAAGTGCTGAGTTTACCTACAGGAAAAGGTTCCCAGAATCTTGCTATCCTTGGTGAAAAAAGGGATTCTAGAACAGGACTCAAAAGATGCAGACTAACCCTGGCTTCTCTGAAAAGAAAACACTGGAGGATCAATGTGTGAATAGAATTAATGTGAATAGAAAATCTTTTCCAATAACATAGACATGTGTTGGTGAGAGCTAATAGAATCCTTTCCTCCAGACACTTGGGTGGACAGACAATGACTTCTTCCGCTTACCTTGAGTTTCATCATAGAATCCTGGCTCATTTTGTCTCCTCTTGCATCGGGCACGTCATCAATACCGATTAGCTTGGCCTTGTACTTTACACCATCTCCTTTGAACCTGGCCAACAGATACTCGTCTGTCTTTTCAGAACCTAGGAGGTAAAATGAAGCATTAAATATAAATAGCTTATATTTAAATGTCACCCTTAGGTACGATCTCATGTGCTTGGTATCCATCTACCACCCACAAATTGAATACTGTAGATCATGATTATACTACATTTGAACATAGATGGGAATTCCACTGTCTTATTCTCTTGAGCAGAATCATGTTTTCATAATATCAAGTGTAGAATTGAGAGTAACAGGAGACAAAAAAAAAATCAAAGCAAACAAAAATCACTTCCTCAAGATACAAAATACATGAGAAATTCTTGAGAATGCATGAATAGGGAATTGAGAATAGTTGTGGTTATACAATCAATCATATATTTAAACAAAATAACTATTTGAAAGACATATTAAACAGAACGTTATGAAAATTTCCTAACTAGACCTAAGTTGGTACAACCAGAGATAGAGAAACAACTATACATGAGACAAACTAATCACTGTGCCAAAAAGAAAAAACAAACATTTATAACTTGAGACTGAGCTCCTGTGGCAGCCAGACAACAGACAAGAGTTGTTTGTCCATACCTTTCTTCTTTTCCTTCTTTGATGGTGCTTTCGGTGCAGCCTGTTGGTCAGGCTGACCGTTGGTTGTGCTTGTTTCTGCTTCGTTAGACATGACAGGAAGGCAAGCAGAAAACCCAGCAGCAGACACTCACAAATACCAGGCAGTCCCCGATGGGCAGGTCTCAAATGGACACAATGCACACCTGAGGGTAGAGGAGAGAGATGGCGATATACAAATGTAACAAACCTGATCTCCAACCGCCCATGGCCACAGGGGCCAGTTTGTTGTCTGTCCATGCTTGTTAACTGCACACCCTTGAGAAGCTTGCCAACCCTTCTCTATTAGAAGGGAACTTGGAAAGCAGGGCTGTTCCCTTTGAAGCTCCCAGAATGGGAAAGGATTGTCTGGTAAATTTTCCTTCAAGCATTTGATTTTCTGGTAGCATTTAATGATTACCTAGCTCAGCAACTTGTGTTAGAACTTTGGCATAAGAATCTATAATCAAAGATAGGGATCGCAAACTGGTTAGGTTTCATAGCAAAATGGAAACATACCTCCTGAGCTTGATAAGATTGTAACTGATGTTGGGAAGTGGATGTTAGGAGTTTCCTTATGCATAAAATTGCTTAGATTAGGCAATTGTGGTCTAGGGAGACAGAGGAGAACTTGCCACCTGGCTTGTATCCCCAGGACCCCTCGAAGTAGAAAAGAGCAGAGCTATTAGTGATAGATCTAAGAATCTATTATTAGGATTCTACATATGACCTCCAATGCCATCCATATAAGCACTGTGATTTAAATACCTCCATGGTTGTGTGTGTGGAGGGGACAGTAATGTTAGGAATCAATCTGATGAGGCACGTAAGTCAGACTCAGAAAGTTAACCATTGCATGTTCTCTCTCATATGTGGATATGATATATTAGAAGAATGGGACTTCTTTGTGGAAGGAGAAGAGGGGAAAACAACAGAAGGAAACATGAGGGGAGAAAGAAAATATCAAATATTTCTCTTTTATGTGGAGTCTAGCTTTAAATAAATATATATAGGTCTAGGTCACATATATCATGCATATATGGCATGAAATATTGAAGAGGAATAGCTAAAAGAGGAAGAGAAGTAGCTTGCAGAAGTTTGTGAGGGGGAAGGTGGTAGGAATAACTATGAGCAAAGTGTTACAATCTATACATATAAAACTGTCATAATAAAACACATTATTTCAGATACTATTTCAAAAAATCAGTAATATAAATGACTTCCATTTCTTTCCATCAATATGCTTGTTTTTCTGAGAGTTTATGGGTGTCTCTTGTACAATTCATTAAGTATATTAATAAATGTCTTTATGGTATTATTCAGCATGAGTATCTTTCCAAACAGTTGCTTCACAGGCTCTTTCTAAGGCCTCTCTGTGTATTACAGTAGAGAAAAAAAGCCACTGCAAAGCACACAGGGGTAAGCTAGTGTCGCAAAGCTTCTTTTACCACATGGTATTCAGTTTCTATACAATCTAGAGGAACTTGAAAGGGCGGACACTCTAAAACCATAGACCAAAGGTAGAGAAGACACACTATTTGGTTTAGAAGCTTACTCTAAACTGTCTTTGGTCTGGGACACTCTGTCACTACAGAAGCCTTCTTCATTCTGTACTATGTCCCCGATGTGTGGCAACACTATGGACTAGACCTACCACATAGGAATACCTGCTGTTTTGTAGTTATGGAAGATTTAAAAAAAAAAAAAGTCTTGAGTTTTTCTCGTTTAACTCTTAGAAATCCTCAACATCCCCGTATTATGGGATTAATTAATCTTCCCAAGGCACAGAGGTTTCACTACTTGCCAAGTAACAGAACCAGTTTCTGTCCTACACAGTAAGGTTCACAGTCAGAATCCTTTGACATACCATTGATGAATCTTATCTTAGAAATCGCATTCTTGTTACAAAAGGTGTTTTATTGTATACATGTGATAGCCCATAAATGTATATCTAAGATAGTTCCTTGAGTCTTAGATTGTCCTGGATTTGGGGAGGGATCTAAATCCAATGACTCACACCCTTATTGTTAAAAGACAGAGAGAGGTTTGAGGGACAGAGACTCGCAAAGCAGGTGGAAACTAGAATCCAAAAGAAGGGCTTGATTTGATGTGTCTGTCAATCAAAGAAAGCCAAGGGACAGCTAATACCCACCTGAAGCTAGGCGCATAAACTCAGAATGGGCTCTACCTCAGAACTTCCATAAGCAAGCAAGCATGTCCTGCCCTGATTTTGGACTTCTTGCCCTCAGAAGAACTGTGATAATCACCTTTTCTTGCATTAAGCCACTCACCCATTTCTAAGAATTTGATGAAGCAGCCACGAGTGGTGCATATGAATGCCACCTATAGTTTGTGTGCTTTCATTGGTCTCTGAGGTTCTTGGTGGCATGATAAATGATTCTTTTAGTTATATCTATGACCTTCAAATCTCAAAGGTCTTTTCTTCATCTCAGAGGATTTACCACAAGCTAAGCAGGGGTGAAGCTAAGTTCCTCTCTGAGGAGCACAGGTGCTCCCACATGCTCCTCTTCTCTCCACGGAGTCACCAAACCTGCTCAGTCCTCATCTTATAAAGAGTCATCATATGACTCTTCTGTCCCAGTTGCTTGCTGATGGTCTCCTGACACACCCAGTTACTTTGCTTTGCTTCCAGTTGAGTATTCCTACCATACACATCACACATCTAGGCCTTTCTTGAAGCTTTGTATCTGTGTTTGCTGGCTTCAATTGCCATTGGAATTTTTTTAATGATACATTTTCTCTAAATCAAAAAAATAAAAGTTGGAAAATCCCCTGTGGGAGCCCAACTCCTCCCCTTTCTATTTAGACAAAGATTTGCTATTTTTGCTTCCTATATAATGCTCTTGAATATTTTACTCCTGATCAGCTTCATCCCTTACTCTTTCCCACCTGGATGCATGATCCAAGCTCACTGTTTCTTTGTGAATGGCCTTTGGTTTATGTCCTTAGATTTTTCCCATTTGCTGAGGTACCTCTGGCCCTATATCCTTGGGTGTCCATTTGTCCCTGAACATGGGTAGGTCTTCTCTGAAGCTCTCCTCTGTCCCTTCTAAATACCCATCCTGATCACAGGGCCTCACACAGATCAACTTTACTCTTGTCTGCCAAACCTTCAGGATCAGAATCTCCTCGAAGGGAGAAGATTCATCTGGCATGTGGGAGCCATCCATGTGGATAGCAACCTGGGCTGTTGGAGCAGTGTAAATATATCCACATTTTAATATGTATATCTGTATTTAGTATACTTTTCATTTACTAGGCCAAGAACATGAGCCCTAAGAATGGTCTCCAGAATAGAATGCGTATTATTCTATTTATAGGAGGCACCTGGAGCACCTGTGGGTTATCCCTTCCAATCTGCCTTGCTCAGGCTAGTGTCATGTTGACTTCAACAGTGCTCATGTGGACAGCTGAAGTAAGAGATCCAAAGTATGTAGATTTATAGGCTGAGAATTTGTTATAGATATCAGAGTTTATTGCCCATCCCAGAAGTCCATGTCACATCCTCCAAAAGGATAGTATTTCTGAGAAGGAAAGACTTACCTAACCTAACATTTTTGTTGTTGTTGTTGTTTTTTAAAGACTTACTTATTCAATTTAGCAATTTTGACTCCAATGTTTTACTATTTTAAAGAAATCTGAGAAGTGCCACTAAGCGCTCTGATACACCTAAGAGTGGGGGGTGGTGGCTTGGCATGTGGCTTTAGTCATAACATACAAGACATACCAGGATATAACTCAAGGCCAGTGACCATATCAAAGGTTGGCTTCCTGGGTCAAATTAGGAAGGGCAGAAGCTGAGCGGGATTATGTGTTTTTAATGAACAGTTCCTTTCCTTCAGACACCAAAGACAACTATTTGTGTGGAGGAAACACCAAAGATTAAACCTACACACACCAGGAAAGTCTTCCGCTCATGCTCTGTCCTTGCCTCCTTGTCCTTTTTACTGTAGTATTTTTGAGTCCAAGTCTCACTGAGTTACTCAGGCTGGCTTCAAACACACTGTAGGCTTTGAAACTCACCATCTGGCTTCAGCTACCCAAGTGTTGAACGGCTTGTGCTACCACGCTTAGATAAGGTACGACTTTGATGACATTGTTATTGTCCTGAAGGTATTTGGCTTCCTTTGATTACATATCCTTTACTGTTTAGGGATAAACAGTTACAGTAACCGAAGGGAAAAACATGGAAGAAAAACTTTGTTAGGAACTTCTGAAAGAAAATGGATTCATATAGTCTTTCATTTACTGCATGGCTCCATGGCCCTTATGTTTAAAGAAGGAAGACATTATCTACGAACTACACATAATGGCACAGATGCATTCCCCAAGATATATACAACAAGCATCATCTCTAAGTAGAATTTTTTCTTCTAGTTTTCTAGAGCAGGATGTTTCCTTCATTAGAAGATTGAAAAGAGAAGTAAGATCACATATTTGCAGGGAAAAAAATTGAAGAATCGAAAGTTAGCCTATGTCCTGGGCTCCTTAAGGCATCATGCAAAACAGAAAATGGTAAGAAAGAAGCTTTGCGAGGCAGTAAGAGTAGCTTCCACTCAAGTGTAAGCATCTGAATTGGATTTTTGAACTCCAGACGGAATCTTCCTGAAGTAACCTGAAAATGGCCCCCTTGTGTGGCTCTGAAGTCAGATGATTTTGGAGCTTGCAACATCTTTCTTGGTTTCTGAGAAGCTCTAAGAGACATACAAAGGAAGGATGCATGAGTCATCTTTGAATGACTCTGCCGTTTGCACTAATAAAAGTCAGCTATAGTTTGTTTTGTCCTTAAAGTGACTCATGCCATTTTGCAACCTGGAAAAGCCAACACAGCGGACAATAGTCAGCCTAGGCTTTACTTGGGGGGAAGCCTGACACCTTAAAATTGTTTTCTTTTCCTTCCCATCAGGAGGACTTGAACTGGTGTCTCAGTGGTACTCCTTAGTGTCTGTGCAGTTCTGAAGACACATCGTGACACAATTTCACAGGTCCTCTGACCGGCACCCTAATCTACCTCTTACTCCAATTATACAGAACAAGCAGGAATTTGGTCAATCTCAAGATGCTAGAATAACTCGGAGTTAGGGACTTGACAGTAGCCCCTTTCCACACATAGTAGAGAATCTTATTTCAAAGTTTAGGGTAGTATGGTATAAACACCTAATCAAGTCAGCACTCCCTATTCAAATGTTCTACATCTGTGAGTTAAAAAAAATGCTGATAAAAAATAGCCAGAAGAAAATTAGCTGTATTGAATATAATACAGACTTTTTAAAAATTACTTTTCCCTAAATATAACAGAATAAAACTATTTGCCTAGCATTTGCATTATATTAGATATTATTAATACTCTAGAGATGATTTGAAATACACTAAATAAACATGGCACATGACTTGAGGCAAACCATATATGTAGGATTTTGAACACCAAAGAATTGTTTAGAATTGTGGGGGGTTCTCGAATCAACCCATTGTGGACACAAGGGAGTGTCCATATACCAAAATCCTAAAACCTTTATCCTGAAAACCATATTAAAAGTGTTTCTATATTAGGAATAATAAATGCTCCAAACAACACAAGACATAACCATGATAAGCTGTTGAGGTCAAAACTGAATTTGTTTTCCTCCTTCTAACGGGTTTTTCTCTTGTCATTTGCTGCTCCCAATCCCCCCTCTCCCCAACCTTTAACCTGCATTTTCAAAAGTTCACAATTCCAAGGACTTTTTTTTTTTTAACTTATTAGTTACAATTCTCACAAAGCACTCCACGGAGTAGACCTGGTGAAGTGAATTAAGGAGATGTAAGAAAGCGGTGCAAGCATCTTTGCTTTGAGTGCCTAGCACTTTGTCCTGGACAGGGACCGTGCTTCCCTGTGCGTGATCACACTCTGTCTGACCCAGCTGGAGGACAGGACAGGACATGTGAAATATTAACCTGTAAACCAGACCTCGGGACCAATGGCAGTGAATACCCGCTCCATTGCCTTTGAAGTAACCTCTGAGAAAACACATTGAGATGCTGCTCTAACGTCTTACACTCGTTGAATGATTTATTCTCTAACTGCTTCCATCTTTATGATTCTAATGGGACTATTCTGCAAGGGCCAGCTGAGCAGACAGTAAGATTTCTGAGGATCAGAAAGTTGGCTCATTGAAAGGCAGTTACTCAGAAAACCTGAGGACCTAAAATCCCATCGATGGAACCCACGGAAAAGTAGAAGGAGGAAAATGACTCCATGGAGTTGATCTTTGATGCTGCACACTGTTTGACACATGCAACCACACACATCACACATCTCTCTCTCTCTCTCTCTCTCTCTCTCTCTCTCTCTCTCTCTCTCTCTCTAACACACACACACATGCATACACACACACACACACACACACACACACACCACACCACATCTCTCACACATATATAATAACAAAAGAAGATTTTGGCATCTTGTTTGGGTAATTAGACTATGTTAATGTGCACTTAAAAAGAATCCTGGGAAGACATTCTTGTAAATATTGGCTACTGTATCATACCTGAGTAATATACATTTGGCATTTCCATACAGGTTATGCATTGGCACCTCACATACACTTGGAGAGTTGATGGTGTAAGGCAAAGTCAGAATCTAAAGCCCTGAACTAAAAGAAGCTTTTTCTGATATTTAGAAGTCATATCTAATATGATATTCAGGCAGTCATAGGGGAGAAGACATTTCAGGTGAGAGTTTAACATTCAAAGTCTCATTTAAGCTGGGTTGTGAATGTGGTGCACGCCTGTAATCCCAGCACTTGTGAGGCAGAGGCAGGTGGATCTCTGAGTTCAAGGCCAGCCTGGTCTACAGAGTGAGTTCCAGGACAGCCGGGGCTACACAGAGAAACCCTGTCTTGAAAAAATAAAACAAAGCAAAACAAAACAAAACAAAACAAAAGCAATGTCTCATCTACCTAGGGATCTGTACTTTTTAAACTGAGGCAGAAGGATTACCGTGAGTTTGGGATCATCCTGAGCTACATGATGAGGACCAGGACAGTCAGAGATATATAGGACTCTAGAAAAACTAGTAAATAAAAATTAAAGACAATAGAAAACAAGAAAAGAAAGAAAACAACCAATGTTTAACACATGCAGTTAATGGTTAAGGGACAGCCCGGTATCCACATGCTGTGTGCCACATTAATGGCAGTCAGCACAGCTTTTCCACAGCAGTTTCAATGGTCAGTAACTTAAAAAATAAAGGGAAGCACTTTAGTTAAGTGAAAGGGTGAGAGAGTATACCAAAGTACCAGGTAGCCACCCCATGCCTCACTTGGGTGTTCTTGTGGGATACAGAGACAGGAGTTATCCTTAGTTACTGTCACCTAGCTGGCTTCTTTTCCTTCCTTCCTTCCTTCCTTCCTTCCTTCCTTCCTTCCTTCCTTCCTTCTTTCTTTCTTTCTTTCTTTCTTTCTCTCTCTCTCTCTCTCTCTCTCTCTCTCTCTCTCTCTTTCATAATTAGGAACCTGAGGGCAAAGAAAATATAAGCATTAAAAGCTGGCTGGGATACAGCTAGTACCAGGAAAAATCCAGTCCCCTGAATGAGACTCAATTGGACTATTCCTAGAGAGTATATGTGTCTGTTTTTAAACTTTGTTTTTTAAAGCAGACTATGCAAAGCTCATTACATGGAGGCTCTACCAAGAAAATCTTCTGGGGCTAGAGGTGTAATTTGCCTCAGCCAGACAATGCTGCTAGTGGTCCCTGAGTCCACCCCCTGTACTACTGAACCAGACCAAACCAAACCAGACCAGACCAGACCAGACCAAACCAATTCGATTAGTAGGCATAGCAAGGAAAAAAGAAGAAAACAACTTAGCAAAGTGTTTTATAGTCTTCTCTGAATCCAAGCAGAAGAAAAGGTTGAGGGTTTTGTACCATCTCATTCTATAATGTCACTGGATTCTTTCCCACCCACCCCACACCCCCACCCAAGTAGCAGAAATCATATTGGGTCAAATTAGCCTTTGGATCTGGCTGTTTTGGCTAGGTCTGAGACACATTTCACAGATCAAAGACTTTAAATTTAGGTCCTAGTTCAGTACACTCTCTACTATGTAGTACCTTGGCCTTTTGTCTTCTCTCTCTCTCTCTCTCTCTCTCTCTCTCTCTCTCTCTCTCTTTCTGTCAGCATGATAAAAAAGTACAGAGTTTTGAAACTAGTAACTTTTAATGTTATTGACTCATTTCGACCTTTCCTGACTTTGGGCCCACCCCCTGCCTTTTTCATTTTAAAAAGAATTTTGTATTAGTGACATCTTCCCTCAGAGTTGAAGGAAGTAATCAACATAATTGGTGTTTGGGGGTGGGGGTGTTAACTTTTAAAGGAGCTTTGTGTACCCATATTTAGGCCCATTCTCTAGACTAGCCATTCCACCCAACTCACCTGGAGTGTCTGAAAAGTATTCTCAGCTTAGACCAAAGTCTCAAGTTTATGGTTACTTTTCCAATGTAATATTTGTCAATTGTTCAGTACCCTGGTTGTTGTTTTCACACTCAATCTCTTGTCTGCATTAGCAGGGAAAAGCCAGAACAAACAGTTTTGCTAACTACAGGCTGCTCTAGTCCTTTGGGAAACCTGGATAGAGATAATATCCAGGTTATTAATATTTAATAATGTTGGTTAATAAAATTAACCAAGAAGAGATGCTTTACATACGGAGATTCTAGGAAAGAAAGTGGTGGTGGAATATCTCTCTGGTTTTTGACTCATGTACAATGTTTTTAATATGGATATGAGGCTTAAGTTCGATGTTAGAAAGTATATCCACAGCCAGGTGCCTGTTATCCTAGCACTTGGCCAGTTAAGATAGATCACTTTGAGTTTAAAGCCAACATGAATATATAGCAGCCCTATTTATAATAGCCAGAAGCTGGAAACAACCCAGATGTCCCTCAACAGAGGAATGGATACAGAAAATGTGGTACATTTACACAATGGAGTACTACTCAGCTATTAAAAACAACGAATTCATGAAATTCCCAGGCAAGTGGATGGAGCTAGAAAATATCATCCTGAGTGAGGTAACCCAATCACAAAAGAACACTCATGGTACACAGTCACTGATAAGTGGATATTATACCAGAAGCTCAGAATAACCAAGATACAATTCACAGATCACATGAAGATCAAGAAGAAGGAAGACCAAAGTATGAATACTTTAGTCCTTCTTTGAAGGGGGAACAAAATACCCATGGGAGGAAATACAGAGACAAAGTGTGGAGCAGAGACTGAAGGAAAGACCATCCAGAGACTGCCCCGACCTGGGTATCCATCCCATATACAGTTACCAAACCCAGACATTATAGGAGTCAGGCTCCTCAGTATAGGAGCCTGATATAGCAGTTTCCTGAGAGGCTCTGCCAGTGCCTGACAAATACAGAGGTGGATGCTTGCAGCCAACCATTGGATTGAGTACAGGGTCCCCAATGGAGGAGCTAGAGAAAGGACTGAAGGAGCTGAAGGGGTTTGCAGCCCCATAGGAGGAACAACAATATCAACCAACCAGACCCCCAGAGCTCCCAGGGACTAAACCATCAACCAAAAGTGCACATGGAGTTATCCATGGCTCCAGCTGCATATGCAGCAGAGGATGGCCTTGTGGGGCATCAATGGGAGAAGAGGCTCTTGGTCTTGTGAAGGCTCCATGCCCCAGTGTAGAGGAATGCCAGGACAGGGAAGGGGGTGTGGGTGGGTTGGTGAGCAGGGGGAGTGGGGGATGGGATAGGGCCTTTCGGAGCAGAAACCAGGAAAGGGGATAACATTTGAAATGTAAATTTAAAAAAAAACAAAACAAAAAACATGCATGCATCTTGGCTTCATTGTGGAAGCCAACCATTCACCCCTCCCAAGTATGACCTCCTGTAGCTTAGGTGAGACAGGAAATCCAGAATCCAGCCTTGTCCTGTAATTCAATTCTACAAGGAGAAGGAAGTGGCATTGGAATTTTGGCTGATGGGAATCAGCGAGCTTCAGAAATCACCTTTGTCTTTGCTTCATGTTGTTAACACTGATTGTTTGGGCTCAGTTTTTTCATGGCTGTCCCTACACCCAGGCTGTGCGCCACGTACCCTGCACATTTCAAATGAGGGCATCCCGGGGCTCTCTCTAGTGAACTGTATGCTGTACCAGAGCTCTGCACTTAGGATTACTGGGCACAGATTTCCTTCATAAGGTTGTATTTATTTTCCTGTATACTTTTGTTCCCCTTTGCACTGTATATCGGAGCTAGGCAGGAGAAGAGCTCAGTAGGGTACCCACTGTATCTTGAAGCTCAGGGGCATAGTACTGAGACCCATCTTAAGCTATCTCATTCCATAATAGCTCTTGTCTTCCATTTAGACCTATTCAAACTCACTCATGGGGCAAGCCCTGAGTGATTTCTTCGAATTCTGAGGAAAGGATTGATTATAAGAAAGAATTCTGATTCTGGGAGAAAGGAGAACATGGCTTTCCGGGGAGGCAAGGGACTTGATTGCATCCTGTGAACTCTGCAGCTCAAAAGTGGCTGGGAACTTGAAGGGCAAGTTTGTACCTTGAGCCAAAGCATTTCTGGGAAGAAGCCAATGGATTAAAGTAGTTTGAGTCAGGTAGGGGATTGGGAAGGAAGAGTTCCTTTGGAGAGGATGGGGAACAGTGAAGACCTGGCTCAGATGTCAGGTTTCCTTCTCTCTAACCCCCATGAATTGAGACGTTAGTACTTTGGGCCTCTAAGATAGTCGCTAGTGCATGAGAAGCACAGTGTGAATGTCTTTTGACCAGAAAGTCCATGGGACTGTGTCAGAATGCTCCCGAGTCCTTCTCCTCCACCCTGTGAAGCTATTGCGGGACCAGCAACAGCAAGCCTACTTCTGTTAACTGAATGCTTTCCACAGGGAATACAAACTTAGCCATGCCACTTGTAATTGGTATCTGTGATAGGACTCAAAACACTATGCCACAGCAACTGCAATGGAAGTGGGCGCCAACCGGATTTGAAAAGAAGATTTTAAAAAATATTTTCCAGGCGTTCTGGCTCATACCTGTTAGTCCCAGCTCTTGGGAGGTGGGATAGCCAAGGCTACACAGAGAAACCCTGTCTCAAAAACCAAACCAACCAAGCAACCAATCATTCAAACAACCCCTCCCTTCTGAAAATTAGGATAGGTGAGTTAAATAAACCAACTTTAGAAATATTGATTTAGGAAAAGTCTATTTTGTGGGAGGCTGAGATAGGGATTTTGAGTTTGAAGCCAGCCTGGGCTACAAAGTGAAACTCCATCTCAAGGTAGAACAACAATATTAGCAATAATATTGACAACAACAACAACACAACAAACTTTATCAGAAAAACTCCATCTTCTATTATCAGATAGTGATACTGAGTTTCTTCTCATGTCTTCCTCATCGTAAAATCTGGCAGAAGGTTTTCTAAAGAATGAACAGCTTACATGAATAATTGTAATGTTTGCTTACTTTTTTAAAAAATGTAACTACTGACATGCACATTACTAGAACCTATCATAGGGCTTTGGGGCAGTAATTTGAACAGACGTCTCACGGATCAGATACAAAACCATAGAGAACACATAAAACACACTTTATATTTGGCATCTACATGAAACAAGGAGGTTATGTTTGAACTTTGCAAGAGTTCTCTTTGCAACAGAGACTACTACAGAAAGGCACAACCAATCAAAATGCAGGATTGTGGAGCTCAGTCCCTTCCGGTTCATCTACAAAACATTCCAACATCTAAGGCTCAGGAAACACTGGGGAAGAGGGCGCGGAAATGTCGTAAGAGTTGAAAAACCAAGGAGGTTGCGCCTCCTAGTCACATAAGAAGCTATACATATAAAGTATCAGCAACATGAGAGCCAAACTTGAGCTGAACCAGGAGGCTACCAATAAACATGACAAACTTAAGGGGGTTGAGGGCAGCCCATGAGGCCTCAATCCTACACAAAGAACTACAGGAAACCAAGAAAATCTGGGAGCTGGAGAAGCAGTCTTCCCCGTTGAGGAGCACACTAATTTGATGTCTGGTGCCAAATGGTCAGCCTCCAAAACATACATAGTAAGTAACATTATGTGGACTTAACAGGATGTATTCAGAAATATATATGCATATACTAATACTTACATGGATGCAATAACAATTGAAGAAAGAGATAATAAATATGAATGTGAGTGGACAGGGTATACGGGAAGAAAGGAGGGGAATTAAATTACAATTTTAAAAATTCGACAAAATAAAACTGAAGCTTCAGATGAGGGAAAAAGACTCAACCACATAACCATTGGATTTCTGGGAAGAAATCAGAGTGTTTGTTACAAGCCTCTCACATACCAAGCGTTTCCTTGTTCAATGGCTATCCTTCTTTAAGTTAGGTGAGATGCTTCTACCAAAGCTAGTTTTCCTAACTCTCAGCTAGTTTTTAAATAAAGGCATATTAAAAAATCTTAGTACTTTGTTTTCAAGGCTAGCCAAGTTGAATTTGTCTGTTCCCATGGGAGATAACCCCAAAGAAAGTGCTGCCCATCCGTGTGGACACAATCGATGCTCATCTCTCGGGTTGCTCTCCTATGGTGCGTGCACACAATCCTAGTAAAAACATTTCACTCTCTCCCATTAGTCAAGTACCATTACTCACCTCTACACAATGTTCCGAGTTAAAGAAAGAATGCTATTTATAAGGATCTGTATTTCAAACTTTCGGTTATAAATGCAGGGCCACACACCCCAGCAGAATTACGTTATGATCCTATGACCACACCAGGGTGCTTTAAAAGAGGAAAATAATCTTAAGCTTTTCCTCTTCCACAAACCAGTGCAAGAAATACTGCCTGATATTTGGTTTCTTTCTGGCTGAATGATATAAACCCCAATGAGATTTCCCTTCCCGGGCAGAACCCCACCCTCACATAATCCAGAAAGCCGATGCTTGAGTGTGGCCCCACCTTTCTCCCACTCAGGTTTCAGACACATGCTGAGGTTTTAAGGGTTTCAGGAAGAAGAACCCAGCTGCCCTGTCACATCACCGCAGAACAGTCACACTAGGGTGTGTGCAACAATTGTTTATAGTCACTGGGACTAACTCATGCGTCTGCTACATTTCTATGTCTAGACTAGACTTCAGGAAGAAGGCAGCAGCATTAGGATTCCGTAGACTCAACCCAAGACTGGTTTAAGCGCTGTAATTCTGAAATGCTGTCTCTAGGTTCCAGGTTGCCTTTCTGGTAGAAGAAGCCCTTTGTTTTGGTGCTCAGACTGCCCTCAGGGCTGGCACTAAGCATGAGAATCTTACCGGCCCATATTTCCTTGATACAATCTATTCAATCTGGATAAGATTTTTGCCAACCAGGAATAAAACTTCATCTCCAAGAACCCTGGTGACTGTGCTAACTCCAATGGCTGATTTTTATTTTTTATTAAACCCAGTCTACTGTTTACTGTCATTTCCCGTGCTCAGAATATTAAATATCACTTTAAAGATTGTTCTTAATGGTTTAGCTGATTTTGTTTTGAGCAGATTTTGTTGCTTTTAAATACAAAGAAACATATAAAGAGGTCATCTAAAAATATCTAGGAGCTGAGAATAGGTGTGTACCTTTAGTTCCTGCTTCTTTGGGGTCAAGAGAAGATTATTTGAGCCCAAAAGTTGGAGATCAGCTTGGGCAATGAAGAGCTTTTATCTCAATAAAACAAAACAAAAATATCACGAGACTTTCTATTTATTTGCTGAGTGTTAGGTTTATAGAGGAACTAGGGACCTGAGGGCCAGTCTTCTCTCCTATTATATTAATACTAGTGTCCCAGCAAGTTGAAGGTTAGGAGCTTCCACAGTTATCTAAAAAGCCAGGAGAACTCTCCCTAAAGAAATAAGAACGTGTAGTCTCATTTAATACACCCTGACTAGTGGGCAAACTAGGAGGTCACTAGATAAGAAATGCCTAGTAATACTAGGTTCTGCTATAGGATTTGGTATAGAAACTTGCTTCTTGAGGTAATATGCTAATATTATTTCAGTCTTGAAATTTTAGAATGTATGATCCAAAAATATCCTGAAATAGGTAACCTACCTGCCTTCAAATTGTGTTTATGGTTATTTAAAAACAACAACAACAATAACAACACACACACACACACACACACACACACACACCACACTAAACTTCTTCAGACTGAATACAAGATGAAGTACAAGGTGGCATATGAGCACAATTACTAAGTGTGGAAAGATAATTCAAAGGATCCTAGGAGTGATTTCAGGACAGAGCCATACCTGTGAGGTTCAACCATTAAAATAATAGGTGTCATCTAAATTCGCCTTCCGGGACTCAGTTTCTACGTCACCTTAAGCACACTGGTTGCATAATCTCAAGAAAGAGGGAAGTGAATGGAAGTGTTTCAGAGAACTAAGACTTCCCAGGAAAGACAGACAGAGCCCACTGGCTTTCTTTTCTGACTGTAAATTTCTAAGAATGTTAAAAATTACTTTATTCTATATGGCTTCAAAAAGTTTGCTCTAGAGTTAAAAAAATGGACTATAGATATACATATATATATCATATTTATATGCGTATATATATATGAGAGGACTTTGTCTATCTATCCATTTGACTGTTTTATTATCTGCTGAACATAATAGCAAATGCCTTTAATCCAGCACTTGGAAGACAGCAAATCTTTGAGCTCCAGGTCAGCCAGGACTACATAGTGATATTCTCTCTCTAAACAAAACAAAATAAAATAACCAAGTCTGTCTGTCTGTCTATCTCTGTCTCTCTCATAAATACACACACACACACACACACACACACACACACACACACCTGGTTATATCACTGGATATTATAACAGTTCAGCAGTTTAGTTCTTAAATATTAATTTTATTTGCTGTGGGCTTGTTTGTTTATTGCTTTTAATGAAAAACCATTGAAATGATATTAGCCAAAAAACTTTAAAGATCCTAGAAAAATGTGATTTCTTTTTCTCCCTGTTCATCTAGATAGCATTCTTCAAGTTGAAGTGACTATTGTAGACCAGGCTAGCCTGGAACTTGCCAGAGACCTACCTACCAGCCTCCCAAGTGCTGGGATTAAAGGCATGCACTACTATGCATAATATGATGAGTGTCTTAGCTTTGCTAAAATAAAAAAAATGTCCACAAAACATGAGGTTTCTAATAAATCTTATGCTGCTGGCCTGTTAGATCATATAGCATCAAGGGATTGCTAGTTCCCAAAATGCTTAACAGACTTGAAATGTCAAATGTGTGCATGAAATCCATTTCTGCAGTTTTCTAAACATAGGCCTGTGCTGTTTTAAAATGTGCTATTCAAAGTCACCATCAATTGCAGAGTTTCAAAGTCTTACTATCTAACAGGGGACTGAGGACCAAGACCTAGGTTTTCTAGGTACCAATGATTAGCTAGAAATTGTGTTGAGTATTTTTTCTTGTCTATTATGCTATTCTTTATAAACTTTTCAAGCCTTGAAATGTTTTAAATGATGAAAGCTTGATGCTTGACTTTAGGGCAAAAGAACCATCAAAAACCTGGCTTAATCTAGGCTTGTTTAAACTATCGCTGGGAAGGAGGTAGGAGGATAGCTGTGGAGCCAAGCTAGTGAGGGCTCAATCTGGTGAGTTCCAGGACAGCCAGTCTACAATGAGACTCTGTGTCAACACAGTCAAGCACACACACACACACACACACACACACACACACACACACACACACTTTTCCCTAAGTGCCTTTCTACAATAAGCAGATAGCATGAGATGCTTTAGATAGGATGAGGTGCTTTTTCTCTGTTCAGTGTTCACTCTTCTGACCAGGTTTGCTACCTTCTTGGGAGCCCAGGGACTAACCATGGGGGATGTCTATTTAGTATGCATCTCCGGCACAAGATGAACTGATAAAAAGGGCACTTTGCCGGGTTTTGAGTGAGACCTATCTGGCCATTGATGATCTAGACATTCCTGTCTATTTTAAACTAAAAGGACTTCTGGTTAGAGAACACAGGAACAACAACCTCAGCCAGTCACTTTTAATGGATGTTTCCTCGGTTAGGGAAAAATGCAGTGTTTAAACAAATGCTCATTAGCCGGAATGTTCTTCTGGAGCACTCTCCTTTGCTCTTTGCATTTCTAAGGACCTGTTCGGTACCTATTAATCAAATGACACTTCAATATTCACCAAAAACATTGGTGAGGTGGAATCCTGGATTAAACTGGGGTTTCTTTGTGGTCCCTTTTTCAAGTCATCAATTCAAAGTAACTTGAGGTGGTTCTGCAAGCATTAGGTGAAGCTACTGATTTCACTCATTTTGTTGGCACTTTTAATATCAAAAAATGCAATTCCATGATTTGTTTCCTTAGCTGAACTCTATAGCCTTATTCAAAGTCTTTTTTTTTTGAAAGCCATTATTAAGTCCCTAATCCAATCTTTATTAAAAAGGCTCAAAGTTGTAGACTAGGAAGTTAAGGCAGATCCTCAATGGTTATGATGGAACTCTTCCAAACTCTACAGAGACTTTGAGGGGCATCTGAAATTTGGTGAATGTCCACAGTTGCTGCGTTAGCTGGTAATGTCTTCGGTAAGCAACATTTTGTAGAAACATGCAAATAATTAGGCCCATCAGAAAAAAAAATGATGGGAAAAGCTGACTTGAAAGAATTAAGCATCCTTGTTTCTGATGCCTTTACCTAAACCTTTGCTATGAGGCAACACTGGCAAAGAAAAATGAGCCTTTTTTAAAAAATAAAAACAAAAACAAAAACAAAAGCCTTTTTTTTAAAAGCTAGGTGTAATTTGCACAGGACAGAAAATCTATTTGGGAAAGAAAAACTCTTAGCAAGGAATAAAGAATATCTATATCAGCTAAGCAAGGAAGGATACAGGAGTGGTGCTGGGGGTGATGCTGGGGGGAGGGTTGAGAGTCAGGTCAAGCTGGATTACTGAGTTTACGGTACTCTATTTTGTCTAGACAGTACTGGGGAGACTGGGGATGAGTGATGGTGTCGAGGTTGGGTAGCAACAAATCTGAGTACGTGCAGGAAGGCTTCAAAGAGTCAGATAGCTTTGTAGTATGATCGATAGCTGCGTGGACTTGCCACTTGGAGCTATGCGACGCTGCCAGTTTCTTTTATTTTAAATACTTGACTAATCTTCTGGAAACAAAACCTTTTAACCAAAATGTTAAGGTCTAATGATCTCAAATGTCAGATTCAAGGTTATTCCTTCTAGGCAGGCAGTGATGCCAGTGACCCTCAAACTTCAAATAAACTGTGTCCCAAATGTGGCTTTCATAAAAGTCAAAGGCCATTATATTGTGCACTCTTTATTCTCTGATCCATCTTATCTTTAAAAAGAAGTCTCCTTTAATGCCTATTTTATCAGTGAAATGACATTTTGAAGTGTCAACTTAGCAAACAAAACAAGGACATCTTTTGTCAAAGGCAACAACTGACTGAAATAACCACATCACTGTGACTTATTTGAAGCAGTATCATGTTTTCCTGTCTACTGTTTCTCATATAACTATTGAAAATCCAGAAACATCAGTGCTGAGAAAAGGCTGGTTCAGAAGGCTAAGCCATTTCTAATCTTTAGACAGTCAGAATGTGACATTGGGTTAGTGTGTGCTTTGATTTTTTTAAAATTAAACTTCCAGGAGATGTGTTACTATACAGAGAGCAGTATTTAACATTCAGGTAGAACTTGGGACATTGCAAAGATGAGGCACTTGTTTAGAATGCTAGCATGTGTGAGGGGCTGGGCTCAAGCTTTAGTACCCAACAAAGGAAATTAGGTAGGTCTCTTGGGATCCAGTAACATCTACAGAGAACATCTGAAGGTATCGAGAGGTGCCCATAGGCAGCCTAAAACAATAACATCTTGGTCCCCATTAACTGATGCCTATGTAAAGTTTCTGGGAAAAATCTCCTGATAAATTAAAAATTCAAGTCAGGGGGTGGCGGCACACACCTTTAATCTCAGCACTGGTTTGAGGTCACCTTGGTCCTGGGACATCCAGGACTACACACAGAGAGAAACTTTGCGTCAAAAAAACTGAAAGGAAGAAAAAAATTAATTCATCAATAAAGTTATGCTTAAATTTATTTCATTATGATTTATTTGCATGTCTCATGTATGTAGGTATGTTTGAACACATGTGTGCAAATGCCTGGGAAGACCAGGAGACACATAGAATTGAGTCCTGGTACCTAGAGTTACAGGTGTTTATGAGTTGCTTATACGGCTTCCAGGATCTGGACTTCAGCTGAATAAACAAGCAGCTTAATCACTGGGCAGTACGTTTTGAATCAAATAATTAAACTTTGAAAAATTGCTTTGATGGTGGGATTTTCGAAGCTGGCCAGGCTATGACCTATTCTTGGTTTCCAGCTATGTTCTTGGATACACTGGGGGCAATGAAGAGAGTAATGAGTTGGCAGGCTAATGCCGCCAACATTTAGAAAGGCTTGTGGAAATTACATCTTAAATCACAAGCCAGCTGTATAAGCAAATTTTCAAAAATAAGTTTCTCACTGGGTGTGGTGGCGGGCTCATGGCTACAATCCCTCCACTGGTGTGGGGTGGGATCAGCTTAGACAGGAGGAGCACAGTTTGGGCTACATAGTAAATTCCAGGCCATCCTGGCTTTAGTGCCCTATAGAGCCGATCTCAAAAATGCAAAGCAAAACAAAATAAATACATTTAAGTTTCTCTCATTTGGGCAGAAATTATGTTACATCGAAGCAATTATCAACCCTGACTGCCGGTATTCGCAAGTTTGATAGTTTGATGAACATATGTAGGTGCGGAAACAAAGGAAGAATTAAAAGCTGTCCTTGGATAGAATGGCAGCCTGGGAACCGTGGAGTGTAATTGTTATTAGCCAGGTGGTTAAATCCACCAGGTGATGCAGACTTTGAGTACTGATGGATTGCAGCTTAACTCCAACAACAGAAGTTAAACCAATGACTTGGGAATGCCACATCATCTGGAGAATTTTAGTAACACCTTGTCTGTATTTCTCAGGACTTGAACAGACATAAATGATAGGAACATGTGGATATTGATCATTATAAATTACTTAAAAGTTAGGACAGGTTTCAGAAAAGTTTTGGCTTATACTAATAGCTAAAGGGAAGCTGGAGTTCTCATTTTTCGCCCAGTCTACAGAAAATTGCAAATCATAAATGAGAGTAGCTCAAGTTACTTATCCACCTGGCCATCTGGCTGTTTATTAACACCTACTATGTGCTGAGTACTGTTTTAGGCTGTGTATACAACGACAAAGAAGACATGATCGTTACCCTTAAGGTACCCATAGCATAGAATAAGGAATTATTGGCTTAAGTTGATGCTAAGTGATTTGGAGGAGATGTTTCTAGTCAGCATGAAAATCTTCTTTGGTATAAACATTTAGTAAGGAGAAAAAAACCTAGAACTATGTCAAAGAATTCAATATGAGACCACCACAACATATAGACTATCTGTCCAATAATTTTTAAAATCTCCTGTAGCCATTCTATAATCTCAAGGTACACCTTTGTGGCAGTGACCACTGGAAGGAAGAACTGTACAAGGCAGGAGTCATTAAAGAATACCAGTGGTATCTTCTGTAATGTTAACTTAAAACTCAAGGTTCTGATTCACCACCAGCTTCATAAACACCTGAAGAAAACATTACATATATCCGGCAATCAGTTTCAACCAACAGAAAAGTGTAAATGACTCAGAGGACATGTCAATGTCCCCATCTTAGTACCAAATGTGCTAGCCAATCTTAAATCTTAAAGTCATTTTCAGACGAAGCAAACCCTTGACTTGAGATTTAATTGAAACAGCTATCATGAAAATGTAACTACTTTTCCTACCTAGTTACAAAAGCATTAGTTAGGATGGCCTTCTCAAGAAAATAGTCTGCAGTGGCACCTCACAGAAACTTCCACAGAAGCTGACGGCAGGAAGCCTCTGCATCCAGACTTTCAAACAGGACATTATGCATCCATTGTGCTGAAGAAGAGTTCTCACATCAGGAGCTGAGTGTTTGCACCACTATGAAGAGACTTGAGAGAGTTTATTCTGTACCTGGATATACCTACAAAATCTATGAGAGTATTGTCTGTAGCTTGGAATGAAGCTGAGATTTCATCCTAAATTGTATGTGTATCTAGTTATCTAGCAAAGCTCTGACTCACTGTTGTTTTTTGTTTTGTTTTGTTGTTTGTTTGTTTTGCAGTTGTCTTTGTCATGCTTCTCATCCTCATCCTTACCAATCACACCTCATTGTCACATTACTTCTTATGAGTGTCTGGCTCATGGTATGTGTATGTTACCTCTTTTATATAAATACTATACTATTCCCTAATATACTTAAAATACTTAAAGTCAAAAGATGCAACTGTTAAATACTTTCCATCTTTCCAAACAATTCCAATTGTAACCCAAGTTTTAAGTGATTCTAACTGTACCAGGCCAACTTCTATGGAGACATAATGTAGAAGAGCCTACTGGATTAGCCTTTCTGACTGGGTATTAATCAAGTGTCAGTGATCAATACCTACATTTGTACTTGCGCTGAGCTTCAAAGTCCTCACCTAGGCTGTAGACATGTGGATTCTTTCTTGGCTACTGGCTTAGAGAAGCCATTCTTTTCTGTTTTCCCAGGGATATGTACTACGCCTTCCATGCTTCTGATGCTGCAGTCCCAGTCTGCATCCCCGATGGCCTTCTCCCGCTTAAATCCCATCATGCCACTCAGTCTATTCAAGTGTATGACCTCAGACATCTCTTATTCACTGCATCATTCCCCCACCATGATCATGACCTATTGTTGCTCTCTGACTCATGGAGAAATCTTCCCTCAACTCAAAAAAGCCTTTGAGGTGAGGGAATTAGCTACTCTACTTTTCTAGGCTTTATACAGTCTGATAAAGAGCACAGCACTTTACAACGTTAAGACTAATGCGCAGAAGGATGGTGGTAATGCAGGCCTGTAATTCCGGCGCTACAGGGTTGGGGTGGAGGAGGTCAAGGACTGGAGGGTTTGTTGGGTTTGATCCAGCTCAGATTACACAGTGAACTGGTGCCCAGCTGCTGGCCTGAGCTACAGAGCAAGAACCTGTCTCAGACAAATCAAAAGAAATATAGGTCAGCCATACCTGTCTCCCCTTTGTTCCTTGATATTAAGTCAAGCAAACCTTTGCCCTACTTTGCTGGTAGGATTTTTTTTTTCAGCCGTTGAACAATCCTTGCTCACACTCACCTTGCTAGCTTAGACAGGTTAATTGTTTTGAGTCAACATGTTTTTCTGCTTAAACGAAGAGATGCTTTTAGAAAAACCTTAACTTAGTAACCCTAATGCTGTTCCTACCTACTGTGTGGTTTTCTTCTACATGTTACAATCTCTTAGCTCTGTTCCTGTACGCTCTTGGTCAGAGTTACTGGAGCATACTCTGTTCTTTCCAACCTACATGATTCCCTTGTTTTCTATTTCCTACAATGTCTTTTCTCATTTTTATCTTTGCATATTGACTTCATCTAGTCACTTAAAGGCCAACTCCATCATTACAACCACTGACTTTTTGTCTTCACTCGGACCCATGTAAATTCCCTACACCACTCAATTGAAACAAATCCTGCTAGTGGATTCTCATTTTCTCTAAATTTCTTTTATTTTTATCCAGACAGGATTTCACTATGTTGTCCAGGTTGGCCTTGAACTCAAGTTCTTCTTGTCTGCTTCCTTAGTGCTGAGACCATAGGTGTGTGCCACCATGTGGGTATTCTCTCTCTCTCTCTCTCTCTCTCTCTCTCTCTCTCTCTCTCTCTGTGTGTGTGTGTGTGTGTGTGTGTGTGTGTGTGTCCATACCCAGTTAAATTTTTTTTCTGGATGGTCATTATCATGCACAAGACAAATAGCTGTGTCCAATTTTGAATGTTAACCAAAGTTTAGTAATTTAATTCCAGATAGCTAAATAAATCAGAATTTCATTCCCTCAACAGGTTTTCAGGCAATTAATTAAGCATTTTTGCATCAAGTTATATTTCAGAAGATAATAAGACAATTTGAGTATTAAGTAAAATTAGTTATCATTTCAATTTGAATCTATCTATCTATCTATCTATCTATCTATCTATCTATCTAGATGTTTTCTGAAGAATCCTATCTATAGTTCAACCTTTGTGTTGGTAGAAGTCAATACAGAATATCACTATTAGTGAAAGAACTATGTTTGAATATCATTAACTATTAATGGAAGAACCATGTTTGTCAGCTCTACATTTGTTTTCTACTTCAAAAATGGGGTTGCATTTATAGTATTTAGTTTTGGAGGGGATGGAGAGCAAACACATGTGAAGACAGCAATAGCAACAAAGTGAATGGCGATGTAACTAAAGCACACCTAAAACCTCCCCCTAAAGCACAGATCCTGGGAGGCCTAGTGTGCATATCCATTGTGATTTCTAATCCTAACTCAGAGGACTTCACTGTCACAACCCAAAGCCAAACAGGTCCAGCATTCTTCACCAGTCTATTTAATGCCTCTGTCATAGTTGCAAATGCATTTGGCTTATTTATATAGCTCTAGAAGATAATATAAAAGCCTACTAACTTCTGAATTATGTATCATAGGAATCAGAACAGACTTTAGCCCTAAACAAAACAGCTGAAACCTAAAATGTAAAAGTTGAATGTGATATACATACCTACGGAATCCTTGGAAGGCTCAAGCGGGACAAGAAGTTTGATGCCAGATCGGGTTATTGAGTGAGACCCTGTCCCATAAAAGAAAGTAGGGAGGAATAGAAGGAGGGAGAGAGGAAAGGAGAAAGAAGTGAGGGAAGGAGAGAGGGAGATCGACTTTAGACTTTAAAAAGACTGTATTGTCTTGACCAGACCAAAGTGGAAACATGAAAATTAGAATTTGTAGGTCTCTACCAGTTTATGGAATATTGCCATATTCTACTGCTTGACCCTCATTATTTAATGGATTCAACATATAGAGGAAAACTGGTCTAATTCTCAGCCTCAATGTGTTCTGCATCAGAATTTAGCTTATGTAAAATTCACAACCACAAGAATAAGACTGTTTCCCAAACATCAGCCCAACTATTGCACCGGGAATGACAGTTTGAGAAGAGTTGTTCATCTGTGTCAGCAGACACTCTCCGGAACTTTCCATTTCCCTTTACTTGTAACTTCGAGTCAACTCATTTTACTGAGAGGGAAAAAGGAAATTCAGATGTTATACGTCCTGTGCTATGTAAGTTGGGCTGTGGACAAGGACATTTGTAGGAGCTTTGAACCACTAACCTCATCCATCTCAGAAACAGAGTTCTTTAATTTACTTCCGGATGACACCATTACATACTTTAGTCCCAAGTGGCATCTATCTCTACCCACACCAATCATTCTTTCTTTAAAAACAGACTTATTTTACTTATTTTATGTATGAGTATACTATATCTGTCTTCAGACACACCAGAAGAGGGCATCGGATCCCATTACAAATGATTATGAGCCACCATGTGGTGGCTGGGAATTGAACTCAGGACCTCTGGAAGAGCAGTCAGTGCTCTTAACCACTGAGCCATCTCTCCAACCTATACACCAATCATTCTTAGGACTATTTTGCAAGGTGAATGTGATAACTAAAAGTTAAGGACACTGAGCCACCTTTTTTTAAAACCTGCGAATCAAATCCAGGGACTTGATATGTGCTCGGAAGAAGCTCTACCAATGAGTCACTTGCCTGGCTTTTAGTGTTGTTTCTGAGAAATGCCAGGAACTGCCATTCCATTGAAGGTTGGCAGAACCCTAGACTTTGTGTGTAGGGCCTCACCTGATGCAGACTTCTTCCTTAACTGCTACTTGCTGGGACTGTTGTTTCTCCATTGCCAACCCAGCATCATGGACCACATAGGTTCTTCATAAACATTCAGAGAAACACTAAAACCTCACCTTTAGGAGCTGATGTGGAGTAAGCTGATCATGCTGGAGCTAAGAAATGGAGACGTCTTTTTCTGAGACAGTAAGTAGCCCAGGCTGGCCTCAAACTCAGAGTATAATGTGGATGCCCTTTATTCGGATTGTCCCCGCCTCCACTTACCCAGTGCTGGAATTACTGGTATGAGCTACAGTTAGTTCCACCCTGGGGACTGAACCTAGGGTCGTGTGCATGCTGGGTAAGCACTGTAGCAACTGAGCTAAACCTGAAGCTCAGAATTTTTTTTTTTTAAATTATGAGTTATATTCTATGGAAGTTAAATGGGAGAATGGATTGATCCTTCCTAAGACACACAGCTCTCTAAAACTCAAGTGCAGTAGGTTGATTTACAGTGGAGGCGCGTGTCTGTGTTCCTGAACATGACATGGAAAACAAATATCAAAGCTATGAGCTAGAGACAGCCATCTGGTTTAAGGGTAATGATGTAGTTTACTGGAGTCCTCTTTTGAAAAATGATGTTGGCTGAGACAGTCTCCTAAATGAGATTAATTATACTCTTTAAAGAATCTCAGCCAAGGTGAAAGGATTTAGAAGTGCAGCAATGTCATAAAACTAAGGTTTATACTAGTTTTCCTTGGATCAAGACAGCAATGTTGGGATAGGTAGGTATGCGCTGTCTCGCCTCTTCGCAACCCAAAATGCAGCTAAACATATTTAAATAGCTTTGCTTTACTATTTCCATGATAGTACGCTGCTGTGGTTGCCGCTGAATGACTGGATCACAAAGCTGAACCCTAAATGTTACTCTCAGATCAAATGAGAGGTGAGGACAATGCAGCTGGGTGAGCCCTTTTGCCAGTTTGGTTCAGTCAATCCCGAGTGGAGAGACCACACTCTGAGAACCTGTCCCAGAAGAGTTCTCTCTAGCTGTGAAACACACCCCAAGTGTCCAGTCTTGTACGGGTGACTTCATTTGTTACAAATCAGCTTGCCGGTAGCAGTTTATGTCCTCTGCAGAGACCAGGGTTTTTTTCAGTCTAATGTGTTACATCATTTCACTGTGGTCAAACAGACTAGCTTTTACTAGCTTTACCTTCTAGCAAGGCTTAAACCTAACTTGCCATTCAAGTTTCTTCCAGGTTTAAGAGCATTTTAACTTAATTCTTCTTTTCTGTAGTGTTGGTGGTTGAACCTAGGGCTTTATACACACAGGCACACGCTCCACAGTTACAACAACCCTTACCTCTTACAGTATCGTAGGCCCGACATTCTAGCATTCTTACTTCCTATTTTTCCCTTACCCTCTACTCCTATATTTCTTGAAAACTCTGAGATGTTCTTCAGACTTTCTGCTTCCTGGTAACTTCCCTAGAACTAAACCTTAAATTGGCATGTCCCATTACCGAGAATTTCTCCCCACTTCCATCAGCCACAGGTCACTTGCCCACAGCTAGTTTCTGCAGGTTTTAAGAGCGGATTGAAATGGCAACTTCTGTATTGAGGTGATAACTGAAAATTTTTAAGCTGCCATGTGTTGTCTAGATGATGTGAGAGCTAGCAGAGATAGAAAGTTTATACTGGAATTAAAAAAAGTTTGAGGGGTGAGGGAAGGACCATACAAGTAGAGAAAGATTCTACTTCACTTAGTAACTTCCATTTTTAGATCAGGAAGCAATTTGTTCAGATTTTGCTTGCGCTAGAGTAGGCAAGTTTCCTTCCAGGGTGGTGGAAAGATGCAGGAAGAGGAATAACCATGGCAACCGCCCAGCTACGTGGACCAAGATAGTATTGGGGGCCCCATGTCCCGGCCTGGTCACTAGCTTAGCCAGGGTTGTCCCTCCCTTTCCCACTTCCTTGGCTAGAATGCTGACTTCAGGAGAAGGGTCATTCTTTCTCTGTAGGGAGTCGGATTGAGTGTGGGGAAGATTCAAATGAGACCAGAGGTCATTCTGACCAAACCAAATAGCAGTCCTCCACACTGAGAACAGAGAGTAACTGTCTGTTCTAGCGTGAACACAAGCAAACACACAGGCTTTTTTAGTATTGAATACTTGAACGATTACCATTTTTCAGATAGGTGGGTGGTATTCCGCTTTGATTAAGAAATTCTCTACTTGCTTTCAGTGGCCGCAAAGACACTTAATTTAATTGTTCATGGAGCAGAAACAAATAGACAAACAGAATAAACTATTCTAAGGATATAGATTAACTTACCTTCTCAGCAGCCCTAAGTCCTATTGTTCTTCCCCAGATAGGAAAACAATTACTGAGAGGTTATTCTGTTTGCCCACGGTCATTTTACTAACAGTTGTGTGGATGCTTCCCCACTACCCAACTGGACAGTGTTGGCAGAAGGAGGGACAGCAGCTAGCACATGAATATGGGAACTGCTAGGCCTTTAAGATATCCAGCACCATTTGTACCCCTAATCAGGAATTTGTTTGGGCCTTGTCTCTAGCAGGAGATCTGGTCTTTTGCTTCCCTTCTGATTGCTATGATTAACCCACTAGGATACCGTACCATAATTTAGCTTTCCCTTAAACACACTCATCGGATGTGAATACTGTGTCATCTAAATGAGACTTGGGCCAACCTCTGCAATTTGTAATAGTATTTCAACCTTATTACAATTCCAGGGAGAATGAAGAGGAAACAAAACAAAACAAAACAAAACAAAACAAACAAAACAAAACAAAAAACAAAATGGCCACATCCTGCTGTTCAGGTGTTTCAGATTGCCAATCTGGTTCCCATTCTAAATCTGCCCAGGGTGGGGAACTTTAAATGGCAGACCCTTGCAAATCTTCGGCTGGAGGAACTTATGTTGTTAGTGAGTTCCCTTCAGCAGCCTCTATTCCAGTCTCCTAGCTCTGTCTCCAAGAAAAGGAATGAAATCCCAACAGAGAGAAGAGGTGAAGAAACACACGGTGCTTCCAAGTTGGCTTCATCAAAGTGGTGGTAGGCTTAGGCTAGGAGAGAGGTGAAGCACCTTCCTCATGGTCTTACCAGAAGCACAGCTTCCCACAAAACTTCCTGGTGGCCACAGGCCACCCAGCAAGCCCGGTCTTCCTGCTCTTTTAATTTTCAGGTGACAGAAGTATGCCTGAGCAGTTCAGACCAGTTGGTCCGCAGCTTCCGGGGCCCTTGCACCATCACCACGTCAACAACTGTCTTAAAAGGGAGCTAAATTCCACGTAACCCTTAGAGGAAGACAAGAAATAAGCCTGAGGACAGGAATTTAGACTTAGTTTAACCTTGAAAATTTTTAAGTCTTTAGCAGAAATGCTAACTCTGAGCTGGGTGGGAGTGGTGGTGCTCGCCTGGAATTCCAGGACTCTGAAGGCTGACTGGGGGTGGGGGTGGGTTCAATGTCCCCCTGAGAAGAGAGATATGTGTTGGGACTCAGTGTCAAAACAGCAAAAGAAAAAGAGGAAAGGAGAGAGAGAGAAGAGAGAGGGGGGAGAGAAGAGAAGAGAAGAGAAGAGAAGAGAAGAGAAGAGAAGAGAAGAGAAGAGAAGAGAAGAGAAGAGAAGAGAAGAGAAGAGAAATCTAACTTCAATTTTGTTCCCAAGTCAGCAAGACCTAAAAGCATGGTTGTGGTTATCTTCCCAGACTCCTTTACATCCTCAGGTGGAGATCAATGCAACCAACATCATCAGCTCTATAAATACATGTGTGCTCGAGGGTAAAGGCAGAAGACATTCCTCCCATTCCTCCACTATTTCTCTTTTCTGCCACAATAAAAAATGGCCCAGCCAGGCGGTTGTGGCGCACGCCTTTAATCCCAGCACTTGGGAAGCAGAGGCAGGCAGATTTCTGAGTTCGAGGCCACCCTGGTGTACAGAGTGAGTTCCAGGACAGCCAGGACTATACAGAGAAACCCTGTCTCGGGAAAAAAAAAAAAAAAAAAACACCAAAAAAAAAAAAACCCACCAAAAAAACAAAAACAAAACAAACAAACAAAAAAGGCCCAGTTTAGCGAGGTGTGGTCACCTCCGCCTACAATCCTGGCACTCCTGAGGCAGAGGCAGGAGGATGGTGAGTTTAAGTCTAGATTGGGGTGCAGGAACCAGGAACTGGAGAAGCAGCTCAGTCCTTGGCTTGCCTGGGTTCCCTCAGCAGGACTCAGGGATGGAGGGAGCACAGTAGCCTGTAGGCTAGTGGTTGGACAAAAGGGCTTGGGTTTGCAGTAGAGAAAGAAGGGGATTGTGATTAGTTAAAAAAGGAAAGAAAAGAAGCGAAAAGAAAAGGGAAGCACGGAGAAGGGTCTAGTGCGCTGTAGGAGAAAGTGACTACGAACTCCGGAAGTAGTGGTCTGTGCCCGAAGCACGTGTTGGAAGAGACCCCAGCACCTCTCTGGTGCTCTCTCAAGGGGTCTTGCTAATCTCGCCTGCTGAGTTGCGTTCATTCTAGCTTTATCCAGATGCTCAGCTGTTTTCCTCTGGAACGCCTGAGACCCCAACACTCCTGAGTTCTCAAGCCAGTAACCTTTCACCACTGCTGGGCCCTGCCTCGGTGGTGGGTGGGTGGGGTACCTAAGCTAGAACAGGGCAGCCTAATCCTTGACAAGATAGCACCATGAAAAGCCATTTGATAGCAGTGGCTCCCCGGTCCTGACTAGTCCCTTCCTTTCTGAACAACCAATCACTGCTTCTGTGTGCAGAGCCCAGGGCTCGAGATTGTAAAATAGGTAGATTATATATACACCCCGTCAGAACCGTTCCTGGAGCCTTATCAGTTATTTCCAAGTGATTTTGGCTAATTTTCTGCCATTCCTTAGGTTGGGGTTATATCTACCTCCACTTCCTACCCCTCTACTCCCCGCTTTGCCTGATTAGGGCCAGAAATTTTTTCATCCAGTTGCTTTATAGAGCAACAGCTACATTTACTATTCATGAAGCTGCCCCTCCATAATTTTTAAAGCTTTCCATGTGTCTAGAAGCTCGTTTCTGCCCCTCTCCGTTTACAGAGGGCCCCCCCTTTCTTCCAAACACAGGCGAAGAAGAAAGAGGAAAGGGTGGGAGGGGGGTGCTGGGGGTGGAGATAACATCCATATTTTTAAACCGTTTTTAATCCAGTTAAATTTCCCTTCGGATTCACGAAGCTTCCATCTGAAACCAACTCCAGAGCTAAATTCCAGACTCAGGATTAAGTGGAGGAGAGCCGCAGGCAGCAGAAATAACAGTCAGCTCTATGCTGCAAAGAGAACCGCTAGGCTGGCAGGGTCTCCAAGGTTTTAAACACATTTTAGTCCCTCTTCTTGAATTCTTACTTAATCCTTCCAAATAATTTACAATAGTCAAACAAAACAAAACAAAACGAAACAGCATTTAAACGCTTTGGGATTTAAAACAAGTTTGTTAAGTTGCTTGGGCAGATACTTTCCTAGGAATGCTGATATAAGGCAAAGTTCACATTTTTAATGCCCCGTGCTGTCAGTCAGCAGAAAATAGCTCCTCAGAGGCACAGACCACACGTCCCCAGCCTTTGTCGCACAGTAAAACTGAACATCCTTCAGGAGTTAATTTGGTGGTCAGCAGCCACACCGCTGTCTTCCCTGGGATGTCCCCAAAGCCCTGAAGCACTAGGGCGCGTGTATACAACACACACACACACACACACACACACACACACACACACACACACACGGAAGGGATCACTAAATGTCACAGGATGGGCGCCTTGAGTCTGACCCCAAAGGTAAAACGCATTCCTTGGAAGCATTCCACAGATGTCAGGCCACAAAACCCCGCTGCTTTCCCCAGAGTACACTGTCTCATTTGTAAGATTCCCCAGCGCCCAAGGTCTGCAGCCAAGACAGGGATGGGAAGAGAGGAGCCAGCAAAGGAGAGAAGTGGGACGCAAAAAAGAAAAAAGAAAAAAGAAAGAGAGAGAGAGAGAGAGAGAGAGAGAGAGAGAGAGAGAGAGAGAGAGAGAAAGAAAGAAAGAAAGAAAGAAAGAAAGAAAGAAAGAAAGAAAGAAAGAAAGAAAGAAAGAAAGAAAGGGAACCGAAGGGAAGGGGGGGGACGGCAGAGCTACTCACCGACTGACTAGCTAGTGCCTCTGCGGAGCCAGCATGACTTCCCCGCGCCCGGAGCCTCCAGGCTGCAGCGCCGAGGACACGGAGGGCCCCGCTTAAATAGCCGCCGGCCGGGAGCCTCGGAGCCGCGCGGCCACTCCCGGGTTGAGATATGGTTCTAATCAGATGCTGGCGCTGAGGACTCTCCAGGAATGCAGCGGCGGGATGTTTTTGCTGCCTGGGCTTGGTAACTCCCCCTCAACGTGTCTGCCGAGTCTTCCAAACTTAACTGTTTATTAACTCGAGCTACAAGCCACCGAGATCCAACGCCTCCTGCGCTCCGTGCGCCCGGCCAGCTGGGGGCGATCGCAGAGACCCAGAGAAAGGAGCGTGCACACAACCCGGGCCAGGAGCCCCACACTGCCTCGGGCCAGAAAGGGTGCACATAAGGACAGGAAAAGGGAAACTCTGGAGGAAAGGGATGGGATCCTCTGAGCTGCGTTTCACAGATCCGTTCCCTGGATTGCCACTTCGAGTGGCGTGGCACGCGAACTCATCCTAAACGGCCTGCAGCCTTTGGAACAAAGAGGTCCCTTTGCTTCTGATTTTTCCTTCCCAGGTCCAGTCTGTCCTATCTAAAGCTGGGCATGCGACTGGATTGTTACCTTTAAAGAAAGGCACTGTTCTTTAATTGAAAATGTGAATGTGCTTAAATAGGAGGGAAATCTATGTATGCCCAGTGTAAAAAGATTCACTTATATTGAAATTTAATACCACGCACGAACATATTCTCTCTGTTAAACTGGCCTAAACACAAGTTAACATCCATATAGCCCATATAAATGATCTACATTTGGGATATAAACACATTATATGCTCGATTTCCTTTCAGGGTATATCCATCCACACGTAGATAACATGATTTTGTCTGCTAGTTTCTACAGCATTTCATATCCCTTCATGAAAATATTGAGATACGAGAATAAGTATTGGAAACTGTTCCAGCGATGCTCAGTTGTGAACGACCTGGCAGAGCAGACCCCGGGAATCTAATAGACGCTCGCAATTTCTTTTCTGCATAAAGCCCGGGGCATTTGTTAAACATCCACAGAGACAGTGGTGCTTTTTTAGGATTTAAGAAATTAAGCTTTTGGAGGATTTCCTCCCTGACTTCCTCCTTTCCCTTCCCCCTTCCCCCTCCTCCCCTGATTCCTCCTCTTCTCCACTTTCTTTTGTATTTTGTTTGTTTTTGTTTGTTCGTTTGTTTGTTGAGTCAGGGTTTCTCTGTGTAGCCCTGGCTGTCCTGGAACTCACTCTGTAGACCAGGCTGGCCTTGAACTCACAAATCCGAGTGCCTCTGCCTCCCAAGTGCTGGGATTACAGGCGTGCACGCCCGGCTTCTCCACTTTCTTATCTTTTTTTTTGTTTGTTTTGTTTTGTTTTTTGTTTTGTTTTGTTTTTGTCCACTTTCTTATTTAGTTCTTTTTTTTTTAATCCCTCCTCCTCTTGTCTGTTTTTCCTTCTGCTCTTCCTCTTCCTCCCTCTCTCTCCTGCTCCCCTCCCCCGTTGGAAGCAGAATGTGCTTCCAACTGACTATGAAAATGACAAATTGTGATTCGGATGGAAACGAATTGATTTTATTGAGTAAGCAACACAATGGATTTGCATTTTTACCGCTGAGAACCGAGGGTTCAAACCAGGCTTATGGCGCACCAAGAATGCATTTTGTGGTCCATGCCTAGCCCCAGCTGCAAAGCCACTGTAATTTGAGGTGGCTCAATGTGCTTGCAAGTAGGTCAGGCTTGGAACAGCCCTCATGCAGGGAGAGCAAGGGACACAACAGCACAGCTGGTCAGGATGCTGCCCCTCCTGACCTCTGACCTCTGGATTCCTTCCACACCTGGGTGTGCAGAGTAGACGTGTGTGTGTGTGTGTGTGTGTGTGTGTGTGTGTGTGTGTGTGTGTGTGTGGTGCTTCCAATATTCCTCTGAGGTAATTTTCTATGATTGAAAAAAAAAAATAAAAGATTTTCTGAGGTCTACTTTTCAGTTCTGTGAAGGCACAAGACATAGGCGTGAACTTAAATTCTGTGAGCTTTGAGAATATCACACCTTGACTCTCAAATCCAGAAGTCTGGAGAAATGGTGTCATTTCAAAAGGTTCAAAAATTAGGGGGGAAAAAAAAGAAAAGTAGTTCATTCAAGCAAACAGGGGCTTTGAGAACACAAAAGAAGCAAGACTAAACACAAACATGTATTATTTCTCAACATGGAAGTGCCCTCTATCTTTATCCATATAGTCGAAAGATTATTATCAAACTATGTTAACTTGTCCCTGCTAGATGAAAGGGATTTGCCTTAGAAACAGATAGAGAAGATGATTTCATCTGCTGTGAACTGCAGTGTGAAGAGAAGATATGGACCCAAAGAGCTCGCTTGTGAGCCGTGGGCTCCAAGCGGCTGCTTAAAACCAACACCCTTGTTTTAAACAGAAACCTAAAGAGCCCGCAAGTGAGAGTTCTGGTTTTGAAGTGTATTTTTATATCTCTAGGGTGCTGATATTGGTCTTGGCAGTAGCTCAATGTCCTGCTCACATTATGTAGGGAAATAAAAATAAATTTAACTCTTTTTATACGGGGAGGTGCCGTTTCCCTGCCACATCTAAGTTGTTAACTTTTCAATAAGTCTGAAACGAACATCTCCACATAAGAAAAAGAAAAAAAAAACCATGCCAAAGTCCACCCCGATGTTCATCAGCACCAAGATTTACTTAGAGAATTAAGGTAGGAAAGAACTAAATGCAGTGTTTTTAAAAAGCAAGGTCCCCACATAGGAACAGTCATTTGCACAAAACCTGCCTGTGGTGGGGTGCGTGCAGTGGAGTCTGGACTGTGCTCCCAGCCGAGAAAGGGGTAGTTAATCCCGTGACAGCTTGCTGAAGAATGCATGGTTTATTATTAAAGTAATCTCTTAAGATTTTCCTGGAATGTGCTTTCGAAGCAGCTCTGCCTATGCAGGCTATCCTATGTATGTCTTTTCTTCCATGATTAAACTGTTGATTCTTAGCTCAAAAGTCAGGCCCTTTCTCTTCTATACCTCACCCCTGCCACTTCCCCTGCGGCCCAGGCCTCCTTAAACTGCCCGTTTTGAATTGCACTATTTTTCCATAAACTATAAATCGTATTGGCCTCAAGAACACTGTCCACTTCTATGCTCGTTGGACACTTAGAGATGTTCAAACCAAACAAAGCAAGCAGGGCAAGCCGGGCGGTGGTGGCGCACACCTTTAATCCTGGCACTTGGGAGGCAGAGGCAGGCGGATCTCTGAGTTCAAGGCCACCCTGAGTGAGTTCCAGGACAGCCAGGGCTGTACAGAGAAACCCTGTCTGGGAAAAACCAACCAACCAACAAACAAACAAACAAAAACAAAGCAAGCATGGCAAGATGGGATATGCCTGCAGTCCTACCTCTTCTGGAGGCTGAAGCAGGAGGATAATTACATCCAAGAGGAAAAAATATCGAAGAAGAATTGACTGAGATTCATCTGGTAAGGACCTTCTTTCTTTGTTTCCATTTTTTTTTTTTTTTAAATAAAGGCTGTCAAGTGAGATCGGGAAAGAAAAGAAAAATAATCCCCCAAAGCAAACAAACAAACAAAAAGGCTGTTGTTTCTACAAAAAGTCCCTTCCTTCCACTAATCCTACATATTTAACCCTGAAGGAAAACAGATCCCATCTGACTGAGCTGCTGACAGGGATAACCAAATGTTGGGAGCTGGTCTTTGTTTTTGTTACTCCTTCATCCCAGTCCCTCTCTGCTTTCTTCCTCCCCCTCTCCCTCTCTCTCCTTCCTCTCTCCCTCCCTCTGTCTCTCTGTCTCTGTCTCTCTCTCTTAGACAATATCTGTACCTTACGAGATGGCTTATTTTTGTTTGTCTTTCTGTTTTCTGACATTTGTTTTCTTGTTACATTCCTTACAAACCCACAGGATTCAATGTTTTTGCATGTGGCGTATAGTAATAGTGAGCCTCTGATGTCGGACACTAGGTTACTTGGAGAAGCTGGAACACCATGAAATGAAGGACATTTAACATTCGCTATCGGGCCAGCAAGATGGTGCTGTTTGCAAAGCCGGACAACTAGAGTCCAAGCCCCAGGACACACAAGATAGCAAAGAACTAATTTTGTGCTTTTGGTTCTACACAATGTACAAGTGCACACACACACACACACACACACACACACACAGTACAATAAATACAATCCAATATCATATATCTATGTAACGGATCACACATCACCACCTACATACCTGTACCTAATGACTAGCAGTAAAGGAAGAGTATTTTAATATGAATTATCACTCAAATGAATATCGTTTTATTTAGCAAGTAAGCTACTGCAAGTTATCAAAACATATACTGAACAATGCAAATAAAATGATAGAGCACACACAGTCCTGGAAGGACACTGATAGCAACCACTTCGCCCATTTTCTAGCTTATGAAGAAGAACCTGTGAACCAGACAGACAAAAGGACAATATACAAAGATGCCGATTGCTTTTTTATTTTATTTTTTATTTTTTTATTTTTTTTTGGTTTTTTGAGACAGGGTTTCTCTGTGTAGCCTTGGCTTTCCTGGAACTCACTCTGTAGACCAGGCTGGCCTCAAACTCAGAAATCTGCCTGCCTCTGCCTCCCAAGGGCTGGGATCAAAGGTGTGTGCCACCACAGCCCACCGATTGCTTTATTGTTCAAAAAACTATGAAGCTGAGAACAAAGTGTGTCCATCAGCAGGAAGGAATCACGTTACCATTCACCCACGGTGCTGAGTCACTCACATGCCACCTCTGAAAAGAGCAAATTGAAGCTGAGACTTAAGAGTGTAGAAGCTTTTCTATCAGGTTTTGTGAGGTGAAAAAAAAAAAAAAACCCAGAAACCAGAGAAATTTTAAGAATTTCTATTTTAGTAATAAAAATAGCAACACCTATATGTACCATGTTGTATATGGATATGGATATGTGCTGAAGATTATAAGGGAATAGAAACTAGGTTGAAATATAGATCTGTAGATGCCAGAGCTCTGGTAGAGAGGGAAGTCATTGAAGGGAGAGAGATGGATGAGAGCCAGCTACGGAAGTGGAGAAATGAGAGTTGTCCACAGACAGAGGTGCATCGGTGCATAGAAGTGGCATATGTGCAATCCAGGAAAATGCATATGATGTGATTTATGATAAGAAAAAGAAGGCACCTTTAATCCCAGCACTTGGGAGGCAGAGGCAGAGGCAGGTGGATTTCTGAGTTCAAGACCAGCCTGGTTTACAGAGTGAGTTCCAGGACAGCCAGGGCTATAAAGAGAAACCCTGTCTCAAAAAAACCAAATCCAAAAAAGAACAACAACAACAACAACAACAAAAAAAACCCAAAACAAAACAAAAAAGAAGGGGTACAGGAGAAATTCCCCCCCCCCCAAAACATCCTTATGAAGGATGTTTTCCAACGAGGGATGGAGAGATAGCTCAGTGGATAAGAATGTTTGTTATGTAAGCATGAAGATTTGAGTTTGAATCCATAGAATAAACAAACAATAACAAGAAGAAAGGTTTGTATGTCTGTGCATGCTTGTTATTAAAGCCTGGGGGGGGGGTTGGAGAAAAGACAGGCAGATACTAATTGCTCTGTGGCCAGTAAGCCTAACTGAAACAGAGTTTACAGTTCTTTATGTCTGTCCATGGGCACACATATCCGCAGACACACATATACACATTCTACACACACACACACACACACACACACACACACACCACAGTTACACCACAACACACACTCTCAGAATACTCATTACTATTCCTAAGGTTGCTCAGACTTTAGCATACACAAGAGTCACCTCGGGAACTGCTTTGGAAGGTCGCCTCCTGGGTGCAGGCTTAGGGATCCCAGGTATGTGAAGTACCTAGAATCTATTGCTCAATAACACTTTGGTGTGGTTCTTCTGGTTCTGAGGTTTGGGGGCCAACACATTGATAAACACTATATTTCTCCCCCACAAGATCAAGAGGAAATTCATTTTGTTGTTCTCTGTCGGATAAGAAGAGTGGAGAAGAAGGAACACTCCTATACAATCAAAGCCCCATGATTTCTCTTTGGCTCTCTGAAGCCCCAGGCACAGTCCTGGCTCCAGTGATGGCTTCTATTCCTGCTCCCTTACCTGTCAATGTTTGTTTTCAAGAAAAGGAGCTGACAGTAGCCATTTGTGTTGACATAAACCCACAGGTTTATGTTTCCCTACTCTGGCCCTTTCTATGGAATAGCAGACACAGCTCAAAGTTCAGGGCTCCCAGCCATGTTTGAAAGACATGGGAAGAGTTGGGAAGCAATTATCAACTCTATCTTGTTCCCAATTTAAAACTACCCACAAAAGACATCAACTCACAGACTTCTAGTATGGGGGACAGTTTTTCTTTCTCTGAAGTTGTCCTGCATTTTGACCTCAAAGTACCCAGTGGCTGTTTGAAAATTGAAACTGCATTACATACACAATAGCCTCCATGATTACATACACAAGGAAGGCTGAAAGTTGGGATCAGATCTGGGACTGATCTACTAGGTCTACTTCTGAGAGGGAAGCCATCTAGGAATATATAATTGAGACCCATCTAAAGGGTAGTGACACCTTGGCTGGGATCGATAGTATGTCCTACTTTTCAAGACCCAATTATAAAACAGTTGTTACTCTATCTCCTGATCCTATTTTGGCTTTTGGTGAGAATCCAGAAAATCCACAGTCATGAAAGGATTCTACAATGATAAAAGTGAAGTAAATAACACAGGAAAAAAATGTGAAACCCAGAGTTTTTCTTGAAAAAGGTTATCATTATTAGAAATTATTTCCAGGTTGTGGAAATAATCCCAGATCTCAGGAGGAAGAAGTAGGTAGATCTCTGAATATGAAACCAGTCTGGTCTACAGAGCAAATTTCAGAACATTCAGAGCTACACAGAGAAACTTGTCTCAAAAAAGATTTGTTATAAAAAAAGAAAAAATGTATTTCCACCACTAATACCATCTGGCCCATCATTAGGAAGCCATGTGCTTATGGGACTAGAACTGACTGTAAGGCTGACCTTCGAGATGAGTGCTTCAACAGGATGGTTTCAGAGGGGGAGGGGGATTTGTAAATTTTGCTGAAATGGGCATATTCAAATAAAGGACAGCATCACTGAGGGACCGCCTCATCTTCTTGCACCACCACTGTGAAGAATGGGGCCTGATTGTCTACAGACCTTCAGTTTTATACAAATCATTTCAACAGACCCCAACACCTTAGTCACTTCAATTCTGAAATGCAACAGCTGCTTTTGAATCCAGAAACGATGCACCTGGTGCACTCATCCAAAGACCCAAAGGACACTTTTTTTTTTTTTTATAAATTTGAGAAATGGTCTCTCCATGCTACCAGAATGGGGCTCAAACTCCTGGACTCAAGTGATCCCTTGCCTTCCTGCCTCGGGGCTGAGACTATAGGACATACTATGGGTCCCAGCCAAATGTGTCACTAGCCTTTAGATGGGGATCGCAACTCTATATTCTTAGATGGCTGGTCTGGAACTCATTACATGGAGGAGACCAGCATTAAACCTGAAGCATTCTCTCTGGTCCTGTCTCTCATCTGCTGGAATTACCAGTGTGTACCACTGCACTCAACTCAAAGTCACTTCATAACTGGAAAGTGGAAATAAGACACTTTATGTAGTCCAGAGTCATTTAGTTCCCCCAATGTTTAGAAACACAGGGGTGGGTGGGGGGTGGGGGTGAAAGTGGAGGGGGTGGGGTGGGGGGTTGTGTGCATACACATTTCCTAGGAAAAGTGCATTATAGCTTTTAGTAGGCCATCAAAGGACCTCATACTATAAAATAAAGTTAAATTCCACAGTACTGAAGGTTTATAGCCGTTCCACATTCTTTCTGCCCATTTTTAATGGGAGATTTTTATCTGGGTCTTTTGTTCTCCTCACAACGTTATGGTCAAACAGGTTAGTCCAAGGATTCTTGTTCCTAAGCACAAAGACCTTGACTTACTTCTTTTCACCGAAATAAAGACAGAGCCAGACTATAACCCACATCCTTGAATGATCTAGAATTATTCTGCTCTTACTGCTATGGACAAACCATAATTCTAGCGGTCAGCAGAAGATTTTAGAGTTCAGTATCCTGTGTTTGGCTGTCCATGCTTAGAAAAGAGTTTCCTTTCATGAGAAAGACATTGCCAAGTGGAACGGTGTCCACATCAGGGCCACTGGACAGGAGAGGACACAGTCAGTAAGAGCTGTCGAGAGCCACCCGGGTGTAGCCTTATCACAATGGGCATGGACAGCTAGGACAAGGCTGACCTCACGCCTTGCAGCAGAGCTGTGTAAACCCCCTTCTGAGTAGGTGATGGTTTGCTATGACAAGTACACCCCACCCCTCTCCTCGTTCACAGACAGAAACATGAACTGAATTGACTAATTGCCTCTCTAAAAATAATATCTTCTTTGTGCCTCAGAATGTTTCTTCTTTGTTTTTTGTTTGTTTGTTTGGTTGGTTTTTTTGGTTTTTTGGATTTGTTTTTTTTGAGACAGGGTTTCTCTGTGCAGCCCTGGCTGTCCTGGAACTCACTCTGTAGACCAGGCTGGCCTTGAACTCAGAAATCTGCCTGCCTCTGCCTCCCAGAGGGCTGGGATTACAGGCGTGCGCCACCACCGCCCGGCTATGTTTCTTCTTTGGAAATAGTGTCTTTGCAGTCATGATTTGTGAGGATGGACTCACTTGTAGTCTATTCTGCAAAGTTTCTCCATTGTATACTACTCTTTAGCTAGAATGTCTTGCTGTTTTATTATACTATATTTTCATTCAGTATAGCTCTAGACACAGTATGCTGCGGTGTGAATCCCAATTCCATGGCTTTGCAATCTTGTGGAATAGTACTGACTTCTAAAAAGAGAAATACTGAAGGATCCTCCCAGTATGCTATCAGATTAGATGAGCTAAGGCACCTAAGGGGTTAACAGTACTTCTCAGCACTTAGGTCTAAGCTGGTGATAGCACAACATTTTCCCAACATTTAAAGTTTTAAAAATACCAAGTACATTTGAAGCCAAGTTTACCCCCAAACCCACAAATTTCACTTTTCAAACAGCCTCGGGAGAATTCCCGTTCGTTTTCCTAGAAACGTGGTTAAGAATTCTACCTGAGCAGGATGGCACATTCTTGTAGTTCCTGTACCAGGGAGGTGGAGGCAGGAAGATCAGGAATTTAAGGCCAGCCTTACCCACTTGGCTAGATCAAGGCTAGCCTGGGATACATGATACAGTCTCAATAAACTAGGAAAAAAAATAGCAAAAATCAAGAAAAGCTTGTGTGTGGTATCAGAAATAAACTGTGGTGCTGTGGTGTGTTGCGGGCTGGAGACACCTTCACTATCCTCACTATGGTGGCCGTGGTGTAGATGGATAGATACCCTGAGTTGTTTGAGTTAGCAAAGATAGAATGAGTGGGCAGATCAATGAGTGGGTACAGGGAAACACAAGTAAGGCATGATTCCATTCGCATGTGGTTTAAAATACAAAAAGTAATAACCTAGCCGTTCAGATATTCAGACATGCCACATAACACAGAGTAGATCAATAAAAGCTTGAAAGAATTCAGATAAAAGTGGGAGTGGTGTCTCATGGAATATGGAGGAGGGAGAGACACGCAGGGAGAGACACACATGGGTAGACACAGCGAGACAGAGAGCATTACTCAATTTGAAAATCTGATTTCTAGTCGGTTTAGAATATAGACCTGGTGTGTTCTTTTCGCTTTGGAGTATATATGTTTGCAAGCTTTTTGGAGTCCAGGGTCTCACGCATTAAATGTGCAATGTATCACTGAACTTCCCTGCTATGCCTCAACTCTGCAAGGGTCTATCCTGAGCGTATAGACAAGCCACACTTGTTCCTTTTTGCCTTATGCTTTTTAAAAGATGGCTTCCGTGAAAGAGTAGGAACTGCACAGTCATTTGTAAAAATAATATGAAGTATATTGATTTGAACACTAGCTTTACCTATCAGGCTAGGGTAAGGGAGCATGTCACTCCAGCCAAACCCAGCCAAACCCAGCCAAACCCAGCCAAACCCAGCATGTGGCATATTCTACAGATTTGCCCCTGCAGCCACTTGCAACCAAAGGGAGTGGAGAGGAGGTAAAACCATGCAGTTCTGTGTCTTGTAGAATCTAACCAATTGCTCAAAGGCATTTTTGAGAAGGAGAAATTAAAGTATAAGTAGACGGGTGGTAGTGGCGCATGCCTTTAATACCAGCGCTGGGGAGGCAGAAGCAGGTGGATTTCTGAGTTCAAGGCCAGCCTGGTCTACAGAGTGAGTTCCAGGATAGCCAGGGATACACAGAGAAACCCTGTCTTGAGAAAAAAAAAAGAAATATAAGTAAACATCTACTAGGTTTATTATTAATATGTTATATTTACATATTAGAAACAGTGGATTTGTGGGTGAGATGAGACATATCGATTCCACTTCTGTTCTGGGACTGAACCTCGCTGGGGCTTTGCTAAAAAGATACCTTACCACTGAGCTAAATCCCTTGAAGTTTCCCTTCCTTCCTTCCTTCCTTCCTTCCTTCCTTCCTTCCTTCCTTCCTTCCTTCCTTCCTTTTCTTTCTTTTCTTTCTTTCTTTCTTTTCCTTCCTTTCTTTTTTTTCTGAAACAGGATTTCTCCATGTAGCTCTGAATGTTCTGGAACTCACTCTGTAGACCAGGCTAGCCTGGAACTCAGAAATCTGCCTGCCTCTGCCTCCCAAGTGTAGGATTAAAGGTGTGCGCCACCACTGAGGGCTGAAGTTTCTTTAAAATAATCTGGTTTACCCAACCCCAAATCTAGGAAATACAGGCAAAGGGAGAAAAATAGGAAAACAAGCCAAAACACACTCGAGTTTGGCAAAGCAAAGTGATTCATGTATGTGTATTGGATTCAATGTGTAATTCTGTTTTTGTTTATAAAAATAAAGCATTCTGTAATAGGAAATTCAGATCAAGCTCCACTAATCAAGCTCTCTCTCTCTCTCTCTCTCTCTCTCTCTCTCTCTCTCTCTCTCTCTCTCTCTCTCTCTCTCCCTCTCTCTCTCCCTCCTTCCTTGTCATTTTCTAATAGCTAGCTGCTGCTGGGTTATCAGCTGGATGCTAGAGATAAATTTGTAACCTCCTTCTTTAGATCAGTCTTTGGCTCTTTCCTGTGTCTCCTTCACCCGCAGAGTTTGGATGTGTGCAGAGGAGCACCTCCTGGGGTCAGGGATGAATAAGGTGGTATTAATCATTCAACATCAGATCTTATCAGAACGTGCAAGCTAAGCCCCTTGGGCGCCCCTATGCTCCCGACGGACTTGTTTCTCTGGGTTACTGATTTCAGCTTGAAGTCAGGTGATTTGCGAAATGACCCAGGCTTTCCGGTCTGGTTTAAGCCACTGGGAGTGGGGAGAACAAATAGGTCCAAAGTCTGTTGGTTCCTGGGCCTTAGGAAGAGGCCAGCCGGTGTCAGTGTCACGTGCTTGTCTGATTAGACATTCCAGAGTCTGTTTTTCCACCTTTTGGGCTTCAGGAAGTCAGGACACCTGTGTGCAAAGCAAGTTCCAAGAAGCCTGGCTTTCCGAAACATCTTTGGACATCGGGGCTTTACATTTTGATTGTGTCGCCGACATTTTCTTTTGTCTCTTGTTGCATAAATGTCAAAATCTTCTGTATGGCGGGACCGGAACAGGAAGCTGATAGGACTTGGCAACAGGTCTTTCTTTCTTTCTTTCTTTCTTTCTTTCTTTCTTTCTTTCTTTCTTTCTTTCTTTCTTTCTTTCTTTCTTTCTTTCTTTCTTTCTTTCTTTCTTTCTTTCTTTCTTTCTTTCTTTCTTTCTCCCTCTCTCTCTCTTTCTTTCTTTCTTTCTTTCTTTCTTTCTTTCATTCATTAATGAGCTTTCAAGACAGGATTTCTCTATGTAGCTCTGACTGTACTGGAACTTGCTCTGTAGACCAGACTGGCCTCAAACTCACATAGATCCTCCCGCCTCTGCCTCTCGAGTACTAGGATAAAAGGCATACGCCCCCACTGTTTGACAGGCAATTTTATCTTGATGAAGAAGGCACCAGTTTTGAATTGTTCATGGGTAATTTTGTAGTTTAACAAACTCTAGCCTTACTTAAGTTTGATTCTTCTGTATATCTTGTAAGTTAGAATGTTATGTCTCTAGCCAACAGATGATGAAGTTGGATCTCAGTGTTAAAGAACCTTTTGCCTAGCAGTATGTTCATTGCTAGTGAAGTTGCCAGCTTTAGGATATTATTTTGTGACTCCTATTATCCTACCCTAAAATCTTTCTAGCTTATAAGATGTGACCTGCAAAACATTTCACAGAGGAAGAAGCTGGGCATGGTAGCACACACCTGCAATTCTACTAAGAAGCTGAGGCAGAGGGTTTGAGAGTTTGAGGGCAGACTGGGCTATGTATTGAATTCTAGGCTACTGTGAGCTACAATAGATACCTATCCCAAACAACCAAACAAAAAACAAAACCCCAAGCATCCAGAAAATCCAATTTTTAAAAATATTTTTTGAAATTATAATATAATTCCATTATCTTCCCTTCCTTTTCTCCAAATCCACCCATGAACCACCTTATACATGTATATGTTTGTGTATGTGTATGTGATGTATATGATGCATATGATGCATAATGTATGTATGTACATGTATGTAATCTGCTCAGTCCATATAATGCTGCTGTGCATATATCTCCTCAGGGCTGACCAATAGGTATTGGATAATCAAGTGTCATGCTCTTCTCTTCCCCGGGGAAGACTGTTTCTCCTGCTCTTAGAGTTCCTTGGCTGGCTACCTGTGGTTCCTCACCTGTGGTTGAGGTCACCTGCTCTTTCCCCTTTCCATGTTAGCTTGCCATGTGCTGTTTTTTCACGTTCAAGTCACATTTAGGTGGCCATGCTGGTGGGATATTCTCTGGTTCTTAACAATCTTTACAAAACAGAAAGCCATAATTGATCAAAGTGTAGAGTTGTGCAGCCCCTTCCAAACTGATACATCCATAACATAATTCCTGTACCTCAGGCTCAGGACCATTGCAGAAGAGGGAGGACCAAATGTAAGATACAGATGGACAATCCAATTTTTAAAAAGGAAATTAATGTAACCTGCTCTAGTTTCCAATTATCTGCAATGTGTTCATTTGTTAAGATGTTTAGGATTTAGCTATGTTCTTTTCTCTGAATGTGTAATCTCTAAGTATCTGTAAGGAATTATAATAAAAATTGTTTTAAGCACACACATATATATATATCCACGTGTATACATATATATGTGTACATATATGCATAAAACAATTTATATACATACATATATATAATTTATATATACATACATATATCCTTTATATATGTATAAACATATATATATATATATATATATATATATATATATATATATATATATATATATATATATATCCTGAGATATTTTAGTGCGGTCAGCAAAGGTGTCCTTTGAATATATTAATATGACTTAGTTCCTCTCATCTCTAGAATGTTTTCTTTTTTAGTTTTAAAGATTTATTTATTATATATAAGTACACTGTTGCTGTCTTCAGACACACCAGAAGAGGGCATTAGATCTCATTATAGATGGTTGTGAGCCACCATGTGGATGCTGGGATTTGAACTCAGGACCTCTGCAAAGACAGTAAGTGCTCTTAACCACTGAGCCATCTCTCCAGCCCAGAATATTTTCTTCCTAAGCAAACAGATTCCTTGTAATCTAAAGGTGGCCCCTCCTGACTTAGCTGGCATGGTGTTTGGCTCATGTAAGGCTCTCGGTGGTAGTAGAGCAACATACTTGTGCTCTGTGTAAAAGACTTGTCTAGGAGAGACTTGAGGGACATCTGGTTCTTCTTAGCTGAGGAATGACCAGCAATCAGAACACTGCTGAGTGAAATGGAGAGATGTGGCCTTCCATCCCAGCCCATAGAATGAGAGGGAATGGAGGGAAGGGAGGGAAGGGAGGGAAGGTTGTTTATAAAAAAGTAAAACTGGATATAAATCAAGCGGAAAACTTGCCCTTTGAATTAGAAAACTTCTGCTGCTGACATATTCTTTTTGGAGAATTTATGCAATTCATTTTTATTGAATAGCCTCCAGGCTACATTGTAATGTAAATCAGAACTCAGTAAAAAAGCAACAAAAATAAAATAAAATCATGCACATCGAAAACAAAAATATTACGTTAACTAAGGAAGAAAAAAATGCTCATTATTTAACTAAGTGAATTTTTTAAAAAAATACAATCTAAAATGCTCAAAAGAACACAAATACTGGGGAGGAAATAAAGTCAAGAGACCACTCATTCATTGCAAGGGAGATGAAAGTTTGACTTTCTTCATTTTGTGACTGACCATTATTTTCTCTTTTCTAAAGACACTGGACTGGGGTGTAGCTTATCTGCTGTCTAGTACTAACATCACACAGCCTATCCTATGGCAAAAGACCATCTATAACCTCAAATCTTTACTATCACATTAGCATTCTTCTGATTTGCAAAATGCCCATTTTATATGTCATAGAAAAAAAAAAGAATTAAAGCCACTCATGTGAGGGCATTGCTTAGAAGAACTCTGGTTTCCCTGGGGGAGATGGCTCCTAGGTAAAAGATTTGTTCTGTTAATGTAAAGCCCTAAGTTTGGATTCCCAGAACCCATTCACATGCTGGGAGGCTACTGTGGCCAGCGTGTTATTGTGGCAGAGAGGAAGTGGAGACAGCATCACCAGGACAATATGAATAGCTGCAGGAATTAAGCTGGTGAGCTATAGGTTCACGTGAGAGAGCTTGCCTCAGCAAATAGATGGAGAATGTCAGAAGAAGATACTCAACTTCATTCTCCACATGCACACACATGTGCAGTTAAACCCACAGACACATGCGACCACACATACACATAGCGTGCCCACTGCACACACATGCACATGTAAAACCTTCTGTTTCGAAGCAGCTGATATTATCCACTTTTGGCTGTGCGTATGAGAATTTGTAACTTGGGGTTTTGCATTCAATGGACTCGTAAAAGGTGACAGGTATTGAATCTAGGACCACTTGCATGCTAGCTTAGCCACTGAGCCACACCTCCAGTCTCTGACTTAAAGTTTATACATTTTATAGTTCTTTGTATAGTTCATGATTGTTATTGTTGCTACTGCTGTTGTTATCCCAGACAAGGTCTCACTATTTAGGTCTTGCTGTTTTGGAATTTACTATATAGACGAGGCTCACCTTGAAATCATAGAAGTCTCCCTGCCTCAGCCTCTTGAATGCTGGGGTTGTAGGCATGTGTCACTAATCCTGGCATGGTTCATGATTTTTTTGGGGGAGGGGGAGGGTTTCTCTATATAGCACTGGCTGTCCTGGAACTCACTCTGAAGACCAGGCTGGCCTCGAAATCAGAAATCTGCTTGCCTCTGTCTCCCAGGTGCTGGGATTAAAGGCGTGCACCATCACTGCCCAGTGGTTCATGATTTTTTAACTGGTACTCACATTGGAAATCAAAGTCCAGGGAGAGACAGATGCTGGTTATTTGCATTGATTATATATTGTGTTTGTGACATTGGACTAGATATACCCCCAAACACCCTACAACATGAAAGGAAAATTATTATTTGCTCAGTAATGATTTTAAATAATTAGTTTATGTATTTTAGCAAGTAGATAATGAGAACAGATTAAAAAGAGTTCCTAATATATGTTTATTGAATAATTATTATACTATCTAAATATGTTTACATATAACTACCCTTTACTTGTTAGCAATATACAGACAAAATTACTGGACTATATGCCAGTGAACACAGATACCTAATAAACCCAGGAAGTGTTCACACATGGAACACTGAATAGATATTTTTATTTTTCTAATATCTGTAGAATTTCTTTTAATCGTTCTCTGAACATAAATCCCAATTCTCTCAGTATTAACAGACTTTTTCCAACAAGAAAATTAAGATTTTTCTTAAAATTGTTCATTTGTTGTTCCGTGCTACTATATAAAAATGATTTAATAAAGGAAGAAGGAGTTCGTTTTGGGGGCTGCTATTTGGGAACCACTAAACACTAACTTTGAGCTATATACAGGAGAGTATTTTCCCTGCAGCTTTATGCCTTTGGGGGAGGTAGGCTGGGGCAGGGAAAGAATGCCCCTATACAAGTCAGCAAGCCATGCCACTTGCTGTTCAAGCTGTAAGTGCTAAGGATGGTTTTGGAAGGTGACAGTCTACAAAAATACTTCAATCGTTCCGAGCAAGACCTGGAACAACATTTATACAACCTTAACTTTGGGTAAGAGCAGGAGGCTTGGGCACGTGAACAATGCTGCCTCTATTAGAAGCAAACCTAAAGTGAGCTGGAAATCATAGCTGTTTTCATTTCCCTCCCTGAGAGAGAGGTGGGGGAGGGGAGGAGGGGAGAGGGTTAAGCGAGCAGGAGAGAGAACTTCGCAAGCAGGAAAGTTGAATCAAACAGAAACAGTGTGAATGTGCGTTAGGAATGCTGCGTGCATGTGCGTGCTTATGAGGGTATGTATGCTCACGCCGGGTTCTAGCTAGGGAGGACTCTCTCCGTCTCTCTACAGTTTTTGCACCAGCTTGAAGCCAAATAAGATTTAATGACTTCCATAAAAATGCCCAAATTATAAAAACATGCATGAAGAAGGCAGCAGTAAGAAGAAACATGCCATATATGTTATAGATGACCACAAACGTCATTCACAAAACAAGCAAGTGGCCTCGCCAGGAATTTTCCAAATACTTTTTTGGGGGGATGGGAGGGTGGAGTTAACTTCCACAGAGCTTCAAAATAAAGGAGAAAAAATGGCAGGTTAGCGTGTAGACCAATTCTATTGATTTATCCTCCAAATAAGGAGCATTTCTTGAATTAAAATACAAGTCCACAGAAACTGCTGATGAGACAGCAGCATACGTGGGAATAGTAACTGAGCCTGCGGACCCTTCCACAGAAAAGAAACAGCTCCACATTCTGTGGAAGAGACAGGCTCTGTGCTCTCAACCGGGCCCAGCCAGCCCTGGCTTTGAAAAATGTTTCCACATCAGACTCCACAAACCTCCTTTCTCCCGCTTCAGTGTTTTTAGAGGATGACAGAGTTTGCCCAGCAGGAAATACTGGAATTGGTTTTGTAAGATTTCCATTTCCCCATCACTGTCTGGGACAGTATTATTGGGACTAACATGTGTGGTTACTGAGTTCCTCTAAGAAGGCTTTGGAGCATTAGATTGCCAATCAGTTTAGCTGGAGTTACATTTGAAGAAAGTTGAAATGGGTGGAGGGTGGTAAATTACATATTTTTGCTTTTAGAGTGGTATAAATAGAAGCAGTTTATTAAGAGAGAGAGAGAGAGAGAGAGAGAGAGAGAGAGAGAGAGAGAGAGAGAAAGGAAGGAAGGAAGGAGGGAAGGAAGGAAAGAAGGGGGAAAAACATCCCCAAGCCACTAAAAAGCATTCTCTTGAGATCTTAAAAGAGCTCAGAGTCAGACTGGGGATATAGCCCAGTGGTACAATGCTTACCTAGTAAGTATGAAGCATTGCTTTGGAGCCTTACAACCACAGGTAGGAAAAATAAAACGAGCAAACACATGAATAAAACAACAGAAAGGTAAGGAAAGGAAAACTCAAGGCTCTTCTAGCCAAGCTCCGCCCCCATCACATGATCACGAGCTCACTTTGCATCGACAGAAGTATTGTTTCTTGCTCCAAGAACGTTTCCACCTTAGCTCTGAAGACTTTCAGCAAAGGGGATTTCCTGAAGCCTTTTACTGTATGTCCTTTAGGTTAAATAACTTTTCTGTTTGCTCCTCATCCAAAGCAGACACATTATAAAATCCAGTCTCTGCTAGCCACTTCTGGGGTTTGATTGCATTGCTAAGGCTTAGAAACAATGACTTAAACAAACCTGGATTTTCAGTTGTTGTACTCTGAACATGGATGGCAACCTCAAGTCTCCCTGGGGAGTCTTCAGGGCGATTACAATCTGCCCTGACATCGCTAGCTCGAGGTATAGCCCTGGCTGTCCTGGAACTCACTCTGTAGACAAGGCTGGCCTCGAACTCAGAAATCCGCCTGCCTTCCTCTGCCTCGCAAGTGCTGTGATTAAAGGCGTGCGCCACCACTGCCTGTTTCTTTTTGTCAGTGTGTGTTTCTCGGTGTCCTTCCTTGCTTGCTGTCTTTGACCACATGCCCAAGCTTAACCTCCTTTCTTCATTGGTACACTCTAAACCCTTACATAAAATCACCTGTGCCAATGTTAGTCTTATGTGAAACTGTGGGAAAAAATAGTATTTATTCAGACATGCATAAATACCTACACACAAATGCCCATGTGCATATGTATCCAGTAAGCTTAATGTTTAATATATCTTAAAATAGAAGCATGGGTTGACATGTATGATGCTGTTCTGGTCAAAACAAGACTGCATCGACAGCAGTGATAGCATACGGTCATAACGGAGATCTTACTGATGCCCCAATGGCTGTGATGACCATTTAAGCAAACCTACTACGTTGCCAATTATGTGAGAGTATAGTGCTTACAATTATATATATTACGTATTACTTGAAAATAATCATATATAACTATGTTGCTGTTTATGTTGCACCAACATTGTGTAATATATCAATATTATATTTTTCTCTCTTTCATTCTCCTGTGTTGGGGAGTGAACACTAAGTCCTTGCACTTGCTAGCAACTACTCTCCTACTGAGTTAACATCTGCAGCCACCATTTCTTCTCTCTCTCTCTCTCTCTCTCTCTCTCTCTCTCTCTCTCTCTCTTCCTCTCTCTCTTTCTTGTGATTGTATAGCAACCAGGGGTTGATGTTGGTTTCCTCAATTACATTGCATCTATCTATCTATCTATCTATCCATCCATTTATCTATCTATTTATCTATCTATCTATCATCTATCTATCTATCTATCTATCTATCTATCTATCTATCTATCTATCTATCTGGTTTTTGGAGACAGGGTTTCTCTGCCTATATCTGGCTATCCTGTAAGTTGTTCTCTAGACAAGGTCTGCCTGCCTCTGCCTCCCAAGTGCTGGGATTAAAGGTGTGTATGCATCACCACTGTCTATATTTCTTTTATTATTAATTTAATTCTTTGAGGATTTTATACAATACCTTTTGTACTGCTTGGCAGTCTTGCTGGTGATGGCCCCACTTAGGGTTCACTTATGGAATTTACAGGGGAAAAGTACAGTTCAATTGAGCATAAGGACACTGGACCTCACTACCCAGGACATTGCAAGTGCCACAGTCTCCACCCTCCTGAGCTAAGCTTGCAAGTTCTAGTCTTTAATATTAGAGTCTGAGATTCTATTAAAAAAAAGCCATTGAAGTTTTGTCAAACCCACTCTGGGAGAAGTGAGGAAGGAGAAATGGGTATTTTATGGGCTCTAGTTTTCTCATACATAACTATTCCATTTTGGCTTCTGACTAGAAGACTTGGTGAATACCACCAACATATAATCAGAAAAACAAAAACACCCCCCCGCCCCCGCAAATAGATGTTATATCAGAACCAATGTTGTCAGCTCCCGACTCTTCAGGGTGGCTTTCACAGGAGAGGGTTTGTCCCTACACCCCTCAATGTGTTTACACCATGTTTATTAATTTAAGGCTCAGAAAATATGTTCAACTTCATGTATGTGCTAAGAGAATTCTTTGAGCTGAAACTCTGCAAATTTAAATTGCAAATACAGTATTTAGTGAAAGAAGGAAGACTGAACTCATATGCGTGTCTTACTCGAGCCCCAAGCCCTCTATGTTTTGCCGATGAACCTTATCATCAATTGGGTCAGTCTGTTAGAGGAAGGGTCCTCAGGGGTCTGCAGACTGCCTTGCTCGTTTAGAGAACTGAGCGGCAATGGGCAACACTGGGGCTCCTTCTTCAAATGAGACAAGCCCCCACTAAACTTACGATGTGAATAAAGGACTGTTAACCTCGGAGGCAAGAGAACAGGATAGAGGCTTTGGCAGGTAAACTACCGGAGTGTAGCAATGCATGCTGGAATATGGGTGATGGTATAGCCGTCACTTTATTAAGGCAAAGAAATCAAGATCTCACATACAAGTAGGGAGCCCAGCGGAAGCAGGTCACTAAGCAAAAACCACAGACACAGCTAGAGAGATGGATGCGGGGGTGAGGCAGGATAGACAATCAGGTAGATTCCATTCCCTGAGGAGACAATTCAGAGGACCTGGTCCTTCCAAGGGAAGAGGCAACAGTAGCGCACTGTAATTACTCTGACTTTCCAGTCCTTACCACCAGAGACAAGAACTTTATTTGTAACTAAATCAATGGAGAAAGTGGTTAGAGGTTCAAAACTATGAAATACAATAAAGGGTGGAGGGAATACAGCAAACTCATTCCAGAAGAATTCCTAGAGGTCTGAACATCACAGAAATGATTAGTTTATATCACCTCCCTTCTAACTCCATTCCACTGTTAGGTACAGAAAACCACAGCCAGGAAGATGTTCCCGATAGAAGAGGTTAGAGGATTATATTCATCTCTTACATTAAAATATATCATGCTTTTGATGACAATCATGGAACTTTGATTTGAGACAAGGTCTCACTACGTAGCTAGCTCAGGCTGGCTTCAAACTGGCAATCTTTGTGTCTCAGGTTCCTGAGCGCTGAGATGTGGTTGTGGTCTTCCACGCTCACCTCTGCGTACATTTTTCATTGGTATCTTTTGGTCCTTAGTCGTACATAAAAATAGTGATGTCTCTCAGAACTATGTGAATCGTGGTACATGTTAAATAAACAGATATCTATACTATGTGAGGGGAACAGGATGGGGCTGGATTTCTGGGTGAGAATTGTGCTAAGTGTGGAGGGCAATAACCCCAAGAGGACGACTGCTTTCACCTTTTCCTTTGGCTAGGAGATGAAGAGGGAACGTTCATGCAGGAAGACTGAGAACAGCGTAGGCAATTCCTACTCTTTTCTAAATGAGCAAGGCAGGCTGCAGACGGCAAGGCAGTCTGCCTTCTACCAGACTGACCCAGTTTATGATAAAGTCGAAATGCAAAAGCTACTTGGACCCAGTGTTTGGTTGTGTTAACATGACACATCTTAACAAGGGTTCACAAACCACCATGCTAGAAGGAGGAAAAATACTGGGAAGAGAAATCCAGGATTCTTGTTGCAGGATGTGTTAGGAAAACTTGGAAAGTAGAAGCCCTCCATGTTCTTATAGGCCACCATGCCAAAACCAAAACCCAAACTAGCCACTGCTGGGTAAAAGCCCTGATTTTGCAAAAACCTACTAGTAACAAACTGTACAGTCACGTAAGGGCCAATACTTACATTTTGTTTTGTTTTGTTTTTTAATTGAAGAATGCTCAATTTAAAGGAGAAGGAACTACTGGTGGCTATTAGAGAGAACAGGTTGTAGCAATCTCACACGTTCAACTGTTTTTATTTATTTTTAAAATATTTTTATTAAATATTTTTATACACTCCATATTTTATTCCCCACCCCACCAAACCCTGTCCACCCTCTGACTGTTCCACATCCCATACCTCCTCCCCCCTTGTCTTCACATGGATGTCCCTACCCGCACCCCCCATCCCACCTGACCTCTCAACTCCCTGGGGCCCGCAGTCTCTTGAGGGTTAGGTGCATCATCTCTGAATGAACACAGACCGGCAGTCTTCTATTGTATGTGTGTTGAGGGCCTCATATCAGCTGGTGTGTGCTGCCTGTTTGGTGGTCCAGTGTTTGAGAGATCCCAGGAGTCCAGATTAAAAGTATTCCTATTGGCAATTCATGAGAAAACCCAGAGTGAGTATCTGCAGAGAAAAGCACTTCTGTTCACGACTTCTGTGGTCTACAGGAGACACAGTGGTGAGCGGAAAGCTCAAGCCTGAAACAGAATTTAACTGATACTCTGGCTGCATGTGTTTCTCCACTGAGACCTCTTTTATTAAGATCTCGAACCTGAATTTGTTTTTCAGAGTTGAGGATTAAGAATTTTAATTTTCTTAATCTAGAATTTTCTCTGGGCTTATTAAGTTCTAAGTGGACAGCCATGAGAGACTCTCCCCCCCAAAATAAAGGTCATGAAAGCAGGGGAGTAAACAAGCAATGCTAAAAACATGGATTCTAAAAACGTCTGAGTGCTAATCCCTTCTCACGGAGAGTAAACTGATCTTTGAGATTAAACTACTCAGTCCCAGGAACTGAATCAGGTGTTTCCTCCTAAGAAAAGCCCATCTAAGTACACAGGAAAGCAATCTCTTGTTGCTTTGACCGGAGATATGTCGTTAATATATAAACAAGTTGTTAACTCTGAGCTTTTTTAAAATTCCTTTGGTGGTGTTGAGGATCAAGCTTGAGGTGTTGCACACGCTAGGCATAAACTTTACCTCTGAACTGCAGCCATTTTCTAACAGGTTATTTTAAATCAAATGCTTGTTCTGTCTCTATTACTACTGTACTGGCGAAACTCTCAGTTTAGTGTTGAACTTTTTTACCCTTCATTGTGGATTTTTTTCATAAGCTTTTACTATCAGAGAAGTTTGCTTTAAACTACAGAGATAAAAAGAGAAATGTTCTCATTTGCAACTGGAGAGCAAGAAATGGGATAAATCTGGATAGATCTTTCTCACTTTGAAGACACCATGTTATACAATTCGGTATCAGAAATGCTGCCGTACCCAGGTCGGTTGGTTTAATTAGGACTTTCTCTTTAACCCATCCTGTTTGATATTTTGACTGTGGATGATGCTAAGTCCAGGTGATTGCTGGATCAGTGACATTGAGTGGTGGGGAGGGAACCCAGAGCTTTGTACATACTAGGCAGGTGTTATATTACTAAGCCCTGCCCTAGATCTTAGTAGTGCACTTGACACTGACTTTTCTTAATCTTAAAAATGGAGTGTCTAGATTCTTATCTTTTTGGTTGTTTATGTTTTGTTTTCTTACATAGCGGCCAAGTTTTTAATGGTTTGTGATTATTTGTAGGTAAAACTCTCTCTCTCCCCATGCCCCCCAATTGTGCGTGCATGCGTGCATGCGTGTGTGTGTGTGTGTGTGTGTGTGTGTGTGAGGGATCTTTCTTTTACCACTTGCAAACCTCTGTTCTTCTTTTTAGACAATCTCTGCCTGAAACCAGACCTCAGTGAGTAGCTAGCCCAGGTGGCCAGCGAGCTCCAGGGATCCATTTGTTCCCAGCATTAGGGGCAGCTGCAGCTAGCAGGAGGCAGGGCTTGGGGGAAGGGGTGCTCTTGAGGACATGCCAGAGACCCAGGGTGGGAGAGGCTCCCAGGAATCAATGGGGTTGACCTTAGCTGAGACTCAGCAGTGGTGATGTACCAATCCACCCACAAAACTTTCAGCCCAAAATTTATCCTGTCTACAAGAAATGTGGGTGGGGGGGGGAAGGGGAGGGTGGAGTAGAGACTGAGGAAATGGCCAAGCAATAACTGGCCCAATTAGAGACCCATCCAATCCAATGGGCAGGCACCACACCCTGACACCATTAATGATACGATGTTAGGCTTGCAGACGGGAGTCTAGCATAACTGTCCTCTGAGAGGTTTCACTCAGCAGCTGACTGAAACAGATGTAGATACTCCCACAGCCAAACATTGGATAGAGCTTCAGGACTCTTACAGAAGAGTTGGGGGAAGAACTGAGGGCCCTGAAGGGGGTGGGAACTCTACAAGAAGACGAACAGAGTCAACTAACCTGGACCCTTGGGACTCTCAGAGATGGAACCACCAACCTAAGAGCATACACAGGGTCATCCCAGGCCTCCCACGTAGTCTTCCTTTAACCATGAATCTGTTGCCTATCTGTGGATCCTGTTCACCTACCCTGTCAGGTCTCAGTGGGAGAGGGTGTGTCTAGTCTTGCAGAGACTTGATGTGCCAGTGTGTGTGTGTGTGTGTGTATGTAGTGGGGTGGTACCCAATGGGGCCTCCACTCTCTCAGAGGAGAAGGGGAGGAAGATATGGCGGAAAGGGACTGTGAGGGGGCAACAACCTGGATGTAAAGTGAAATTAAAAAATAAAAGTAAGTGTATCTCTTGCATGGTGGTGGTGTACTCTTTTAATCCATCATTTGGAGTCACACCTCGGTAACTTTAAAGCTAGCCTGACCTACCTTGTGATTTCCAGGCCAGCCAGGGATAACAGTGAGTCCCTGTCTAAAACACAAAAGCTTACTTCTTAGCGCTATTGAATTGATGAAGATAGTACAGATGGTGGATACTGAATGTGAGGGTCTTTGTTCCAAAAGATTTTGCATTTTATTAAATATGGTTTTTGCCCTGAAAGTTATGTTTTCTACAGAAAATATCATTCGGTCATTTATTTTTGGCTAAAACATTTAACAAGTGATTTACTAAAAAATTTTAACAAGTTATCATTTAAGATTTTATAACATCCCCATTGCTATGATTTGAATAAAATGCCCCCAGCAATGGCCTATTGGCTACTGAGAGGAGGCAGGGTCTTAAAGGGGTACTGTGTAGTTAAAAGATCTGGGTTGGCATCCTGGCTCATTCTCTCTCTCTCTCTCTCTCTCTCTCTCTCTCTCTCTCTCTCTCTCTCTCGATCTTTCGATCTCAGTCCATCAAGTCATCACGTGAACAAGGATCCTCGCTGAGCGCTCCCACCATGATTCATTGTGCTACAAAGAATCCAGATTAGCGGGCCTGTGACCTTGAGTTGAGACCTCAGAGCCTTGAGCCCAAACAAACTTTCTTTTTCAGATGGTGTGAGGTGGTTTTGTTTTGAGATAGGTTGTCTTGTAGTGGAAGATGCCCTTGAGCTCCCTATTTTCCTGCCTTCACCTTCCAAGTGCTGCAACTATGGACATGTACTGTGTTAGAGCTCAGGTCCCTGAACATGCTAGACACACACACACACACACACACACTTGCTCACTAAGACACAGGCCCTGCTTGAAGCTGAGATCTCTTGAATTTTTTCACTTTGACAGAAAGCTCGCCCACTGATCCCGTTATATATTTGTAAGCCTGAGTATTTTAAAAAATCCGTTTTATGAGGAGCTGCAGTCCTAATGGGCTCCTAGATGACAGACCACTCCCTGGCTATTTCTAATTGTAAACCTAAGTCATTTTTGTTTTTGTTTTCAAATTATATTTACTTTACTTATTCCTCTTTCTCTCCCTCTTTTTTATCTCTGTCTCTGTCTCTGTCTCTCTCTCTCTCTCTCTCTCTCTCTCTCTCTCTCTCTCTGTGTGTGTGTGTGTGTGTGTGTCTAAATGTTTGCTATGACTCAAGTATGGGGGTGTACTGGCTGGTTTTGTGTGCCAACTTGACACAGGCTGGAGTTATCACAGAGAAAGGAGCTTCAGTTGGGGAAGTGCCTCCATGAGATCCAACTATGAGGCATTTTCTCAATTAGTGATCAAGGGGGAGGGCCCCTTATGGGTGGTGCCATCCCTGGGCTGGTACTTTTGGGTTCTCTAAGAAAGCAGGCTGAGCAAGCCAGGGGAAGCAAGCCAGTAAGGAACATCTCTCCATGGCCTCTGCATCAGCTCCTGCTTCCTGACCTGCTTGAGTTCCAGTCCTGACTTCCTTTAGTGATGAACAGCTGTGTGGAAGTGTATGCTGAATAAACCCTTTCCTCCCCAACTTGCTTCTTGGTCATGATGTTTCTGTAAGAATAGAAACCCTGACTAAGACAGGGGGTAAGTCTGGAGGTCAGGGAACAGGTTGTAGTAATCAGCCTTATCCTTTTGTCATGTGGGTCCTGGGGTTGGAACCCTGTTCATCAGGCTTGGGAACAACAATCATTAACCACTGAGCCATCTCACTCCCCTCCACCACGTAGTTTGATTAACTACTGTTATGGGACATTTGGATATGTGCAATTATATTGTGTATTTAGATGACTAAATCTCTCGCTGTTTTCACATTGACTTTTCAGTATTTAACTTACTAAAGACTTTATTTTTATTGTTTTAAATGTTTGTATGTGCCCATGATTCCTGGTGACACCAGATCTCTCTGGGAACGAGAATTACAGGTGGTTGTGAGTTAGTGAGTGTGGGTGTCCAGGATCAACCTGGGGGTCTCTGCAAGAGCAACACAAGCCCTTAATGGCTGAGGCGCTCCAGCCTTCAGATTTTTAAAAAGGGAGTTAGTTGTTTAACTTAAAACTTCCTCAGCTCGGGGTGGTAGCATGTATCTTCAATCCTGGCACTCAGAAAAACTGAGGAATATTGCTGTGAGGCTATTCTGGGCTACACAGTAAGATACTACTTAAAAATAATATATATAGAACAAACTTGTTTTTCGTGCTTGCTTTTGAGGTTCAGACCCAAGTCCTTGAACAAATTCAACTACAGAGAATATCCTACCCCCAAAACACATCATTAAAAAGTCTTTTTAAAAGGGCATGATTATAAGTGATAGTGAAGTTTAAACCTCTTTACAAGTTCAATGTTTTTATAAACCATTTATAAGTTAAAACCACGATTATGTTAAGCTTTCATTACTCATTTAAAATTGGAATCAAGTACATTTTTCATCTTAATAAATGAGCCAGAATCTTTTCAACACTGTGAGCACAGTTACTAAATGTGGGTATGTCACTAGAACCATCGATAAGATTGTTTCAATCATCATACACATTTTGATACCTAATTCTAAATTTTTCTGAAGTTGAAGAACATGTAACTAGTAAAGATATTTTATTATTTAACCCTCTCAGCTTCCACGAGTTGCATAACAACTGGACATTGAGTTCAGATCATCACAGAACTCTATAGGACACACTGCACATTATTCGAGGGCCTATGATATGGCTTCCTAACTGGAAGGCATTCCTTTCCTTCTCTTAGCACTGGGGGTGGGTGGGGGTGAGTGGGAGGAGTGGGGGTAGGTGGCAGGGGCAGGGCTAGCATCCAGGAACTGAAGGAAGGACTTTGTGCCTCTCACCATGGTTGCTCATCTGTGAGATTTATTTTATTTTTAACATACTTCAAAGTTTGAAAAACTTGGTAACCTTTCCCTATATTTTCAAACTTAATTCTTCTGGGTATTTAATTTTTTTTTTTTTTTTTGCTCTTCTTCTGGATATCAGTAGAACATCCATGATTTCTCCTGGTTTTGCTCTCTCTCTCTCACTTTCAAAGTTTATAAAATTATTTTATTCTGCATTTTAAAAAAATCATTTCTTTTATATTTTATATTTTTGCAATTACAACCGTGGAGTGCAGTTCCAATGGATATATCTATTATATATATGTATATGTATATATATTCCATGGCTCAGGAAACACTGTAGAAAGGGGAAGGGAACCTGTAAGAGCCAGAGCATCAGGGAATATGCTGTGAGTCTGTGTCTTCTAGGAATAGCAGAAGCTACACTTATAAAGTGTGTTCTAGCATTCCTTTATTGTCATAATCAGGACTTCAAAGGGCATTCTACTGCGAAGAACAGTGCTTCAGTCTTGCTTGTAATTTGTGTATGTCCTAATACCTTCGGGCTAATCATCTGTGGCCTATTAGAAGACAACATACATGTTGTTAATGTGGTCATAAATTGAAGGTCATGTCCATTCATATGCATATCTTCAAATGTACTCATGAAGGTATTTTTGTTTTTGTTTTTGTTTTTTTGTTTTTGGAGACAGGGTTTCTCTGTCTAGTCCTGGAACTCACTCTGTAGACCAGGCTGGCTTCGAACTCAGAAATCTTTCTGACTTTGCCTCCCAAGAGCTGGGATTAAAGGTGTGCACCACCACTGTCCGGACTCATGAAGACATTTATCCAAAAATTCCCATTGAAACATCAGATTAAAAGGCTTCAAACAGTCTGATTATTCAGAAAGACAGTGTTCTGCTATCTGCTAAAAACTTACAATATTTATGAATACTATCTTAGGACCCATGCCTGATACTGCTCTGGTGGCTGAGAACCTGAGACCTGAGACTTAGATGATGGGCCTAGAGAAAAACTCAGTACTATTATTATGCATAAAGAACAGAGCGGCCAGGCAGTGGTGGCACAAGCCTTTAATCCCAGCACTTGGGAGGCAGAGGCAGGCAGATTTCTGAGTTTGAGGCCAGCCTGGTCTACAGAGTGAGTTCCAGGACAGCCAGGGCTACACAGAGAAACCCTGTCTTGAAAAACCAACCAACCAACCAACCAACCAACCAACCAACCAACCAACCTACCAAACAAACAAACAAATAAATAAACAAACAAATAAATAATAAAAAAACAGAGCAATAAATGACTCCTAACACCATTCTGTCACCTATGTAGATGGGGTCTTGCTCAGCGATCATCATCAAAGCTTTCACTCGCAGTAGATGAGAGTTAACACAGGGTCTACAACTAGACAATGCTTAGAGAGTGAGAGATTTTGAAACACTCAGTCCTAACTGGGATATCCTCATCCAGCCCCTGCCCTCACGGTTCAGGAAGCTATACAGAAGAGAATGTGGAAAGATTAGAACCAGAGGGGATAGATGTCCAAAAGTACATGCAACAGGGTCAATGTACAAATAAACTCACAGGTACTGTGGCAGCACAGACAGGCTCTCCACAGAGTCAGGTCATATGGAGTTCCAGTGCTGAGAGGGATAGAAGGGTATACAGCGTTCTGTAGCCAAAAAGATATCTCCAGTTGACAAATGGGAAATTTGTTTTCTCCAATGGAATCCCACTAGGTATGTTAACCACACTTAAGAGTAAGTCCAATGCCTGGCAATTGAAGGCCAGCACAAAACAAACTCAATATTATTTGTGTAGATTTTTGTTTCTTATTGCTTTGTTTGGCTATTTCTGTTTCTTTCCGGTCTTTGGTTTTTGTATTATGATTTCCAATTTTTTGCTTTTACAGTGTATGTGTGTGTTGATTGTGTATTATTGTTACTATTATTGTTATTTCTGGCTTGTCTGTTTGTTTTCTAAAGAGAGAATGAAAGGGCATGGTGCTGGGTGGATAGAGAGCTGGGGAAGATCTGGAGAGAGTTGGGGACAGGAAAACCATGATCAGAATTCTATTCTTTTTTTGTTTTTGTTTTTGTTTTTGTTTTTTCAAGACAAGGTTTCTCTGTGTAGTCCTGGCTGTCCTGGAACTCACTCTATAGACCAGGCTGGCCTCAAACTCAGAAATCCGCCTGCCTCTGCCTCCTAGAGTGCTGGGATTAAAGGCGTGCACCACACTGCCCAGCTCAGAATTCTATTCTATTCTTTGGAAAACAATTTTCCATAGAAAAAATTAAAATGATAATAACTTCAGATTCAACTTCCTATCTCAAAGGACTGAAGTGGACATGTTTTCCGGTTCTGACCCTTCAGCTTCTAGCAAATGCAGCACCATACTCCTGTGGCTTTCTGTATTCCTTGAACTAACAAACTGAACTCACTCTGCTGTACAAGAAGGAAATACATTTGGATAGAAATAGAATTATCCTGGTAATTAATTGCTCATCTACCCTATATTCAAGTACGATAGTGTGATGTGATTTTAAACATTTTAGAGTATTCAGGAATAGATCTATGTATCCTCTAATAAAGTAAATTTATATTACTCTACATATACTTAAAAATTAGGGATTTCCAAGCCAGTCAGCTTAACAGAAACTTGTTAATAGAAGAAGAAATATTTATCTGTTCTAATAACATGCCAAAATATTTTTTTTAAAAAAAAAAAACTCTCACTGTCTTGTTCAGGATAGTGGAATCTTCTTCCTTCTTTGTGCAGAGTGCATCACTGTGCTGACTTCCCAATAGCACTCTGTATTACAGGCTGTAATGTGTTAGCATTGGAAACAGTTTCAAAGTAACATTGAACTTTCCCATTGAGGAGTACGGTTGGACACAGAGTGGGGCGAAGTGATATAGTTCAGATCTCTTGAGTAGCATGGATCTGCACAGGGAGGATACAAGTGTCTTTGAACCTAGGGAGAGTCTGTCCACCATTACACTGTTCCCACTGAGAATGAAGACACACTCCAGAAGAGATTGCCAAGCTCAACTTAAACTGCTTTCATAACCACAGAGCATTAACATGAAAACAGTAATTTTTTGTTTTAAAGAGAACCAGCTTGTGACACTGGAATACATCAGGTAGGATTCTGGGAGCTCACCCTTAAGAACAGCGTAATTTGGTTTAAATGTGGAAATGCCTGGGAGCCACATTTCCAAAAACATAGCTTTTTCTTTTTCTTTTTTACTTTTTCGCTTTTCTTTTTCTTTCTTTCTTTCTTTCTTTCTTTCTTTCTTTCTTTCTTTCTTTCTTTCTTTCTTTCTTTCTTTCTTTCTTTCTTTCTTTCTTTCTTTTTGGTTTGGATTTGTTTTTTTTTTTTTTTTTTTTGAGACAGGGTTTCTCTGTATAGCCCTGGCTGTCCTGGAGCTTACTCTGTAGACCAGGCTGGCTTCGAACTCAGAAATTTGCCTGCCTCTGCCTCCCAGAGTGCTGGGATTACAGGCGTGCACCACCACCCACCACCCGGCTGCCTTTTTATTTTCAAGACTAAGCAACACTGCTGGAATTCTTAATATAGAAGAGAGTTGAAGGGCTGGAGAGGTGGCTCAGCTGGTAAGGGCACTGACTGCTCTTCTGAAGGCCCTGAGTTTAGATCCCAGCAACCACATGGTGGCTCACAACCATCTGTAATGAGATCTGGCACCCTCTTCTGGAGTGTCTGAAGACAGCTACAGTGTACTCACAAATAATAAATCTTAAAAAAATTAAAAATAAAGAAGAGAGCTGAAGCCTTTGAAACTTTATATAAACGTATTTAGAGAATATTGATAACTTTTGATTGGATAGAAGACCCACATTTTGAATACGATTCACAAACATTCCTGAACCATATAGAGTTGGGAGTCACCAATTATCTCTGCTTTCACAGAAAGGCTATAAGGATTTTCTTGCTGAAGAGTGTGCCAATAACACTGCTTAGATGCCTACTGCTGGACACAGGGCATTTAGTTCACAATCCAGCTGAGGCTTAATTCATTTTTACCTTGGAGAGATTATAACTCTTTAATAAACAATAAAGATTTCAGCAAGGATAATGTTAGACAGTAATTTGTGCAAGCTGTAAACATATATTTTCATCTCTATAGATATCAATACCAGATATCTGCACTCATGTTTTACTAATTTCTCCCCCTGACATTAATGATTTATTGGTTTTCTGGGTTAAGGTCTGGCTATGTAGCCAAAGGTGGTTTCAAACTGCTGAACTTCCTGCATCTGCTTCTCAGGAGTTAGGACCACACCTCTGCTCCATGATGCTCTGGTAAAGTAGATGCTATTAATGAAGGCTTATGTAACTCAAATGACTTGGTAGGGGGGCGTTAGAGTCTCTCTAACGTTAAACAAACTTGACTCCATTCTTCAAGACACATTTGTTTCCTTTTCTCTAGCAAACTCAGGGATTAAGTTGGGGGCAGCATGGGGACCACACTTCCTCTGCTGTTGTGTGTGTCCGTTGCTGGCCATTCTAAGCTTGGATAAAGACACTTCATTATTTTATGGAAACATTGCCACAGTTAGATAGTCAGTTTCCCTGTGGGTAGAGGAGGGGAGCAGAGTCAAAACATTGCAGAGGACTCTAAGTCAAGGCTGGACCCCTCTGTTTAGTAACCACCTCTGGGCTGTCCTACCATCCTACCAATGGATCCCTCCTGGAACTCTGAGATCAAGGCTCTGCTTCCCTGCCTGTTTCGTAGCTCTCTTCTTCCTCTCCACTTCCTTCCCTGTTTTTCCCCTCTCTTCCCTATTCTAAACACTCAGTGACTGTCAGCTTTTTGTGAAGAACAACTTACCTAAAAGTTATTAACAAAGTAGTCCTTTTCTACACTGTTTTGAGGTAGAAGTCTTGGTTTTCCCACTCAAAGCAAGCTTATGAGCTTTTTTTTTTTTCAACAAAAGTTCTTTGTATCATTCAGAGCAACTCTGTTGCAGACCAATTATTAAAATAATGTGTCTTTTTAAAAAAAGAATTACCCTCCACTTAATTTCCCTTTGTATAATTAACTAGAATGTTTTCAAAATCTATTCTCTCCTGAATTGAATCCAGCTACCTTCTACAGCTGTGATAAATGCATCCTTGTGTGTAGCTGGAGGTTGTTTTGAATTTTCTCAATGGTTTCTTCCTGTTTTCTTTCCAGTTTTCAAAATTGATACTTCCTTTTCAAAAATAGAGTTGGCCTCATGATCTTTTGGGAAGCTAACATTTCTCTTGGTCATCTCATTACTAAGCTGTGTGAGTGTGTGTGTGTGTGTGTGTGTGTGTATGTGTGTGTGTGTGTGTGTGTGTGTGTGTGTGTGTATTCTTTCTCTCTTATCAGAATCAGAAAGAAATAAGTGTGAAGAAGAATCTCCTCTCTGCTTTCAAAGCCCTCATCCACTCCTAACAGATCCTCTTTTCTACCAGAGCAGGCAGCTGTTAGGCACACAGTGACCTATACAGTCTCCATTTCTTCTACACGTTGATAATTTTTGGTTTGTAATGAATTGTTCTTTATAAATGTGCCTTTAAACTAAACTTTAGTCTTTATTAATGGAGCAAATGCTTTATTCTCTGAATATATAACAATATGGTATGAAAAAGCACTTTGAACCCCACTGGGCTGTCTCATAGCCTACAGTCATTCACCTTCAGCAGTCAATGGTTTTGTTGAGCTGCCAAAAGGCGGTGATTCCAAGCAGGGAAGCATGGAAGACTCCTTTGGAGAACGAGAGGCATGGAGGGTATAATTTGAACAAACTTGAAAACCCTTGGAAGGCTGGGGATTAATGGTATGGTGTTTACTGAGCATGGGTAAGGCCTTGGGCTCAATTGCCATCACTATAAAACAAAACAAAACAAAGCAAAGCAAAATAAAACAGAACAAAGCAACAAGTACAACACAAAACACACCAGACAAATAAAAACAAGCAAGCAAACAAACAAATATATTTTAGAATTTCTACAGAAAAAAGAATAAGAATCTTCATTGAGAATGGCTGTACGGACACATTTGGTGGTTATGATGTGAGAAGGAGTTTCCAGGGAGAGCAGGTGGTCCAACGGAGAGAAGAGCATCAGGGAGTTAAAATCTAGAAGCCAAATTCTACAGTACAGAAAAACAAACTTAAGTTTGGCCAACCAGACACAAACAACTTTTATTGTAATCAGTGGATGGTCCATTCAGAATGTCTGGGAAATTCTCCTCTGAGTGATTTTCATTCTTCACTCTGGTAGGTATAGAGGGAAGGGAATGGAATGGAAGGCAGTCGGGAAAAACTAATTCTGAGTCAGTTGGTGTCTTTACATTCATTTCAGACCACATACCAACTGTGACTCATTCCTTGGGACAACCTGGCTCCTCAGGAGAATAGCTTCCAGTTAGTACTAAATTTCATTTAGGCCATATGAAGTGGCAAAGACCATCCAGGCAATCTGTCTTGCATTCTAAATTATGTGAAATGTTGTCTATGTTAATTAGATTAATTATGTAGGGCTAGCCTACAGCTTCAGATGAGATTTTTAAACACACGTGCATTCTGCTTGATGTTTAAAAAGTTTAGTTTTGAAAAAAAAATGTGGTTATAGCTAATGACTGTCACCCTTTCAAGACCCCGTGTTAGAACAACCACTGACAGTGTGTCATGAATCATTTCCTGCTTCATTCTTGTAGGCAAAGTTAAACCCACAGTTTAAATATTCATTTACACACTAGAGATTCCTGCATTTATATCAGCAGGTCAAGCTACTCTTGTAGACTTTGGACTCTTACAAGGACTGCTTCTCATGCATTGACTTTAATCTGAACTAAATCTGGCCAAGCATGGGCCCATCACACCCAACCTCTGGCCAGACAGGTCTCATTCCGTCATTCAGTTTTCATTGCAACAGTATCACCATTGTTATTTGCCTTAGTTTAGTTTATTCTATTAACTGTTGATTCAAGCTGTTGATATGTAGTCCAGGATGGCCTTCAATTCACAACACTCCTGTCTCATTCTTCTGAGTACTAGGATTTAAGTGTGCAAATGTGTGTGTGTGTGTGTGTGTGTGTGTGTGAGTGTGTGTGTGTGTATATGTGTGTGTGTGTGTGTTGTGTGAGTGTACACATATTTAAGTGCCTATCTATGCATGCCAGATCTTGTCCAGTACAATACCTGGCAAGCTTTGAATAAGGAGGAAACATTTTTCTTTTTTCCCTGTTTATCTTCCTGTTTTATTTTTTTTATTTAATCTTTTTTTTTTAACACTCAAGATTTTATCTCCCTCCTGGTCCACCCTCTGACTGTTCCATACCTCCTTCTCCCACCTCCTCCCCCCCCATACTCCCCTCCTCCATCTCCACAAAGATGTCCCCACCCTACACCCTCCCTACCAGACCTCCCCACTTCCGGGGGCCTCCAGTCTCTTGAGGATTAGGTGCATTTTCTCTCACTGAACCCAGACTTAGCAGTTTTCTGCTGTATATGTGTTGGGGGCCTCATATCAGCTAGCATATGCTGCTTGGTTGGTGGTACAGTGTCTGAGAGATCTTGGGGATCTGTGTTAATTGAGACTGCTGGTCCTCCTACAGGCTCACCCTCCTCCTCAGCTTCTTCCAGCTTTTCCCTAATCTAACCACAGGGGTCAGCAGCTTCTGTCCATTGGTTGAGTATAAATATCTGTACATGTTGCACTGTGATCATAGTGACCTTGTTTGTGATAGCCAGATGTCCCAACAATAGAAGAATAGATACAGAAAATGTGGTTCTTTTACACAATGGAATTCCCCTCAGCTAGTAAGAACAAGGACATCCTGAGTTTTGCAGGCAAATAGATAGAACTAGAAAATATCATCCTGAGTGAGGTAACTCAAACCCAAAAGGACATGCATGGTGTGTACTCACTAATAAGTGGATAGTAACCAAAATAGTACAGAATATTCAGGATACAGTCCAGAGAACTCAAAAAGGGTAGCAAGCCTAAGGGCCCAAGTGAGGACACCTCAGTCCCACTTATGAGGGAGAAGAAAGCAATCACAAGTGGGGAGGGAGGGAGACCTGGGAGGGAAAGTGGATGGGGCAGAAGTGGGGGAGGGGAACCTGATCTGACATGGGGGAGGGAAAAGGACTGAAGCCCTGAGAGTCAGAAGAAAGAATGGAAAAACGCAACTTCAGGAGGTAGGAGGTTTGGGGGCATCCTCCAGAATGTACCAGAGAGACCTGGGAAGTGAGAGACTCTCAGGACTCAAAGGGAGGGACCTTAGATGAAATGCCCTACAGTGGGGACACATGTAGAGTCCACCTTCAGCAGAGGGACAGGACATCAAGTGAGGGATGGGGTTGCCATCTCACAATCGAAAACTCTCACCCAAAACTGTTCCTGTCTGAAAGAACTGCAAGGACAAAAATGGAGAAGAGCCTGAGGGAAAGGAGGTCCAGTGACAGGACCAAAGTGGGATCCAGCTCTGGGGGAGGCCCCAAGGCCCGACACTATTACTGAAGCTATGGAGTGCTCACAAAAAAGGAGCCTATCATGACTGCCCTCTGAAAGACCCCACAAGCAGCTGAAAGAGTCAGAGGCAGATATTTGCACCCAACCAATGAAAATACTTTTCTGTAAGATTTTAGTATGAAAGATACATAAATTTGTCCTTTAGTAAATTTCCAATATGTGCACATTGTAACTAGAAATAAAAGCTGAACTCTTCATTAAATCAGGAACTGGGAAACTTTGTTTATGGATTCTCCACATTAAAAGTCTGAGATACTTGTCTTTTTATTGGGGAATTGAGTCCATTGATGTTAACAAATGGTGCTGGTTCAACTGGAGGTCAGCATGCAGAAGAATGTGAATCGATCCATTCTTATCTCCTTGTACTAAGCTCAACTCCAAATGGATCAAGGACCTCCACATAAAACCTGACACACTGAAACTAATAGAAAAGAAACTGGGGGAGACCCTTGAGGACATGGGCACAGGGGAAAAGTTCCTGAATAGAACACCAATAGCTTATGTTCTATAAGGCAAAGGACACTGTCAAAAGGACAAAATGTCAACCAACAGATTGGGAAAGGATCTTCACCAACCCTAAATCTGACAGAAGGCTAATATCTAATATATACAAAGAACTCAAGAAGGTAGAACCCAGAGAACCAAATAACCCCATTAAAAAATGGGGTATGGAGCTAAACAAAGAATTTTCACATGAAGAACTTCGGAGGGCTAAGAAACACCTTAAGAAATGTTCAACATCATTAATCATTAGGGAAATGCAAATCAAAATAACCCTGAGATTTCACCTCACACCAGTCAGAATAGCTAAGGTCAAAACCTCAGGAGACAGCAGGTGTTGGTAAGGATGTGGAGAAAGAGGAACACTCCTCCACTGCTGGTGGGATTGCAAGATGGTGCAACCACTTTGGAAATCAGTCTGGCGGTTCCTCAGAAAACTGGGCATGACACTTCCTGAGGACCCTGTTATACCACTCCTGGGCATATACCCAGAGGATTCTTCAGCATTCAATAAGGACACAAGCTCCACTATGTTCATAGCAGCCCTGTTTGTAGTAGCCAGAAGCTGGAAAGAACCCAGGTGTCCTTCAATGGAGGAATGGATACAAAAAATGTGGTATATTTACACAATGGAGTACTATTCAGCCATTAGAAACAATGAATTCATGAAATTCTTAGACAAATGGATGGAGCTGGAGAACATCATACTAAGTGAGGTAACCCAGTCTCAAAAGATCAATCGTGGTAAGCACTCACTGATAAGTGGATATTAGCCTAGAAACTTTGAATACCCAGGACATAATCCACATATTAAATGATGTCCAAAAAGAATGGAGTGGCCCCTGGTTCTGGAAAGACTCAGTGCAAGAGTATAGGGGAATTCCAGAACAGGGAAGTGGAAAGGGGTAGATGGAGGAACAGGGGGAGGGAAGAGGGCTTATGGGACTTTCGGAGAGTGGGGACCCAGAAAAGGGGAAATCATTTAAAATGTAAATTAAAAATATATCAATAAAAAAGAAAAAGAAAAAGACAAAAAATAAATAAATAAAAGTCTGAGATACATCCCCTCCCCCAACACACATGCATGACTAAGCCTTAAGTCATGCATGCGTGTTGGGGGAGGGGATATATCTCCTGCTACATTGTTTTCTACAGAGGCAATTGTAATATTTTAGATAAATACTTGTTGATTCAGTCTTACAGTTGTGTTTTTTATTTCCTGTGCCAACATTCTTCTTTAATAATAACATTACTGACAGTATCACATGTTTTTAGAATATATGGAATGTTTTTGGCAGTTACAATGGTGAATTGAAATCTCAGTGCTCTAGAGGCAGAAGAAGAGTAATGGTCAGCCTGGGTTATATATAGTGAGACTTTGTCTTAAAATCAGCCCCCCAATATATCAAAGTATATTATGGAGTGGTTTTAATTATGAATAAATGTTTCTGAAATCGAGAAAAGTTAGGAAAGCCTTAAGTATCTGAACATTCATGCTAAGAATATTTATGATTTTTTTCAGTGTGAGGATTTTATAACCCAGGGTCTCACATATGCTCTAATACTGAGAAACATTTCTTTTCTTTTCTTTTCTTTTCTTTTCTTTTCTTTTCTTTTCTTTTCTTTTCTTTTCTTTTCTTTTCTTTTCTTTTCTCTTCTCTTCTCTTCTCTTCTCTTCTCTTCTCTTCCCTTCCCTTCCCTTCCCTTCCCTTCCCTTCCCCTCCCCTCCCCTCCCCTCCCCTCCCCTCCCCTCCCCTCCCCCCCCTTCCCTTCCCTTCCCTTCCCTTCTCTTTTTTCTTTTCTTTTCTTTTCTTTTCTTTTCTTTTCTTCTTCTTCTTCTTCTTCTTCTTCTTCTTCTTCTTCTTCTTCTTCTTCTTCTTCTTCTTCTTCTTCTTCTTCTTCTTCTTCTTCTTCTTCTTCTTTTTGGTTTTGGTTTTTTGAGACAGGGTTTCTCTGTGTAGCCCTGGCTGTCCTGGAACTCATTCTGTAGACCAGGCTGGCCTCGAACTCAGAAATCCATCTGCCTCTGCCTCCCGAGTGCTGGGTTTACAGGCGTGTACCACCACTGCCCAGCAAGAAACATTTCTTGCTGCGAATTTAAATTTTTGTGCTTAGTCAATTTAAGCACAAAATTAATTAAGATCTCGGGTAAAACAGTTTTTTAGAGTGCCTTCATCAAGACTATGCTGCTCCTAAGGTCACTAGCGAGATAATAAGAGAATGGTAAAGTTGTAGCTTGGGGCTCTACATTTATTTTCAGTTCACATCTATGGAATCTATAGTTCCTCTAATAATTATAACATCAAAGACCAAAAAGAATTCTAACCAAATACTATAGTTTTACTTTGTCTCTAAGGTGACCACTGATTTACTGAACTAAGAACGCCATCTAACTGTACCTAATCATATTTGTTGAACGCTATTAGGAAAGTTTGTGTGTGTGTGTGTGTGTGTGTGTGTGTGTGTACAAGTGCATGTATGTGTGCACACATGCACATGCATGTGTGTATGTTTCCTCCATACTGGGCACTGAATCTTGGTCCTCAGACATGCTAGACAAATTTCCCACTTTCTCATAAAATTACTAGCCCTCTAGTCTTTATAAGTTGTCCTGGTTTGCCTTGAACTCATTCTGTGGTTCAGGATGTCTTTGGACTTGTGATGACCATTGTGACCATTTTGCTGTAGCCTCCAAATTAGCCATGCAGTGGGACTAGGTTTAATGGGGAAGAAGAGTTTGAAGAAACCCATTTTAATAGTATTTACTGTTGGTAAATGTTTCCTGGTATGGTTGCCATGCCCTTCACTCTGCAGTTTAAACTGACTTGATCTCATTTCTTTCCGACTCTCCATCTTTTTGGTTTGTTTTATCCATTACTTTCTCATAGGCAACCTTCTGATTTCATGATATGCTGAGAAAACCATATTGCTTTGTAAAATTTTCCTTCTCTTTTGTTTACACACTCAGAAGTTCCTCAATGATAATAGACATATTTCATAATTTAGAAGTTTTGTAAGATCATAACAACAAAAGCAGGTCTAGCTGCATAGCCCAGGCTGACCTCCAACTCATAATCCTTCTCTCTTCTGAGTACTAAATTTCAAGTGACTACCCCTTTCATGTGTACATACACACACATGTGCACATATATGAGCTATCTATCTATGCATATCAGATATCATCCAATTCTGTACTTGGCAAGTTGAATATGTTCAGTGAATTATTATTAAATAAATCCAAAAAGGAGACTGGTTTTTTTTCTATAAGTTAACAGCAAAAATATGCCTGGTTTTATCCTATTATTTTTCCAGTAGTAGAGAGTGAAATTCTAGGTTTGTCAATTGCCTAAGACACTGAAAGAATTCTATGGTTCCCTGGTTCTCAGGGAGTTTCTTTTCTCTACAAAAGAAATAGATATAATTAAATATTAGTGTATCCTCCCTTTCTCTTGTTTTTTTGAGATAGGATTTCTCTGTGTAGCTCTGGCTGTCCTGGAACTCACTCTGTAGACCAGGCTGGACTTGAACTCAGAAATCCGCCTGTCTCTGCCTCCCAAGTGCTGGGGCTACAGGCGTGTGCCACCACTGCCCGGCTTTGTCTCTTATTCTTCATACTGCCATTCTTGTAAGAGCACATTGACATCTCCAACACGTGGCCATGTGACGATAATACATATGCAATACTTGAATCTATTTTGAGTGGGAAAACAATTATTTGGGGAGTGAAATGCATACAAGATTTACATGATTTTAAGAAACATTAAGATTTACAGACATTAATCGCAATAGCCACTGGACATTAAGTTAATGGCAGGCACCAATCATCTCTGTAAGGATATTTGTATGTAATAATGCATTGGTGCTTTACAATCTTCCTGTGGGATTGGTACTAGAACTTTCACACTCACAAAACAAAGGAAAGCTAGCTGGCGCACTGAAATCTAGTTTAATCCAAGAGTGCCCAGTTGATGAGCTTCCGTCTTGATGCTTAGTCTATGAACCTGTACTTCTAAATCTAGCTTTTGTGGGGGAACAGAAGGGAACTTTAATATTTAATAGGAAGTACCCAGGAAATGGCACATGGTGGTTCAGGTTTCAGTTCTCACTACTAGAAGAAGTGACTACTGCTTGCCACAGCAGACAGAAAACCACTCTTTCCCAAAGGAAACGCAGCTGTGAAAGAGAAGGCGCAGCAAAGCCGTCATCAGCATTTGAGGGTCCTGCAGAACTCTGGGAAGTCAGTTTAGAGACAGGATGGCTTGAGCTGGCAATGCCTCGCACAGCAACATGGACCTACAAATAAGGACCCAGGAGCAAGAAATGGACTGTTCATCCCAAACCCGGCATTACAGTTATTAGATCACTGCATCCGTGTGGAAGATCATCAATCAGATGGGACCAAACCTGGTCCTACAGCCTGAAACTACACAGTCCAAGTCTTGAGTGTATAGATGTAGTCAGTTTTAGTAAATATTTCCATAATCTGAAAGTTCCCAGTGAAAGATCTTCTCCTATATTGCTAAGCACTAATTCTTGGGTGGAAGAGTAGACAACTACACAGTGTGACTCTAGACCTCTCCAGTGTTTCTACAATTTATATGCACCCTGCTGCAGATGCATATGTATCGATATCAACATCTGGTATCATATTAAAAATAGGAATACTGCTAATTTTCCTCAGATTTTCAATAAATATATTTTAGTGAATATAAATATATACATACATTTACATGTCTATTTCTCCTGAACACTGTCCTCCTCACCTCCAGCATCATCATATGATTGCATAAATCTTCCTGTGACGTCACCTGGTCTCACCACAGTGAATGCATATTGCTATCCATTTGTCTTATTTATTTATTTTTTTTAAGATACAAAACCAAAACCACACTTGCTACTGTGGATGCTGCCAGAAATGACCTCCTCACTTGGCCAAATGAATTCAAATTCAATAAGCTCCCTCTCAAGGCTGGAGTCCAGCGCAGTTCCCTGACACGATGTCCTTTTCCCAGTCCCCTCTTGGAGGTCACGCTCACATCGCTTTGCGGTCACGCTCACGTCGATGTGGGTCATGTATAAGTCCAGTAACTGACTCTTAAACTTTTGGCCCTTGTTCAACTTCTAGAGCAATGTCTGACATAAACCTAGCTCTCAATGCACAGTTGTCTGCAAAAGGGTGAAGTGAAAGCCCTGAATTGTTTCACTTCGGACCCGCTGACGTCAATAACTACATTATTGTTAAAGGACATTTCCCCTCCTACGTTCCAGGGGGACCTGCACAATACATAGTACACCCGAGCGATGGCCACTCCCAACCTCACTGCGTTTCAACACATTCTCGCAACTCTAGGTGCTGTTTCATTGAAGTCACTTACACATCTGTAATTTCAGGATACAAACCACTTTTGTATCCTACCCTTTTTATTCTTATTGGTTATTTATTTGTTTGCATTACAAATGTTATCCCCCTCCCAGTTTCCCCTCCACAAACCCCCTATTCCCTCCCTCCTCCCCTGCCTCGATGAGAGTGTTCCCGTACCTGCCCACCCATCGCTTTATTGTAGAAGTGGTGCACAGCCACAGTTTAAACATCTTCCACTGACAGTCCTGATTGTGCTACCTCACATGAAGTTGATGGTTATGTGAATTTACATGTTCTGTGTTCAGAATTTGAGCAGGCAGCTGTTGAGGAGACCTAACTAGTTAAATCCAATATTTGTGCAGTGTTTTTTTTAATATGTCTCAGGCCTAATCATTGATGCACTTTGATTTTTGTGATTCCACAGGGTGAATTTTCCTAAACCTACAACTTAGTGCTTTCGATTTCTATGTCCTGGGATGAGGACTTCCATGACACTAATAAGAGTAGCAATTGGTGTTTAAAGGTACGTTTTAGGCTAGCCTGGCCTTCAGAGTGAGTTCCAAGACAGCCAAGGCTACAAAGACAAACCCTGTCTCAAAAAACACAAACAAAATGTTCTTTCTGGAGCCGGGCAGTGGTAGTGCATGCCTTTAATCCCAGCACCTGGGAGGCAAAGCCTGAATTTGAGGCTAGCCTGGTCTACAGAGTGAGCTCCAGGACAGCCAGGGCTATATAGAAAAACCCTGTCTTGAAAAACCAAAACCAAAAAAAAATAAAATAAAAATAAAAAAATAAAAAAAAATTCTTTCTGTTTTAAAAGATTGTTTAAATGAAATTTTGTTATGTCAAGAAAGTGTTTTTAAATTACACTTTTAATAATCCTGCAGAATATTGTTTGTTTATAAACTATGCTTTTACTGTACCTGACCATAATCTTCTCAGCGAATACTTATACCAACTGCCCTAAAGAAACAGAGGTAAGGGACTTGAGGCTCTGACTGTCTCTTGATTCAGCTAACTCAGTGAACAGCTCTCATCTGAATGCTGAGCTCTTCAGATCTGTGAAGACAGGGTCATCTAATGCCTATACACCTCACACAGCACCAGCGACACCCAGGGCTTCTCGGAGATACAGAACTGGAGCCTGGACTCTAATCTACACCGGACATTTCCGCAGGTGATTCACAGGAATACTGGAGTTTGGGACCAGCCTCTGCAAACCACCAAGTGCACAGTGTCGCTCTTCCTCTCCTGCCTGGTCTCTGCACTGCTTTCTTTTCTTCTCTCCCTTTTTTTTTCTTCAAATACAAGGAAGATATTCTTTTTTTTTCTTTTTTTTAAAATTCGATATATTTTTTATTTACATTTCAAATGATTTCCCCTTTTCTAGCCCCCCACTCCCCGAAAGTCCCATAAGCCCCCTTCCCTCTCCCTGTTCTCCCACCCACCTCTTCCCACTTCCCTGTTCTGGTATTCCCCTATAACTGCTCCACTGAGTCTTTCCAGAACCAGGGGCCACTCCTCCTTTCTTCTTGTACCTCATTTAATGTGTGGATTATGTTTTGGGTATTCCAGTCTTCCAGGCTAATATCCACTTATTAGTGAGTGCATACCATGATTGATCTTTTGAGACTGGGTTACCTCACTTAGTATGATGTTATCCAGTTCCATCCATTTGCCTAAGAATTTCATGAATTCATTGTTTCTAATGGCTGAATAGTACTCCATTGTGTAGATATACCACGTGTTTTGCATCCACTCTTCTGTTGAGGGATACCTGGGTTCTTTCCAGCTTCTGGCTATTATAAATAGGGCTGCTATGAACATAGTGGAGCATGTATCCTTATTACATGCTAGGGAATCCTCTGGGTATATGCCCAGGAGTGGTATAGCAGGATCTTCTGGAAGGAAGTGAGGTGCCCAGTTTTCTGAGGAACCGCCAGACTGATTTCCAGAGTGGTTGTACTAATTTGCAACCCCACCAGCAGTGAAGGAGTGTTCCTCTTTCTCCACATCCTCCCAACACCTGCTGTCTCCTGAATTTTTAATCTTAGCCATTCTGACTGGTGTAAGGTAAAATCTCAGGGTTGTTTTGATTTGCATTTCCCTAATGACTAATGAAGTTGAGCATTTTTTAAGATGTTTCTCCGCCATCCGAAGTTCTTCAGGTGAAAATTCTTTAACTCTGTACCCCATTTTAATAGGGTTATTTGGTTTTCTGGAGTCTAACTTCTTGAGTTCTTTATATATATTGGATATTAGCCCTCTATCTGATGTAGGGTTGGTGAAGATCTTTTCCCAATTTGTTGGTTGCCGATTTGTCCTTTTGATGGTGTCCTTTGCCTTACAGAAACTTTGCAATTTTATGAGGTCCCATTTGTCAATTCTTGATCTTAGAGCATACGCAGAAGATATTCTAAGGTCAACAGTTGATGTCAAGTGTATACCATTAGCATTAGTTTGTTTATTTAATTAATATATCTTTAGAGGAGGTTAGTAGTAATGTTGGTGGTGGTGCTGCTGTGCACGCACGCGTGTATGTATGTGTGTGTATGTATGTGTGGTGTGTATGTATGTTTTTCAGTATGCTGATTTTGAACCCCTCCACTCAAGTGAAAACCCCACTTTAGCCTCCCACATAGTTGGAACTATGCGTGTGTGTGTGTGTGTGTGTGTGTGTGTGTGTGTGGCACTGTATTAGACTCTTTCTCTTCTTATTTTCTTTTCTGATTTTACTCCTACAAATTAGAGGGGTTATCATAATTGAATTTATAAATATATTTCTGTTAGTTCTCTGTATTTTCCCTCAGTTTTCATGTTTTTTTTGTGTGTGTTGTTTGTTTTTTTTAATGGAACCTTTAGAAGCTGTTAAGCATCAACAATAACAAAAAATGTTTCAGTTGTCTTCCTAAGAATTTGTGTTAAAACACTCTTATGGTCTACGTATAGATGCACGTTTGTCTGTTTACAGGAATGGTCTGGCAATGCTAACACTCTCTTTTTACATGCCTGACATTGTGTTGGCTTCCCCTCCCCATTCATTCAGGGACAAACATGCTTAGTGTCCCCAGGGAGCCATGATTAGACTTTGGCTAAAATAAGTGCTGAGTAATCATGTCTGAAATGGAAAGAAACAAAGCAAATGGATGTTTCTGATGTTGTGAAGTCCTAATCGGCCCTTCACACTGTACCGTCTACTTGTCTAACTGGGGCATTGGGCTCCTATACCATGCAGGTCTTCTGCTCTTTAGCCCCATGTCTAGGACACATCTGTCCAGTTGTAGAAGCAGTAAACTCTGGATCTATCTGAGATTTCCCTGTGTTGTCCTATGCATGGCTTCCTCTCCTAGCAGTCTCCTATGTCTGTCCACTCCACCATGGCTACTCAAATGCAAAACTTCTTTCTGTACTACAGACTGGCTTCCCATTCTTTTCTAATACTGCCATCATGTCTTTCTCTTAGCTCAAACACAGACCCGATCATGCTTGCTGCTACCTTCTCCTGTCTCTTTAAACAACAGCATTCCTCAATTTGTGGTGAAAGTTTCTACGGACAAATTCTCCTCAGAAAGATGATTTGAATACAGAAAATATTCATGTCTGAATGCAGTACAGATTTAGCCGCCATTAACCAGCTGTTTTACACTGTGAATCTTCAAGTGTGGAGGGATATTATACCATCAGAACACTTGCTATTTCAAACACATTTGAAAGTGGGACTATTTTACCCAAGAGTCCACGCCCCAAACATGCTGGGCAGTGCTCCTTTTAACTTAATCAGCCCTATTCTCGCCATAGGATAAAAAGGCCTGTAGGTCCTTATTTAGGGTCTTCTTAAAGAATGAAAAGCTACTGCTTTCTCGGGAGCTCAGCTGACACCTGAAGCAAGCTGGGTCCAATTCAGTTCAGCGAATTGTTATTCTACGTGTGTTCTGTGGTTGTTTAGTTTGGTTACCCCTGTCAACCAAAATTACAATGTATGAACTGTGGTGGAGAGACATTTGGAAGGAAGTCCTTATTGTGATCTAGGACTTTTGCAATACTTACATACTGTTCCTCCCCCAAGCAGAGAAGAGGGCTCCTGGGTCACACAGTAGGTGGGGGAGGTTAAGGATCCAAGGCAGGTTCCTCCCCTCCCCAAATTTGTCCCCTTAGCTGGCTGTCATCCTGACCAACAGGGAGTGTTTGAGAAATTCACTAAAATAACATCAATATCTTATGCAGAAGTGAAAATAAAATCTTATATAAATCATTTGGGTTCTTTTGTTATTTCAAAAACATACCATTATTTGTCTTTCATGAGCTGGGTTTTTAATCCAGCACCTATATTAGACAGCGTGTTTTGGAGATTCGCACAGATGAGAGCGAATCACTGCTCTGTGTTCTTGAAGAAAGTTGTGAAATGCAGAAGTAGGACTGCTGTTCAGCAGAATTCATAACTTGAGCTCACTTTTTTAAAAAAAAAGAAATGTTAGTGGCAGATGTGCTTTTCTTCATGGGCTTCTTAGAATTGGGAAGATGTATAGAGGGTGTCATAAGATTTCACTTACACATAGCCAGAGCAACTGAAGTCTGGACAGAGTTAGTGACTTATTTGCCCAGAGTCAGATCAAAAATGATAAAACTAATAAGTATTAAATGATGACATCTAAATGAATAGTCCTATTGATTGGAAACTGGTCAGACAATATAGCTTCTTAGTATGTGTTATGTATTATGATTACTCTTAGATGAGTCCCAGACCAAGACCAAGGATACAAATGCTCTGGTTCTAGAGACTTGGTTCTTGTATCATGCAGATGCCTGTTTCTATAATGTGGACTCATCAGGAAAAGCAGGCAGGAACAGTTCAGTCATTATCCTTGACTAAACGTCAGCTCAAGCACGTCTTGATTTCATTTCGTTATAGAAAACACCTTTGGAGAAAAAAAAATCTAGGTTTCTAAAATTATGTCAGACATTACAGATACAAAGCAGGGGTGTCTGTAACCCCTCCCCTCTCATTATCTCTATCAAATAATTTTCATAATCTGAAATATATTCTTCTGAATAGCCTTACTACTAAATTTTCTTCAAAAGGTAGATTAAATTGTTTGTATAGTTTGAAATCTAGTTTTCAGACTGCCTGATAATGGTTAATATGATGTCATGAGACTGGTTTTCTTGAGTGACTTGATGCACAGAGTCACATAGTCTGATCACAAGCCTCGCTTGGCTGATTGGACGAGTGTTGGTATCAACCCTCAGTCAGATTTGCATAGGATCAGAGAGAGTTAGGCTCAACTGCGGGTGATGTAGGAGAAATCTCTAAACAGCTGCCGAGGAATACACTGCACCTGTTCTATTGCTCGTCTCGAGTGTGAGATTCCGAGGAGAGCTACGGTCACTTAGTGATGTTTCGTTTATAATTCATTACTCAACTTAAAGTCTTCTGTAAGTTTGAAGAAGAATCAGCTGAAATTTAGTCTGCTGACAGTGTCTTACCAAAAAGAACTTCTGAACTATTCAGCTCCAATTTCCTAGAACCTAATCAAGTAGCACACTGTATATTTATTTCATGATTGACCTATCTTCCAGGAAGACTGTATTTTAAAACATTTATCTAATGATTATTATTCCTGCTTCCGACAATGCTGTGGGTCAAACCTAGGGCCCAGTCTGTGCCAGACAGCAGCTCCAACACTGACTCTTCAGAGTCCCCCTACACATAGGAATTGTATAGTTATAGACACAGTATGAATTTTGATAATAGAAACTATAAACTATACTAAATTGAAAAAACTATGTAAATTAAACGAAGACAAATTAAGGGACCACTTTTAGGTCCTTCCCTGTCCCTCCACAAATTTGTCCTTCTTTTGAGTCCTTCCTTCTATCTCAGTGCTTTAGAATGAGTGCATTTAGATGCAAATCCAACCTCCCTCACCCTCCCCCCACCCCTTTCACCCATCACTCTCTGGAGTACAAACTCAGCTTCCAGGAGACTGACAAGGTTTCAGTGTCCAGCATCTTTTTCTCTGGTTCTAATGGCCATTTTCTCAGGAACATTTCGGTTGCTCCCATTTCTTTTTCAACTGTAATCTTGTTCAGTATTTGATCAACATTCACAGCAGTATCATTTTAGGTGGTTGTAGTTGATGGGTACAGATTTGATCACACTAGAAAAGCTGAATATTTAGCTGGGATAGATAAAAATATATGATACACTGAGTTAAGAGGAAAAAAATTTCTTTTCCTTTCCTAGCTCAGGCTGCTCTGGGATGCAACCCTCTCCCTTTATTTAGTCTTCCAAATGCAAGAGCAGTAGGTGTGCATCACCATGCCCAGTGGCTAGCAACTGTTGATTCATATGTCTGTCCTGGCTGATAGAGAAGTCCTAGGGGAAGTCAAGGTATTTATCGAAGTGCACTTTTAAAAACACCTACTATCTCCTCTGCCCTGGGACATGCATCTCTGGTAGTGTTGACTTTAGAAATACTAAGGAACTCTCAAAAGTTCCATTCTGAGCTAACTTTAGAACAAAACAAGGTGAGTTCAAACTCTACCAGCTTGACCAAAGTCAGGGGCAGGTGAAAAGTTGCATTTTCTTCCAGTAGAGGAGCCCCTGCCTGAACAGGAAGTGAGGTTGGTCTCAGAAGGACTGGAGAAGAAAATTGCAGAGAGTGAATATTTCTACATTTTCTATTATAGAGGAAGGATGGATCGAGAGGCCTCCAAAACCGCAAAGAATGAAATACTGCTGGTCAGTGGAAACAGACAAGGTTGGAAATCAGGAAGTTGAGCTCCACTCTGGAACGGACTGTGCGAGTTAGACCTCCTGTGAGAAGAAAGGTGATCTAATGGACACAAATGGAAAAAGCTTGAGAAGCATTGGTCTATGGAGAGCAGAGGAGGGGGTGATAGATCATGGTATGGTTTAAGAATCTTACTTGCAATATTTCAGTTTGAAAGTCTAATCATTTAAGCTTGACAATGGTACATGTTATAATCCTAGCAACCAGGAGGCTGAGATAGGAGGCTTTTGAGTTTGAGGATAGCCTGAGCTACATAATGGGACCCTGTATGAAACATACACATCCCCATCCCCCAGGATGCAATAGTTTTGCTCTTTTCTTTCAGGTTGACCTGGTGTGAGCAATCATAGAGTATGTCCAGCAACAAATTCCAAAATCTCATCAAAGGCATATCTTCATCAAAGCGGCGTCACTGTTTTGTAAATTTAACCAGGGAAGCCCATTTAGAAATCAAACTTTGAGTTGTTTTGCATCAAGCAAAGTCAAAGTCATATTTTCAGTAAAGATGAAATCACCCTGGAATCCAGTACTCTGACCCAGCTAAGGCTTCAGCTCAGTAAACCAAAATTATGTGTATCAAAACCATTTCTATGACTCTGGATCATCAAATGAAATGATTTGCTTTGGGCTGGGGAGATGGCTTAGTGGTTAAGAGCACTGACTATTCTTCCAGAGGTCCTGAGTTCAATTCCCAGCCATCACGAGGTGGCTCACAACCATCTATAATGAGATCTGATGTCCTCTTCTAGTGTGTGGGAGGACAGCTACAGTGTACTCATATGCATACAATAAATAATTCTTTTTAAAAAAGAAATGTTTTGCCTTAAGAGACTCTCAAAGATAGAGATTTCCATCCCTGATAACTGTATTGCTTCTCCTACCAATTCATTCATGTACCCACTAGTGGAGAGCTGTTAAATCTAAGTCTCTCTGTAACAGGAGTCTGCTTTCCATGTCATAATCGGGTGTGCTTGGTAGCCTCTGGTCAAGGGCACCAAGGAGGGTCATTCATGCTACTGGTTCCCCCTCCTGGCTTCATATCAGATCACTTATATTCATAATAATGTTAATGGTAGGAATTTCTTTTCTGAAAATTCTGATTTAACGTTATCTGTGATGTAAGTTTTGCAGAATCTCTGTATGTATTAAATTCTTTTGTGGATCCAGGTTAGAGATCCACTGTCATAATCCAACCAATATTCTGAGTTGTGCTATATCCATCTGAATTCTAAAAGCATGACATCCTTCCCTTTAAAATTTTATATAACATAATTAACTTTCATGATTCACAGCCCTAAACTATTATGGATTATGTATTTTAATATTTGCATAAAAATTTATTTTGTTTTATTTTTATTGTTACTATTACAATACAGGGTTTCTCTGTGCATCCCTGGCTACTCTGGAACCCACTTTGAGTTGGAGGCTTGCCTCCAATTTAAAGATCTACTTGCCTCTACCTGCTGAAGTGCTAAGATTAAGGGTGTGTGCCACCACATCCAGCATACACACACACACACACACACACACATACACACACACACACACACACACATTTGTCTTAGTCAGGGTTTCTATTCCTGCAGAAAACATCATGACCAAGAAGCAAGTTGGAGAGGAACAGGTTTATTCAGCTTACATTTCCATGTTGCTGTTCATCACCAAAGGAGGTCAGGACTGGAACTGAAGCAGGTCAAAAAGCAGGAGCTGATGCAGAGGCCATGGAGGGATGTCTCTTACTGGCTTGCTTCCCTTGGCTTGCTCAGCTTGCTCTCTTATAGAACCCAAGACTACCAACCTAGGGGTGGCACCACCCACAATGGGCCCTCCCCCCTTGATCACTAATTGAGAAAATGCCTTACAGCTGAATCTCATGGAAATGCTTCCCCAACTGAAGCTCCTTTCTCTGATAACTCCAGCTTGTGTCAAGTTAACACACAAAACCAGCCAGTACAATATATATATATATATATATATATATATATATATATATATATATATATATATATATATATATATATATATATATATATACTCTTGTCCTTTGTAAGGATATTGCTTACCTGAAGATCCAAATGCTTTGAGGAATCTTTCAGATATTGTCCCCAATTCTAGAAATTTAATTTTTAAAACATATTCTCTCTAGGAGAGTATATCTGTCAGGTCTGAAGGTTAAATGAGTGAAGAGAACTTGTCAGAGTAGGTGGGAGAAACTCTAAACCTCAAGCCCTGTCCTGGGGTAAGAAAGTGAAGAAAGGTGTCTCAGTTATCCTAAGAAAAGTAGCTTCTGGCCACTCTAGCTCTTTTCTGGAGCTGCCCTGCAGTACCAGGTGAGGCCTGCTGTCTGAAACATTTTACAGCACTCTCTCACTGTGCACTGTCCAGGCACTGACTCAATCAATGTCATCAAAATGTAAGAATGCTCTGCACAGCAGCTTTGAATCTGGGGTCTTGTCAACCTTCTGACCTCCTGACCACACCAACATTGTCTTTAACTCAACAGAAAAATTCATGCTGATGACTTTAAGAGTATAACTTTCGGCTCATGCCTTTACCCAGTGGATCAAGCCCAACACATTCAAACAGACCTTAGGGACTGTCTTGCAGAAGCTGTGTCCCCTACATCCTCTACACTTGTCTCAGTTCATGGAAATGACTGGATGGAAACTTGAAAATGTACCAATAGGGTCAAGGCTTTGGGTAGGACTTCCAGGACAGGATGATTTTATAATGATGCGGGCATTATTGTTTGAAGCTGGTGAAAGGAATGCTGGGAATAAAGCAGTTAAAATAGACTCTTGATGAACAAAACCTCTAAAAGTGTTTTAGGAAAGGGAGGTTATGGGAAGGGAAGAGGGCATGCATCAACTGCCCTAAAATAGCAGCTTAATTACTTTAGGAAGAAAAGATAAGATGGGGCTGTGTTAGTCACCATTCTTTATTTTGCCGTTGCATCAAAGTTACCTGATGGATTCCATGTATTGTTAATCTACATAGATTTCTAGACTTTTAAAAGGCAACCTATAACTGCAGCTGGAAACATCTAAGTCAAAAAGTAAACTTCACAGCAGCGAGGGACTGGGACTATTAACTTAGATTTATTTATTTTGCTGTTGTCGAAGAGCTCCCTGTTCTGTTAAGCTATCTGCTTTATACTAGAGCTATGAGATGGACAATTAGTCCATGCCTTGGGTATTTTATCTTGCTTCAATTTTCATTGTCATTTCCATATATAAAACCACACTCGTGTGTGTGTGTGTGTGTGTGTGTGTGTGTATACACACACACACACACACACACATTTGTTGCCAATTCGTCTGAGTCTCAAGGGAGACTCAATTAACATATTAATTAACATATTTATTTATTTTCATCCTTATGTCACCACTGTTTTGCTGCCTTGCTTAGGTAATAAATATTCTATGGTACTTCTGCAAGACCATATGCTGAGTGCTTAATATACCTGAACTTTTGATTTGTATGAGAATTTTATGAAGACAACTTTTTCATTTTACTTTCTAGGAGAGAAAGCTGAGGTACAGTTCAAATGTTAAATTAATAACCTCCTTGAGCACAACACGCCTAGTGAGTGATGGAAGCTGGATTTGCAGCTGGGCAGACTGATACCAGAGCGATGTTACTGACCACCAGTTTATCTTAAGTTGTGTTTATAAAGCTTCTCGTAGTGGGCAAATCTTGGCCTGTGCTTTGACCTAGGAAACCCTGGAAAGTTTCCACTTGACTGATTCTAGTCTCTCACGCAGGGCCAAGAAAGGACATTTGGAACTGAAGAGTTCTTGGTGACATGCTTTTGTCTTAGTTCAAAATGGACTTCCCTTAGATACAGTAATTTTTTTTTTTTATTCTCTGATAGTTTTTTCACTAGTATTAGGATCCTGGCATTTCCTCAATTGGAGGCCATGTTTTCTCTATTATAAAGATATCATATGTTCCTCTCTTAGTCAATTGTAAGATTATTTGTTTATCTAGTGTCAAGTGTTTTATAAAGTATGAGGTCTCTCTCGGTGTGCTTGATTTTTCTTGGCTAACATTTAGCATAATCACTTACACACTAAAGGAGGTAAAAGTTTAATTCATGGTAAAAGGCTTTGGGTACACATTTCAACTGAGTTAGACAGACCCCTTTGTAGCAGGAGTTATGTTATTTAGGTCATGACCCAAGTATGGAGCCCAGAAAAATGTCCATTGGCCCATGGGGCTCTTTCCATCACCACTCATTACGTCCTTGACAGTTCCCTGCCTCTCTACACACTGGCTTTCTCTGAGATTTTCCAAGATTCCTCATCATCCTCTCCTCAGTTGAAATTGATTTACAGTCTCTGTATTCTGTCTTCTGATTTGGGAGATGTCTTGGGATTTGAATTAATGATTACAACAAGCCATGTCAATAGAAAGCAAACAAACAACAAACAAACACACCAACCAACAACACTGTTTCCTCATTTGGCATGGCAGCAAATAGCTTCACGATATCCAGAGGATGGTCACACAGACAATCCAGGGAAAGAAAGAGAGCAACACCTTTAAAACTGAAAGGCGAGTCACAACGTAGTTGGTGGTGTGCATCTGGCAAAATGTTCGTTATTAATTCCGTAAGAATGGGGGAGACATGACTGGGTTAAATGTAGAGTGTGGGGGAATGAAGATTGCTTTAGATATGTTCCTCATCACACACATCCAATGTTGACATGCCACACCTGAAGGGAAGACCCCCACTCACTACCCAGTCCACATATATACACCCACAACTCACCCCCCACCTCCCAGCCCCTCCTGCCCCACCCATGCCTCTGCTGGTCTTCATTGTCTCAGAAGATCTTCTATCGTCTTTCACAAGGAAAAGCCCCGAGGAATAGGTGGTTAATTTCACATGACAGCTGTATTAAAGACATCTTGCTGTACTAATTTGACACAATATCTTAGAAATAAGTCATCACCAAGACAGGAGAGGTAGGGCAGGGACTTTGTGGTTTTAGTTTCAGCTTCCTGAGCCCTCGAGACACATAAATTCAGACAATTCAAATTAAGAAAAGATCACCCGAAGAGTTGAGTCATCTAGTTTCTATCACTCATGGATCTAATGAACTGGACACACGGCAACCCCAATTTTATTTTATGCCACAAATACTTTTGTTCTTAAGAGTACGAAAAGTGCTATGCAGCTTTCTGGGGTGAAAGACGTCCCAAAGCAAGCCTTTCTCTTTCTGGCTTGTTTTGTTAACAAACCTTTGTTTTTATAGTCAACTCTTAGAGATTCAGAACAACAAAGACACTTTAATCCCATGACCTAGTGTTTTTGGAACTATCCTGAGCTGAAATATTTTCTCCCATCATTCTCATCTAGAGAAGCAGGCCTGTTAATGCTATTGTTGTGCAGAAGGGTATCAATGGAATCAACATTACCATGCCCATCCTAGGTGGGATCCTGGGCTCAGGGGTTTGTGTACAAGGCTCTTATAGATATTGATGATGCCCGTTGTATCTTGGATGCCAAGTTTGAAGAGGAGTTAAAGCAGTTTATTAAGCCTTTTCCAGTATGCAGTCCAACCACGTTATTTTCTGTCACATGTACTCGAAAAGTTGATTTGGTAAGAATTTCTCTGAAAAAAAAGAAGCTGTTGTACCTGGGTGTTAATGACTGCGAAGAGTTTGCCATTGTGCATGGGCTTGGGTATGGGTATGTTGTTTGTTCTTCTGAAAACCCAGTAGTTCCTTGTGTTCTTTTCATCCATAAGAAGAACCCAAAGAATGAATTAACGGCTTTTTCATTCATGAATATCTGTGAATACCACTATGAGCGACTGAACTATGTTGATTCACCTTGCTTGGCCATCTTTGGAAGGCAAAAGCAAAATAAACAGGACAATCATGCTCTTCCAGTTCTGCTACATAGAATTAGGGATGCTGTTGTGCACAGATGTGGCAGTCAGAGTGCTGGATATCCCTGCAGTGGACTGAATTGTTCAGTACAATGCACTCTCCAATGGTGGATGGACTGGCCAATGACCTGGATGGACAAGGACACTGCTCTCTGCGTCCTTCAATCTGAAGAGCTGGTCATTGTTGTTGTTGTTGTTGTTGTTGTTGTTGTTACTTAAAGCAAGCCAAGGTTTCATTGAGTCAGCCTGATTTATTTTCTGGTTAAAAGTTTCTGATATTCATCCTCAGTTTAAAAAACTGATTGAAAAGAACCATTTTTAATTCTTAAGTTAATGATGGAAACATACAGGTCTTACATAGGCACTTGTGATTCCCACACTGGGATCTGGGGTGTTAATAACTTAAATTTTTGTCAGGTCACCCCATGGCATGTTTGTAAGGTACCTCTTTTCCTCCATAGAAACTTGAGAGACCTTGATTTTTGGATTTGGGTGTTTTTTTGTTTGTTTGTTTGTTTTCTTTGTTTTTTTTGTTTTTTTTTGTTTTTTTTGTTTTTTGTTTTTGTTTTGTTTTTTTTTTTTTTTTTGAGTCAGGGTTTCTTAGTGTAGTCCTGGCTGTCCTGGAACTCACTCTGTAGACCAGGCTGGCCTCGAACTCAGAAATCCACCTGCCTCTGCCTCCCAGAGTGCTGCGATTATAGGCGTGCACCACCACCGCCCGGCTTGAGAGACCTTGAAAGTGAGCATAAAATATATGGGTGGTAATGATGGAACTGGCTACCAGAAAATGAAGAAAGTGAAGGCCCAAGATCCTTAATCACACCACTCATCAAGAAGAAGATCACACCATAGGCAGTTCCCTCACTGAAACGGTACCTTTCCACCTGGACCAATTTCCCCCCAACCCAATGCCCCACCCCCATCTCTTTAAAAAGGAACTTTTACCACCTGATGATCTTGCTGTCTTTACTGTGATGATAATATTCAAATTTCAAATAGTCCTCACAAAGCAAACTATGTCATTGTTTTAATATGATTTTTTTTTACATCTTTCCCTTTAAGTATGAGGAGACTTCTGTGGCATAGTTATGCTAAAATGCACTATAATGTGACAGATGTTGGGGGATGGGGGGATTTTGAGTTTGGATTGTAATGCTCTGAGATTCTATCCGAGTTCTGCTATAGACTATTGAAAAGAAGTACTTCACAGTTTGTTCTGGTGCCTCACTTTTTAAGTTCTTTAAAACTTAATAATAATAATAATAGTAATAACAACAACAACAACACAAATAATGATAATCCCAACTTTTCTTCATATTTTCTTTGAAAAAACTTAGTTAATTATCATTATTTTAGAACTCAGAAATTAGTTTACCATGCAAATTCAGTAATATCTACCATTTTCACACTGAATGTAGTGAGTTTTTGACCAAATTTGGCAATGAGCTTGGGTGGTGGCCAGATCAGATCATTCTTTGTCTTTTCATTAAACACTGCTTTGCTCAAAACTTTCAAAACCTGGCTATGTCCTTTCACACATGTATATAATGAATTTTACTCTTTCTATTTCCTATTCATCTTTCTCATTCTTTTCTTCCTCTAAAATCCTACTCCCTGGGAAGTCTCCATCCTACTGTGTGTGTGTGTGTGTGTGTGTGTGTGTGTGTGTGTGTGTGTGTGCCAATGAGTTTAGTTTGAAGTGACTACTTTCTTTGTTTTTATTGTTGTTTTGTTTTGTTTGGAACAAGGTGTCATGGAGTCGAGGCTAGTTTCATCTTCACTGTGTAGCCAATGCTGACTTTGAACCAGATCTTCCTTCTCCTACTTTCAACTGCTGTGATTATCACATGGGTAGCCATGTCCAGCCTGTCTTTTCTTTGCTGTGTCTGTCTGTCTGTCTGTCTGTCTGTCATTCTGCCTTTCTCTCTCTCTCTTTCTTAAGCAGACTATTATGCTATCGATGAGGTAGACACCTAGGACACACAATGTAGCCCAGGTTGGGCTTCAGTGCACACCAAGCCTCCTTCCTCAGCCTCCTGAGTGTAGGAATTATAGTTCTGAGCTATAGTTATGAGTTATACCTGGCTTTGAAGCCAGGATTTTAGATGTTCTTTTTTATTAGGGTTTATGTGGGTATAAGATGAAATGTGGATTTGGTATCTTAATACCTAATGATAAAACGGTGCTTATAAATGTGACCCACTACTGTATCTGTTAAAATATGTGTGTGTCATCCCACTTTCTCTAAACTGCCTTCATATTCAGCAACCTCTCATAAATTCTAAATGTACACTACTATTGCCTGTTTTAAGTCAGTCTTTTGGAATTTTTCTCTGAAACATAAAGAAGTGTGTAAGTAACGAAATGGAATTGCTTTCATCGGCATTTATCCCAACTTATTTGGTGATTGTGAAATCGTGCAGGCGACTGAAGAAGAGAGACAGTGGCACAAATTTTGAAATTACGTAATCATTTCCGAAACACTACTATGCAGTCCTTTCTTCTAGCTGCAAGCTATGGTCTGTAAAACTGGCTGGGGGGAGGGGAGAAGAGGCATTGATGCACATTAGAGAAAAGGAAATTTAATTATGACAAATTCAGATAAATTATGAAGAATTAATATAAATTCTCAGAGAAGCCTGTCCTAGGAGTTCACTGTTTATGAGTGGGCTGTTTCCTCTGATCCCTGACTCATACTGGCAGCTGACTAAGCCATTCCATTATTTCTTCATTCTACAAGTTGTTTACTGATCACCTGCTATGTCCTAAAACACTGTTCTACATGCTGGGGAGCGCTAGGCACATTGCTCAGAGGGAAAATATTTGTCCAGCCTAAGGAAGAGGTTTTCTCCCTAGCATGTCATAACACACACACACACACACACACACACACACACACACACACAGAGAGAGAGAGAGAGAGAGGGGGGGGCAAGAATTGAAGGCACAAGCTAGGAGGTCACAGGTGTAATCCATGCAGGTATTAGAGAAGCTGGTGATGATAAGCAGTCAGAAGTAAATCAAGAGCCAACAGAACCGGATAAACACACTGAGTGAAGTATTTAGAGAAAGGGACAAGCTAAGAGTGACTTTAAGGGTTTTTGACTGTAATACTGTAATCCAGTGGTCCCTGTTAAGGAGATCTGCCTGCCTCTGCTCCTGAGTGTTAGGATTAAAAGTCTAGGCCACCAAGCCTGGCTTTTTCTCCCTTCTTAAATGAGGAAGTCCTTATCTCAATCCAGGAAGTACTTTATCCTTGCTGCGCTGCCTTCCCTCCAGCAGCATTTTGTTGAATGAAGTGAAAAAGAACAATCTCTTGGTTCCAGAAAGAGAGGGGAAATCCAATCATCAGGAAACACATTTTATTTTTCTTTATGTTCTTAAAATGTGTAGATTTTATTTGGACAACACCTGTAATGATATTGGTTATTGTTTTTTTTTAAAGATTTATTTATTTTATATATTTGAATACACTGTAGCTGTCTTCAAACACACCAGAAGACAGCACCATATCCCATTACGGATGGTTGTGAGTCATCATCTGGTTGCTGGGAATTGAACTCAGGATCTTTGGAAGAGCAGTCAGTGCTCATAACCGCTGAGCCATCTTTCCAGCCCCCTGGAAATTGCTTTTTCTTGAATAGATACACTACTTCAAGAAAGGAAGTCATACAAATGAGGTTTCAGAAAGGATCTTGGACAGCAGTGTTGATTCATATTTGCTAAGCATATTTGTAAGGCAATACATTCTCTTGACCACATTGAAGACTTAAAGGATATTTGACACAATGTGTTCTGTGTTTGAAAGCTGAAAAAAAATTCTCTTTGGTTGATTCGACCACTGGGTTCATAATTGTTACTAGTCCTATTCATTACTAGCCCCTTTCTCCTAGTCTAATGAGAACTGTTGTGTTTATGAGGATACCTTTTATATTTTATCTGGTGAAAACCATTGAGCTTTATAAATCTAGCTAATGGCATGAACACTTATAAAGCAATTTGAAAGTAGTTTATAAGCTACCAAGTATTTATGGCTCTTTTGCTGTATATTATTTTAAAAATACATTATTAATCTTTGAGAATTTTGTACAATTTGATCATATATACTCCCATTCCCCCTTCTAACTCCTCCCAGAGAATCTATAGATTCTTACTGATGTTTTAAGGAGACCCTTGAGACTCAAATTTTTACACAAATATCAGCCAGTCCGAATACATGGTTTTGAGCAATAACATGTGTTTTTCAGTTAGTAGAGAAGGAAAAACAATGAATTGCATTGTAGGCTAGTTCTGTTATTAGAGGCTCGGTGAGTCTGCCTGTAAAGTAGCTAGGCATATATTACAGAATAGAGGTGTGTGGCCACTAAGAGTAAAGATGATATGGAGACAGGTTAATTTTATGTATGTATGTATGTATGCATGCATGTATGTATTATGTATGTATGCGTGTATATATGCATGTATGTATGTATGTATGCATGTATGTATGCATGTATGTATATGCACACACAGGATTGTTATTGTTTAAATATTAGGTTTTACTATGGATCCGTGGCTGACTGGCATTATTATGTTGCACAGGCAAGCTTTGAACTCAGTGCAATCTTCCTGCTTCAGACTCCTCAGTGCTGAGATTACAGTCAATGTCGTCATCAACCTTTTGTTGTTCCTCCTCCCCTCCCCTATCCTCCTCTTCCCTCCTTTCCCCACTTGACCTCCCTCCCCTCCTCTTTTCTCCCCTCTTCTCTCCTCCCCTCCCCTCTCCTCCCCTCCCTTCTCCTCTTTTCTCTCTTCACCCTATTTCATTTTCCTCCTCCCATCCCCTCCTTCCATTTTCCCTTCTCCCCTCTCCTCTCCTTTCCCTTCCTTTTCATTTCCTTTTTGACCTACACAGCCCAGACTAGCTTGGCCTCCAAGTCATCAGGTAGCTTCAAATTTACCATCCATCTGCATCAGCGCTCTGACTGCTATGACTATAGGCATGGGTCGCTATGCCCTGCTTATTTTTAAGCATTTTCTTTAAAGTCTGTTAGTTAAGACTCTATCAACATATGGAGCTGCAGTGTTTTGGAAGAATCTTTTCAGTCATCTAGTTCCATAAATATGTCTGAGATCATGTGCAAAGTCTGGCAGATTGATGGAGACTCTTTGAAACAATGTGCTAAGAAATGTGCTGAAGAAAGCCGCTTCTGGGGAGAGCGTAAAGTTTAGTGTACAAACGAGCAAATAGCTGTGAGAGGGAATGCAATGCATCTCTGCACACTACACACATTCATCCAAATCTAGTTCAGCCTTCCACTTCAGGTAAACTTACCTGAGGCCTCACAGACTGTCAGTGAGCCCAGGAGTCTCCAACTCTATTCTAGTAATTCTTGCCACACACTTCAGACACTAGGCTGTCTCTGCTACAGTAAACAGTCAGTCTGGCCTAGCTACACAGGTCTGTAATTGGCTACTCAGGATGCTGAGGCAGGAGGATGGTGAGTTCAAACCTGCTTGTCATTGCTTACCGATCTCTTCAAAACTGAAAAATTCTCTCTGAGGTGTAAGAAGACTCCTAAGACTTGGAAAGCTAAAGGAACAATATGCAGGAAGTTTAGAAAGTTACAATACTTAAGGAACTTTTCCACAAGATTGCAATCTGGAAATTCTGGAGAGAGACAACGCTTGGGGGGAGCTGCCTACAGCCTGCAGCTTTTACGTTATCTCAGGTTCTGAGATGGGTTTTGATGATATACTGCAGTTTCGGCACCATGCTCCTGTATGTAACCTCTCACCTAACTGTAAGGACTCCAGTGCATTCACCAGTTCCCAAGCTAGAAATAGGTAGAATAGAATGCTTTTGTTGGTCTATTAGTCCTTACTCAGCCCCTAATTTGGCATGTTCACATTTCCCCAAAAAAGTCACAGGACAACTGAGCTACAGAGTGAACTTAAGACTAAACGGAGTAACTTAGTGAGACTGTTTTGTTTTGTTTTGTTTTAAGGTAGGGAGGCCGGGGCCATAAGAGTACTTGCAAAACCCTGGTTTGGATCTGTAACACCATAAACAAAGCCAGTAAGCAAACAAACAAATACATCAAAACATCATTCCTATGAAGACATGCACATATGCTTCTCTGCATGCTAAAAGTATAAACGTTAAAATTCAATGGCTTGCAAACCAGCCCTCTCACTAATTAAGGAAGTGTGAATCAGTGAGTTTTCATGACATAGGCAAGGAAAGTTCCTTAGACTCTTTTAAGAGCCTTTTTGTTTCTTTCTATAATTAAAAAAAAAAAAAACTACTATGATTTGGCCCGGAATAGAAACAGTGAAATAACAACTCAGGGTTACAGACTACTATGGAGTGGATTTATAGCTAATTCTATGATCTACAAACACTGGCATAAGGGATTTTTTTCTCTTTCTTCCTAGTGGTGGAATGTAAAGGAAATGTCCGAGAAACAGCTGGAAATGATTGCTGAGCATTGCGAAGAGTCCTGTGAAATGCTGTAAATTCAGAGAATCGCTTCAGAAGCCCAGGACCGTATCCCTCGGAAGATGTGTATGGATGTTGGGTTAAGCCGTTACCCTGGCCTTTTCTTGGATTAAACTTCATGGACTGGCTTTAATGAAGACTTTATCTTCTGACACTTGAAGGAAATTCTTTCTTTTCTTCTTGACCACTTTCCCCATGCTTTACCTAATTTGTAATGGAAACATTAATTAATGATTTAGCTACCTAACTTGAGATGGTCTTGCTAGAGCAGGCTTGTCGGGAACTTCTGGGCTTATGTGATCCTCCCTTCTGTGCATCCTGAGCTGGGGAAAGGGGCTTTGGCCATCACTTCTACCTCCTCTTCACCTTACAACAAAACAGTCTTCTAGGACATATCTTGTGATTCTTTCATTTTTAGCCCATCATAATTCATAAACACAACAACTGATAAAGAACCATGATATTCCATTTTGCACACACAAGAGCACTTAAAATCCAGTCCTAGCCAGCACAAGTGAGGTAACTGTGAAAGGTTGCCTATATGCATCTTCTTATTATAACTAGGATTCCTGCACTAGTCGATTTGGAGAGATTCCCTGAAAAAACAAAACAAAATTCAACTGTGCAGACAAATATTCAACAACAGCATCATAAACTACAGCCCAAGCCTGTGTACCTGGTGATGGCTGCCCTTGTCAACTGTGTCCAGACAGGAAATGTTCTGTGACTGTGAGTGGTAGAAATGAAGAAAATGTCAGAGATGAAAAGCAAGGCCGGATGGGAACTGACGGCAATGTAGGATTGCTCAGAACACATCACAGCAGATTTGTGTAAAATGACACACACTGTGATCTCAGCACTGGGGTGGCTGGGGCAGGGAAACTGGAGAGTTCAAAGCAAGTCTGGCCTACATAGAGGAGATCCCATCTCTTAAGGCAAGAGTAAATAAAGGAATGATAAAGTATGATCATGCCAGGTTCTTTAATTACAGGATTCCCAGCCTCATCCCAGAGATCAGGGGAGATCAGCAATCCTAAGCCCCACTGAGATGTGTTAACAATTTACCTTTCACTCTGCACTACAGTGAAAGAGTAACTGAGCGCTGGAATTATTCAACCAAAGCAGGCCAGGATATGGATGAACAGAAAACTGGCGGAGGCATTAGCATAGACTCTTTGATCTCTTTTCTCTGAACACAATTTTCTGTGTTTTAGGGCTGGAGTAAATGACCAGATGAAATATAACATTCCTCTGCCTGCTACACATTTAGGTATTTTAAGTCTAAGAAAGTCTTTAGGGCTTGCTTTGTTGGTAGAAGAAAAAGCTGATATTTGTGCTTGTATCATACATGCCAGACAATGAGAATTTTATCCAAAGTTCCAGCTAGAAGACTCAGGGAGGAAATGAACAGAGCACCTCCCTGGGTTCCTCCCACTGCACACATCTTTTTGGGACGTGCTACCTAGTGAACCCACACACTATATACAAATCCAAAATACAAAACAAACAACCAAACAACCGGGCAGATAGTACAACTCAAAGAAAGCAAAACTGCAAAAGAAGTCTTGTAAGTTTGACACCAGCATTTTTGACTCTCAGGATGAATTCCATGTCTCGGCTAATGAGTCTTGTTCTGTATTTCCTTCTTTTTGAGGTTCCGAAACAAAATGTCTTTGTCTTATGGTCTGTCTCAAAGTATGACAGTTATTCTTTATGATGTCACGTATTAAGCTCGAGCAAATGGGTGTTTGATTATGAAGTGTCAAAGTGCAATGTGAGAAAGCGACGGAGAGGCACAATAAAAGTTTAAATTGGATGATGAGAACCATCCTTTGTAAGGACAGACAGGATTAAAGTCCTCTTCTGCTTTTGGAATGAATTATTAGGAAGCAAATGTTTTGAATTGCAAACATGTGACACAGTTTTAGTTTCTGTCTGTTCCCTCTCCTGTATGCCTGCTCTTTTTTTTTTTTTTCTCCCCTAACCGGGAATGTTTTTGTCAACATGTGGTGCGACATTCTAGTAGGCTACAGGATGGGATTATCACACTCAGATGGGGGGAGGGGCAGAGACTACAAAAATGCCAGTCCACTATCAGGTCAAGATTTTTGTAACGAATGATTTCTATATATTTTCAGGGCTAGTTTGCATGTAATAGGCAATCATTGCAAGGAGAAAATAAGTATCTATCCATAGTGATAGGTGATGATAGTGAATGTCAGACTATGAACAACAAAAAAGACAGTTGGAGAAATACAAAAACATTCCACACTGCTGAGATTTTCTAGTTACTCATCAGATCCATGTGAATCCATGTGAGCAGAAGTGGCGAGGGCCAGGCAGGCGTATTATCATTGAAAGAACCTGGACAGTTATAATTGATTATTCAGATAAAATGGATATGGGAGATTCTTATCAGCCTGTCTGTCTGTCTGTCTGTCTGACTCTCTTTATCCATTCATCTATCTATCTATCTATCTATCTATCTATCTATCTATCTATCTATCTATCTATCTATTTTTAGATTTGCTAATAGATGCATCCCTTCACTGTGACTGTGGGTTTAATTTAATTTTCCTCTCTCTCTTTCTCTCTCTCTCTCTCTCTCTCTCTCTCTCTCTCTCTCTCACACACACACACACACACACACACACACACACACACACAGACACCAGGGTTTCTCTTTATAGCCCAGGCTGTCCTGGAACCTGAGCTCGAGACCATGATGGCCTAGAACTCACAGAGATCCACCTGCCTCTGCCTCTTGAGTGCTGGGATTAAAGACATGTGTCACCACCACCTGGCTTAATTTGCATTTGCTTTGCTGGCTATTTACTTACACATTTTCATGTATATATGATATACCTCTTCAAGTCTCTTGACATTTTTTTTTCTGTATGGAATAATTTTAGGAATTTGTAGGGATTCTTTATTGGTTCAAACCTAGTGTTTTTGTTGTACATATAGATTATATTACAACCTATATAAATATGTACATATATTATACCTAATAGCTAGATCTACAATTCTTTTCTTCACTGGGGTTTGAGAAAGGGAGAATGAAACTATTTGATCAGCGTCATGACTGATAGGGATTTAGAGGATTAAAAAAATGTTAGGAAAATATAGCTTAATTGTTAGAGTGTCTGCCCAGTGTGCATGAATCCCCAGCACAACATAAATTGAGCATGCTAGCACACAGATAGCCCTCTCTTTCAGGTTGTAGACACCACTGGGGGATCAGAAATTCAGACTCATCATAAACTACAAGATGAGCTCAAGGCCAGTAAGGAGTCCATGAAACCTCTGCTAGAAAAACAAAGTTGTTATTTATGCAGGGACTGTTTTAACACCATGTTCTACCTTCTTTTAGCACCAAACTGTCTGATTCAGATCATAGGAAGTGTGTCATGCCTTAGAAGGATAAAAGAGTATTCTAGACCCAGGAGGGCCTTAAAGGAAACTATTCACTATCAAAACCCCATGTTTTGATTTAAACATGTGGTTCTGAGGTGGACCATATAGAGTCAAAAAGACTACTGGTCTGCTACAGATCCTAGATCTCCCTCTGCTATTTCCTTGTTATGTGTTAGGGTTAGGGTTAGGGTTAGGGTTAGGGTTAGGGTTAGGGTTAGATATGTAATCCCTGTTAGCCTAGGTCTCTCTCTTGTGGTTAGCTTTCTATTACCTTCTTTTAACATTAACACTAACACAACAGAGACGACAGAAAACTTGGGTGTCCTGGTTCCTCTTTAAGCAGGATCTACTTGGGGAGGAACACTTATAAATCATTGCATGAATCAATGACTTCTCCAGATTCCATGATCAAGCTTCCTGCCTGTATAGGTAGGATCTTAAATCTAGAAATTTGCTCCACTGCTGTGATCTGGAATCCATCCTATGTAAATGCCTCCTCTTCTTCACTGCTATAATTATTCCAGGTTTCCGAGTGTCTTTTTGCCCGTGAACCTTTGGTACAATGCTATTGCTAATGGCTACTTCTGCTGCTCAGTTTCAAGTTCAAAGTTGGGAGTCACAGGAAAAGTAGTGTGGAATAAAGCAGAGTGCATTGACCATTTCCTTGTATTCTTTGCCATAGCTATTCTGTCTTCATGGTGATGTGTATAAAGTTTTTGCTATTAATCATTATAAACTATTTTGTATGTGATTTTTGAAAGGGAAAGCAATAAAATACATTTTAAATTCAATTTCTCTTTAGAGAAAGACAATGATCTGGTGACAAATAAGCAAAGCTAGAGGAGATATTGACCAAATAGCAAAGCTATGCCATTTTAAAAAGAAAGTTTGCTACTGGAATGCGCAAAAGCCATAAAATGGTGGTTCAAAATGGTGGTTCTCAATGCGTGGTCTGAGACCACATGGGGCTTTAGGATCTCCTTGATGGCTGGACTTCCGGCTGGTCCCTTGCAATTTTACAACTTAAATATAATCACATTTATGTTTGCTTTATAGTTGAGGATGAGTTGGCTTATAGATTTCGTTAATGTCTTGTTAAAATCAGCGTGTCTCAACAACTTTGGTTACTGTCTATGACCAAGGATGCCTTGTGCTATACTGGTGTTACTTGCGGGTCAGAAATTAAAAAAAAATGCTTGAATTGTCTATATAAACACTTTTAATAAAAAGTTAATCCTCTCTGTATAATATGCACAAAGCTTAAACTATCTAATACTAAAAATGACTAAAAATGAATGAATGAATGAATGAACAAATATGTAAGTAAAAGATTGTTTTGACCTTAAGTACTTACAGCCCCAAATACTGAGTCAGAAAGCTCTGAAAGTGTAACCTTGAAATGATCCCATCTTTCAGTCATTGTGAGGGAAGTGTTGATGTTTAATGTGATCATCTGGTTAAGTCTGAACAAAGAGAATAAAATTGGAAAGGAACAGATGCACAGAGAAAAGGAGGGGGAGGAAAGGAGAGAGGGAGGGAGGGAGAGAGAAGAGGGGAAAAGAGGAGAGAAAGAAGAAGGAAGAGAGAAAGGGGAGGATGGGGTGACGAGAGGAGAGGAAATGAAGAAGAGAGTACCTTGGTTCTTGTGACTTTACTGCGCCTGTCCTCAGCTATCTTGAGGCTCAGGTGTACTTCTATGTTTGGGCTCCAGGGGCTGGCCTCATAGCTTGGGCTCTAGATGGTAGTCTATTCTTCTAGGCCTTTTCTCTGTGGTCCTCTCTTTGGTCAGTGAGAGCAGCAGTTTTTATCTGGGAGGGAATGGGGAGTGGCTAACAAGAAGGAGTGATCTTTGGTTAGACTCAATAGTTATCCTCATTGCATGAAAGCACACTTTTCAGTGTCCACAACTAAAGAGGAATGTGAAATATTTGCAACAGATTCATCTCAGTAGCGAGAAAATGAAGTACATGGTTGAAAACAGTTCAAATTTGATTTAAAGTCATTCTGCCGAGGGAAGATGGACTGAAATCATGAATTACTACAATTCTTGGTTGATGTTAGAGTGAAGAATGATATCAGCAGTGAAGGTTGCAGCCCCGTATTTAACATAGAAGTGAAGGCATTTAACAAATATTTATGAACTGAAATGTAATGTGGTTTTAGCAAATTTAGCTTCACAGTACTTTAATTCAAAAGGAAATTTCAAAGACCACCACACCATGTAACTGAAAATTTTATTTCTAAAGATGGTAACTTTTGCTTGGGAAGGGGAAAAAATGTATATAACTAAATTACAAATAGAATGTATTGAGCAAAAGTATTTGAAACACATAGCAAAGTTTTAAAATTTGATGACTATAAATCAGTTTGAAAAGAAGGAAGAATTCTTTCCCAGAGGCAAAGTGCCCCAACAGAAACCTCTCAAGAAAAGCCAGCCCCAAACTGACCAATCAAATATGATTATTTTGTTTTGACATTACTTTTTAAGTTGGGTGATTATTTAAAACTGGTGGGAACATACTCTGGTACAGCCTTTTGTAGGGTAAATGTTCAGTACCAAAAATGAACAAAACAAAAACAAAAAAACAAAAAACAGAACTAAACAAAAAGCCCAAACTCCAAACGAAAACCAAAACCAACCAATCAGAAAAACAAACAAGTAAAAAACCCCTCTGAATTGGATTTTTAAATTTTCTTCTGTAGCTAATAGGAAACTGACACAGGCACAAATCTCTGTGTGTAATGATGTTTATAGTGACATCAGATAGCAGTTCAATGCTCACTAGTGGCCAAAAAAAAAAAAAAAGTGTAGTGATGTATCTAACCAGTAACTGCGCTCAGAGCAGGAAGCTATTAGGGTTATAAGTTAACTTCATTGTTTTGTTTCTACATTCTCTCTCTTTTTTAAGACAGGGTTTCATGGTGAAGTTTCTGTTGTCCTGGAACTCACTTTGTCGAGTAGGGTGGCCTTGAGCTCACAGAAATCCACCTGCTTCTGCCTCTCAGGTGTTGGGATTAGAGACATGTGGCACACCACTCAGAACTCAATTTTACATGCCTTTGACTGTTTCAGCTTTTTGCAAAGTATGCATTTGTTACTCAGAAGAATTTTTGAAAGCCACAGTGTTGTTTGAAGTTCATTGCTGAGCCAGAGTGCCATTCCCGACGGTTCACACTCTTGAAATAACTGACACAGTTATCTGAGGAGTTCATGTTTGGAGAAAAGAATCTGCAATGCTAACTAAAAGCAAAATCCTCCTGAACTTCACAATTGTGAAAGTCAGCCATCAATGATGCTGGCGTGGGAAAGAAAGTTCTGTGGAGACTCTAATCGGTAAAAGAGAATACATTTTTACTTCTATGGGTGATTTTTGCACCTAGCTAGGTGGTCCCAAAGTTAATGTCAAATACTAACTACCCTGACAGTTACACCAAAATTCCTCACATGGGGGAATCCCAGTATTTCACTTAACCATATGGAGCTAAGTACTGTCTGTTTCCTTTCTAGGAAGGCTAGATGTCAGATGTCATAATAGGATGTAGAGAGTAGCAGTCCCAGAGAGGGAGCAGAATCCAGGGATCACAAGGCTGCCTAGTCAGTAAAGACTACACACCTATTGTGTAGACCTAGAGCCATGACTCAGTCAATCTCTGAAGCTTTAGAGGGATGACTCGTACAGGTGCAGACTCACCTCTACTTGTGCTTTCTCTCCTCTGTCCTTGGCTTCTTAGCAATTGGAACTACATATCTATAAGACTTTTAACTTAGCATATGAGAAAAGATTAAAAGGAAGAAAAGGAAGAGGAATGATGATGATGATGACGACGACGACGACAACAACAACAACAACAACAACAACAACAAAGAACAAGAAGAGGAAGAAAGAAAAAGGAGGAAGAGGAAGAAAAAGAGGAAGAATGAAAGAGCATCTACCCATCCTGTTTGGAGGAATTCCTGGCTTTGATCGTCCATTTTCTATCTGTATGAGCACCAAAATAAAACAACTGTATATGTTGCACAGCTTCCATTCCCAGGGAGAACATGTCAATAAAGGTGTTGTGAGAACTACACACATCAGCAGACATGAATATTAAGTATCCCCCATCTACTTTGATTTATAGTGAAAATCGGGAGCACTAGACTTTAGGATCTCTGACATTAAGTTTGACATACTAAGACCAGACTAGGATTTAAGAATGATTTTCATGGCTGGGAATTGAGAAATAGAATATTGTAATATAAACTGATCATGGCAATATACTCACGTTGAAGCAAGGAGCATAGTTACAACCATAGCAAATAAGTGGAGTGAACTGGAGGTCACAGCTGGGATTGTGTTCCAGAAGAAAAGAGGGCAAAGTGTTAAATATGGTCTCGGGGGAGATTAAACATGAAGACATAGGAAGCATCCTAAATATGAATAATGTGTGAGCCCGAGGAGGATATCAGAGTCAGTGAGAGGGAGACAGATGCTACACTGGAGGAAATCTGTGCTGAAGAGGTTTGACTCAGCAGGTGGTATATTGTATACAACCCTTGACAGAGCTTCTTGTATTTCTGTTCTTCAGGCTTTGAGTCTTCTAGGCTTGAAAGTTGGAGGGCCTCTTGGTAGCATTAAAGATGGGAAGTCAAATAAAAGAATAAATGCGGGGTTGAGAGATGTTTCAGCCAATAAGAGCACTCCAGTCTCTTGCAAAGGACCTGGTTGGTTCCCAGAGCCCACAGAGTGGCTAACAACTGCCTGTGTCTCTTAGCCCCAAGTGATTGATTCCTTTCCCTGGTCTCTCTGGGCTCTTGCACACACAAGGTACACATAAACTCATGTAGACCCATACACATAAATAAGTAGAAACAGAGAAGTGAGCTCTCAGACATGATTTGCTCTAGGCAATAAAACTAGAGTGCAACTAACATATTAAATAGTGATTCCACATATTTGTGGATATGTTAATACTAGACAGTGGGAGGACAGGGGATGGAGAGTCCATGAAGCTAAAATTAAGAAAGGCCATAATCTCAAGTATGTGGTCCTGAGTCTGTGACTGACAAAGGCCTTGCATAGCTATGTTTCCATTTTCCTTTCTTGAGAATGGGGGAGACAACCAGAACTTTCTAATATACTGTAAAGTGGTGTTAAGAGCATGTGAACAAAACCACATGCAGAAAAATTTGACAGAAAATCAGATGCTACTGAGAGCTCAGGGACCACAGTCTGATCTGTTACAGTCAGGTCTGTTACAAGTTGCAGGAGCGGCACAGTAGCTCTTCAGAAGGTAAGCTGTTTTTTTTGTGGGTTTGATTTTTTTTTTTATGGTTGTGAGCCACCATCTAGTTTTTGGGAATTGAACTCAGGACCTCTGGAAGAGCAGTCAGTGTGCTCTTAACCTCTGAGCCATCTCTCCAGCCCCAGGCTGACTATTTTTAAAAGCAGTATCGTTGCTTTGTGGAGCAAGCTAGTTTCATTGTAGAGAAAGAAGCCTGTGCTGGCTGGCCTAAGTGATTGCAATTCCACAGCTCCCAGACACATCAGATAAAAATCATTAAACACACATCAATCACTTGGAATAATAGGGACAGCGCAAGAGTGGAAAGTTATTGTACGATCCACGTCTCCAGCTTGGAAAATAAACTCAGCTTGGGTGCATCATTCATTTTCCATAATGTCTCCAGCATTGCTTGCTTAGTATTCATATACCAGCAGGAGATTATTATCTTGGAATAAATAAGACGGGTTTTGTTGGAGATGTGGACTTCATTGCATTGTAGGCATTTGTAGGCTGAGAAACTTTACATTGGTGTGCTCAACACCAAACAAAGGAATGTTATGGAGAATGTGTCTTAGTGTATCTTGAGGCTACAATATTCCTAGAAAAGTTCTGTAGATCCAAAGCGGCAGGGAGGAGAAAGTGGTACTCTAGTGCTTTTCTGAGGCCGCTATTACCAATCCTTCTACCAAGGAGTTTATTTGTAGAACCCCACGTCTCCAAAAGCACAATAAAACATTCACAGAACTATGACTCTTGACCATGGCTGAGAGAGGACATTGGCATGCCAACATACTGGTCTTGGCAGCAAATTATATGGAGATACCAACAACTCAATAAACAAAATAAATAAAATTTGATTGCTACATTAAAAATATCAATGTAAAAGGCCTAAGCTGAATGAAATCTTGCAAGAACCTAGAAGGAATGAATACATTGTAATTTCAAATAAAGGAAAGAGATGCTCAGAGCACTGTTTTATGCAGTTGAAGTTGGATTACAAAGAACATCAGTCCATCCTGAAAGAGGTTTAAACCTAAGAAAAGACCAGCAGAATTGTCAAGAAGGCCTGGGATTTCTCAATGAGCAGAAGTGAGATTTCTGGGTGACTATGGGCACATACAACTCATTTCAGTTTTAAAGTGTTGGGCAAGAAAGATTTGTGTCTCTGTGTCTTTGACTCAGTCAGACTCCTTCCAAGGTCCAATTGCTAATCTAGGGAGGAGATGTGGGGCTCCTCCCTCCTTCTGCTTTCAAAACAATTTATGCATAGTTCTTTGAAACCAGCAATGCATTCTCTCTAAGGGACTGAGTGTATACTTAAGTAGACATGAACTCAAGAGGAAAAATGTTTATTTCAGAAGAAGAACCAGCCCTTAACCACATTTTCCCCAAAGTCTGATACATAGGCTCTGGCCAGGGAACGTGGGAGGAACCATGTTCCTCTTGAGGGCACAGTGAGCTCTTCTGGGGTTAGTGACCTTGCCACATATGTGGTTGTTGCTTTGCCTCAGTCTATTAACATAATATATGGGTGGCTCACTGCCATACCCCAGCAAGTCCACTGCCAAGACATGGAGAGTAGGAGTCTCTCTCCACCTACTTCCAACCTAAAACAACTACGGTTTCACTGGGCATTTGTTCTATTGCCTTCTCCCCAAGGACAAGAGAGATCGAGGGATATCTGATTAGTGAAAAGATGCATTTCAAGCTGAGGATTGAACAGATAACTTCACTGTCTTTCACATTCTTTCTACAGAATACTTGATGCGAATGGCATGGCTCTGTTTTCCTTCTATTAAATCCAAACAAGAGCTACATCACCTTTTTGGTTTTTTGATCAAAGTTGAACCTGTTTGGAGCTTAGTAATGCAGTGTATAGGTGTTCTCTCAAATTAATATCTTCTCTAAAAATATCCATGGCACTGTGTGTATATCATTTTTTTAAGCAACAGATGAATAAATGGTATCTGTATCCAGGCCTTCGAGCCAGGGGAATCTATGTGACTGAACATGTGGTGGAAGCATCTCTGACTGCTTTGAAAACTTGGAGGAAACACATTTTTCCATGGCATGTTTATCTTAAATGTGATAGAGCCAAAAGACCCTAGAATCTTCAAAAATAAGAAGGGGAGAGGAATTTCTTATCTTCCTCCGGGAAGAAGTGCATTCTATGTTTGGAGTAATTTTATTAGAAAACTTGGAACTCTTCTAAGAAGAACTTCCTCTAAGGATATGTCATGGAGCATTTTCATACTGAATGACCTTCCTGGTACTTGTGACTTATATCTACATACTTAGATATAAGTGAATTTATGGAGGGATTCACTCCATTTTATTTACTCTGCAATTTTTGGCAAAATGTCTTCATCAGAGTATTTGACAAAGGAGTACTACATGATGGAATGATGGAATGAATGAATGAATGAATGAATGAATGAATGAAATGACCACATTTTATAAATTTCACTTGAACAATGCCATTAGGTAAATAGTTTTTTGAAAAATTGAGAGAAACAGGTTCTCCCAGCTCAACTCCCCCTCTGAGGGACTTGTCTTCTTAGAAGGAACCCAGAGTTTACTGCCCCTTTCAACTTTGCCTTCGACACCATCTCTATCTTTTGTGACATGGCCAATCTGCAGAATTATTCTCCACCAGGAATCCACAGCCACCACACTAGGGTGAGCACACTACTCACCGCTCGTCAGAAAAGATTCTTCATGCAGTAGATGGAAGTTAATAGAGAGACCCACAGCTAGACAATGTGCAGACACAGAGATCTTAGAGCACTCAATCCTAAATGGGATGTCTTTATCAAATTCCTTGTCTCAGGCCCAGGAAACACCACAGAAGAGGCAGAAAGATTGTCAGAGCTCCGTGTGGTAGATGATTCTAAGAAAAAAGCATCTTCCAGATACAACAGGTCTAGTTCACATAAACATGTCACAGAGACCTTGACAAACACACACAAGGAAGACCTGCTTATGTTCAAAGCAAACAACTGGTGTCCCACCACTGAGAAGGGGAAGTGGACACAAAGTCTCCCCTCCTCATCTCCCCACTGCCCCCACCCAAACCAAGAATCTAGTCTCAATTGACACTTGCTGGGAAGAGAGCAATCAGCATCCTCCAAAGACAGGTCACCGGGTCAGCCAACCACACTCCAGCGAAGGCCTCATGACCAAACCAATACAGACTCCATGTTTAGTTTTGTTCTGTTTGGTGTGCTTTTTGGTTTGTTTTGGTATTTTTTTGTCCTTTTGTCTTGTTTTGATTTCCATGGTGTGGGGGGGGGTGATGTTGAAAGAAAGAGGAAAATATGAAGTTGGGAACACAGGTTGGTGGGGAATTTATAGAATAAATTAGGAGAGGAGAAGAGTGTGATCAAAATCCATAGTAGAGGGCTGGAGAGATGGCTCAGTGGTTAAGAGCACTGACTGCTCTTCTAGAGGTCCTGGGTTCAAATCCCAGCCACCACCATCTGTAATGAGATCTGATGCCTTCTTCTGGGGTATCGGAAGACAGCTACAGCATACTTACATATAATAAAAATCCATAGTACAAAAATTGAAACAAAAATACAATAAAAATAAATTGAAAAATAAAAGATCTTGGGGGAATGACTGAGAGATGGTTCAACAGTTAACTTTTACTATTCTTACAAGGGACATTGTTTCAGTTCCTAGCCCCTGCATGAAGGCTCACAACCATCTGTGATTCCAATTTCAGGGGATCTGAAGTTCTCTTCTGGCCTCATTAAGTACAAGCATTTACATAATGGCTGTACCCACAAACTACCTGTGATGGTTTATATACACTTGGTCCAGGGAGTGGCACTATTTGTATGTGTGACCTTGTTGGAATAGGTGTGTCATTGTGGGTGTGGACTTTAATACCCTAGTCCTAGCTGCCCAGGAGTCAGTCTTCTACCAGCAGCCTTCAGATGAAGATGTAGAACTCTCAGCTCCTCCTGTTCCTGTTCCATGCCTGCCTGGATGCTGCTATGTTCACACCTTGATGACAATGGACTAAATCTCTGAACCTATAATCCAGCACCAATTAAATGTTGTTCTTTATAAGATTTGCCTTGGTCATGGTATACATTAAATAAAAATAGTTTTTTTAAAAAATTGAGATGTGAGTCCTATATGATTTCCTGCAGACCGGTCCTTACACGGAATGAGATCGATCACCTGTGGACTTTGCCCTCTTCTTTGTGCCTGTGATGTGAGGAACTTTGTAAGGACCATCAAAATTCTGAGTGTTTTTTTCCTTTTTTTTTTTATTTTATTTCAGTCAAATGCCTAATATACAGCTATGTCTGCAATTCACAGCGTTAGGATGTATGAGCTAGTCAGAGAAACATCCAAACAAAATAATAATTGTGACATATGTTGCTTAGAATTGATTAAATTTTCAAGGCTGTTCTGATTACATTTGTTAAGACATTTAGTTCCCACACACAAAGATGAGCTATGCATTATTGACCCCATGCCATAGGAATCAGTGACAGGAAGCAGAAAATGGTATCTGTAGAGCTAGATCTGAGATCAGTTTGGGCTTAGGGTCTATGATCAAATATTACATTTATCTTCCTATCACTTTAGTTCCTACAGGGGAGTCTGCATTTTTCCTTCCCTTTATCCTACAGAAATTACAGAAAAGTAATACAAAATCAGGATAGATAGTGACTTCCAGGATTTGAACGAGAGGAGTAAAACCTGTATATCCCCACCCAGAACTCTAGCATCCCTGCCCCTGGCTCAGTTTAGTCACTGTAGGTGAACAAGCAAGGCTCCATCTTCCTGTACCTCCAAGCCAAAGGTAGCCTGTCTTACTAAAGGGGCTGCCTTTTACGTTGCTTAGCCTCCCACATGACTCTAGGCTACAAAATCTGAATTTTGGTCAATTGCAATCAAAAGATCAGAAATTATTTTGTCCCTTGCCCAATACATGGGTAGACTCAGTATCCAGATTGCCTTACATGGTAAATACTGAGGCATGGATTGCCTTTATCCCATCTTTCTGTTAGAGCCAAGATTCTACACCAGAAAAGGCAAGTTGAGTTCCAGAGGCTACTGCTCCATCACCGTGGTTCTACTGTGACTGTTTGCTATAGTTTCTCATGTAGTAACCCCCAATCCTACAATTATTTTGTTGCTACTTCATAACTATAATTTTGCCACTATTGTGAATTGCAATGTAAATATCTGATATGCAGGCTGTCTGATTTGGGACCCTAATGTGGGTCACAACCCACAGGTTTAAAACTAGTGATCTAGAATCTTGCAAAACAAACAAAAAAAATCAGGTTATCATTTTTAGAGAACTAGTAATGACCTCTCTTCTCTGTGAGCAGAGCAGAGCCGAGCCTTGAGATTTTGCCCAAGGAAAGAAGCAAGTAAGAATGCAGGCTTGATATTCCTTATAGACGAGCTAACTTTCCTTGCAGTAGAACAAAGGAAGTTCAAGCTCACCTATAACTTACCACAGTAGAAATTTTGATGGTAAGTTGTTAAGGCTCAAATGATAAGGCAGGCATCTTATGAAGAGGGTCGGAAGAGAGAAATGGTGAGAGTCCTTCTGAGGTGAGAATAAACCTCATATCCTATTTTCAAAGCATCCCCTCATCAACAAATCCAAAGGGAATTCATTGAAATGGGAAGTACTTTATGCTATAGGGTAGTGCTGGATAAAAGGCAACTAAAACAAACTAAATGTCTAGAATACACAGCTCTGTCAAGTAGAAAACATTTTGGAACAGACAAAAAAAAAAGCCATGAAAAATACAAAGGGATTGGAATCATTTGCAGTGTGGAATTAGAAAGAAACAAGGAAGGAAGATGGGGGAGTCAAGTATATAAGGGAACTCACTAACAGTTCTAGGCCAGCAGTGGATGAGAAACAAGAATCATCAGACAGCTTATGATGAATTTCACGATGAATAAGGATGAAGGAAAACATGTCAAGATGTGTGGACTTCTTGGGAAGCTTGTGGCTACAAACAACTACAGCTCTCTCTCTCTCTCTCCCCCTTCCTCTCTCCCTTCTTTCTTCCTTTTTTCTTCCTTCTTTTCTCCTCCCTTCCTTTCTATTTCCTTCCTTCCTTCCTTCCTTCCTTCCTTCCTTCCTTCCTTCCTTCCTTCCTTCCTTCCTTCCTTCCTTCCTTTTTGTTTTGAGACACAGTTTCTCTGTGTAGCCCTGGCTGTGCTGAAACTCACTCTGTAGACAAGGCTGGCTTCATACTCAAGGATCCACCTGCCTCTGTCTCCTGAGTGCTGGGACTAAAGGCATGCACCACCACTCACAGATGCGACCATAAAAAGATGAAGACTTCTACTTAACAATTGCAATTTCTGCCTTGGCACCTGAAAATAAAAGCAAGATAAACATAAACAAGCAAAGCAAAACAAAATTAGTAAAGACTGTAGAAAATAGTTAAAAAAAAAATAATGTTTTCAAAATGGCAGAGGTAATTGAAGGACCCCCCTCCCCCGCCCCGGCCCAAAAAATGCTAAGGGCCAATAAAATTGGTGAGTTTTCCCCTACAGAGATTAAAAAAAAAAAAACCTAAAACAGGCCTTCTGGTCTGTCCGGGCCAGTGATCTGAGCAGACCTTGGGCATGCACAGCCAGTCCCACAACACCCAGAGGAAGCTCCACTCCCAGGAGCCTTTTCACACCCAGGATCACAGGATGACAACATCATAGGATTACAAGATCACAGGAGCTTGGTCACACCAGGATCTCAGGGTCCCAGAGGCAGCTTGACTTCCAGGAGCTCAGAGACACCCAGGATCTCAGGATGGAACATAGGATCACAGGATCCCAGAATCTCAGAATCCCAGAAAAAGCTTGACTCTGAGGAGTGCTGACATAACCAGGATCACAGGAAGGACAGGCTCCAGTCAGATATAGCAAGGGCAGGTAGCACTAGAGATAACCAGATGTTAGGAGGCAAGTGTAAGAACATAAGCATAAGAAACCAAGGTTACTTGGCACCATCAGAACCCAATTCTTCCCCATAGCATGTCCTGGATACACCATCACACCAGAAAAAGCAAGATTCAGATCTAAAATCACTTCTCATGATGATGATAGAGGACTTTAAGAAGTACATAAATAACTTCCCTTAAAGAAATACAGGAGAACACAGGTAAACAGCTGGATGCCCTTAAAGAGGAAACACACAAATCTCTTAAAGAATTAGAGGAAAACACAATCAAACGGATAAAGGAAATGAACCAAACCATCCAGGATCTAAAAATGGAAATAGAAACAATAAAGAAATCACACAGTGAGACAACCTAGGAAAGACAACCTAGCTAGAAAACCTAGGAAAGAGATCAGGAGTCATAGATGCAAGCATCAACAACAGAATATAAGAGATAGAAGAGAGAATCCCAGGTGCAGAAGAAACCATAGAAAACATTAACACAACAGTCAAAGAAAATGCAAAAAGCAAAAATCCCCTAACTCAAAATATCCAGGAAATTCAGGACACAATGAGAAGACCAAACTTAAGGATAATATGTATAGAAGAGAGTAAAGATTCCCAACTTAAAGGGTCAGTAAATATCTTCAACAAAATTATAGAAGATAACTATAGGAAGTTATCTTCTATAATTTAGTTTAGGAAGAAAACTTTCCTAAGCTAAAGAAAGAATTGCCCATGAAAACACATATTAGAATTAGAAAACACATAATAGAAAACAAATATTAGATATTTGTTTTATTTACATTTCAAGTGGTATCCCCTTTTCTACCCCTCTGAAAACCCCCCATACAAGAAGCCTACAGAACTCCAAACAGACTGGACCAGAAAAGAAATTCCTCCCATCACACAGTAATCAAAGCAGCAAATGCACTAAACAAAGAAAGAATATTAAAAGCAGTAAGGGAAAGAAGTCAAGTAACATACAAAGGCAGGCCTATCAGAATTACACCAGACTTCTCACTAGAGATTATGAAAGCTAGAAGATTCTGGGCAGCTGTCATACAGACCATAGAGAACACAAATGCCAGTCCAGGCTACTATACCCAGCAAAACTCTCAATTACCATAGACGGAGAAAACAAGATATTCTAGGACAAAACCAAATTTACACAATATCTTTCCACAAATTCAGTCCTACAAAGGATAATAGATGGAAAACACCAACACAATGAGGGAAACTACATCCTAGAAAAAGCAAGAAAGTAACCTTCCATCAAACACACACAAACATAATTCCTCCTCTAACAACAAAAATAACAGGAAGTAACAATCACTTTTCCTTAATATCTCTTAATATGAAAATTAATATTACCAAGATGTCCTAATTGATTGAAATTCAAAAATATGAGGAATTAGAAATTTATTGGCTGTCACCCAGTAGTCTCTCTAATTTGGTAATTGGAGAAATATGTCCAATATTGAACAATCCATATACACTTTCTGCTTGTTTGTACGTGACAGTGTCCTGTTGTGTACAACATAATGGTCTTGAAATCATGCTTCTCCTGTCTCAGCCTCTCTATTAGTAGTATTGTTTATTTGATGTTTTTATAATCTACCATGGTTTTCAGAACAGCTTACATATTTCAAAATTATTTTTACAGCCAAAAGAAGTGTACATAATTAATTGGGAAATGGCTTGTAAGAGAACAACAAAGACTGAAACGGAATGTTTTGCTTGATATTTATAAAATATTGTAAAAGTTTTGAAGAAGATGACCTTATAAGTTTCTCTGTCTGAGATGAATGCTTTTCAAAATCATCACAGCCAATGAATCAAAATCTTACCCTCACCTAATGACTTTTCCACCCTCCAAGCAGAACCATTGTTCATTGACACAGTTGATGAATAACTTCATAGATAGAACATTTTAATACATACAATATTTCTTTTTATTTTATTTTATTAGATATTTGTTTTATTTATATTTCAAGTGCTATCCTCTTTCCTACCCCTCTGAAAACCCCCTATTCCATCCCCTCTCCCCCTGCTTACCACCAGCTTCCCTGCCCCACTTTCTTGACTCAGCTTTCCTCTACACTGGTGCATCGAGCCTTCATAGGACCAATGGCCTCTCCTCTCATTGATGTCTGAAATGGCCCTCTTCTGCTATATATGTAGCTGGAGCCATGTGTCCCTCCATGTGTAATCTTGGGTTAGTGGTTTAGTTCCTGGGAGTTCTGGGGGTACTGGTTGGTACATATTGTTGTTCCTCCTATGGGGCTGAAAACTTCTTCAGCTCTTTAGGTCCTCTCTCAAGTTGTTCCATTGGGGACACTTTGCTCAGTCTATTGGTTGGCTATGAGCCATGGGTATTTTGATCCACCTCTAAGAAGGATGAAAGTATCCACACTTTGGTCTTTCTTCTTGAGCTTCACGTGGTATGTGAATTGTAACTTGGGTATTCCAAGCTTTTGGGCTAATATCCACTTATTGGTGAGTACATACTGTGACACACACCATTTCTCACATGAATGTAACCTGTTCCCTGTAGACTAAGAATGATGACAATCACTCAAGTCAAATAGTTTTGACTATAGCAGGAAATCTGTATCCATATAATTGTGCCTATAGTTCATTGCTTGGCACAAAAGAACTGTCAACTCTTAGCTTAGCTAGTATGGATGTAAAATCCTTTGGAGATGTGAGGGACATTGAAATATAGTCTTATTACAATGAACTCCAATGTAAAAATATTGTTCTTATTTTGGGCTTATACCACATTAAGAGCCATAATTTTAAGCTCTACTAAAAACAAAACAAGCATACAAACAAACAAAGAGACTTTATCTTTTATGTTCATTTAATAACATGTCCATCGTTTTTATGATTGGTATAAAAATATACATTGTGTTGAATATAAAAAATTAAAATAAAAAAAAAACCCAAGACAGACTCAAACTCCTAAACCTCAGCAATTCAAAAACAAAGTGGTGGAGGCACACTAAATTCACAGTCTTGCAAACTGAGAAGTAATGAAAACTTCCAGGGCTGGAAGTGTAGTTGGTTGATGGAGATCTTGAGCATAATTGCAAGGCTATGACTTCAACATCCAGCACCTCAAAAGGGAAAATATGGTAGTGTATGGCTGTAATTATAGCTCTGTCAACTCAGGCTCTGATAGGTGATTCTTGAATTGAAGACCAGCCTATGGTATATACCTGAGATGCTAAGACACAGAGTTAGATAGAGGCTTCCCCAACCTGGTGAGAGCTACTATGAGAAACCACAGTTGATTTTATATGTAATGACAGAAGAGTTAAAGCTTTTTTTCTCCCTAGTTTGGGAGCAAATCAAAGATTTTTGCTCTTTTCACCCATTGAAGTTTTAGAAGTTCTAGACAGAGTGCGTAGGCAATAAAATGAAATCAGCTGACATCTAAATGTGAAAAGATGAAAACTACTGCCCCCTTTCAGATTACATGTTTCTGTATTTAGTTAATCAGTTTGTTAGCACTAAATAATCAAGTTCAACAAGGTTAGATTGTCCTTCCAATATACAGTTAAAAAATAAATTGCATTTCTAGATGCTTACAATGAGCAATGCAAAAATGGATATTAAAATAGCAAACTTTTTTTTTTTTTTACAGTTTTATCACAAAGGATAAAATAGGCATAAAGGAACAGATTCAGTGTGGTCCCTGTAAAATTTCAAGGCAGGTTCTCCAAAGAAATGACAAAGCAGTCATAAAATTTTTATTGAAGTGCAAATAAATGAGACAGGGCAATTAATCTTTAAAAAGAATGAAGCTATTGAACTTTTAATACTTCTCAGTTTGGAATCCTTACAGTTAGAGCAAGTGTAAACACTTAATACTAGTGTACACACAGGTCAAATGGGAAAGAATAGCAATTCCAGGAATAAACTTTCACACTTGTGGCCAATCTGTCTTTGACAAGGTCTCAAGACAGCTCATCGGAAGATACAGTATTTTTCAGCAATACATGTTGGAAAATGGGATATACATTTATAAAAGAATGAAACTGGTCTTCCACAATATTGGCAAAATAGTAAGATGGGACAAAAACATACAAGAGCTTAAATGTGTATGAAGACTTAACTAAAGTCCCTTCCTTTCTTTTTGTCTAGACAAGCTATCTCTATGGACAAACCTTTTCAAGATACAAACAAACAAGGATATGTAAAGATGGCTGACTTGAAGGACCGTTTATGAATGGAAACCATCTTACACTTTCAAGAGGAAGAGGCTTGACATTCGTGGTGCAGTCATTTCTAGGATGACTGTTTTCCTACTTCCACAGGGATGAAGTAAGTCTATACAAACTGACATGGAAAGCTGTTCATAATATGTAAAGACAAATGAAGTTATCTTCAATCATGTTAGAATGAGCATAAAACAAAGCTACTATGTCATTTTTCCCCTTAGACAAATACCAAAACATTAGCAGTTGGGCAAATATTTGACATGTCTACCTTGACCTAGACTGGTACCACAAGAACCAGCCCAATTTGAAATAAAAATAGATGGTGTTTGAAAATTGGTCCCTTTTAGATTTGATGAGCAACCCATACTGGAAGTTATTTTATATGTTTGTTATCTATAATGTCAAGGCTATACTACAGAGTTGGCCTGTATGTATCTGATGATTGTTCCATACAGTAATGGAATCATAAACAGAAATGTGGTTTAAACACAGAATATACAAAAAATGTGCACATCAATTTCTAGTGGTTATCCATAAAGAACAGATAGATAGAAATAAAGACATGAAAGAGGGGTACAGGTTACCTTTTAGTCTCTTTTTTAATATTTGAACTTAACATGGCTGATTTCATATGTTCATAGTTAAACAATAAAGAAGACATGCCATAGATTCCACTAAATAAGGGAGGAACTACATTCGATAAATAGCACATTTTAAAAGTAGTTTTGTTTCCCCTTTGGACATACTCAAAAAGTAGTCAATTCCTTAAACATATTTTTTCCTCTGTATAGATTTCCTTCTTTCTAGATAAGTAGGATTAATTCAGACTAGATTAAACTTCTTACATTTGAAAGGTCCCCAATGTGAAGTGCCCTCATTTCTGTCATTTTACCAGGATAACATCTCATTTTTGTTCAACCTTTAGTACTCATTTTTTTCACGATTGTCTTGGTTGGACTGACTTTGTTTAAGATTACATGCAAAGATGTGCCAAATGGCACGACCCATTATTAAGAATCTAGAATGTTCCAAGTTTTGAGTCTTGCACCAAGTGTTTTCAGTATCACTTACTGTTTTATGTGCATGCTTGTCAAAAGCAATTACCCCTGATACAGCAAAAATCAATGCTTTCTAACGAATGATCAGGAAGGTAAACAACTCATTTACTCAGAGGGGCTGATATTTTCAGGCCTGCCTCAAAGGAACGTTTCCAAGAGGCCAGAAAAGAATTCAGGAGAAAGGAAACAGCAGGAAGACTCTGTATTTCTCTACAGATCAGCAGGACTGGTTGCCAACACCAACATCACAACGTTTCAAAGCCTAGTTTTCCATATTTTGAAATGGCTTGCAGAGATTCCACCGAGCCAGTCAATCTGCCATCAGCCAGGGCTTTTCTGTTTGTGGCTAAACTTTCTACTCCATGGCACCTCAGCTAAACGGTGAAGGTTTAACCTTCTGAAAATAAACAAGAAAGGATGGTGACTCATATGGAGGCAGTGGTTCTCAAATTTCGACTTGCCTCTGCCTGGAAATCCTAAGATGCAGATTCCCCCAGATGAATCATAGAGTTACCCCAGTATCTCAGGTGGCCTGAGAATCAGCATTTCTGGTGAGCTCCCAGGTAAGCCTATGGCTGCTATTCTGTGGCCCATGTTTTGAGAACCACTGTGGTGAAGGCTTAGTCTACTAGAACCTTCAATGAACAACTAGCCACTCACACGTGGCTCTCAAATACAAGGGCACACAAATATCAATGCCATGGTCTCTGAGTCTGATTAACCTACAAAGAGAAGTGCATGGTGTATGCAACTACTGCTTGGTCAGTGTCTGAACACAGCAGTTATGAGTTCAGACTGTCTTTAATACACATGTTTCTTATTCCCCTGAAAACCAATCCTGATTTTGTTTTCTAAGACCACTGAATTAACTGGAACTCGTAGTCCCTACAGGGTTAAAAACAGCCACAAACTCTAGGTTCCCTGATCCAACAACCTGAAGACTGGCTTTTTAACATGCTCTGATGATTTTCTGTAGAGTTGTCAGTGGTACACAGAGAATATGGATTAGACATGGGTACTCCTCAATTGTTTCACTCCTAGTTTAATCAAATAAGTATTTTTTTAGTCATCAACGCAAAGTTTAGTTGGCTCTGTTTATAGTTCAGCAAAATCACTGTATTTCAGATAAGTCTCTTCTGGTTTGGCAACTGAGCCAGTTAATTAATAATACTTGTATTAATTAAACACGAAAGCTGTTATTTTTACAGTGTACACTGAAACCACTCCAGGCAAAGTGGAAATGTCTAACTTCCAACTTACTCAGCAAATCTTGTGCCAGACGTGGTGTTAATTGTTTTATGCATACTTATGTGTTTTCTTTTTATTATGTTATATTGAAATGGGCAGAGCTTTAATTTTCGCACCAGCTTAAGTCAGGCTGGTTTTCAACTTAATCAGATGTGCCAGCAGTGTTTTCCAGAAAGCTGAGGTTTGCCTTATGAGAAGCCAAAGGCAACTCCAATCATTACTGAAAATGTCACGTATGTGGAAGGAGGCATCCCTGCCTGTATACACACTTAGGTTACAAGAGCAATAATAATTCATCTTAATTGTGAAGTTGGGAGAAAGAAAAATTAGAGTGCAACATTAATTCAATAAAGACACATTTTCTATTCATTCTATGGATGTCTTCGTAGCATTTAGGTAGTGTTTGGGTCATTTAAGTAATCCTATGAAAGTAGGATTTTTTTTTTTGTGGCCACTTCTACATTAATATATATGAAGAATAAAGAAGTTGTTTCTTTAGGCCATGAGTCAGATTATTTAATGAGTATTTATGAGAGAGGGGAGGGAGGGAAGGAGGGAGGAAGGAAGCAAGTGTATCAGGAAGCTCTTACTTTAAGATAATAATGGGAAGAATACCTTCCTAGTTGAAAGTGGGCAATTTGTGTCCCAGCTTTTGTCTTTCTTAGCTACACAACATTAACCAGTGCACCATTCTTTCTAAGCCCATTCAACTATTATCTACAAAATAGAGCTCATGTGTCTTTCAGAGCTCATAGACATTTAAAAAAATACAACCAACCTATATAAAGCACCAGTTCATAAGAGCTCAAAGAATATATGTATTTGTGACCCATACTGGGTATCAGGATTCCACACTGAAGGTCGGTGAAGCCACAAAACATTTTTCTTTTGCTTTCTCTATCTCTAGAATCTTGCATAATCCCCAGCACAGAGAAGTCAATAAATATGAATGTATTGAATGAATGGATGTATCATATATAGTAGCTAACCACACTTACAATAGGACAGTCTTTTATCTAGATTTGAAAATGTGCAACCGGTCATTCCTGCAGACTGGTCTCATTTGTTTGAATATGAAACAAGAGGACCAGGTAGAGACCATTGGCCATCTGCGGCATACTTTCTTTTTACAAAGAGAGACATTAAATCCAGATTTCACTCAGGAATTTTACAGAGATGGAGATACACAAACCTGAAGGGCAGGATGCTAAGATACCCAGATAGATCAGGAGTTCCTTGAGGGCAGTGGGGGTTGTTCAGGTTAAAGCTATGAACCAGACAGAACCTAATACTAAAGGCTTAGCAGTAGCCTGGTAAGAGGCAGGCATTCTCTAACACTTGTGTAAGTCTGAGTATTTATGTACTCCTTGACTCACAAGTGCTGGGATTAAAAGTGTGAGTTACTACCACCAGGCTGTATATTCTTGTTAGAATGTACGCAGACACTGGACATGGTGATATACACTTGTCAACCTTGTATAGGAAAATCCAATATGCAGCTCAGAGTGAGATACCATTTCAACAACAAAAGAATCTGAACAGAAATTAATGACAACCATACAAAGTAATTCTAGCTGTTCTTGTGAGGCAGAAGGAAGATCTCTAAGTCTGAGGCAGCCTGGTCTATAGAGCTATTTCTAGGACAGCCAAAGGCACAGGGGAAACCCTTTCTTCATGAATTAATGACACATATAACATAGTCTATGAGGGCAGAGACCTTTGTTTCCCCCAATACAGTTTATAACACTGAACATGATGCTTGTCATGTTGTAGGAACTCCATTATAAATGAATGATGATCAAATGGTCAACACAGTGGTCCTGATGACACTTGTGTTTACAGAGTGGTGGCCAGTGAGGACTGTTTGATATGATGAATGCTGTAGGGAGCACCCCCCCCCATGCTGTTGGTAGCACCCCCAGCTGAAGCTGCAGATGCTATCCATCTGGCTCTAGAAGCATGCTCATTCTGAGGCCTGCTCTCTGAGATCTACTCTGACACCATCACTGAGCATAGCTTGTCAGCCGTGGGTGAAGGCATCAATACAGACCAATTTCTGGGAGAAATCAGACTTTCCAAAAGGCCCAAGAGGTTTCTACTGTGCTAGCCAAGGTTTATTCGGAATTCTGCTCCCATTGGAGACTCTTCTACCCACCCCCTCCCTTCCAGTTCTTTTTCCACGGCACCAGACTGCCATCACCATGTTAAGGAATCGTCTTACCTTGACTTTTCTCTCTTCAACAAATCTCTTGCAAGCTCGATTCTGTCTCTGTGTTTGCTAATAAGAACTCTGACACATGTAAATATCCGGCAGATAGGCCAAAAAGAAGTACAGGAGATCTGCCTTGTGTGAGGTTTAAATTTAAGCTGTGTTAACCCAACCATGAAAACCATTTTCTAAGAATGAGTAAGACATCTTCATCATGTCAGCAAAATTACCATGAATCTCACTCAAGTGTTCTTCACGCCAGACTTAGGCCATAGAAATAGCTTCTCCTATTCCTTCTCCTATTCCTACAAAATCATACAAAAGATTCAAAATGAACAAGCTATGGAAGTAATTTCACTTTACGGAGAACAAGAAAACTCTAGCATCCTACAATTTCACACTTACAGTCCATCCATGGAATTTCTTAAATGTCATATATGTCAACCTTTTACCTCCATTCAAACACAGAATCCTGCTTCATTTAGAGATCCAGGCATGTGAGGCATAGCTTATTCTGTAACAAGGCTTAGCATGCTCACTTAGAGTGAGCACAGGGAACTATACATGACTAATATATCATCAAAATGCTGGTCGTTTGGAATCTGAATGTCTACCTGATTTTATCATCTAATCCCACACACCAAGTCTCCCATGTACCAAAGATTGCTGGGTGCATACAGGGTCTTGCAATTCAAACAAAATAGTTACTTAACAATAACATTTCTGCAGGCTGAGTTCAAGCTGGGTGTTCTATATTTATTTGTGGATGAATTTATGGAAAGCTGAACTACCAAGATTAAAGAGAGAGAGAAAAAAACGGAGTCAAATGGAGTTTTCGTATTTAGGTCACAACGTTTTCAGGAGACACAGTTGGTTAATAAAAATGAACAACTGAAATGCAAAAGATGATATTTGTTCTGGAGTTGAAAATGATTCTTTCCAGCAAGCAAGGGAAGGCCATTACCTCAAAGGCCTGTCTTGCCAGGTCCAAGTTGTTCCCAGGGAGCTCTCTGCAGCCAGCAAGTACGATCATGAACTGGAATAACATTTACTGGAAAGGGATAGGAAGGCCTCCTGTTAGATGGCTTTGGGATGATTCACAGCAACAATTTACAACATTCTCATAGAATTTTATGCTATTCTTTGCCTTAAAAATATGCATGGATTTTTTTTTTTACATAAGGGGCAGAAGAAGACAAAGAAGGGGCAGTGGACATTGTCTCTGACGAATCATGTATATTTTGTGATTGCTTTTTCATTGTTAATATTTAAGATGAAGTCCCAAAAAACAGGAGGACAAAAAAGTATCAAATGTGAAAAGTGAGTATGGTTCTTATCCAGGGAATTTATACATGTCAGTAATAAAAAGGTGACTGTGAAACTAGTGATGTAGCTCAGTTTGCAATATGCTTGGTAGTGTGCACAGCGTCCTGGTTCACTCTCCAGGACCACAGAAACTAGCCATGATGGTGTAAACCCGTAATCCCATCACTCACTCAGGAGGATCAGAAGTTTAAGGCTCTCCTCAACTACAGAGCAAGTTTAGGCAAGTTTAGGAGAGCATGGGCTATATGATTTCTTGTATATGATATGAGATTTTTCATGTATGTGTGGGCACATGTGCATGTGTGTATATTAGTGTGTGTGTACATGTTTGTATGTGTGTGTGTGCAAGAGAGAGAGACAGAGACAGGACACAGAGAGATGAGGGAGAGGGAGGGGGAGAGGGAGGGGGGGAGGGGGGAGGGGGAGGGGGAGGGGGAGGCCTCCTGGCAGGTTTTGTCCATGGTTTAGATCTATGCAGCTCCGGTTTCAGGTGTTAGGAACCCTGCACAATTTGGTCTTTTATTCTGCTCTGAAATTCTGATTGTGCCATATGAAGGTTCAGGTTCAGGTGCTGACAAGCCAGGTCCTGTCAGTAACCAGGATTACAGTAAGTCTATCCAATGACTGAACAGGAAGTCTATCCAATTACTGAACTTCAGTCATTCCATAAGGAAATGATAGTCATTCACTGCACTTGTCCCTGTTCCCTACCTCTGGCAGCCTTACCTCCTTCACATCTCTGTCTCAATGGTAATTCTGTATGTCAATGCTTCTTAAAAGATGCTTAACACTGTTACTGTAGTGCCATATAATAATCCTGACATTTTATTTTATAGCTAAATTTTTAGAGATTTAAGATCTTATTTTAAAAATCATGGGTGCATATCATGTATAGATGATAAGACCCATGAACATAAATCAGGTCTCTATTATGTTCCTATGTACTTTCGGGGGACATGAAAATAATGGGTGTGGCAGAACAATGGAAAACCAATCAAATGAAAGCAAGAACAAATCCCAGCACTTCCACTGCCACAGAACGAAATATGCCACAGGCCCCAGCTCAGGAGCTGTAGGAAGTGATGGGTATCAATATTTTCCACCAGGTCTGGGAGCAATCAGTCATACCTTAGTTCTATATTATGCTCCTTGTTTAATAAGAATATGAGTTTTACATTCCTTTCCCTTGTTATTTTACACCGCGCCCCCCCCCCCCCAGCACACATGATTTTGTTTGCACAGTTTCTTGAGCTCATGTTGGAGATCCTCCTGCCTCAGTCTCCAGAGTGTCAGGATTACTAGTATGAGTCACTATATACAGCAATGTTGTCTCTTTTCTTTCTCTTTTGATAACAGGTGCTGGGGACTGAACTCAGGGTCTACTGCACTCTGAGCATGTATGTGCTATACTGCGGAGCTACACTGTGAGCATACAGAAGGTAATTCATTTATTTATTTAAAATTCTTTGTCATTACCTTTCTGTAAAGCCATACATAATATTTGCTGTGTATATCTGAGTGAGTCCACACACCTTAGCTTCCCTGGGGGTTCTGTGACACTTCTTCCCATGACTGTCTTTATACAAGCTTGGTGACAGTATATCATAGTCTACTCTATAGCAAGTGTCTGGACTCACTTCTGTGCTAAGAAAGCAGTTACTTACCTTCTTATTGCTGTTGATTTCAATAGCCACTATAGTTGGCTTCATATATATATGAAGAACATTATATATATATATATATATATATATATATGTATATAGATATAGATAGATAGATAGATAGATAGATAGATAGATAGATAGATAGATAACTGCTTTTTTACTTATGAGCTATGTGACTATGATACAACTGCTGGACTATTTCCTTAGCTCCAAAATCAGAGTCAGATTCTGCAAAGTTTATAGTATTATCTCCAGCTATGATTCTATGCTTTTAGAAAGCAATAATTTCCTATGTTTGTACCAGGTTGGATTGTCCAACTGTCCCACTACAGCTGTTTTGGCTCAGATGATTTCCCAATCTGTCTGTTGGCCATCTGTCTGGGAGATGTGTATCTCACAGTGTCTGGGAAGTTATTTGAAGAATACACAAACCCAGGGGGAAAGGTGAAGCTGTGCAAGAAGTAAAATGCAGAAGTCAATTGCAAATTAGGAAGCACTGGTGGGTGGTACATACCCACAGTACTAAATCTAAGAGATAAACCTCTTTAAGATTCAAAGAAATCATGAGTGTTACAAACAAAATTTGGGGGTAGTGGTTGTAAGATGAATGCTTTGGAAGTCTAAATTACTTACAGACACACTCAGATCTAAACACCAGAAAGCAAAGTTTATGTATAAACAAAGGGATGCTAGATATCATTGGTACTTTGATGTGGGTTGGGCTTCCAAGAAGGTATAAGAAAAAGAAATTCTAAGGTGGAGGAGGCACTAGTAATCTCTAATTCTCACTCTATAAGATTCCAACTATTGGTTGCTACCATACTATATCTGCACAGGGAATTTCCACCTGGGTTTTCAGCTCATAGAGACCTAGAACAAGTCTGGTTAATACATTCAATACAATAGAAGGTTTGATCCACAAGGGTAGGTTTGCTGTATTTCCTGTATCCAGAATATGCAGTGGGGCTTGGAAGTACTGAAATGGTTTGATTAAGTTGTAGCTGTCCTCTCCTCATTTTTACCATGTCTACTTTGGCCCATGACTACCTTTTGGTCTTACTATCTGTACTGACTGGTTTTGTGTGTCAACTGGACACAAGCTGGTGTTATCACAGAGAAAGGAGCTTCAGTTGAGGAAATGCCTCCATGAGATTCAGCTATAAGGCATTTTCTCAATTAGTGATCAAGAGGGGAGGGCCCAATGTGGGTAGTACCATCCCTGGGCTGGTAGTCTTGGGTTCTATAATAAAGCAAGCTGAACAAACCAGAGGAAGAAGGCCAGTAAGAAACATCCCTCCATGGCCTCTGCATCAGCTCCTGCTTCCTGACCTGCTTGAGTTCCAGTCCTGACTTCCTTTGGTGATGAGCAGCAATGTGGAAGTATAAGCTGAATAAACCCTTTCCTCCCCAATTTGCTTCTTGGTCATGATGTTTGTGCAGGAATAGAAACCCTGACTAAGGCATTATCTCAACTTTTATTCCAGCTTTCTAGATTATTGCCAATTAGGTATGAGTAGATTACTGCTGCTTTCAATGTTATTCAGAAAATTTTCTTTTTTATAGTGGATAGCAAAACTTCAAACTGGTCCAGGTATGAGAATGAGTAATTGTTGAGTGTTCATCCCTAAACAAGACATTTGTAATATCCCCACCATGGCTCAGGAAGCACAGTGGAAGGGTGGAAAGAAAGAATGCAAGAGCAGGAGGATTGGGAAGAGTACTGCGAAATGCTATCCTCTAGACATAAAATGGTCCATTGAACTCATGGGCCCAGAACAGCTATGACTGTATCTAGTCTTACATAAGATCAAGCTAGTCAACATTGCAGTGTAGAAGGGGATGAGCTCATAAGGTCCATCGTTAGGTAAGGAACTGTTGGCAGTTGATGATGCTGGGTGAAGGGAAGTCATATTCTTTGCAGGTATGTCTCTTTGATAGGTGGCTCATGTTTTGGTGGGTATCACCTTACCCTTGTTTGTGAAGGCAGTACTGACTGGAGTCAGTAAGCCATAGAAAAAGGAGAGTGCATGAAGAAGGTGCAAGTATGTGAAGACATATTTTAGGGGTTCAGAGGGAGTGTAAAGAGGAGTTAGTAGTGGATATCATCAAGTTATATTGGACACATTTATGAAATCCTCAAAAAAAAAATATATGCCAAGGACCAGCCTTGGCTTGGAGAGGGGTACTGAGGAAGGGTTTTCTGGAAGCAGTGAAAGAAACAAAGTCAAATCTTGGGTTGCAAGTTGACAGCCTGTGTTCTGCTCCAGCTTTCCAGATAGCTCTCTGAAAGTTTTCCAAGCAGTTCTCTCTGGGTAACTTACCTCTTGCAAACTAAAAGTGCAGACTCCTATTTACATATCAATTCAGTCCACAAGTTTCCTTTTGATTATCTGCTGAATCAGCACACCCAGTGACCCAGCCCCGATTTTTAGAAAAGGACTGCAAGCACATTCTTTTTTCCTTTTCCCCTTAACATTACAAATGAATTCAGTGATCTGCCTGCCTTTGTTTTTTTTTTTTAATATTTTTATTTTCTATATTCTTTGTTTACATTCCAAATGATTTCCCCCTTCCCATATCCCCCCTCCCCATATGTCCCATAAACCTTCTTCTCTCCACCCATTCTCCACTCACCTCCCTCCTTTTTCTCTGTCCTTATATTCCCCTCCAATGCTAGATCAATCCTTTCCAGGATCAGGACCCTCTCCATACTTCTTCATGGGAGTCATTTGTTATGCGATTTGTGCCTTGGGTATTCAGAGCTTCTGGGCTAATTAATATCCACTTATCAGAGATTGCATTCCATGTGTATTCTTTTGTGATTAGGTTACCTCACTTAGGATATTTTCCAGATCAAACCATTTGCCTAAAAATTTTGTAAATTCATTGTTTCTAATTGCTGAGTAGTATTCCATTGCGTAAATATACCACATTTTCTGTATCCATTCCTCCTTTGAGGGACATCTGGATTCTTTCCAGCTTCTGGCTATTATAAATAAGGCTGCTATGAACATAATGGAGCATGTGTCTTTATTGCATGCCAGGGAGAGGTATAGCAGGGTCCTCCAGAAGTGTCATGTCCAATTTTCTTAGGAACTGCCAGACTGATTTCCAAAGTGGTTGCACCATCTTGCAATCCCACCAGCAGTGGAGGAATGTTCCTCTTTCTCCACATCCTCGCCAACACCTGCTGTCTCCTGAGTTTTTGACCTTAGCCATTCTGACTGGTGTAAGGTGAAATCTCAGGGTTGTTTTGATTTGCATTTCCCTAATGACTAATGATGATGAGCACTTCTTAAGGTGCCTCTCCGCCATCTGAATTTCTTCAGGTGAAAATTCTTTGTTTAGATCTGTACCCCATTTTTTAATAGGGTTATCTGGTTCCCTGGGGTCTAACTTCTTGAGTTCTTTGTATATATTGGATATTAGCCCTCTATCAGATGTAGGGTTGGTGAATATCCTTTCCCAATTTGTTGGTTGCCGTTTTGTCCTATTAATAGTGTCCTTTGCCTTACAGAAACTTTGTAATTTTCTGAGGTCCCATTTGTCAATTATTGATCTTAGAGCATAAGCTATTGGTGTTCTGTTCAGGAACTTTTCCCCTGTGCCCATGTCCTCAAGGGTTTTCCACAGTTTCTTTTCTATTAGTTTCAGTGTGTCTGGTTTTACGTGGAGGTTCTTGATCCACTTGGAGTGGAGTTTAGTACATGGAGATAAGAATGGATCAATTCGCATTCTTCTGCTTGCTGACCTCCAATTGAAACCAAAAAAAAAAAAAAACAAAACCAAACAAACAAAACTTTCTGTCTGCCTTTGTAAGCACAGACAATAAGCTAGCTCTCAAATCTCTCTATCTCTTTCCTTAGTATCTTTCTGACAAGCTGGCTCAAAGTGCTCTCTATGTTCTTTTAGGTCAGTGAAGCCCCTCATATAATTTTTATTGCATCCTTATATTTTGCATAGTTGAGAAGCTATATAGTTTTGAACTCATGTTTTCAGTGTTCTTTCCCACCACCTTAAGGGCTGTCCAGAAGGTTTCAGTGTTTAGCATTTTGCTGAGACACAGACACACCCTTGCTTCCTGGACTCGTTGATGCTTCTAATTATCATGGAGTCATTAACCTTGGCAGGAAGAATATTCCCCAATAACCTTCGCCTGGAGAATATTCCCCAAAGGGAGGGGTAATGAAGTTAAAATTTTATATTTTTATAGAAACAGTTTCACACCTAGCAATGGACAACATCAGTGGAGGCACCACATCATGGCCTTGCTGGCTCTGTTCCAGGGGTGGGCATGATGTCATTTCATTCCTTTCAGACCATGCAGGACTTGGCAAACATATTCTTAAAAAAAAAAAAAAAGAGTTGAGCTTTAAACCATCTAATCACTCAAAATCACTCTCCTGATCACTATTTAGGTGACTCAGAAAGTATCCTAACCCAGAATCCTATTACATGCTCCACTGACCAGCTAAGACATACTTGGTTAACAAAACTGACTCAAGGTGGGCCTGAACATTGCACACTTTTCTTTAACTTATTTCTTAATTCCCTTTTAAGACTTATGCTATATGATGGAAACTGGTACTTAACACCTTTTTCTGTTTGTCATGGCCTCCACTAGTGATCCATACAGTAATTATCCAAATGATTATACACAGATCATACTGTGGGAGTCTCATACTTGGCTTCTCTAAGAAATCTAACACATCCACAGGCTAAAAGAACTGTTAAGGAATTAAAATCATAGAAGTTTAAATAAAACTCTCAAGCCTTAGTATTCAAAAGATCTTATCATGAACACTACTAAAAAATTCCCATGTAGGCTACAATTTCTTTAGCTATCTGTGTCAGAGTTTTCATTGCTGTGAAGAGACACCATGACCATGGCAACTTTTATACTGGAAAACATTTAACAGGTTTAGTCCATTATCATCATGGCAGGAAGCATGGCAGCATATGGGTGGATGTGGTGTTAGAGAGGCACCTGAGAGCTCTGCATATGGATCAGCAGGCAGCAGGAAGAGAGAGTGAGCCTCTGGGTCTGGTTTGAGCTTCTGAGACCTCAGAGCCTGATCCCAGTGACATACTTCCTCCAAAAAGGCCACAAGTACTCTAACAAGACTTGAGCTCCTAATAGTGCCACTTCTGGTGACCAAATATTCAAATCCACGAGCCTTTAAGAGCCATTTTTATTCAAACCCTCACAGTGATCTATGGGAAATCTGTAGGTAATGTGACTTTAAGAGCACACTGAAAGTATCAGGAAATTACCAGTTATGTACACATATAATATGTGCTTTACCTTCCCATTTAAACTGTTGGAATATTTCAGAGAACGACATCATGAATTATTCATAAGGTAAAATGGCTGAAAGCATTAGCTCTGCCACAACAGTGGACTATATAAATGATGATAAGTCATTTTGATGTAAATGTCCCAGGTCCACCCCTCAAAAGATCCTATTTAAAAATAAGGAATTCTATTGGGTGATAAGTCCTTTAGGTTCTTAATATGAGCATGGAAAATATTGCTTTCTCATGTAGGGGAATGGAATGGGCCTGTGGCAAGTTTGGCTCATGACCTTCATTCTAACACCAAGGCTGTTGCATTCTCTAGAGATGGCTTGTTATTGGAGGCTAATTAGTTCTTTACGAGTGAACTTGGACATCTCCTTCTGACATAGCTGTGACTCCTCTCCAGCGGCCCTGTAAGGCTCTAAAACATCAGGGCCAATTCTTGTGTTTGGTTGACATGGAAAGAATATCTCCATGAAAAATAAGGCAAGTCCAGAGAAGGAGTGGAAGCAGGGATGTGGGGGTGGGGAACTTCAAGAGGCTCTTAAATGATGGAGCTCAAGAAACTCATAGGTTTGGTCTTCCTTCCTTCCTTCCTTCCTTCCTTCCTTCCTTCCTTCCTTCCTTCCTTCCTTCCTTCCTTCCTTCCTTCCTCCCTCCCTCCCCTCCTCCCTCCCTCCCTCCCTCCCCCTTCCATCCTCTCCCTCCCTCCTTCCCTTCCTCCCTCCCTCCCTCCTTCTCTCTCTCTCTCTCTCTCTCTCTCTCTCTCTCTCTCTTCTCTGTCTCTGTCTCTCTCTCTCTCTCTCTCTCTCTCTCTCTCTCTCTCTCTCTCTCTCTCTCTCCTTCTTTCAAATGAACTGTTCTAAACTAATAAATTCTGCCCAAACAGCTGCCCAAACTCTCTCCTGTTTACGGTAAAATGGCAATGAGGGGGAAATTGTAGATGGATATTACCCAAGGAACACGTTTTCTTGGAAACATAAATCCATGCAAACAAACTAGCCTGGAGGCAAGCTAGAAAAAGAAAGAGAAGTTCCTACATGGGACAAAAGGGCATTCTTTGTCAGGTCTGGCTGGATAGATGCAACTCATCTTCCTGGGTAGATGGCTTCATCATTTTTGTTCCATTGCCTGAGGTTAGCATGGTTCGATGCTACAGGATACCTAGGGAAACTCCCCTTAGCAAATGCTTAGGACAGGCAGGCCCAAGCTGAAGATTTCTAGTCAATGTAACTAAGCCAGTTACATTGGACATAGAGCTTAGAAGTTACTCTGTATTTGCTCTGGGGAGGGCTCTAAATGCTTACATTCTTTTAATGCAAGGTTTTCAGTTGAGGTTTCTTTCTATGCTATTGTTTTAAATGTATTATTATTACTATTACTATTATTATTATTATTTTGTTTGTTTGTTTTTTGAGTCATGGTTTCTCTCTGTACCCAGGTAGCCCTGGCTGTTTTGGAACTCACTCTGTAGAGCAGGCTGACCTTAAACCAGGAGATCCACCTGCCTCTGCCTCCTGAGTGCTGGGATTAAAGTAAAAGTATATATCACCACCACCACCACCAGATGATTTATTTCTATTTTGAGCTTTCACCAGCTACAGGGTAGTTTTCTATCAATTCTAGTCTTTGGAGGAAATGTTTTTAGTCATCCTTCTCCCCAACCCCATTTTTCTTTGTTCCCCATGTGTGCATGCACTCACAGTGGTCCCCATGTGTGCACTCACAATGGTCCCCATGTGTGCATGCACTCACAGTGGTCCCCATGTGTGCATGCACTCACAGTGGTCCCCATGTGTGCACTCACAGTGGTCCCCATGTGTGCATGCACTCACAGTGGTCCCCATGTGTGCACTCACAGTGGTCCCCATGTGTGCACTCACAGTGGTCCCCATGTGTGCATGCACTCACAGTGGTCCCCATGTGTGCACTCACAATGGTCCCCATGTGTGCACTTACAATGGTCCCCATGTGTGCATGCACTCACAGTGGTCCCCATGTGTGCACTCACAATGGTCCCCATGTGTGCATGCACTCACAGTGGTCCCCATGTGTGCACTCACAATGGTCCCCATGTGTGCATGCACTCACAGTGGTCCCCATGTGTGCATGCACTCACAATGGTCCCCATGTGTGCATGTACTCACAATGGTCCCCATGTGTGCATGCACTCACAGTGGTCCCCATGTGTGCATGCACTCACAATGGTCCCCATGTGTGCATGCACTCACAGTGGTCCCCATGTGTGCATGCACTCACAATGGTCCCCATGTGTGCACTCACAGTGGTCCCCATGTGTGCACTCACAATGGTCCCCATGTGTGCACTCACAATGCTCCCTATGTGTGCATGCACTCACAGTGGTCCTCATGTGTGCACTCACAATGGTCCCCATGTGTGCATGCACTCACAATGGCTCTTTCCTTGGTGTTCCTCCAGTTCTATATAAAAATCTTACTGTATGTCAGTTACTAAAGCCTTTGAATGGTGCCTGAAATGATAGTCACTGGACCTTACCTGGAGTAAACATAAAGATCTCCTGGTGATATACCTCCAGCAGATCTCAACAAATCAATCTTCACCTTGAAACTGAGCGTGTATTGAGATAAAGATACCTCCGGCAATACTGTATTCCAAGCTCACTGCCAGCTTGCAATCCATTTCCAGAAGACAGATGGCATACATAGATACATGGTTACATGACAGTTGTAGGTAGAGCTCTGATTGACAAGTGTACAGATTTTAGTATTTATGTATACATCATGCATATATGTGTATATGTGTATGTATGAATGTATATATGTGTGTATGTACACACACACACATATATATATATGATAAAGTTATATATATATGTATATATACATACACACACAACACACACACACACACACACACACACACACACATATATATATATATATATATATATATATATATATATATATATATATATATATATATGATAAAGTTTTACCATGTTGAATTGGCTAGCCTTAAAAATCTCAGTTCTCCTGCCTCAAGATCTCAGACACTGGAAAGAATTTTCTAAGTTTTAATCTGTAGAGGTATTAAAATAGCCTTATATGAGATGGAAATAATTCCTGGGGGTTTAGCACAGTTTGGCCTCACTGCAGAAGAACAGTTTGATACTCCTCTCTGAAGAATGAGAGTTGTAGCTTGGGACGGAAGAGATGGCTCAGTGGCTAAGAGCAGAGGTCTTGAGTTTAATTCCCAGCTCCCAGTAACTGTATGTTGGTGTACAACCATTTATAATGGAATCCCATTTTCTCTTCCTGTACTCAGGTATATATGCAGACAAAGCATTCATATACAAATTACATAAACACACAAATAACAACAAAAGAGCTGTGGTTCTCCCCAAATTGACAGCTCCTGGGTGTCAGGATCCAGGCTAAAGTTTTTACATTACGAGCAGAGTCCTGAACTGTGTGTGCTGGCTTGACCTGAGATACTAGTCTAGGAGTTAGAGTCAAAAGGATCAAGAATTCAGGCTAACCTGAGCTGCACAGTAAGACCCTATTCTAAAAGAATAACAAAAACAAGGAGGTTTTCCATAATTCCAATCAGCTCTGCATCATACACCATTGCCTGGGCAACTGTGTGTCAAGGGACCTCAGTGGGAACCTGAAGGGAGGGGGCCCAGGTCTGGGAAGTCATCAAGGCACCTTAGGAAGGCTGGAAAAGCAGGTGCAGATACAAAGTTCCCTTTCTTGGACATTTGTGAGCCTTAACACTTTGAGAATAACTGAACTTAATTTTTCATTAGCCTGGAGGTTTAGGGAACTGAAAATATATTTTAAATAAAAAGTTATTATGGTTTTTTGTACCATATGTAGAGAAGAAATTCACTTTGTTGAGAAGTATGGAAATCTAGCAAAGGGCACAGGTTCTTTCTTTCTTTTTCTTTCTTTCTTTCTTTCTTTCTTTCTTTCTTTCTTTCTTTCTTTCTTTCTTTCTTTCTTTCTTTCTTTCTTTCTTTCTTTCTTTCTTTCTTTCTCTCTCTCTCTCTCTCTCTCTCTTCCTTCCTTCCTTCCTTCCTTCCTTCCTTCCTTCCTTCCTTCCTTCCTTCCTTCCTTTCAAAGATTTGTCTATTTTATGTTTGTGAGTACATTGTCACTTTCTTCAGACACAGCAGAAGAGGGCATCAGATCCCCATTAAAGATGGTTTTCAGCCGCCATGTGGTTGTTGGGAATTGAACTCAGGACCTTTGGAAGAGCAGTCAGTGCTCTTAACTGCTGAGCCATCTCTCCAGCCCACAGTTTCTCTTTCTAACTATAGGGTATACATATATGCATGCCAATTAAGTGTGACTTTATATAATGTTACACAATATGACATCATAATCGAATGAATAACATATTTTACATTAAAATAAATAAAAAAATATGCTAGGGACATACAACAGTTTGAAGAAGAATAGATAATTATTTCTACATCTATCCAGAAATTATATGGCTGTGGCACATTGATGGACCATTACTAGCATATGCCATGAGTGTTGTGATTTTCATTTTATTTGTTATTAACTAATTAATTAATTAATTGTGTATTTATTTTGAGACAGGGTCTGGCTGTGTAGACTTGCCTAACCTCAAACTCAACACAAAACTGGGGTGGCTTTGAATTTGTGGTAATCCTCCTGCTTCTGCAATCAGACTACCAAGACTACATGTGTGTATCACCAGGCCAAGCCCTCATCCTCATTTTATGAAGCTGGGTCTACATTGTCAGGATTTAGGCCATTCCTGTACTGATTGTGAAGTTTTGTATGCATCCTTGAATATGTCCTACAAGTTGTACTTTGTAATGATAATTACTTTTCAAAAATTGCCTTATAACACCTTGCAGAATGACATACAAACATTTTTTTTTAAATGATGAATAGATAGATGGATGGGTGAATAAATTATTTGCATAGTTTTTCTCTGCATGCAAACATCTTCCAGCCTATAACATTTTCTTACTTAGTTTCCAGCATTGGGAATTATACAACTGTGATGAGCATATCAGTTTATTGAACCATATTATGCAATTAGCTCTCCTTTGAAGACCAGAGCCTTAGAAATGCGGTGTCATTTTCACACACAGAATCTGAGTGCAAATATGAGATTGCAGAAGGAGAAAGCTCCCAGGAACAATGTCTAGCTGGGAGAAAGATGGAAAAGAGAGCTTTTTATATGCTAGTCTGGGATTAGACAGGGTGTTAGTCTTCCTTTACTTTTACAGATAAAATAGGAACATCTAAAATTTCCAAGGAGGATCCATAATTACTTTTATGAGAATTCTAGTCCAAGGGAGACATTGATTAAATGCATTCTTTTATCCAGTTCCAAGAAGAAGAATGAGGAAGAGGAAGAAGAGGAAGAGGAGGAGTAGAGGAGTTTGTGTTTTAATTATTCAAGCTGATTCATTTTCACAAGACACTCAATCTCCACAATCAATTAAAAAATATAATACACGCTTCCTCGTTTCTGTCAAATTTTGAAACCTACCATATCTTAGATTCATGCTGCCTGCTCTAGGAGCACTTGATGGATTACAAAATGACTGTGGAAGCTCAGAAATGTATTGTCCATTTTGAGAATATTGTACTTCACCTTGGTTTTCCCCTTGGTTAAGTGAACTTTACCTAGTGGAAAGTAGTTGCTTTTGGGGCCTCTAATTCAATTGGCTTCTCTCGAGTTCCTACAGTAGCTTCTATAGCATTACAAGGGTTGAGGTTAGGTTTAAGTGAACAATGTCACTACTTTTTTTGTTCTTGTGTCCCATTTCTTCCCAGTGTCTCCTGGTCCTCATGTGCTTGACCATCAACCCACTTGACCTCTCATGCCCTCATCTGCCTTTCTGGCTTGGGTTCCCTACAGATGAATGCCTTCCAGAAAGTTGTGATTTTGTTTTGACTGAAAAAAAAATAGAGAATAGCTATAAACAAATGGATTCTGTACTCTCCTATTGAAAGCAAGGATTAAGAATTCATCCTTATCCTGGGCTAGTGCTTGAAATTAACCTCTCTAAGCTAGTCTCCTTGTCTGCAAAGGAGGAAATGTAATGCCTTCCTCCAGAGACTGTTTTTGGAATCAAAGAAAATGAAGACCCCCCCCCCCCAAGTGTGATCATGGTGTCTCTCACAAATAAAGGTCATTGCGTTTCTGAAAACAATTGCTAATCTCAAATTTTCTGTTAAACTCACCCTCCTGTTGTCCATGGTCATTTTTCAAAACTACTGGAATCCAGATGGATCGAATCATATGGTGAAAGTAACTAGAAGGAATGAGGCCAATGACTATGGGCGGGTGCGACTCTGATGTGGGTTTAAGTAATTCTTCCTAGACTAAATGGTCTCCAAACAAGCAGAATCAGTTCTTCATCATGCTCTGGGCCTCTCTGCTACATGGACATAGTTTTGCCAGGATGTAACAGTTCCTTGCTTAGGACCGTCAGCAGTTTCCAAAGCTTTAAACTATCATCACTCAAGATTAGAGTCATCTCTTCTAGTTTCTCTCCATATACTGCAGATCAAAGGGTATATTTGATTTCCATCATATGTGTTGTCTCTTCCTGTCTTGACTTATTTGTGTGCATTTTCCCTTCCTACAAGTCTGTGACTGAGCCCGATTCAAATATGACCTTTTTCAAATCTTCTTCCTTGATCTTTCAAGTAAGAAAACAAAACAACAAAAACAAAACAAACAAAAGCAAACAAAAAACACTGGTTATAGACTTGCTAAACTGTTCTTATATACATCTGTGATGACCACCACTCCTTTTATAATAGACTTATTTTAAATTTTATGGTAGTCAAAGCAGTTTAATTTTGTTGTGTGTAAGAAACCTAAAATTGGGTTTAAGCAATCAGTTAAATAGAAAGAAATAACACAATTGATGGCTATGTCTCATCTTGACTATTGAGGATTTAAGTAATTTCCCAAAGGATAGACACAATGAAAAATGTTGGGAACACACTGCTCACAAAGCAGATTTTGCACAAGTAGGAAAATTATTTTATTTCACATTCCAAAAAATGATTCTAGCTTCTCTGTATAAATGATTGTTTTGAATAGGAAAATCATTCCTTCAAGAAAAGGAGATAAGATGTTCTAGGACTCATGTGTAGATTCTGCATACTATCTTTCCTAAAGCAGGCTGCTTTAGTACTATGAGCTGGGGTTAAAAAGAAATTGACATTTTCTTCTTCATGAGTTTGAATCTGTAGCAACAGCTTAAGAGTTAGTATTTTCTTCGCTATAGTAACACTACAGGGATAGGGTTGGAATGAATTATAAACACATGGATTGCATTTCCCCTCGTGGAAATCATTAATATTAAGGTAATGAAGAACTTTCACATGCCTGAATTCTAGTGACGCTTTAAAAACACGAATTCAAGAGCTGAATAAAAGGCAGGCATGGTGCACATCTGTAAGCCTAGCCTTTGAGAGGTGGAAGCGGTAATATCAGATCAAGGCCAGCATCAGTTACAGAGTGAGTTTAAAAATAAGCAAGCAAGCAAATGAAAAACAAACAATGAAAACAAAACAGGGCAGAGTGGATGAACTGGCAAGTCTGAGTGGGGACATTATTATTTGCAATTATAATGTTCTGCATTGGGATACCGATGGAGGAGAAAATAGTCCTCCTTTGTATGGGAAGGTTTGCAGCCAAGTTTTAGAAATTTAGACATGGACAGTGGGGATTTCCAGGGTTTGGGAGTCACAGTGACCATCTTTCAGTGGTGCTTCCTGTCTACAAAGACAGGGCCAATGACACTGTCTTTGAAGACAGATTTAACAATACCGATCACTCAGAAACAGGGTTGAAAGCCAGAAGAACACGTATCCCATGAGAGCAAAAAATAAAAAATAAAAATAGGTTGAACACCTTGTTCTGTTTATCTGGAACTTGTATTTCCCAACTGCTGAAAGTCTTGGGCTGAGCATCCTCAGTCCAGCGTGTTCCGGGACAGTTGCCCTCTGTTTCAGCTGATTTTCAATTACTATGACCAAACACCATAACCCTGACAACTTAAAAGAGAAGTTGTTTAATTTGTGGCTCATGGTTCCATAGGGTTAGAGTCCATGACTATCATAGAGACAATGGCAGCAGACAGGCGGGATTGGTACCATAACAGTAGCTGAGAGTTCACATCTGGACGAAAAGCTCAAGAAAAAGCGCTAACTGGGAATATCACGGACTTCTAAGACCTCAAAGCCTGCCTTTAGTGACATACCTCCTTTTCATTCTTCCCAAGCAGCCTGACTGATTATAGACTGACTCTTCAAACATATAAGCATTAGGAAAGAATTCTTACTCAAACCACCATATCCTCTTGAGTGAAGACATCACTGGACACAGCCATTCTCAGACTTCTCTCTGCATGGTCAGCACCCGAGGACCTGGCTAAGTTGCAGATATCTATTTTGCTTATGTGGTATGGAACTGAACATGTCTAATGAACTCTCTTCTGATGCCATGTCTCCTGGTGATCCAGAGTCCTCACTGTGAGAATCAGTATTCTAATCTATGGCCCATAGGCTGCCTGTGGACACATGTGCCAAAGAATATGACCCATTAACTTTCTTAAAATATTATGAGCACTTAAGAGACAACTCAATTACTGAACTTCTTGCCTTTTCTTCCATTTTGTCCTCCAAAACTCATGTAAAATTTTTAGGTGTGGCACTACATGCCTGTAATCCCAGAGCTGAAAATTAGGAGCAGACAGATCCCCTGGGCTTGCTAGCCAGCTAGCCTAGCCTACTTGGTAAGCATCAGACCGGTGAGAGATGTTGTCATAAAAGATATAAGGTGGGTAGTACTTGAGGAACAACAGTACAGATTACCCTTTCCCCTTCACATACAACAGCATGAGGTTTTCTCAAGTGTCACGATGTAAAAAGTTAGACACAGCTGGTAAAGGATGCCCATGGACTCAGAGCTATACTGAGATCTGGATTTACAACATTTTGTGCCTTTGATCCAGTTACTTAACCTCAGTAAAGCTTCGTGGGTTTTTTGTTTGTTTTTTGTTTTTTTGTTTTTTGTTTTTTTGGTTTTTGTTTTTTTTCCTCTCCAAAAGATCCTATCCTCGAAGGATTTTTTTTCAAGGTCTCATGGAGATTATGGGCATAGGCTAAACAAAAAATAATTATTAACTGTTTTCTGATAATTGCGATTCATATCATGTATCATTGAAGTTATTTACAAGCAGTTGATAGGAGCTACTTATATCAATAGCAAAGGAAAGTTACAAGTTAGCTCCTGGCATTAAAGTTTACAAGGCAAATCGGGATGCTTGAAGAATAGATTTCACCAGAGATTGGATGGGAATCAGGTTAATTCATAAAACATACCCTAAACTTGTATTTCTTACAAATACTAACCTTTTATATGTTGTTTTGTAATAAACTTCACTATTCTGAATCCCCTGGAACAACGAACCCAATGCAAAAGGATATCTGACATAGGAATGGGAAACTGAACAAGAAGTTAGCACAAGGACCCAGCTCAGTTCTGGTCCCATTTAATGGACTGTGTTACTCCTTATAAGAGTGTTCCTCAATCTCCCCAATGCTGTGACCCTTTAGCACAGTTTCTCATGTTATGGTGACCCCCCAACCAAAAAATTATTTCATTAATACTTCATAATTGTAAGTTTGCTACTGTTATAAATCATAATGTAAATATCTGATACACAGGATGTCTGATTTATGTATGACCCCAAAGGGGTCACAACCCATCGGTTGAGAACTTCTGCCTTTCAACATGAACTTAGAGAAGTTTTGATGAGAATGACTTCAAATTGCATTCTCCTGTCTGCAAACAGAGAGCATAATGCTTGCTTCAAACATGCACAGAAACCAAACATGCAATCCATTATAGGTCTGCTTCATACGGCCCGTGTTAATGTTGAATTGATACTGGTTATATATTGCTTATGCCATAATAAGGCTATTTCTACTTGATATTCATATAGAAATACTGGAAGTATCACTGCAGCTGAGCTCAAATTATATCAGAGAGTCACAATAATACAAATATCATGGTACTAACACACAGATACACAGACCAGTGGGATAGAAGACCCAGAGATAAATCAATAGAGTTATAACCAGGGCTCCCAGAACACACATGGAGAGCAGACAGGATTTTCAACAAACTGTGTTGACTAAAACTGGACATCCACAAAAAGAAAACTGAAACTAGATCCCACCCTCTAGAAGACAAGCAAAGGCAAGGAGAGAAGGACAAGATGACCAAAGTATATTTGAAATGAGCATGAAGTATCATAGTGAAACTCATCATTTTGTACAACTAATATTGGTAATGCACTATAGCAATGAGAAGTTATGTAAAATGGTCTCATAGAAAGGAGAACATGGACACACTGTCCCTAAATGTGTAACGACAGCCCCAGACCTTCCTTGCCAGATCTCACTCCTAGCTGGCCAAAGCTTATAGAACGAGGCTTATCCCAGCTTTCCTTTACCCCACCTGAGCAGGGCTGGAGTTGGCTAATTTTGTCTGTAAAATGTAACCGTGCCGTTTGTGGTCTTCACCCAAAGCTTGTGGCTAATTTAAATGTTCTATGGATAGAGCTGAAATTTGGTGGTCGGGAAGTGAAAGCTTGCCAAATCAATCTTAGGGACTACCGATGCTCTGTGTTCCATGGATGAGGGTGGAGAGCTGTAAGGTGGTGATTGTATGAACAAGCACCGCTTCCATCCCAACTCTTTTTAAGAACAGGGCTTTAAAAAATAGCTCTAGGATGCATCTCTTATGCAAGCCAGAGGAGCCAAAATCATGTGTTCTCAGGAACAACACTACTCTCCTATCCTAAGCTTCCCAAGCCCTTTAGTTTGCCACTTGTCTCAACAAAATAAACAAGGACCTCAAGCCCTTCTTGGGAATGACTTGACCAAATGTTGCTTTGATTTTCAAGTGTGAATATTAACACTGGATATAGAATTACATTAAATATTTAAAACTCTTTGGAGGATGTTAAGTGACTTGGACAGTGTAATGTTTAAAAGCCCCTCACACTGACTGAGGACAGTGGGGCACGCCTTTAACCCCAACACTTGGGAGGCAAAGGCAGGTGGATAACCATGAGTTTATAGCCAGCCTATTCTTCAAAGCAAGGTCCAGGCTAACCAGGGATGTACAGAGAGAACCCTGGCTTGAAATACACACAAACACACACACACACACACACACACACACACACACACACACACGCACGCACGCATGCGCGCGCACACACACACACACAAACACACACACACACATACACACACACACACACACACACACCACACACACACACACACGCACGCACGCACGCGCGCACACACACACACACACACAAACACACACACACACATACACACACACACACACACACACACCACACACACACACGCACGCACGCACGCGCGCACACACACACACACACACACACACACACACACACACACACCAGTATTTCATACAGCTTAGCTCATAGGAAACATTTAATGATTAGTTTTTTTCTTCCTCTGTTCTTGTATATCCTCTTAGTCCTTAATGAATACATGCATGTTTCTTCATTATTGTTCACTGTCTGTAACACCTGTGCAATGCAAAGTCTACTTCCTAACAGTAATGTGCATGGATGCTCTGATCATCTTGCCCAGTTCTGGTACCAAAGGCTCTTGGCACAGCTGCCCTGGACAGTCATAAATTCCAGTAAACCCATACTCTATTTGGAAACAGGCTTCACACTTTTGAATTAAGTGGAAAAATAAATAAATGAATAAAAACAAAAACAAACCACGAGGGTCGAGATCTTTACACTCCTCTTTAAACACATACAATTCCTTTTGGTTTTAACCACATACGGGATGCTAATACATGGGTAACATATCTATCTTATCGTAATTTCTAGAATCAATGAGCCTCAGGAGGTAGTTTCCAGCCCAAGAACAGGGGTTCTGCCCTCACATGTGTCCCTCTAAGTCTTCGTTAAGAAGAACTACTGAATTGCTGACAACACTCTTGCTGTTGAACTTTGAAACAAGAGAGATCATTTGTCCCCACAGAAATGCCCAGTAAAATGTACTCATGAAATAATCACTGAAGAATGAATGCCCTTACTTTTTTTCTTCTCAACAAGAATCCTTGGTCCACATGATGGCCCAGTGTTTGTCTTAAAACTTTGACAATCTTAGGGTGTGACTTTGATTCTCACATCCCATGTGGAAGGAAAAAAGGCAAGCCTATTGCCCAAAGTTGTTCTCCAGCATGTACCACCTCCATCTTATTGAGTTGTTCTCCCTCCCTCCCTTCTCTTCCTCCCTCTCCTCTCCCTCTCTTTCTTTCTATCTCTCCATACATGCAATCATTAAGAATAAAAACTTAAAAGAATCTAATTTCTTTCATGAGCAGCCAAAGTATCTATGTATATAAACATATAAAGAGAAAATCTAAGGAATTAGAGAAGCTGAATTTTCATTAGAACCCTTATATTTCAATCTAAGGGATTGTTTGTATTAACATAGCTTGCTTATTTGCATGTAATTTTCTTCATGTCTGTAATGGTGGTGAAAACTGATGAGTTTCCATGGCATCATCCAATTCTGAGACTTCATAAGTCTGTGGACTCTCTGGATTTTTTGTAAAATGCTATGTGTGTTTTTTTTTCTGATGTGCATTGTATAGATTTTTTTCAGGAGAATATGTATGGCAGTGCTCAGGTTGTGAGGGGCTCCCCTCCTCTTAGTGGATGGCATTGTTCTAATACTCGACTGGGAAAATCTTGGAAACCACTAGAAAGCAGAACAACCATCAACAGCTTGGCATAATTAGCTGGGAAACATGGGGGGAAGTTGAGCATGAAATTCTAGCTAAGGAAGCGTTTTATGATTTCTTCTCTGATGAGCTATTGGGCATACTCACAGTTTTAGGTTTAAAAGAACACATCTGTATTTTCCCTAGTTAAAAAAATGAAACATTAGATTCAAGCTGTGATTTTCAAACCAGGTAACAGCGCAGGGCAAGGCCTCCTACAAGTCAGAACAGATGCCAACCACAAAGAATTTCCACCTTGGACACCAGCTCAAAAATCTAAACCAAACCAAAGAAAATGCAACTTAAAAGTACTTTTCCTGCCCTCACCGTCAAAAGAAAATAATTGCTTTTTAGTCTCTTAAAATGCAAATATGTTGAATATGTTGACCATCAGTTCAAAAGGAAATGATAAAAAGCATGCATCGTGCTTGTCTAATGCCTGCTCTGTCTCATCCCATCTCACTGGCCACTCGCATGTCTCCTCTCCATTTCTGGACACAACACAAGACACCCACCTCTGTTCCAAATGCTTTCTGACAATTGTATGTAGATTACAACTTTGTCCTAGATTAGTTTCTGCTGTTTTGACTAAACACCGAACAAAAACAACTTGGGGAAGAATGGGTTTATTTCATCTCATAAACCGCAGGTTACAACTGACTACAGAGGGGATTCAGGGCAGAAACTCCAGGTAGGAGCCTCCAGTCAGGTACTTAGGCAGAGACCATGGAGGAACACTGCTTACTGGTTACCTTCCCATGGTTTGCTGGGCTCGATATCCTATACCACCCACAACCACCTGCTTAGGAAGGGCACATCCTAAAGAGGGCGGGGCCTTGTCACATCAATCATCAACCAAGAAAGGGCCCCACAGATAGGCTTACAGGCCAGTCTGATGGAAGTAATTTCCTAATTGAGGTTCCTGCTTTTCAGGTGACTCTAGTTTTTGTTCAGTTCACAAAGTAGCAACCAGCACAAGCTTCCTGTTGATTATTCAGTCTCTGGAAAGCATCTCTTCTATGAATGGTCTTACTCTGTCTGCCTTTGGCAATGCTATCAAAAACCCAACATCTTACTCTACTTTAGTTTCCTATTAGAATGAGATAAGTAATATTAGAGGCATATATGTATTAATTACTTATCTTCTATCTATTCTATTAGTTGCTCTGGATACGGAGAAAGTTGGGTTATGATATACGTGCCTGGCTAATAGACAGTTACTGATTAGCATTTCAATAATCATATTAATAACAATGTAATGCCTAGCACTTTTATAGTTACCTACTACATAAGACTCTACAAAGTTGATCCATGTTTGGCTCAAACAAACTCTCTAAGGTCATTTTTCATGTAGTAAATGTGGAAAAATAAATTTCTGGCAGTTTAATGAGGGATATAAACATTTTAAATTGTGTAATTGATTTTAATATAAGAACTTACTGCACTCCTTGCTATACTTTCTCCTTATGTCTTCCATATTTAATATACCAAGTAACACATGCCTACCATCTTTTTGATATTGCTAGATTCCACTGGAATGTACTACTCTTGGATTCAGCAACCCTTGAATAATTTTTTTGAAAAAATATTTGTTTATTTAATGTATATAAGTACACTGTATGCCTTCAGACACACCAGAAGAGGGCACTGGATCCCATTACAGATGGTTGTGAGCCACCATGTGGTTGCGGGCAATTGAACTCAGGACCTCTGGAAATGCATCTAAGTGCTCCTAACTGCTAAGCCATTTCTCCAGACCCCTTGAATCATTCTTAATGTTATATCTTCAAGTTATTTACACCTCTTTCCTCATAACCTACATTTGTGAGGAAGCATGTAATTGTGGTATTTTCTTATTGAGAATATAATGATGATGATGATGATGATGATGATGATGATGATAATGATGATGATGATAGCTATATCACTCTGAACTGATTACTATATATAGTATTTTCTTTAAATAGGCAACATAAGTATCAGATGCAAAAGCATATATAAGATTTTAATAGAAGGATGGATTGTATGAAAGACATTTGAGAACAAATCATTTAATAGGAAAACAGGCAGAGAGGTGGCAGCTCTACCCAAATAGAGTTCAGTTAGGGTTCAGGCTGTGATGGGTTTCCTAAGATTCCCTCATTTTCATATTGGGTACCAGAAAACATTCCAGACAATTCTTAAGACTAGAAATTTCACTTAGTTCCAAGAATAGTTACGCAACAGAAACTTGACTCAATTGGGGGTTGGGTAAAGGATGAAAAGTCATTGGGTAGAAGGGGAAGGTGGAGACCATGGATGGCGATGGAAGACCATAGACAGAGGGAAGAGTCAGGAGGAGCATGAGTTAAATCAAAATACATTGCACGAAAATCCCTAAGTATGAATAAAACACTTGTTTTAAAAGAGGTCAGTTACTGTCCTTTAAAATATCAGTTGGTAATAGACTAATTACTAACCATAGCATAAACAGACAAGCACCCGAATTAATCACACTTGGTTAATTTTAGATGGTTATATAGACTGGCCAAGAATATGTTATTTCTTTGAAAGTATCAATCAATATATATCAATATATATATTTAAAATAGAAATTTCAGGTTCTAACTCCAGATCATCCAAATTGGAACCTAGGGAAGAGTCAGAGAGTTAGTCGATGAACTCCACGTTGAAACAAATCTGTAGAATATGCTGCTAAATAATGTGTATTCAACATGTGTGCTATCCAGGCATTCAAGAAGCTGAAGCAGGAGGCCCACAAGTCCAAGGTCTGCTCCAAAACGGAGACCAAACAGCAGCAACAGCAATGATAACAATAGTGAAAGAAAGAAGGAAATAATTCACATATAAGATGTACAGAGATAATATTAGGGAAATAATGGGACTGTTAACATACAAATAGCAGTATTAAAAGTTATTGTCTGACTTCTGCGGTATTTTTCATTACTTCACCTCCCCCCACACACACACACACAAAGAAACACACACACACACACTTGGGACAGATTATACCAACTACTTTAGATGGAAACTTTAAAAGTTCAAACATCTAGAAAAGCCATCGTTGAGATGTTTGCTTAATTTATTGATTCTAAAGGCCCAACACTTTTTATTTTGACTTCAATGTGCTCACGCCCACACATTTCACACAGTTCCATGGCAGCGATGAAGAAGAAATCTTCGCATTCCAAATACGTCTCAGGGAAGCAGGATGGTTAAGAATTCTCAATATTTTCACATTACTTAGAGCATGGTAGGTAGGTTCCCCTGGCCTCATTCCCAGACTTTAACAGTAGGGGCCTTGTGAAATGCTAAACGACGTGTATAACAGTATTTAGGCTCTCTGAGAGCCAATCCGTCAAAACATTTGCTGCTTTGAAAATGTGTTCTTCAAAAAGAAAAAAAAATGGGCATATGGAACTTATTACCGTGCTTGGTGGAGTTCAGGCAGCGGCATCCAAAATAAGCACAGAATCTTTTGAGGACACAATCTTACCTAAAGGTGACAGGGTCTCTGACACTGTCCTGCCCTGACCTGAGGGTATGGAAGACTCATGGGAAATGGCAGGCTTCTAAACATTTGGGGGGAGGGGAGATTGAAAGGTTAGACTAGCACAGTGCTAGGTAGAAACATTAAACAGAACAAAGAAATAAGATTAAAATGGAGCACGGAAAGTGTTAAGGACCCCACAGCTGGTATTTCTCCATCAGCGGCTTCTAGCTTACTCTTCAGACCATAATTAATTAAGATTTATGAACAAATAAATCAGTGACATTTTCCTGCTATATAGTGAGGTGGAAGTTATAATGTGTAGCTACATACTTTGGAAATTCGATGGGTGGAAGAGAAATTAAATTCTTTGAATACCAAAGAGAAAATTTTTTCACTATGAAGAAAGCAACTAGAAGCATCTCATTCTCTTTACTACGTTCTGTTCATATCTTCTTATCTCTAAGTTACCTAGTGTAAGAAGGTAGATATATTAAAGTATACTTGCCTTTATTTAATTGAAGTATTGAAATATCAAAGGAAGCTAAATGATGGAATTTGGAAAGGCTTTATTTACTTTTCTTTGAACCACCATAGCATTTGCTGAACCCACTACTAAGAACACATCTCCGTTAGAGCTGACAAAGGAAATGCTATTACCAGTCCTTGCAAACCAGAGCCCAAGAAGTTTGTGTTTGAAGCTGAAAAGCCTTAAGCCCCGTGCTGTGTTTTATTATGCATAACTGGAATTCTTCACAGTTACAAAAGTGTAAACGTCTCTTGATTACATCAATATGGACTTGAAACAAGGAGATGTACAGGTCAGTACTGCTGGGACGATGCTCCTCGGACAAATATACTTGTGCTTTGAAGGGATAAAAGTTAATCTATGAAGCATGCACTCTTGCAACCCCTATAAAATCCCTGTAAACATACTACTTCTAACTTCTTTAGGACCCCCTGAGTATTTTCATTTGCCCCCTTGTAAAATCTCCTGTGCTTGAAATTTCATGATAGGTCCAGACCCGTCATTTCTAGAGTGTTCGATGGTATGAAATGCATCTTGCAGACCTCTCTGACGGTTTAAATTCACCCAGCAATGGTCACTTCTGCTCAGCACCTTAGTTTTCATGACTTCATGATTTGTGTTTTGTATTTTATGACTGCTTCCTTGGGGAACCCTCCCTCCCCTAAAAAAAATGACAGGAACGATTCACATAAGTCCATAAGAGAGGCTATAAAATAAACATTATACCATGTGTGGGGTAAAAAAAAATAGAACTGCAAATGGCTGTTCTCACTTTCTGGCATTTACACACATGGCCATCTGTTTGAGGACTGTTTTAGTTGGCTATTATCCAGCATTTATGTAACCCGCCAAGTCAAAGGAAATGACATCACCAAATTTCCTGATGACTGTCATTGGAGCCACAATATTTTGGGGGAAACAAGTTGCTCAGTAAGGAGAGAGACATCTTAAATGTCTCTTCTACATTTACTTTTTCCTAGCACAGGAATGTTATAAAACACTTTTTCCTCCTACTGATGTCTATTTTGTGTTAATGGCTGTCAGTAATGTTTACTATTTGGCTTGGGGATTCTCCTTTTGATGCTGTAGGAGTATTAGGGAGAAAAATAAGACTTTTGTTGAGTATATAGAATCTGATTGGGAGCAGAGGAGATGGCTCAGTGGGCAAAGCACTTACTGTGTGTGTGTGTGTGTGTTCACATACCTGAGTTTACATTTCAGAACCTGATGAAGGATAGATGAGAACCCTATGAACCCTGCGAACATGTGTCTATAATCCCACCATAGCTACTATGTGAAATGGTAGTTGGGGGTAGGACAATCTCTGGAAATTTAGGGGCTACCTCAACTGTGTAGCAGCTGATCACAAGAAATCCTGTCTCAGCCTGGCAGTGGTGGTGCATGCCTGTAATCACATCACTTTGGAAGGCAGAGGCAGACGGATTTCTGAGTTCGAGGCCAGCCTGGTCTACAGAGTGAGTTCCAGGACAGCTAGAGCTATACAGAGAAACCCTGTCCGAAAAAACCAAATCCATGACATCATAGGTTGTCTTCTGACTACCACACATGTGGCCAGGCACACATGCACTCAGAGATTTAAAAACACAATATGATCAGAACATAATGAAAAAGAAAGTCATTGTGTTCTTCATCTAAGTGACAAACTTTTATTGTTGTCTTAAAACTACATCTAAAGTAATTCTGCAAACATGCAATCAACCTGTTACCGGTCAAGCCCAGTCTCCAGGTGAGACTGCGGAGAAGGACGGACTGAGAAGGGATCTTTAGGATTTACACTTGCTGATGACAGCGAGAGATCAGAACTAGGAAGGGTGAAGGTTTCAATAGCATAGTTTACATATCCTCCTATCCCTTAGGGTAATCTGTACCACTGGACCAAGGAATCCTTTTATATGGTTCCAAAACTAAACCATCTCTGGGGAAACCTAGCAGCTGCTTTTAAGGTTCACAGTTGTATGGGGGAAAGATTAGTGTTACAAGACTGTAAGTACATCTGCTTTTCAAACTCTCTTGGGAACTCAGAAGCAGCTGACTGCACATCTAAGCAGAAATCCCTGCTCCAATGTTAAACATTTTGGAATTTTTAAATGCTTTCAGATGACTGTAGCTGACTTACAATGTCCTATCATAACTGAGTGTTGAGGCTGTCTTAGCCTGAACCGGAACTCTTCCAAGCCAGGATGATGGAATCATTTAAATTCCTGCCTGTATTTGTTTGCAATCACCTTTCCCTTTTACTTTTCTCCCCAACTTCCTCTTCCTGTCCATCACTACGGAAGAAAGGAGCCATTGCTGTTGGTACTCCGCCTGAGTTCCTCTGTGAGCTGGAGCATCAGACTGCTCCATGGGCGTTTCAGAGTCCTTTCTGGATGCTTGCTAATATCTGATGGGAGCGCCATCACCCTCTGAGAGACTTCAAGACCACCATTTTCTCCATGTTCCTTGGGTGGTCATCCATTGGAGCTGGCGAAAGCTTGGCCACCTGTCCTGAAAGGAAAACAGCTCTGATGCTTCAAGCTCCTGCACATCAGCCGAAGGGTCCTATTCTTCCAAGATTCTTTCGCCTTCTCCGTCCATCTTAATTAACTTCCTCTGGGGGTTCTTTCCTAAAGATTACTCTCCAAAAATTGCATGCTTTGGAAGCCTTTTCTAAGGTCCTTTTTGTGGTCCCCTCCTTCTCCTACGTGGAACACTGATCATTGACCAGGGTACCTGAGAACCTGCAAAGGATTAATAGTCAGGTGTCTTCAGTGTGAGAAGAACAATTAAATAAGACAGCAAGGAGGGAGTTGAACAGGCCGGTGTTTGAAGTTAGTGGTATTAAGGTGAGAAGTTAAGAAGGAAGCTAATATTGGGAAATATTTCCACTGATAAATGAACTTGATAGAAGTTGGAAGGGTGATGGGGATTGCACAGATGGATAAAAAATATACTTGGATTTTCTTTTTAAAAATTGGTTTTTGACACTAGGCATGGTGCCTCACACCTGTAGTTCCAGTGCCTTCGAGGTAGAGGATTGCAGATGTGTAGATTTAAGGCCAGTCTGGTCTCCAAAGTGAATTCTAGGCTAGCCAGGGCTATATAGTGAGAGTTTGTCTTAAAAAGATAAACAAACAGGGGCTGGAGAGACGGCTCACACTTAAGAACACTGGCTGCTCTTCCAGAGGATCTAGGTTCAATTCCCAGCACCCACAAGGTAGCTCACAACTGTCTGTTACTCCAGTCGCAGAGGATCTGAGGTCCTATTCTGCCCTTGAGAATACTGCACTCATTTAGCACACATAGAAATACATGTAAAACATTTATAGCTGTAAGACAAATGAACAGCAACACTCACAGAAACACACTCCCTCTTAAAAACCCTCAACTTAACCATGTAGCTGTCTCTAATTGTATAACGTGGTAAGTAGAGTCAGAAAGATCAGGCATTTGAGGTAATCTTTAGCTGCATGGTGAGTTCTGGGCCTACTCACCAACCCACCCACTCCTGCTTCCTTTTTCACAACCCACACTATCCTTGCAAAATTACTGTTTGTTATTGGAACACAGAAAGGAATAAAAATAATTTAAAAATTATTCACAATCCTACCACTAAAATGCACCTACTATTTTGATATAGTTAATTGCAACTTCTTTTTATATTTATTTTCCATTCATATATTCCATACATTTGATGTATATCTATAGATGATCAGTTATTATACATAATTTTGTTTCCTATATCTTTCTGAATTTTACATGTGTTTTTTAATATTCATCTAAATTGACTTCTTTTCAGTAATTTTTTTAAGGTAGTAGAAATAGAAACAAATACTCATGAGATTGGGAGTGGCCTAGTGAGCTAAGGAAGGAAATACATTCAACAGCCCCTTTTATGTTTGTTTTCCTTTTTTTTAAATTGGATATTTTCTTTATTTACATTTCAAAGGTTATCCCCTTTCCTGGTTTCCCCTCCAAAAACACCCTATCCCATCCCCCCTCTGCCTACTCACCAACCCACCCACTCCTGCTTCCCTGTGCTGGCAGTCCCCTATACTGGGCATCAAGCCTTCTCAGTACCAAGGGCCTCTCCTCCCTTTGATGTCCAACAAGGCCCTCCTCTGCTATATATGCAGCTGAAGCCATGGGTCCCTCCATGTGTACTCTTTGGTTGGTAGTTTAGTCCTTGGGAGCTCTGGGGTACTGGTTGGTTCATAACGTTCCTCCTTTGAGGCTGCAAGCTCCTTCAACTCCTTGGGTCCTTTCTCTAGCTCCTCCATTGGGGACCTTCTGGTCAGTCCAATGCTTGGCTGAGAACATCCATCTCTGTATTTGTCAGGTACTGGCAGAGCCTCTCAGGAGACAGCTATATCAGTCTCCTGTCAGCAAGTGCTCATTGGAATCCACAATAGTGTTGGTTTGGTAACTGTATATGGGATGGATCCCCAGGTGGGGCAGTCTATGGATGGCCTTTCCTTCAGTCTCTGATCCACACTTTGCCTGGGCATATACCCAGAAGATGCTCCGACATGCAATAAGGACACATGCTTCACAATGTTCATATTAGCCTTATTTATAATAGCCAGAAGCTGGAAAGAATCCTGATGTCCCTCAACAGAGGAATGGATACAGAAAATGTGGTACATTTACACAATGGAGTACTATTCAGCTATTAAAAACAATGAATTCATGAAATTCCTAGGCAAATGGATGGAAATAGAAAATATCATTCTGAGTGAGGTAACCCAGTCACAAAAGAACACACACGGTATGAACTTATTGATAAGTGGATATTAGCCCAGAAGCTTGGAATAACCAAGATGCAATTCACAGACCAAACAGAGCTCAAGAAGAAAGAAGATCAAAGTATGGACACTTTGGTCTCCTTAGAAGGGGGAACAAAATACCCATGAGGGAGATACAGAGACAAAGTGTGGAGCAGAGACTGAAGAAAAGACCATCCTTTTATGTTTTCCCCAAAGACTGTATCTTCCACAAATTGTATCCATCCAGAGGCACTTTTCACACTGTGTTTGCTGTTGTTGGTGGGATTTTGAAGCAGGATTGCATATATCTCAGGTTGACTTTTAACTCGCTCTATAAGTGGAGATGATCTGTATATAACTCTTGATTTTCCCACCTCTACTTCCTGAAAGCCAGGGTTATAGGCACTACACCTGTCTGATAGCTCTGTTTTTGTGTCGTAAACTTAAGATACTCAACTGTATTGAGAGCTGGTGGATGCTACAACATGCTCAAATCCACATGCCTAGAAGCCTGACCTTCAGTCTCTGCACAGTAATAAGGCATGTGGAGCCATGGAGATTTACAGCCATCCATGTGAACTGCTGTCAACACTTTACTGTTTAGAAGTGACTGTAAAGGATAATAATATCCTTGTATGTTTAATAGATTCACATTTATACTCTGTATTTATGGAAGTAATATTGGCTCAGATGAAAATTTCAAATAATTTGCTAATATTTATTATAATATTTTATCAACAGAGTTCTGATCGTTTTCCAGAATGGATCTGTCAGTGCCTAACATCCATGGTTATAATGCCATCACAATGTTCCATATTAAGTATTGAAGACAAATTTATCATTAACAACACTTTTCTTCTTCTTCCTCCTCCTCCTCTTCCTCCTCCTCCTCCTGTTCTTCTCCTCCTCCTCTTCTTCCTCCACCTCCTCTTCTTCCTCCTCCTCCACCTCCTCCCCTTCTTCCTCTCCTCTTCCTTCCTCTCCTCCTTTTTCCTCTCCTCCTCCTTCCTCTCCTTCCTCTCCTCCACACCCTTCCTCTCCTCCTCTACCTCCTTCTCCTCCCTTCTGTTTTTTAGAGACAGGGTTTCTCTGTGTAACAGTTCTGGCTGCCCTAGAACTTGCTTTGTAGACCAGACTGGCTTTGAACTCACAGAAATTTGCCTGCTTTTGCCTCCCAAGTGCTGGGATTAAAGGCCTGTGTCACTATTCCTGGCTCTTTTATTTATTTATTTATTTATTTATTTATTTATTTATTTATTAAACTTTTTATCAACTATTCTTCAACTATCAACTATCAACTATTTTTTTTTCGTTCTCTGGTGTTGGAGACTGAACCTAAGGCCATGCACATGCTAATCAACCGTTCTACCAGTGAGTTGTATCCTAAGCTTATTATAGCTTAGAAATAACTCTGTTTCCTTTAAGTAAGGCTTTATTTAGGATTAGAAAAAGATGCTTCAAAGACACCCCAGTTTTCAAACATGAGAAAGAATACTGAACTGTTGGGGGAGAAGAGAAGAAAAAGACAATGACTATTTGTTTCAGGATTATAAACCCAAACAATCAGCTGAACCTGTGTTCTGTTACTTGACAGAACAACTGACTTGTGCTTTTGCCTTATGGATTTATCATCGCCAAATTAGTGTCATAACTCACTCACATGATTAAAGAATTGAGCTCCATGACAACAAGATTTGTATCAAGGAGAGTCTATAAGTCAGTATGCTAGATATCAAATGTGACATAGTGCACAGCATCATACAAAAGGAGCATAGAGACGAGAAAGACTGGCAGACAGTTGTAAGGCCTGTGCAAAGAGCCAGGTCGCTGTGCACACAGGGGATGCACCAGCTATAGAGTTCTCACCTGTTTATCAAAATGCTTCATCTGGACTTAGCTCTGGAATGTTCTTTATTTCATAATACTCTGAGTGATGTACAGGGTAAGGGTGTCATGTGGTAATAGTGACATCACTTGTCTAACATATATGCTGTTTTAAAATTTTATTCTTTATCTTATGTATATGAATGTTTATGCCTGCACCTACCTGGATATTTTGAGTATTCCTGGTACCCAGGGGTCTCAGAAGTGGGCATATGGCCCCCTGGAGCTGAAACTATGGACGATTGTGAGCTAGAGCTGCTAGGAACTGAACCTTGGTCCTCTGGAAGAGCGGCCAGTGATCATTAACCATGGTGCTAGCTCTCCAGTCCCTACATGGTTGCTATTGTAAGCAACCCTAAAACATTATCCTGTTTGACTTACAACTGAGATTTTGCAGATGTTTGGCACATACTATGCACTTACATATGCAATGACTTCAATAGTAAAAAAATCCTTTAAGGTATTTAAATAAATGGTATTTTATGTTGCCAGCAGCAAAAGGAATGGAAGAAGAAGAACAAACTGAAGTGGTGAGAGAGAAGAAAGATGGGATCCCTCAAGTAGCTGAAAGGGAGAGAGAAAGGGAGTAAGTGGCCAGGATGAGGGTCTGGCAGAACTCTGCAGTGAGAACCCTCAGAAATGACGTTGACTCAGGTTTTCCATGATCAAATATTTTCTCTGTGTGCTTTGGATGCTTACACAATTCAATGCTGGTTCCTCAATGAGCCCATTTCCTCACTTAATTGGTTTGATTTCTGTGGCTGTGATAAACACCATGATTAAAAGCAATGTGGGAGGAAAGGTTTTTCTTTTTTTTTTTTTTTTTCCATTTTACAACTTCCAGGTCACAGATGATGACTGGGGGAGGCCAGTGCAGGAACTGAAGGCAGGAACTGAAGCTAGATCATGGAGAAGTGCTGCTTACTGGATTGCTCTCCATGGCTTGCTCAGTTTGCTTTCCTTATCAATTCAGGACCACTTATCTGCCCAGGTCTCAAACCAACCCAAGTGAACTGGGCCCTCCCACATCAATCATTAATTAAGAAAATGCCTTATAGACATTTTCTTAATTAATGGGTTGGAGAAGGGAGGGAAAATGGGGAGCAGGATCTGGCATAGGGGGAGACAGGAGAGAAGCCCAGAGGTCCAGGAGAAAGAATAGAAATATGCAGCAGTGGGGGATGGGGTGGGGACCTCTAGAAACTCTAAGACACCAGGGATGTGAGAGGCTCCCATGACCCAGTGGGGATGACCTTAGCTGAAATACCCAGCAGAGGGGAGATAGAACCTGAAGATACTACCTCTAGTAGATAGACATGGCCACCCAGTTGAGGAATGGTGCCACTCACCCATCTCAAAAATTTTGACCCAGAATGTTTCTTGCTAAAGAAAATGCAGAGACAAAAATGGAGTAGAGACTGAAGGAAAGGCCATCCAGTGACCGACCCTACTTGGGATCCTTCCCAGGTGCAGGCACCAAACATTGACACTATTACTGTTGTTCTTGTAGACAGGAGCCTAGCAATGAACATCTGACTGAGACGGATGCAGATACTTAGAGTCAACCATTGAACTGAGGTTGGGGACCCTTATGAAAGAGTTAGAGGAAGGATTCAAGGAGCTGAAGGGGATTTAAACCCCAGAGGAAGAACAACAGTATCAACTAACTGGACTCTTCAGAGATCCCAGAGGCTAAGCCACCAACCAAAGAGCATACATGGGCCGGTCCACTGCCTATGCTATACTTGTAGCAGAGAACTGCCTTGTCTGTCCTCAGTGGGATGGGAAGTGCTCAGTGGTGAGCATCTGACCAGGTAAGAAGGAATCTCAAAGCACGTTTAATCTGTATCTCCCTGACAGCTCTACATGCTGAATGTTTTTGTTTTCAAGTACTCATTATCCATTTGCATTTCTTTCTTCAGAAATCATCCAGCCCACTAGCCCATTTATTGATCAGATGACTTAGCATTTTGATGTGAAATTCCTTGTTCCCCATTGTAAGTGTAAATACGATGTTGTTGCAGTTTTAGGACACTCATACATGGCTGTGATGGTTTGTATATGCTCAGCCCAGGGAGTGGCACTATTAGAAGGTGAGGCTCTGTTGGAGTAGGCATGTCACTATAGGTGTGAGCTTTAAGGCCCTCATTTTAGCTACCTGAACCAGTCTTCCACTAACAGCCTTTAGGTGAAGACAGAAGTCTCAGCTCCTCCTGCACTGTGCCTTCCTAAATGCTGCCCTACTCTAGAACCTTGATGATGACAGATAGAAACCAGCTCCCATTAAATGTTGTTTTTATGAGTTGCCTCAGTCATGGTATCTCTTCACAGCTGTAAAACCCTAACTAAGACAATTGCCCCCTCAGTGCTCAGAAGTTTCCCGAAACATTAATTTTATCACGTAACAGGAATGGGTTCTTTTTAACCTTTCTTTACACTGCCTTTATTTCAAAATTAATATGACTAAGCATTAACTATGAAAAAAACCTTGTGAATTAAATCAGCATTCATTGGTTTTTTTTACCAAATTGTCTCATTTTAAACCAGTTGCTCTTGTCTCATACAGATCCTTCTACCCTCGTTTTTTGGCCTTCTTATGGATTCTAATAAACACTCTTCTAAAACTATTGCCATGCTCCTGGAAAACAGTTGCTACGCCATGTTGAATGACGTAAGCTTTCACATTTTCCAAATTATAACTTTCAGGATGTAACACGCCTTAATGTGACCTGGAGCTACTGTTCAGCAAGGGTGCCACAGTTTATCAGCTCCTTTGAATTTGCTTTTTATAGGAGACCTTTGTCAGAGCGTGCCTTTGAGTTACAAGGCTGAATGCCATTTCTGACTTGAATGAGAACTGTTTCAAACTACTAGGCCAGTGAGCAATTGAGTATACAGGAGAATACTAAGATGGCATCTGAGAGAGCAAGAGACTGTGATTTCAAGAGTACATGGCTTTCCACCACTGCCTCTTAAGGTATAGCAATAGCTATATTTCATCTCTGGGTGAAATAACAATGCAGTTTGTAGCTCTCTCTCTCTCTCTCTCTCTCTCTCTCTCTCTCTCTCTCTCTCACACACACACACACACACACACACACACACATCTCTCTCTCCCCGTCTCTCTCCGTCTCTGTTTCTCTCTCTCTCATCTCTCTCTGTATACACAGGTATGTGTTAGAGAGAAAGAATAACTTAATGAGTCTTATTAACCATTTGAGCTAATTTTATATAATATGATGAATATTTTAAAAATCTGTAGCCAGTAAACACATAAGAGACCCATGTTACTTTTAACTATGTTCGTAGGTATGTGTGTGCATCTGTTGGTGTTATGTGGATGTGTGTGTATCCGTGTGTGTGTGTGTGTGTGTGTGTGTGTGTGTGTGTGTGTGTGTTTGTATGGATGTGTTTATAGAGTGAAACAAATAGGCCTGTAAGTATCCTGAGTTTAATAACCACTGTTTGAAAGAATTAAAATGCATCCATATAGTTTATATATACCTTTTTAAAGCTATGTAATAATACTTAGGTGTATATGAATGGTTTCAGAAATCCTGCTTGGTTGGGTGTATTTCCCCCTCTGACCACCATATAATTCTGTTTTGAATGTGACATAATGAGCTGAAAATATTAATTGTAGACGCTAAGCTCCTGTGAGTCACCCAGTGACCGTCCTCCACCCCATCCCACACTGTCTCCTCATTTTTTTTGTGTGTGTGTATTTGGTAGAGCCCATTTTCTTTAACAAAACAGACATTTCCTTTCCCAGATAGGAGTCCAAGCTCCAGACTTATGGAAAAAAAAAAGAAAAAAGAAAGAAACTAACAATTGATGCTTACTTTATCAAAGTTGCTCTTCCTAGGTATAAATTGCACATGTATTATTATTTGCTGGTGGGTTAAGAGTCAGTTCTTACATCAGAAAATTCAATTTCTAAGGCAGGGGAATGTCCACTCAGTAAAGCAGTTGTATCAGCTTGTGCTCCTGAGAATTTTCCCCGCCCCACTTCTCCTCTACTTTCCTTTTGGCAGGAGAAGGACCTTTGTCTTGCTAATACAAAACTAGAAAGAACTTTATACCTGAGACTTAAACATTAAACACAAGTATATCCATTTAAAATATTTGTCCGGATGGTAAACAAGTGAGGTTAGCTCAGCCTTGGAAACAATTGGGGTGGACTTCCTGAGGGTAGAGTGGACAGAACCTGCCTGTTTTGTTCTCCCAAGAAGAGGTTTGATCTGGAAACAGTAAAAGGTTTTACCGCCACATCTAAGGAATTAGAAGAGGGTTAAACAACAAGCAGGAACAGAGGGCAGCTATCAGAGGCTGTGTTCTTGCTTAAGTCACAGTTTAAAGGGTTATTTCAATGGTGGTCACATGGTCTCAAGTGTCCTCTCTCCCTTGCTACAAATTAATTCCTTCAAAAGCCAGAAGTGACTGAGTTAATCGCAGAGGTACAGTGACTACCAGACTCTTCTTTGTCACCGCTTTCCTGTTTCATTTGGGAGGAACTGGCCGAGTGAGCTTGAGATTCGAGGGTGGGGAACAGATCTATTACAATGACCCTGCTAGCCCCAGCCTAGTTTTGCCTTAGTGAAGGGGTGATGAAAACACTTTAAACAGTTGCCAACAGCCCAGGAGAAAATATTTGACATCTCACCTATATCAACAAGCAAGAGTTAAAGGTTAAATCACACACAAGTCAAGTGCTGGGAAAGGATATGGTTGTGTCATCAACTTTCTTTGTTCTGCCACGGTCTTGTGTCAACAAGGAGACACATTCCCCATTCCTGGCTGGAATCACCGAGACAATGGAGACTGATGACAGACACTTTGTGCAGGAGCCTCAAGCAAATCCCCTTGGAAGCATTAGTCTTTTGCCTCTGGTTTCGTGGACACCCTCACTGTTCATTAACTGCTCAACAGCCATCTGTTTAGGACACTGTGGTAGATGACCTTCTCGTGTCTTTCCCAGATTCTTGAGATTCCAAGCACGAAGCTCAGGGTGGAAGCAGGAAAACCAAGGAAAAGAAAGATGCTGGAATTCATACATTTCCTGTATTGATCTCAACTCAGTCAGCTCCTTCCTATGGTGCTTCGTCATCAGGAAGCAGTGCTTGGTAGAGCTGGGGCTCACATGCTATAGGTTCAACCAGAGGGGGATCTTCTGGGGACTGCTCAGCCTCTGAGTCAAGATAACTTTAAGACAAACTTTGTGAGGAAATAAAAATATGTCCAAAGGAAAAACACAAAACTGTCACTAGGGAGACAATCGATAAAGACAGGGAAAGTAGTGTAGCAAGAAGCACGGTAGTGTATTCCTGTCAGTCTAGCATGCACGAAGTTGAGGCAGTAAATTAATGAGTTTAAAGGCCAGCCTGGAGGCTACAGAAGTGGCTCAGTTGGTAAAGTGCCCTATGCAAGCATAAGGACATATGTTTGAATCCCCAGCACCGAGATGAAAAGTCATATACACTGTAATCCCAGTGACTGGGGGACAGAGGCACATGGATCCATGAAGCTAATTGTAGCTAAATCATTGAGCTTGCTGAGTGACCATACCTCAGAAAGTAGGTGGAGAACAACTGAGGAGACAATTGACTTGTTTTCTCTCTCTCTCTCTCTCTCTCTCTCTCTCTCTCTCTCTCTCTCTCTCTCACACACACACACACACACACACACACACACACAAGTGCAGCTCAGACATGCATGCACATCCACATGCAGACACGCACATATCCATGTAGTTCCCAGTCAGCTGCATTGGATATAGATGGCTTTTTGCGACGAAAGATGCAATAAAGTCAGCCACATTCTGCACCACAATATTTGGAGAGCTAATTAAAAAGGTTAAAGAATGCCCAGTTTCAACAGCCAAGATCAGATATAGTCAAAAGCATTTTCACAGTGTATCATTAATATTCTATTTTATCTGTATGGCTGTTTTGCCTGAATGTATACCTTCATGCCATGAGTGTGCTTGGGGCCTCTGCAGGCCAAAAGAGGTCACTGGATTCTCTGGAACTAGATTTACAGAGGGTTGTGAGCCACCCTGTGAGGTGTGGGGATTAAGTCAGGGTCTTCAGGAGGTACAAGCAGTGTTATCTACTGTAGAGCAGTAGATGTCTCCAGTCTCAGTATAAGATTTTCTACAAACAGGATTCTATCTGCCTTCCTCTGGTCAATGCTAGCTCAACAAGCCCTGGACTTCATATCTGTAAAGTTACTGTTTCTGTGAATAGTTTTTTAAATATACCAATCAATTGCTAAGTTAGTTTTATATCTGCAATTCTCCTTTAAGCTAAAATATAATTTACTTGCATTTTTTTGTTTGTTGGTGGACTATGCATGACACAGTTGTCTGTACTCAAAGATATGGAATTTCAGTTAGTATAGACATCGCAAAATAAAACGGATTTTTTTTCTACTTAAAAATTACAGTGGGTTTTAGATGGTTTTTGTTCAGTGCTTTAAAAAATAGAAGCAGTGTTTTAAAATTATCTTCCAGAATAGTTGGCTTTCTTGGAGATATCATTTATTTATTTAGATTTATTTTTATTCTATGTCAGTGCATGTTTTGCCTACATATATGTACATGTACCATGGAGTCCAGAAAAAGTTATCAGATCCCAAGGAGCAGAGTCATGGATGACTGTGAGGCATTTTCATGAGTGCTGAGAACTGAACCCGAGCCTTCTGCAAGAGCAACAGGTGTTCTTAACAAACTGAACCATCTCTTTGGTCCCTAAAAAAATAGCATTTAAAATTTTTTAATTTAGTGTTTGAGAGTTTACCTGTACATCATGACAGAAGCCAGAAAACAATGCCAAATCCCCTGGAACTGGAACGATATATAACTTTGTTGTTTTGTTTTGTTTTATCAGACAGGGTTTCTCTGTGTGGCCCTGCTTGTCCTGGAACTCACTCTGTAGACCAGGTTGGCCTGGAACTTAGAGATCTGTCTGCTTCTGCCTCCCGAGTGCTGGGATTAAAGTTGTGCTCCACCACCACTGGCTGCCTATGATTTGACGTCACCATGTGGGTAATCAAACCTGAGTCCTCTTCAAGAGAAGCAAGTGCTCTTAACTGCCAAGTCTTCTTTCCAACTCCAAGAAATCTAATATTTAATATATACTTTAAACATAATAATATATAAATGAAAAGGGGTCTACAGGCTTCGTGAACAAGAGACCAGGCTCCATGCACAGAATATGGAACAGTCCTGCCTAAAAGATGATAGAAATCATTCTCCCCAGAGCAGCATTCAAGGTCTGGGGAGTTTGCTAAGGTGCTGAAAAGGTATCATTGGCTTTGCATTAATGGGACGCAATTAATAAGAGTGAAGGCAACTTGTCACTGCACCAAGGATTGTCTAAACTGGTCAGAGCAGGTCCAGCTGCTTTGCCAGTAAGTTATATCTGCCTTGAGTAAAGCATCCCTGCAAGGCATTTCTCAGAGTCCTTGAGGCAGACACTGGGACCAAATTTATGAACTTGTGGTTTTCCTGCCTGGTTGTTACTAACTGTTAAAAATAGCTTTAGAATTTAGGTTGAGAATTCTTTCATCATGGTCCAAGTATGTGGCATGATATGGTTTGTGGAGTGAAGGATCTGTGACTCTAACTTACTTCTGACTATAAGTTTAGAGCCTACTATAAGGATCTGGTGGGTTGAGTAACCACAGACACAGGGTCTCCTTGTATAGCCTTAGGTGGCCTGGAGTTCATGATCCTCTTGCTATAGCCCCCCCAAACGCTGGGATTACAGGCACATATCACCATAGCCAAATTCCCCTAATTATTTTTTATTGGTTTTAGCATTGAGGGTTGCCATGGCCTTGAACTCCTAATCCTCTTGCCCCTTATTCCCAAGTTTTAGAATAACGGTCCTACGCCATCATGTGCAATGTTCACAGTAGGCCAACTATATGCCTTTATTTTTAGTTTATAAATCTTTTGACAGACTCTTCTTTGTTTTTGCTATGTGATAGTTGACTTAAATCATTTGATGCCCCTAGACAGAAAATAAAGTTTCAAGTAAAACTTCTGTCTTTGGCTTTCATTACTAGAGAGCACAGGGCAAGCCATGAACTGTGGAGACAGATAATGTGGGTTCTGAATCAGTAGCCAATTGGCCACGTGACCTTAGATATGCTGGCTTTTCAACTTCTTCATTAATTCTTGTAGGAGCCTCTGGGACACATACAAAGACATAGAATAGCATCCAGGTATGCACAACAGGAGTATTTGCATTATTCCTGGTTTCACCTTTTGTCTCCTGTTTCTTCACTTCTTTCATGTATTGTAACATCACTATTCTTTTATAATGACTTTTGGGTATACGCCCTTAATTCACACGTGTCATCTTGACCAAAGTGGAAGATGAATCTGGAAAGAATAGACTGGATGCAAAATAAAAGAATAATCCCTTTTTGTTAGGAAACAACTAAGATAGTAACTGTAGTACTGTGTAGAAGAGAGTTCTTTTAGAGAGTCTCGTAAGACAAATTGATGAGATTTGGTGCTACATTTATGGGGAGGGTAAATAATAGCAAATTCGAAGTGGCTCCTTGATTCCCGGCTAGCAGATGATGACATCATCAATTAAGATTAGGAAAGAAGGGAGTATCATGGAGGTGGTTTTGGGTTGTGATGAATGGTGACATGAGTTTTGATCCTGTTGAGTTTGAGGGGTTTTGTGGGATAATTTAGTGAAGTCTAATAAACTGCTGACAAGACACATCTGGAGCCAGGAGAGGTTTACGACTTAGCAAAGTTTACATTTTTAGTCCTAGAAATGCTTAGAGACAAAACTGTCCAGTGATAAGTCAAGGCCAAGAGGATTTAGGGAAATGCCTTTTAAAACAACAGACATGACTTATGCTTGTTTATATTTTCAGCACTGGTCCACTCCTTGGCATAGTGGAGATACTCAATAATTAATATTGATTTTGTGACTTACACATGAGTGAGAAAGAAGCAGAAAATGACTTTGGAAGATGTTGAGAAGGAGCAGGAGAAAGATAGTAGAGAAATAGGGATGGGTGACTTCATAGAACATAAGCAAGTAAAATGTGTGTGTGTGTGTGTGTGTGTGTGTGTGTGTGTGTGTCTGCTGTATTGGTCTATGTACACATAAGTTTGAATTTAGTGTCTTACCATTCTACTCTATGCTTTTAGAGGCAAGGTCTGACACCGAACCTCTCAATACTTCGGCTCCTAGAATCTATAGGTCTTGACTCTGCCCAGAGAACTGGTGTTTCAGATATGAGCTGGCCTCAGTCAGATTTGATGTTAATGATGGGGATCTAAAGTCAGGGCCTTAGATGTTTGTGCTGCAGTCTCTCTTAGTCACCAGTCCATCTTTCTAGCCCTGATAGTTGAATTTGAAGAATGGGTATGCAATAAAAATGAATGTGAATGGAGTGTGTTCAATGACATAGAAATGAGATTAGATAACTGAACAAAGACTCAGAAAGATCTCACAGGTATAACATTAGAACTCAATCCCATTGACGTCTGAATGTATGTAAACCTCAATTTAAAATGTTCACAAAGTCAAATGCATAAATACTAGAAGCAGATGACCTGGTTCAATCACATCCCTGGGATTTAGTAGTATGCTAAAAGTTCATTTTACTTAATAAGAGAATCTGACTGAAGAAATAGGTCATTGATGTTAATAGTGGAAATATGGGATAACTATGCCTTCTAGAACACATTGTTTAAAAGTGTACCTGTGCATTTCAAGAGGAAAAATACTAAAAGTGTACAGAGAACAATAAATGGAAAAAGGAAAGATCTGGAAGTCAGTCGTTTGTTTAACATTTGGCTGAAGGAAGATATGGAAAGGAAGTGATATGCCCTGTCTTTATGTAGAGAGCAATTATACTTTGCATGGTCTATCTAGAACAAAGGGCAAGAATATATAGATGGAAAGAATCTAAGGGCTTGTTGGTTGGGATGAAATGAATGACAGTGGACAGACTGTCATTCATTTACCCGCCAGAGTTCCCAAGGTACACATCCCCAGACAGTAGAGTTATAACTACAAACTATATGTATGTAGAGATATATGGCTCCAACTCTGAGCTTTTCTATAAGATATGTATGATAGAGCCTCTTCTATATCAACAGGAGTATAGTAACAAGTTTCTGTACTTAAAGCCTCTATAGATTGTAGGAAAAATAGGTGAAGCAAAGAAACATCCCTAACACTTCAAGCTCATTACTGTCTGGGTCATTTGCTAGGTGGAAGGATGGGTGGATTCTAAGAGGGAGATGTTGGAAACTAATGAAGTTTGATGATGATTAGAAGGTTTCTCTGAGGGAGTTATGTGAGTGGCAAACCCTGGAGATGGAAGAGTATGGGTAATTATGGAGGGAGCTGTACATTCTTCTAGGTCACGTGTAAGAAACCAAGAAGAACCAGCATTGAGCAGATCAGACACACCAGCACGTGCTGAATTCAATGCAACTGGAGAAGGTCATGCCCGAAAACCCCCCAGAAACCTTTAAAAACACACCATTTTATTATAAGCACAACAGGGATACACTGATTAAAAGGGTGTGATAAAACAAAACACATGAAACAAAAGAAAACCTCTGGATTCCATCTGGAGAATGCAATAGATATGAAGGATTCTGTGTGCAAAAGTAGTTATGAAGAAAGTAAGAATCCCATTGCTTTGGGTCTAAATTGATTTGGAAGAAGATGGAGGCTGTAGAGATAGAATTGATAGACTTTCCTGATCTCCCTTAATCTCCTATAATCAGGAATGATGGGAGATTCAGAGCACAAATGCTATGCTATTATAACTAGGAAGGTGATATAGTGATATTGTTGCTCAGTGATTATTTTAACAATTAATTAATTACACGTGCTTGGGTGCTTTTCCTGCATGTGTGTGTATGTGCACCTGGTGTGTGCCTAATGACAGTAGAAACTAAAAAACAGCACCAGACCCCCCCTCCCTGAAACTGGAGTTACAGATGGTTGAGTTATATGAGTGCTAGGAATTGATCCTGGCTCTTTCTTCTGGAAGCATTACTCTTAACCACTGAGCCATCTCTGCAGCCTTTGCTGTTTTTTGAATCTTAATTTTTTAAAAGAAAGAATCTAACCCTGATATCTGTATTCATTCCAATGCTGTTTATTCCAACGTGTTTAAACAATACATGGATAGTGGTTGATAGTCTGTGGTTTTACACTTGAGACCCCTGTGTTTCTTATTCTTTCTTAGTACTATGGGTGGACCCAGTCTGCATCTTTTTATCATTAGGATATCCTCTACCCTTTGTGTACATGCAATGAGATAACCCATTGGAACACACACTGTAAAGTTCTCTCCTGTAGAACTAGACTATGTGTTTCGTGCCAGAGGTATTGTAGAAGTTTTTCAAAACTATTAATTTTTGCTAAGAGTGGGTGAATCTGAGAGAGAAGGTATTATAATTTACGTTCCACTCTGGCAAGTATGTTCAAGTGCCAAGGGGGTTTACAAGTGAACCTTTCAATAAGGAGAAAAGGACCAGACATTGAGTCTTACCTCCTGCTTCTCCCATAAAGAACCCAGACCCTTGCACATATTAACCCTGTATTCTGCCACTGGCCCCTGCATTAAATGAAGGCAAGTTTCATTTTCCTCTTTCAATCCCAGCAACTATTTTTCTTTTATATAGATTCTTAATTTCTCACTGCTCCAATTTCATCTGCCAACTTATTTCAACCAGGCAACTCTGCTATTCCGGTACGTAAAATAAGATCTCTCCTCTCTTTTCTTCTGGCCTCCCCTATTCCACCATCAAAGTATAATTTCTAACACACTTGTTTTGCTCCAGCCCAAAGATTTATTTATTTATGTAAGTACACTGTAGCTGGCTTCAGACACTCCAGAAGAGGGTATCAGATTACGGATGGTTTTGAGCCACCAAGTAGTTGCTGGGATTTGATCTCAGGACCTGTGGAAGAGCAGTCAGTGCTCTTAACAACTGAGCCATCTCTCCAGCCCCTGGCTCTGAGCATCTTAACACAATTGTATCTTGGGTTCTAGAACCTTCATTAAATCTATATGTTACAATAAAAAAAGAAAAAAATATCCCATCTTTTTAGGCTGGAAATTAAGAACTGTTGAAATCTGACACAGTAATGCACACACAGCTGTAATCATGGCATTTAGTGGGTAGAGGGAGGAGGGTGCCACACGGTGAGTTTGAGGAGAGTGCTGATGAGAGAAAACTATCTCAGAAACCGAACCTAAACAACAGCCCAACAAAAGCACAACAAAATAAAGGAAGGGGGCATTTGTAAGATCTTGTCAAGTGTGTTTTTGAGCATGATTCTGCAAATGCTTTTTTTTTTTTTTTTTTTTTGCCTTTGCCCTTGCTTACGTGCTGTGGGGTTCCTGGGGTAGCTGATTCCACTTGTAATCAGAGTGTGCTTTTCTTTCAAGATTGAGGCTGAGCTCAATCTCTGCATTCTTGTACATCAGAAGATTCACAGGTTCTGCACCTCTGGTCATCTGCTTCTGTATGTGGTCTTGCATCTTCTTTTTGTATATGCCCAAGGTTTTGCATCTAATCTATTCTCTTCAATAGTATTGGGATCCTTTCCTGTGACTTTTCTTTCAGCTTGCTGCATAACCTGAGATAACCAGGTTCTTTGGAACTAGATATGTCAAAACTGAACACATTTTCCAGGAGAGGAAAGAGCATGGGCGAATCTGAAAGCCTGCTTTTTGAAGAATGACGAAAGGCCACTTCAGCCAAATACTCCAGAAAACATGAGACAGTTTTCTCTCTCTGCTTTTTTGTTTGATTTGGTGTGTGTGTGTGTGTGTGTGTGTGTGTGTGTGTGTGTGTGTTTTAAATGAGTTCTTGTTATATAGTCCAGGTTAGCCTCGAACTCATCCTCTAGGTCAGCCTTCCAGGTACCGGCAACCATGTTCAAGTCTTTCCCAATATTTGAAATGATTTTCCCATCTCTTGTGCTAAATTCTTTTTGTTTCCTGCTTCCTCTCAGAATTTGTATTTTTTCTTTTCCTTTCACTTTTCCCACATTTCCAAGTATATATCTTTAACTATCTAAGATGCCACTGCTCTCCCATTTCTCAAAATCACCTGAAAAAGACATTTCATCTTCTAATCATTTTCCTTCAGAAGGCTTATTTTCATTTATTCCTCAAAATCCATACATGTCATTCAATATCATTCAGAGTCAGGAAGCTCCTCATTCCTTCCTTATGGTGAGTTAAACACTAAATGGCATTTCCATCTCTGGGACATTAGAAGAACATGGGGTCATAGTTCTTTCTGGAGTCATAAACTTTTGCATGTTATGCTATCTGACTATTTAAGAATCAAAGATAACATTTTGTAATAAATGCTTGTAGAGTTCTCAGCTTATAGTCAGACTGTACACTAAATATTAGTTCTATTTCAGGTTCTGTTTTGCCTTGTTATTTTGATTCATTTTTTTTTCTGACATAGGATCTCCATCTCCTGTTCCAAGCTGGCCTGGAACTGGTTATATAGACAAAGATGACCTTGAATTTCTGCCACTTCTGTCTCTACCTCCCAAATGCTAGTTTATAGGCATACCCAACACTCCCAGATTCATAACTAGTTTTAATGCCTTTAAACTTTCAGATAGATGCAGAAATGAACCCACACAGCTATGGCCACTTGATCCTCGACAAAGGGGCTGAAAACATCCAATGGAAAAAAGATAGCCTTTTCAACAAAGGGTGCTGGTTCAACTGGAGGTCAGCATGCAGAAGAATGTGAATTGATCCATCCTTGTCTCCTTGTACTAAGGTAAACTCCAAATGGATCAAGGACCTACACATAAAGCCAGACACTCTGAAGTTAATAGAAAAGAAACTGGGGAAGACCCTTGAGGACATCAGTACAGGGGGAAAGTTTCTGAATAGATCACCAATAGCGTATGCTCTTAAGATCAAGAATTGACAAATGCGACCTCATAAAATTACAAAGTTTCTGTAAGGTAAAAGACACCATCAAAAGGACAAATTGGCAACCAACAAATTGGGAAAAGATCTTCAACCCTACATCAGATAGAGGGCTAATATCCAATATATACAAAGAACTCAAGAAGTTAGACCCCAGAAAACCAAATAACCCTATTAAAACATGGGGTACAGAATTAAACAAAGAATTCTCACCTGAAGAACTTCGGATGGCAGAGAAGTATCTTAAAAAATTCTCAACTTCACTAGTCATTAGGGAAATGCAAATCAAAACAACCCTGAGATTTCACCTTACACCAGTCAGAATGGCTAAGATTAAAAATTCAGGAGACAGCAGGTGTTGGCGAGGATATGGAGAAAGAGGAACACTCCTCCACTGCTGTTGGGGTTGCAAATTGGTACAACCACTCTGGAAATCAGTCTGGTGGTCCCTCAGAAAACTGCGCATTTCACTTCCAGAAGATCCTGCTATACCACTCCTGGGCATATACCCAGAGGATTCCCCAGCATGTAATAAGGATATATGCTCCACTATGTTCATAGCAGCCCTATTTATAATAGCCAGAAGCTGGAAAGAACCCAGGTATCCCTCAACAGAAGAATGGATGCCAAAAAATGTGGTATATATACACAATGGAGTACTATTCAGCCATTAGAAACAATGAATTCATGAAATTCTTAGGCAAATGGATGGAGCTGGAAAACAACATACTAAGTGAGGTAACCCAGACTCAAAAGATGAATCATGGTATGCACTCACTAATAAGTGGATATTAACCTAGAAAACTGGAATACCCACAACATAATCCACACATCAAATGAGGTACAAGAAGAACGGAGGAGTGGCCCCTTGTTCTGGAAAGACTCAGTGTAGCAGTATAGGGCAAAACCAGAACAGGGAAGTGGGAAAGGGTGGGTGGGAGAACAGGGGGAGGGAAGGGGGCTTATGGGACTTTCAGGGAATGGGGGTCCAGAAAAGGGGAAATCATTTGAAATGTAAATAAAAAATATATCGAATAATAAAAAAAAACTTTCAGATAGTCAATAGTCAATGGGAGGGGATTATTATATTTGCCCTTATTCTGCCATGATTAAATCTCTCGTGTACAGTAGTTATGCTTTAGGGGAAACGCTGCCTTAGGTCATTGGTATGTTATATAGTGAATAGCATTTCTAGATGCATGTCCAGGATGGAACTGTCATCCTTTTTTAAAGTAAATTGATGCTCTTCCTAGCTGGGTAATCACATTTACTCACTTTCAGGCAAAGTAGTAGTTTCCTTCCTTCTGATTAAAGTGAGTTCATGTCTTAACACCCCTAATCTCTGCAATGTTATTTACTCAGCAATATAACAGCAATAGATAAACTTAGAACAATTGTCTAAATGTGAACACTCCATCCTGGGAGGGGAGGGGAAGTGGAACACGTAGCGTTTAAAGGAGCGTTGCTTCGTGCTGCCCCTTAGCGAGCTTCCTCCTATTGTGGCTGGGTGTGCCCCTGAGTGGGAGCAGAAAACTTAAGCCCCAGTTAGGTATAATTGCATCTACTCCCAATCCCAGCATTTAGAAGGCTGAGGCAGGAGAATCTTGGGTTTGAGAGACCAGTTTATTCTATACATTGAGGCTGTCCAGAAAAAAAAAAAAAAACAAACAGACAGAGAAATCAAAGATAAACACAACTCAAATATACAAAGGCAAAAAACATACAGTTGTTGAAATTCTGCTTTTTTGGGAAAATTTCAAGATTGCAAATAAGGAGTTCATTCATCTGTAAAATGTTTCTCTCATGTGAAACTGTCTATACACATTCCTCACATCTCTGTTCACAATTCACTTTACTTAAATCTCAAATATATTTTGGCCCAACATCTGGGGACTTAAGCTCTCATTAGCTTGACTATTTCTACACACTTCTGATATTCTCAATTATTCTCAATCTTACTGTGTTTTAAAAATTGAATACAAGGATGGCAATTACAACTGTTAACTCACACAGAGTGGTTAACCCAAATGGAGATTTTAAGAGTATAATATAAATATTCTATATGAAAGTTCTGTGAAAATATTAATTGGTTCCCCTGTAGCTGAGACTCACGACAGTACTGGAGTTATTATTAAAACAGGAGTCTTAGCTGGATATAGTAAAGAATCGAGAACATCCTTGGCTATAAAGCAAGTTGAAGACCTAGCCTTAGCTAAAAGAGACTCTGTCTCAAAAACAAACAACGAGCACATAAATAAGTGGAGCTCTTAGTGCTTTTTATGTGACTCTAGCCTTTATTTCACAGTTCTAAAAACACAAACTGGAAATTTAGTCTCTATACACAATGTGTTTAGTTTTAGGATCTTATATATTTTAATGGCAACTATAACAGAGCTAGTGAATATTGATGGTGCATGAGTCTGAGGCTAACGTCATTTCCCTAAACAATTAATGGGAAGAAATAGATACTAGAAATATAAGTCTGCTTGAATTTCTAATATATGGTATCATTATTCTAAGATAATGCAAATTATTCTCTATATTGGAAATATAATCTTGAGAATGCAAATAACATACAGATATTCAAAACTCCTTAAAACCACTTCCAGTTGTTAGAACTGCTTCATAATATAACTGATGTTTTCTGTGAAGCAGGTTGTCCTGTGCTGTTCCCATGAGGAGGAACCTCTGAGTTACTTGTGTACATTCCCAGAAGTAACCCTGTGTATAATGACTTTGTTGGTCTAATGGTTTAGTGGTGTGTTAAGTGGAGAGATAGAGATGCTCTTTTCTATGCCTTTTACATTTGTTGTGTTAACTCTTCCCCACAGCAACCCTATGTCATAATCAGATTATAGAGATGAAAGAACTGGTCCCACAGCTAATACGGACATTTGAACGTGGCTGGGTTTTACTCCCTGAGTCAGGTTTCATATCTTGTCAGCCCATCCCTGTAATTCTCACTAAGCAGTCCTGGAGTAGTGTTGTGAACATTTTAACATAAAAGAAACAAGAAGAAACTCCCTTGCTATAGAACAAAATAAAACAAAGACACTGTCTTGCAGTGTGATTTCAATACAGAGATCACTTTCTTATTCCAAATAATAAACCAATTAGCTTATAAGTGTCAAATGACACTCCCTCTAGATACACCCCCAGGCTCCCACTCCCCACCCCCACCCATCTCCATCAATGTAAATCACGGATGAACTTGTGTTTTATACTTATAACCTGTTTGTAAGGGGGTGGGTGCACATTGCAAATGTGCTTCAGCTGAGAAACGTTTAAGTTAGTGTGGTTGTCTCATAGGAACGAATGAGAGGGCCCCTTGCAAACATCAGTGTGTCACACTGATGGCTTGCATTTAAATTACTCCAATTAATCTTTCCAAGGAATGTGTGAGGTCATTATTATTTGGCAGATGGGAAAGCTGAGATTTGAGAAGACTCACTAATTTTCCTAAGACTGCAAACTGCAGAGCCAGAATACAGATCCAGTTTTGTCAGCATCCAGAATCCACACCTATCTTTTCAGGGTACCAAGAGATTACCTGGCTGAGTGGTAGACAGGCTTTGATCTGTAGCGAACCATCTTCAATGCGAAGCAGCAGACTGTGTCCTGGCGAAGACACCATCTGCTGCTGATTAGTGCAAAGAGATGGACACAGAGGACAATGGAATGTTGAGATTTCTGGCTTGATGTCTGGGTAGATGTGTTACATTTACTGGGAATATAGTTTGCTGGAAAAACTGACAGCAAAAGAAAGTAATGAGCCTAATTTGAGACGTACTTAGTTTGAAACGACATTTGAACTTACAGACAGAGCTGGCGAGAAGGCAATGAAGTCTCAAGAAGGAAGTCTGGACTGGATTTAAGAGGACTCAGTGTACAGATGGGGGCAGGGTGAGTCTATTAGAGGTAAGATTCCTCAGGTTTCCAAGATAAGAGCCAAGGTCTACAAGGATTCTATGAAACGGCGAAGGGACTAGAGCTTGGAGCAAGAGGACTGGAAAGGAGGCCGCAGGGAAAGGAGTCAAGGAGATGGGACATCTAGGACAGACCGGAGTTTGTGAACACAAAGCAGAAAAGATTTTCAGACAGCAAACAATGCCGCTTTAACTATAATGACAGTTTAAAATGAAGACTTGAAAGAGATATCGAGATAAAAGCTATAGTGAGCCAACTGGAAATTTTTTTTTTTTAAAAATGTTGTACTAGTGGAACCCAGACTCAAAAGGTGAATCATGGTATGCACTCACTAATAAGTGGTTATTAACCTAGAAAACTGGAATACCCAAAACATAATCCACACATCAAATGAGATACAAGAAGAAAGCAGGAGTGGTCCCTGGTTCTGGAAAGACTCAGTGAAACAGTATTTGGCAAAACCAGAACGGGGAACTGGGAAGGGGTGGGAGGGAGGACAGGGGAAGAGAAGGGGGCTTACGGGACTTTCGGGGAGTGGGGGGGGGCTAGAAAAGGGGAAATCATTTGAAATGTAAATAAATTATATCGAATAAAAAAAAAAGAAAAAAAATGTTGTACTAGTGGAATTTATAGACAATGTCCTCAGATCACAAACAAATTTTTTTTTTTTACCATCAACAAGTTCTCCTCAGAACACTCTCTTTACTTCTTTCTGCAGCCTACGCAATAAATTCCCACAAAAGGTGGAGAACTTGCTAGTAGCTCATTAGGTATGTATCCCGTTATCACTTAAGATGAGTCAAGTCACTTGATGCACTTGAGGGACTGCAGCTTGGTGTATGTGGTTCAAGCAGAGTGGACGCAGGAGACGGAGCCAGGAGAGACCTCGGAGCAGAGAGGGCTAGAGTCTTAAGAAATGCCTGAGTGAGTAGAACCCAGCTAACTTAAGAGAAAGTATGCCTGAGCAGAGTAGAACTAGAGGATTGGATCTGACAGATACTTTAACAGACGTACTCCAGAAGCCTTCCTGAGGTTAAAGTATGGGAGCAGGGTAGAAGCAGGTGCTAGAAGATCAGTTTGGAAACTTCTGAGTCCAACATGGGATGCTAGTGGCTTGGGCTGGGCTGTTAGTGGTATATATTGGAGACTAATTCAGGCACAAGCAAAATCTATAGAAAGAATATTGGACCGGAATGAAGCTGTACATTCCCACAATTTCCCCCACCCCAGAACTTGTTTTCTTTTTCCCCTCAGTAAAATGTAGTTGCCTGGCACCTTAATTGGTATATAGATGGTTTGGTCTCCAGAGAGTAGAAATCACGCAGACTTGTATGATAAGGGCAAAGTGGAGGTAGAGAAAAAGTAAAGGCAGAGAGAGGCGAAGGCTGGAGTCATGTCCGTGAGGAGACGGAGCCAGTAGGCAACTCTACTCACTGCAAAGAAGAAGCAACTCCTGCCTACGGTCAACTTTGACCTGTAGCTCCAAATCTTTCCTCAGTAGATCCTTTTAATATTAACATCTTTCCCAAACTCCCTGTGTTAGAGTTGTACTTTGAATAACTCATTAATGAGAAAAAAAACCCCACAGAACGACGATTTTATTGTTAACTATAATGGTAAATAAGTTGCAATTAAAGTATCTCTGGACACATTTTGATGTCATCCAGGCTGTTCCCAATGTTTGGTGCACGTGTGGATGGATACATCTTTTGGAGCCCTGGAGTCACGTCTACAGCACACAGTTGGAAAACCGTGCTTCTCTGCTTGGTTTCTGAGTAGCCTGGGGGCTTTTGTCCCTGCTGTTCCTGTTAGGAGGTCCCTTTGTCTCATGTGTCCTAGAGGGCAGAGTACAATCCTATCAAGGACTACACCATCCTCCTCTGGGTCTCAGTTACCACTGCTTTTTGTACTTTGCACTCAAGTTCTATTTAAACAGTGATTCATTTACAGCTTGTATTTCTGGACACCCAAATACTTTAAATACTCATCTTATCCATGTATCTGTAGGCATATCTTATCTCTTCCGTTACCTAGTGCTATTTTAGCCTGGGATTATGTCTCCTTTATCTAGTTCCCAGAAGTCAACAGTCCAGTACTGAGTAGCTTAAAATATTTCAGAAACTGAACGTATCAAGCAAGCTGTGGTTAAGGAAATAGATTTAGGATTAGCAGGCAAAATAAACATGAAGAGAGTTTTGTCTTAATACAAGGAAAGGCTTTGTAATGGTTTGAGATTTCAAAAATGGGATAAAGTACCATTTGAATAATGAGTTCTGGGTAACTATAAACAGTCAAATCATTTTCCATCGAAGTTTAACTTCCATCGAAGTGCCAAGCAATGTAACAACTGTGTGGCATGTAGCATCACGCACAGTCTTCATAATGGTCCCTTAGAAAAAAGGCGTTTTGGCAACCCCGATTTTTCTTACTTTAGCTAGGTACTTCTCGAGAATGCAGTTTTTATATAGCAACGCACAATTTGAATTCAATCCTGTGTGGTGATGCCTAAATCTGGGCATTTAGTACAGTTGCTCCACTGTGCAGAAGGGACTCCCACAGTAGTTGGATCCATTTCTGAGGTGACAATGGAATAGAAAGTTCTAGAAGAATGCAAAAGACCTAGGTAGCAGTCTCTGCACTTGCCGTGGTTTAGCACCGTCATCTTTCCAGAGGAGAGCCAAAAGCTGGCACGTTGAGTGAGAGAGGGGTTGGTCTGTACTGAGACACCCGAGAGAAGATCATTGAGTTTAGCCACACCCATTGATTTTATTTAAAAACTGATAGAATAAGTCCAAGAGCAGAGATAGTTTCTTTGTTGTTATTGTTGCTGTCATTTGAGATAGAATCTTGTGCATTTCAGGTTTGCCTCAAGCCATTCTATAGCTGGAGATGGCTTTGAACTCTTGGTTCCCCTGCCTCTACCTCCCAAGTACTGGGATGACAGGCATGTATCAGCATCACTGGTGATATTTTTTCCCCTCATTAGACAAGCATCCAGTGACACACTGGGGAGGCCAGGGGATCCCTGTCAGTGTGCAGGAAACATTCTAACGCTCTCAGAATGAAGCCACTTAGTGCCATCCACTATGACACTAAGGTTACCATAATCCTTGACATGGGCCTTAAAAAAAAGTAAGAATTTAATTTTTTCCCCTTTTCTTCATATCTTTTTTAAGATGTGTACACAGTCTACATGATCCCTTGGTTAAAAATGAACAGACGAAATAGACCTGTAGACTGGGAATGGGAGGCCACCCATGATTCCAGCTCTCCAAGGGAATGAGGCAAATGAGGCACAGATTTGATAGTGTTTCATCTAAGAATATACAATATCGCAGGTTTCTCTGAGCCACCAGTCTGATCTTTACCAGAGGGGAAGGCCATATTGTCTCAATCATTTCTTTTCCATGGTGTGTTTAAGGAAGTGCACGTATGAGATGATATTGAACAATCCAAAATATTCCATGAACTCCTCATATTCTCTAGGAAGTTGGCTCCCTCAGCAAACCGTCTGATTGATAGTTGGAGCATGTGGAAAGCTTGCCATGCTATCCTATTGTTGAGCCTGTTTGTTCTCCCATTCCATCAGCATAACTAAAGAGTGTTTTATTTAAATGAACATAGTCCTCAATTTCCCCTGAAAGAAACCTTCGCCTTAAAGAAAACGCGAGTGCTTGCACACACACACACACACACACACACACACACACACACACACACACAATCTCTCCACTTCCTTTGGGGTGACATGTGACTAACTGCTTTGTCAGCAAGCCACTTTTCCTGAATCTGAGTTATTTCCTTTCCTACAGAAAACAGTTGCTGCTATCACTTCCAGTCCTTTTTGTAATGGCCTTTTGTGTGTACCGTATATGCCTTAAGAGAGGAATTAAAAAAAAAAAAGTCACTTCCTTTTTTGCTAATTTAGGCAAGAATTGTTTACGCTAAAGAAAAATGTAAAGATATAAGCACATTTCATGTTTTCAAAAATCAGCATTTGTGGAGATTTCTGGTACAAGAGAGTTCTCTTTCAAAGGTCCTTTTAAAACACCCGTTTCTAAAATCTAAACATAAGAGAAATGCACTCTAATTAAGCCCAACATCACCCAGGTCCTTAGCAATTTCCTTATCTCCTGGCCTCTTTTTCAGCTTGCTTTTCTGATCATTCTCTGACTGTTAACTTTGGAGCTTGTCTGGCTTCCCTGTTATCCTCCTTTGATAGGCTTTGCATCAGGCATCTTGATTTTATTCGTTAGCTACCGCATCTCTCAGCTGTCTTTGTTAGGCCCTCTTTGTAGCCTCTAACGGGCCTGCCCTTTGCTCTCTGTCTTCTTTCTCCATATGTAACTGGACGGTCCCCACGCGTGCTCACTGTAACTGGACAGTCCCCACGCGTGCTCACTGACATCCAGCCTCACCTATCTGGTCACCCGCTGTTGTTCCTACATTCAGTCTGACTGGGCTGCTCTCAACTCCAGCCTGATGCCTCCTACAAAGCTCCTAGATGTCCCTCGACATCTTAAACTCAACAGGATGTAAGTGAATTCAGCAATTTCTGCTTTCCTCAACTTGAGCATCCCAAAGACAAGGTGTTGGGTCACCATACTTTCATTTTCGTATCTGACATCACACACGTGCATCCCCCTGATCCCATTCAATTGCTCTTACAGGCTTTCTTTCTAATTCTGCCTGAGTGATTATCGGACTGCCTAGATTCTTACCTGGCTTACACCTAGATCTATACATAAGAGAAACACAGGCTAATCAAGCCCAACATCACCTTACCCCAGGGCTCTTTCCAGCTTGTTTTCTGATCATCTTCAACAACAACCAGAAAACACCCAATGTTTATTTCATCTGTTCGTTCTAACCTAGAGATCATGTAGAATGTGTACAGATGCAAAAACAAAAATGTCAAGGAAAGGGGAAATAGTTAAATTCTCATGCCAGAGGCTTTTTGTAAAGCAACTACAACAACAACAAAACACCCATGAAGCATTCATTTGACTTGAAACCTTTGATATATTCCCATTTCAAATAAAGACTCCAAACTCCCTCATATCCCCAGATGCTATTGCCTCCTTATGGTCCATATTCCACATCCTTACCACCACTGCAAAGGCACAGAAATTAACTTTGCCATGACCTCTGCATGTGTGTCCTTGCACACTGTTACTATCTCTACTTGAAATGATTCCTTCTTTCTTCTCCTTGCCTAATAATTGCTGTTCCCCACAACCCCAAAGTCAGCTCACATAATCCACCTTCAGCTCCCAGTACATGTTATTTGTTCTTTCTCTAAAGCTCTCCCACTGGTGCTAGAGCCCTACCTATGCATTAGCAGTATGGGATTTGGGTTTTAAATGCTAAATAATAAAAAGGAGCATTTAGAAAGCAGGGGATGTCTCCTTGTCTGGCTTGTGGCAGGCTTTTGCTTGTTATTTGATGACCACTCTAAGCTAATACAAGTCCTAACAATGGAAGAACGGATTTCAAGTAATAGCTCTATGTGTTCATGTCTATGTTTTGTTTCTTCCAAAGAACTTTATCTGCCTTCACCTTTTTAATAACTAACTAGAGAGTCTCCTGAAATTCATGATTCAGACAAAAAGCAAGGGCAGAGAATATACAATACCTGAACTGAGAGTCTGGGGTGAGTTAGTAGGGGTGCATTGGCCAGCTCTTACCTGCCTTATTCTTTACACAGCATCATTGAACACAAGACAAAAGAGGTCAGGAGCTGCAGAACACTGTGCACACACAGATCTATACATAAGAGATGTAGAACACTGCAGAACATTGTGTGCACACACAGATCTATACATAAGAGATGTAGAACACTGCAGAACACTGTGTGCACACACAGATCTATACATAAGAGATGTAGAACACTGCAGAACACTGTGTGCACACACAGATCTATACATAAGAGATGTAGAACACCGCAGAACATTGTGTGCACACACAGATCTATACATAAGAGATGTAGAACACTGCAGAACACTGTGTGCACACACAGATCTATACATAAGAGATGTAGAACACCGCAGAACACTGTGTGCACACAGTCAAAGGCAATTTCTCTTTTTTCCCATAGGGAAGAAAAATGGAGGGGCCTGGCCTTCCTGTCTACCATCTCTTGTGGAAGAACACTCAAAGAACACTTCACTTACTCTTTATCTAGGTTAGGTAGTTGCTGAGGAAAAAGACTACAACCTGCATATCATAGCAGCAGAGAAAATCACTTTTGGAGAAAGAAGGGATACATGATACAGTGTGAACTCAGTATAAGAGCCAAAATAGGGGATTTCTGTGATTTAACAGGTTGCTACTTAGAACATAATTGAGTTTATGCAAGTGCCTTATCGAGGCAGGTTTCCGGCTACAGGAAGCTATGGAATACATATGCCCAGAATTTGGAGTTGAATGGTTTGGAGATGTTGGATCAAATTTTCCAAATCACTAGGCCTAACAGACTCAGCTCTAATCTTCAGAGAGAGTAGAATCTGATTCTCAGAGAGATCTGATTCTCAGAGAGCGTCAATTGGACACCTATGTTGGCAAATAAATATCAAGATTACATGTCCCCCACAGCTACCATAGGGAGATAGAGGAAGATATATAGATAGATGGATAGGTAGAGAGATGATGATGATGATAGATAGATAGATAGATAGATAGATAGATAGAGCAAGCAAGGAGAGAGAAAGAAGAAAGAGAAACTTTGATAGCAGCAGATGAATATGACATCTCTTTCTATTTGCTTTCTGTCTGGCCTCTCAGCTCCTGACTCTTGAGAATTAATACTTATCCACCTGCTCCAGAATCCACATGCTGGAAGTATAAACATTCATAACTGCCCCCTGGTTCTCTGAAACAGACCCCTGAACTGACTCAAGACTTCTATGGACCAAGTACCTTTCAAAATCTCAACATCCTACTCCTGGGGACATCCTTGAAAGAACACGTGTATATTACAAATGCCTCTATGGCATCCCCAGAATTATATACACGCAATGTCAGTAACAGTCAGATGTTAGCTCTGTAAGGTTCCGTTCACAGGGCTCTATCCATGCTGGGAGCAACTGAGCACCCAGGGGGAGGTGAGACTGAGAGTCGTTTGCAATGCTGATAGTCAGGTAATTCTTAACTTGGGGAATTACAATGTGTGGATGTTGTGTAGGACTTCAAACACATTGGTGAACTTAGAGTCAAAGATTGGTTGCGATGATAATCAGTCTGTCTGGCTTCTCTGTCCTCCTCCTCCTCAAGTTTTAAATGGATTTAAGCAATTTGGAAACAAAGGCGTACCAAATGGTTAAGCAATTTTGGCAGCCATGATTCGGCAAGGACAGGTACTTTGGGTGATATTTTTGTAATGGTTTCTATATGCTCTGGAAGTCCCATTTAGACATCCATGGGACATGTCACGACACAGTGACCCAAATAATCATGAAAGAAGGCTGGACTTTGAACATTTATGGAAATTTATTCAAATATTTAAGCCTCCCCCCCCCCTTGGATTTAAAATGCAGCATGAAGGCTTTGTATTAACTAAGAAATATAAACACAACTTGTAAACCCTTCTGGTTTTAGCTAGTTCCGGGTCCCAGAAGCCCAGGTTTTCTTTGTCATCGCAGCGCCCCCTGCTGCTTTAGGAAGAGAACTGCAAGACTGCTAGCCGGTTTCCCTTCAGCTTTTCGAGGCCTCTGGAAACAAGGCTGGAAAACATTATCCTCAACTGAACCGTAGCCAGGAAAATCTCAGGAGGGAATTCTTTCCTGACATAAAATTAAACCTGGCTTCAGCATATCTGAAGAGGGGAAAGAAGGAAAACTTACTGTTGATGTTTCTTGGCTTCAGTTTTCCCTCCCCCCTGTTCTTAAAGCAACATTATTTTTAAAGGCTGAAACGAAGCGTACCACCTGCCAATTTGACTTGTCCCTCAATTTCCTTCAGTTCACATTTTACTGTCTTGTTCCAGTCCATCCTTTTGCCCTACTCCAAAAAAGTTGTTTTAAATGAACAAATGCTTCTCAACTCATCAGTAGGAACAAGGGGAGAGTGTCTTTACCTTGCACAGCAGGGAATCTGGCCTGGCATTAAAAGTTCCATAAAGTTCCAGGGATTGCGTCACCATCACCCATGTGGTAGCTTTAAGCCACTGACCAGGTCTATCGTAATTTGACCAACAGATCTCTGTCTCTTGAGGAATGGTTCAGAAGTACACGCCCCTCTGCAATAGGTATTCTAGGCCGACTCGGTGCACTGCAGATTCAGAACCTACAATCTGGAAGGTTAAACACCAAGAGGGCTTTGCCTGTCTGTGCCTGTGCTAGATGGAGGATGCAGTGATTTTATGTCCTGGTTAGCTTGAAGACTCTTCATGCAAGGGCTGATGTGTCAGGGTGTTAAAACAAAATTAAACAAAACAACAACAATAACACACCTGTACCAGGGCATTTATGACCTGAGAAGTGAGACATTCCTTGTATTTCACTCATACTTGTCAAGTTAGTGCTAATCTCAGGTCATCTCTTTGTCTGGCATGACTATTTTTTTTCCCATCAAAAACTATAGACTGACCTATCATTCATCCCCGACACTAGTAAATAATACACTGTTCTTTACCAGGCAGTGTCCACTGTTTTGTTTTATTGCTTCAAAAAAAAATCCTTTCCTTGTTATGTTGTAGCGACACTTCTATTATAAGTTGGATGGCTATTTGCAAGAGGCTTTTAATAACTTTTTATTGTTTCACGGGTCAGTTTGTCTGCCCATGCACCACTATCAATATGTCATTGATAATGACATTGGACCATTTCCATCATGGAAGGGGCAGCACTTGGTCCTTACAGGAAGATACTTATTCCCGATGTTGACTTGCTGTTCCCATATTTGTCAGTCGGCCATCATTTCCCATCTGGACCATTCAATATACTTCCTACTTCCCATGCCATACAGACTTTTACACTGGCGATAGTGTAATGTAAGTCTAATTAAATATTAAGCATTTGCATTTTATCAATTTCTTATTGGAGGTAGATTGATCTATTTTCACTAACCATATATCCTTCCTTTCTACGAAGCAAGGAGGATATATCCCACGGTATTGCTATGGAATTTTCAGTTGTTTCCTGTGTTGGGAGGGTATTCTCTGCTCTACTTCAGTTAGGGTTGACCATATGACTTGTTTTGGCCAATGAGCTATGAGCAGACATGCCACGTGGCTTATCTACAATCAAAGCTTCAAACACCATGGTATGTTTCTGGAAGTCCTGCCCCTTGGGAAGCTCCTTCGCCTGAGTACAGAGGGTAGTATGAGAAGACACAGGAAAGAGAATCACAGCAGCTGGTCACAGCCACCACTGTGTTACACGAGTGATAAACAATTGTATGTTTTGCAGGTCACTGAGGATTGAGATCTGTTTGTTGACCAATGCGCATCCTCTCATAGTGGAGTCCCACACTCCCTTTTAGCTCCTCCATGGAACTGGGATAGAGCATGTACTTTACATGCCAGAAAATGATGAAACACGTCCAGCCTCTAGATTCTCTTTTTGTTCTTTCTCTTTTCCAAGCTCAAATGGCCAATTCCCAATTTCCAGTAAAGCTTACTTTCAAGATCTTTCCAGATAGCTTAAAATAGCTCTCTCACATGGAAACTTTGGATGTATTGGTTCGAACTGAGTTTTCCCCTCTCTGAATTCCCACAGGGACTTCATGCTTATGGTTCCTGTCACTCAATTGGTTGATAGTCATAAGCAGTGCTCTTTATTAAACTCTTTATTACACAGCAGATACTATTTTTAGACCTATCACGTTGGCTTGGATATGCTAAAGTGGAGTAGAATGAAAAAGATTTACTAGGGGTTGGGGGAAGAGCAAGCAGGATAAAGGGGGGGGGGCAATAGAAAGTGGTAGCATCTTCATTCCGAAGTGACGGTCTGGTGGGCATGGAAAGAAGGAAGCAGGGAAGGGGGACAAGGTACCATGGCTGCGGGTGTGCCCATCCCTGCTTATATGGCATGATATCTGGGTAAACTATTTTCATAGGTATTGCCTAAGTCTTTTGAAGTCAGTATTGCTATCATTACTGCTTTTATACATTTTAATTTTTAATTATGTCCACGCCCAGGTATCTGTTTGGGGGGAGATGCTATGGTTTGGACATATGATGGCTTGATATGCTTGGTCCAGGAAGTGGCATTATGATGAGGTGTGGCCCTGTTGTTGGAGGAAGAGTGTCACTTTGGGCTTTAAGACTTTCATCCTAGCTCTGTGGAAGCTGGTCTTCTCCCACCTCTCCTCAGATGATGATGTAGAACTTGTAGAACTCTCAGTTCCTCCTGCATCATGCCTGTGTGGATGCTGCTATGTTCCTGACTTGATGGTAATGGACTGAACCTCTGAAATTGTAAGCCAGCACCAATTAAATGTTGTCCTTATAAGAGTTGCCTTGGTCATGGTGTCTGTTCACAGCAGTAAAACTGTAATTAAGAAAGCGGGTATGTGTATGCTTGCCTGCAGAAGCCAGAAAGAAGCATCAGATGTTCTTGGAGCTTGGGTTATACGCTGCTGTGAGCTGCCTAATGTGGGTGCAGAGAACCTAGTTTGGGTCCTCTACAAGAGTAATATATGCTCTTAACCTCTGAGCTCCCTCTCCAGACCCTCATTTTAAGGTGAGGAACAGAGAACCAGAGAGATTTAGGCGAGTTCTTTATCCTTCTCATGATGAGACAGAGCCAAAGGCCATCTTTCAAATCATCACATGGTGGCAGTCACTTTGATATTGTCTAAGTGTGTGAATGAGTACGTGTACTATAGGCTGTCTATAAAATGGTAAAAATCTGACAGGTTACAGTGTCTTAGTGTGCTACTGCTGTGAACAGATACCATGACCAAAGCAACTCTTACAAAGGAAAACATTTTATTGGGGCTGGTTTACAGGTTCAGAGGTTCAGTCTGTTATCACAAAGGTGGGAGCATGGCATCATCCAGGAAGACTTGGGGGGCTGGAGGAACTGAGAGTTCTACATCTTCATCCAAGGCAGAAAAAGACCGGCTTCCAGGGAGCTGGGGTGAGGGTCTTAAAGCCCATGCCCACAATGATACACTTCCTCCAATAAGGTGACACCTACTCCAAAAAGGCTACACCTCCAAATAGTCACACTCCCTGGGCCAAGCATATTCAAACCACCACATACACTTAGCCCTGTTTTTGTTGACCTGAAACTGCAAAATAAACTTTCCAGATTTGTATGTGAGAGCCTCTCAAGAATTATTGATTACGGTTGTAATACAATAGTTTGAAATGTTGTATGACTATGACAGCTCATTAGAAACATTTTCTCGACACCAGGGAAGTCCATGTGGCTCTCATACGCTCACTCCTTTCATCTCTGGTAGTTATCTCCGCTCCACCTGCGCCCCGGTCAAATGGAGGACAGGTTGTTGAGTGTGCAGCCTGTTATATCAAGCTGAGGAAAAGACTGCTCAGTTTTGTTTTGAGACAGGGTCCTCATGGCTTTGGTATAGGCTTATAAATGATTGCCTTTCAGCAGGGACCCTGGTACACCTTGAAGTTTGCATTAAAATCCCAGCTTCTGAAATGGAATATGTTCATGAATAAGTGAACACGGCCCCTTTAAACAGGAGTGCAATGCCAAACCATTCTAAACCTTTATTCTATGCTGTGATGTGGTGTTTCAATGCCTTTCCTCATGGTTCCCAAACCACATGCACAGGTAAGACTTGACATTAATGCCCCTGCTCTTTGATCTTAGACTACCAGGTACTATGTTATAAGTTTCGGTTTCCAAGAAGAGAGTCATGCTGTCCCTTATCTTTCTATGTTCTTTGTCCCCTGTCTGCGTGTTAAGACACTGTGCAAATGGAGGCACTTGTTCAGCATGCAGGAGTGGCCTGATGTGTCTAGAGAATGAAGGATTCCCCCACATCTCATGCTGGACCTGGCTAGACATGTGGAGTAAACAGTAGTGTCTGCTATGGCTTGCTGAGAGACTCTGCCTTTTAGCTAAACGGAAAGGTTCTTGAAGAACACAGTAGGGAAGAATCTTAGGTATTACAGCAAAGAAGGCCCCTTTCTTTCCTATTGTTTTCCTGGCTTACATTAGCCCTGTGGGATGCTCAGTACTACACTGCAGTGAATGGAGCATCTATGGTATTTCAGCAAGCCACACAAAAGGCAGATGAGGAAGGGAAAGTCCTGGATCACTAGAGGTTTACTCTTGTTGCTTTGCATTGCCTGAACTTGAATTGCCTGAAGAGCAAATTAAAATTATACCATATGTGCTCATTCTCAAATATATATATATATATATATATATATATATATATGGCTAGGGAGTTAAGACAGAATACATAAAACTATCATTTAATTTGTGAGATAGAGCACATTTATGAATGAAGTAGCATGTGCAACTGCAAATACAAAAGGAGAGGAGAGGCAATTCTATTGCCTGGGTAGGAATAACCTCTTTTCTGAGTGGCAGTAGGCTTGAGGGGAAGCTGGTGGGTGTTTCTTACAGTCTGCTGCCTGCCTGCCTACTGCCGAGCCATCTGGAGAGAGCTGGGACTCTCTTGCTGCAGGAAGGACAGCTGATCAGTGTGTGACACTTCTCAGGAAGAATCTTCTCACACTGACGTCCCCAGAACATCTGGGATGGCGAGAACCCTCTAGACAAATCAGGAAAACACATTGCTTAAAAAAACGATTCCCTTTAGGAAGTAGCCATTTTAAATTACAATTCATCTATAAAGAATGGAAGAATAACATCTACTGGGTAGTTAATAATTTACACTTTTAGGTTTTACTGAAGTGCTGGAGACCATGCTGAGGACCTTATGCATGCCAGATTGTCACTTCCTCAGTGCACTATACCTTTGGCTCAATGATTCATATCTTGAAGTTGGGAAGGGAGGGATTAAGGCTGTGTCAACAGAATGAGTAACAGAGAGTGTGCCTCCTCCAGGAACAAAGCCAGAACACCCCAGGCCTCTTCTTTCCTTTTGTATTTGCAGTTGCACATGCCACTTCATTCATAAATGTGCTCTATCTCACAAATTAAATGATAGCTTTATGTATTCTGTCCTAACTCCCTAGCCATATATTTTTTTGAGAATGAGCACATACGGCATAATTTTAATTTGCTGCAAAGTAACTCCTGGCTTAGTTTTCTGTCTAAAGCCTTTACATTAGAAAGTTTTAGCTTGTTGGTTAGTGACTAAGTCACAGGGATTATCAGAAACATTGAGCAACTTCATTTTGCTTCTGTGGAGTCTCTAATGACATTAATGATGGCAGCAAATTAACATGCAATGTGCACATTACATGGGAAGCTCCTGTCACTCCACTGCAGTCATGGGAAATATATGTAAACTACTCAAAATGCTTGTCCTTAAAGTATATTAAATAGAATTATAATTTTTCCTTGTCAATGAGGAGAAACTATTTTCATGTCTACAGTTTTTAGTTGCATCATAATATAAAGATTTTTACCCTTTAAAATAGCCACATCCTAGCTTGTTACTGATTTTGGCTTTTAAAAGTTCTTAAATGCTAAGCCTCAATTTAAAAATTCCCTACAAAAATGATATAGGCAGGACAGAACCCAAGCACTCAAGTCATGAAATAAGGAGATAGCTTTCTAAAATTATTTTTAATTTTTTATTTATGTTATTTATAACTTTATTACTGTGACTTTGTAATTACAGGTAATTATAACTGATCTTTCTTTTCAGTGTGGTAAAGGGATTAATACTATAAGTTTTGGAGACCAATAAATGTGTTAAAATCTGACTGCTACTTTTTGTGCAAATTGGGGCAGTTTTTCACTTTTCTTGTTTGTCATATGGAGTAGAGTCCTATGTCATAGCGTTGTGCTTGTTGCTGGGGGCTAAAGTGACAAGATTCTAAATTTGTCACAGTGTCTCAGTGGTGGCACAGGAAAGAGACAGTATTCTAACGCTGTGTGCTACTTAGGGTTCCTGGCACAAAAATGGTGATATACTCAAAGGAGGAAGTTTAAGAAGAGTTTAAGGAAGTTACATACAGAGTTAAGAGTCAATGATGGGCGTGGCTGCAGGGTGGCTACTACTGTATCTTTATAATTAGAAGAGAGAGGGGGGAGGGGATGGGAAAGGGGGAAGGGGGAAGGGAAGGAGAAGGGGAGGGGAGGAAAGAGAAGGGGAAGGATAGGAGAGAGGGAGGGGAGGGAGAAAGGGAAGGGGAATGGGGAGTGGGAGGGGAAAGGGGAGGAAGAGGTGAGGGGGAAGGGAGAGGGGAGATGGAAAGGAGGGGAGAGGGAAGGAACGGGAGAGGGGAAAGGGAGGGGAGGGGAGAGGAAGGGGAAGGAAAGGGCGAGGAGAAGGGAGGGGAGAGGGAGGGGAGAGAAAGGAAGGAGAAGGGAAGGGGGAGGGGAAATGGGAATGGAGAGGGGAAGGGGAAAGGAAGAGAGGGAGAGGGTGTGGGAGAGGGATATGGAGAGGGAGAGGGAGAAAGACAATCTCTAAGTCTAAGGTATGGGTAGAAAGGGAGATACTGAGATCTGGAGGGAATGATCTATGCAGGGGATGTGGAGTCACTTACTAGTGACTCAGCCAGAATGAAGGATGGAAAGAGGAGATGGAGAGACACTGGGAGAGACCCAACACAGAGACTGTTGGCAGAGTGCCAGCTGTGGTAGCACTCCATGGATGCTTACAGTTCTTCAACTAAACACGACACAGATAGCTATAAACTGTCTTCTGCTGTGTGTCTGCTTCCCTCCAGGGCATCTGATGCCTCTGTAAACCAAACCAGACTGAGGAATAGGTTCTACAGGGCTCTGGTCCAGCCAGGAATGCCAGGAGTGTTACAGCTCTTCAGCTAAATATGAGAGATACTATTTATTTTTGTGTCTCAAGAGACAAAAGTAGTATCTGGTTTTATATGCATAGAGATATCACAGGGATTACAATTTGATTTCTATCAATTCACCTGGATTTCTTAAATTTTTAGTTCAGAAGTTAGGGACTGTATTTCCTCACAGCCTGCTGGTGCTGACATGCCTCTTTTATATTGGGGAATATTTTCCCCATATTTATGGAGATGAATTTTGACGGCTGTGATAACATATGTTGCTCTGCTCATGATTCCTGTAATGGTTTGGATAAGAAATGTCTTTGATAGGTTCAGGCATTTGAATGTTCAGCCCCTAGTTGGTAGCTCTGTTTGGAGAGGCATAGAAACATGCCTTGCTGGGGGAAGTAAATCATAGGAGGAAGGCTTTAGAGTTCATAGCCTGCCCTACTCCCCACTCCCTCTCTGCTCCCTCTCTGCTGTAAGAGCTGTAATCTCTCAGCTTCCTGCTCCTGCCCCCATGACCACTGCTTGCAGCCATGCTTACCTACCAGAGCGGACTCTCATCCTCCTGCAAATGGAAGCAAATAAACTCTCCCTTCTATGAACTGCTTCTGGTCATGATGTTTGCACAGCCACAGAAAAATAACTCCTATCTATGATTATTATGAATTTCTTATTACAAATTATCTGTGTATTTCTTACTAAAGACTAAAATGAACACTGTTTTTATTAAAATGGCTTTCTAATCATTGGTACATACTAAAATTTGCTCTTTGCTCTTCCTGTTGTAAAGCCAGCTCCTGAATGACCGTTCCAAATCTTAAGGATTTAAATGTCATTTATAGTGAGAAGACATATATTGCCCTAGATATATCCCGATTAGCTTGATGTCTTGCTACCATGTCCATGTTGTACTGCCTATTGTATTTTGCTGTAGAACCATGGTAGAAAGTTTGTACCAAATTGCATTCTTAATTCTCCCTTCTACATCATCAGCCCCTTCTGAAAATTCTTGGTAGTCATTCAGGTCATAGAACGTACTGAGCTTTAGACCTCGTGCCCACCTTAGGAGCTTTGTGGAACCCTCCTTCTTTTACCTCATGTGGTTCAGAATCAGTCAGACCCATGTCCACAAGCCATGTCCTCATAAGCTCCTTTTAAAATGCCTTTATTTTTACCTTTTTTTTTCTTTCTTGAGATAGAGTTTCTCTGTATAGTCATGGCTGTCCTGGAACTCACGATGTAGATGAGGCTGGCCTTAACCTCAGAAATCCTTCTGCCTCTGCTTTCCAAGTGCTGGGATTAAAGGTGTGCACCACCGCTACTCGGCTTTCTTTTCTTTTCATTTATTTATTTATTTTTTAAATTTTCTGTATTACCATCCTTTTAACTGTAGGCTTCGGTTGAGTCTTACCATCTGAATCTGAATTAGCAGTCTCTACATTACGTGCTCACACTTGCCGGCTCCTTCTCTCCTATGCTTTCCACAAAGTCAGGGCACTTCTTTGCCCACTAACCAAAACTGCTTAACCCACTTCAACCCAAAGCCTCACCATGTCCTCCATAGCTGCAGTGTGATCTGTGCCACAGTTCCTCCTCCCTCTGTCCGATTGTCTCACCGGTTGTTCTTTCCAGGTACATGGGGCTTCCTTGGTGACCCACTGGTGAGCTTGGCATTCCCTATCTTGACAGGCATCCTCATCTATTTCCCCAGCTCTGTAGGCCATTTTTTCCCCAAGATTTGGCTGTCTCTACATTTTCAACATCCTTGCTAAGTGAGGCCTTCTCTGACAGGGAAACACAGTGGCCACACTTTCTACCTTGCTCCCTTGATTAATTCTTCCACATGATGAACTTACCATCTTGCTTGGAGTTTCACTCTCTTCTTTGTGTTTAATCTTCTTTTTCTTAGCTTATAAGCTCTAGGGGGTCAGGGGTGTCTGGCACACTCAATGCTGTATTTCCATGGCTAAGACATAGATGAACTAACGCATGACTTAGAATTGTTAAGCTAGTTAACATTTTATGGTTTTCTGAGCTATTCTGATTTGTCTAGTATGTAATTCCTGGAATCTTGGTCTATGTTGTTAGATTGATTGATTGATTGATTGATTCATTGTCAGTTCTTTATTGCCAGTGGAGGTGTTAACAAAAAAGGTGATTTTTAAGTTGATTTTTGTTTTTAAAGGAAATATATGTATATACATATATATATATACAAACTTTAAAAAAAACCACCAAGTCATAAGTAAACATTAAGATGGCAAAACCATTTCCTGCCCTCCCTATGGACCCAGACATATCTTCGGGAAATGGTTTGCCCTGTATTTGGAGGAAGAGCTTGAATTTTATAAAACCTGCTACTCTAGTCACATGGTTCTTCCAATTTCTTTCAGTGGAAGCCGCTGGGATAAATCACAAAGATATATATGCAGATTTCTTTGTTATCCTCATTTTGTTTGCAACAAAAATGACTCTTTTGAAAATATTTCATTTATGTAGTGTCTCTGTAAGAGGTGAGTCTAGCTTGCAATGCTGCACATTTAGAGGCCAGAGGTGCAGGAATTAGTTCATTCCTTCTTCCAATGTAGGTTTTAGGGATCGAACTTCGGTCTGGAAAGCTTGAGAGCAGATACCCTTACCCTGAGTAACCTCATCTGCCCCAGGAGCATCTTCTAATGACATAACTTCCCAAGCTGCTCTCTAAAGGAAAATAACTATCCAGGAGATGTTTATGGGATTTCTTTTATGGAAATGCTCAACCACCAATAAACAAACAAACAAACAAACAAACAAATAAATAAATAAACAAATAAAAATAAAAAAATAAAAAATTGGGGGAAGGCTAGCTAAAATAGGCTAAAGAGACTGTAAATTACAAACATTCATTATACATTTTCTATAACAACCCATGTTGTGAGTTTTCAGTAGAGAATCCATGCATATTGGGTTTTCTAAATTGACTTCACCGCAGAATCTGTTTCACAGACACAGACCTCAAGTTGAACTGAGCATGTTTTGGAAATCCCATTGTGCTTTAGAAAGATTTTATTTGATTTTCCTATGACCCGGTTAGCTTTGTTTTACGCATAAAGCAAATGAAGGTTTAGTATTAAAATGGGGACACCCTCATGGGTTACAGGGGACAGACTGAGTTGAAATTGAGCTCCTCTCCCGCTCCCAATTTTAATTTTCATTCCATTGCACCATAATGCCATCTGGATTATTTCCCTGAGCTTTTTGTATGTCCTTTCTCTTTGTGCCCGTTTGTGACAGAGTGTGGTTGATGTAGTGATTGTAAAGAAAAGACATTTATTTCTCACTGTCCTAAGGGTTGGGAAGTTCAGGAATAGTGGGCTAGCATTGGATAACAGCCTTTCTGTCAAATATCATAACACAGAGGATATCCCATGGTGAGTGCACATCAGAGAGCAAGAAGACATGGGGGGAGGGGGGGAAGACAGCCCACTTTTAGAGCAGTTCCCTGGCACGAGTGACTTACTCACTGCAAGATAATGACAACAGCCCACTCATTGGGGTGCAGCTCTCAGGAGAGTGCCCGTTCAGATGGGACTGTCACAGTTGTAGTTAAACTTCAGCAGGAATTTTGGAGGGATGTTTAAACCACAATGCCATATCAATTCACCACAAACTGGATTGCTTAAGCAATGAAAACAACAAGAAAATTATTTTCTCAGGCTCTGAAGAATCTTTTCCCCCCTTTTTCTTTGATAGTGGTGGATGGGCAATTCTCTCTCTCTCTCTCTCTCTCTCTCTCTCTCTCTCTCTCTCTCTCTCCTCTCCATCTCCCTCTCCCTCTCCCTTTCCCCCCTCTCTCCCTCTCCCTCTCCCTCTCCCTCTCCCCCCTCTCTCCCTCTCCTTCTCCCTCCTCTCTCTCTCTCTCTCTCTCTTTCTCTCTCTCTCGTGTCTGTCTCTCTGTCTTTGTCTCTCTCTGTGTCTCTCTGTCTCTCTTTCTTTCTCTTCTCTTCTCTTTCTTTCTTTCTTTCTTTTTCCTTCCTTCCTTCCTTCCTTCCTTCCTTCCTTCCTTCCTTCCTTCCTTCCTTCCTTCCTTCCTTCCTTCCCTCCTTCTTTCTTGGAACTTAACCAAGGATAAATATTATTTAACTGCTAAGTTATACTTTTTCCGCCACATTTTTCTACTTTAAGCAAATTATTTTGATGCAACCCTAACTTAATTGTTCAACATTATAAATATTTTTGATATTTGTTAGATAGTAGTTAGATAAAACAAAAAATATTTCTAAGCATTTATACAGTCGTGTTAACAGTTACCTGTTATTAGGTGTTTTCTGTGTGTTAGTCAGTCTTTTATGTTTTTACATAAAAGTCCCAGTTTATTACTAGAGATGATGTCACATAACATACGCATGATAAAACACAAGTTTGAATCTGAACCTTTGAATTTGCTATCTTGGTGACAGCTGATTCAGAATGAGGAACCACATCCCTGCTCTGCCTTAGTGCATCTACAGGATCTGTCTGCAGGATGCACAGCTGGAAAATCCGACAATCACTAGTTAGGACTGTGCAAGGGCTGACCCTTCCCCTGGGCTCTGCCATAGACAGTTCTCACATCTCTTGTTCAATCTGTGTCTGGGAAGTGCTTTGGTAGCGTTTTTGGTAGAGGAGGCCAACATATGATTGTATAAGTGACTGTGATCAAGGAGATAAACACACAGTCATAACTGCTTCTCTCTTTAATCCTCCTCTTCCATCTTCCCTTTCCTTCTTCCTCTTGTCACCAATGTGTGCAAATCTTGGGTCACCTCTACCCACTCTCATCCATCATTGATCCTCTCACCCACACATGTGGATAAAGTGTGCGAGTATAAATACTTCTATTTGGACACAGTGGGTCAAAGCAAGGACCATTAATGCAACACCAAAGAATAGTGAATGAAAGATACTCATGGTCATCGCGTGTGACTTGAGGCAGACTCCCACTCTGCTTCTCGTGTGTTTATGAAGTTGTGATTCACACCGAAAGTAACTCACTTTTGTCAAACTTTTGCAGTTGACAGTTTATTTATCTTAACTCCTTTTCAAACTATTTATTTGCATGTTTGTGTTTATTTATTGTCTCTCTATGTTGTCCTGACTAGCCTGGAACTTTCTATGCAGACAAGGCTTGCTTTTAACACACAGAGATTCATTTACCTTTAATTCCAGAGTGCAGGGATTAAAGGTGTATGACGCCATGCCTAGCTTTTCTGCACACTGAAATCTCCAGATGACTAATCATGCATGTGCACCACAATTTACAGATAACATGCTGTGCACATGTACTCTTCTGTAATGTGTGAAGTGGAATATTTTTCCAGGAAGTTACTCTTGTACCGAACAGTGTGATCCCATCTGTTCCAACAGTGGAGGGTTGGTAATCAAAACCATTTGGGGCTGAAATCAATTGATCAATGAAGTCATTTCAGAATGCTCATTATATCTCAACCACTTGAGAATGACATGTGTGTGCCTCAAAACCAGAATAGCTCTATATATTTAAGTAGATGGTGCCTTTTCCAAGATGGCTGAAGAAAGAAATACTGAAGACCTGAGGTTGGGCCAAGTCTTTTCAGTGCACTGATCTTGCAGAGGAAACTACATACCAAACAATCCTACTCATTTTCTAGGCCATCTTTCCAAGGGGCTGAGATGTCACAGGGGATTTGCCCTTCATATAAGCTGTTGTGTGTAAGGCTGGAACTCTAAGCTGTGTAACTTGGAAATTAATTTTCATTTTTTAAATTCAACATAGAATCTTCTTCATGAGCTCAGATGAGAAAATGTCTTTGGAATTTTCTCAGTTTATTTCCTTTTCCTTATCTGAGTTTACCAGATTTCCATGGGGCGTTCAAGGCACATCATACCCATTGGAACCAAGAATTTGCCGTGACAATATTTTGATGAGTCTCAGGATTTTTGTTTTAGGGCTTTAGGTTACATTAACCCTTTAAATACCTTTAATGACACTATTAGAAAGCTATTACCATGTTGTGCTTCTGTGTTGGTAGAGTTTGACCCCAGTGGTGCTGGCAGCTCTCCTCACAACTCCTGTGAGAAGCTCTGTTTGTGTAGAGCCAGAATGGAGAAGGAAGAAAAGTGAAGGGGACAGGAAAGAGGAAAGTGACAGGCTGAAGATAACAAAGATTTAATAGACCATTCCATTTTAGGCCATACATCCAGGCATTTCCGAACTTCCTTATGAAAAGAGCATAACAAAACCAAAATCAAACACACATAAACTCACATTATTTTTCATTTGCATTCATTCAGTTTGAGATTGACTTCTCTCCTTTTTTTGGACACATTTTACATAAACACTGTATAAAATCCTTTGTGTGCACTTATGATACACTAGAAATGAGGAATGTAGGGCTGCGAGCAAAGCCTGGTTTGCTTAGGTTGTCTCAGTACATCAGATCCTCAATCTGCACTTAAGTCTGTAACAACTTGATCAAATAGTATTACCAGCCATAAATGCAGAAGTCAAAACATCAGCATAGTCAGGATATTATTCCCCTTTGAATGACAAATAGTGTAAATCTGAGATTGTTGCAATAGCATGATTAAGCCTGTATTTGTTTGTATGTGTGTAAGTTCACATACAGTCTGTCAATATCTGTGGATTATTGATCCTGTATTCAACCAGCAGCATATGATTGAAGACATTCTTTTTAGCTCTGTTCAAGCTTTCCCAACACTGTTCCTAAACAAGCCATTATAATAATTAGATGCCTAGGATTTATTTTGTAATGCTAGGGACCAATGTATATAAGGGCATTCCCTACAACTGAACTTTAACTCCAGGCAAGTAGCATTTACATTATCTTAGGAATTATATACACCTACAGATGAGGTGTGTACACCTACAAGAGATTCTACAAAGGTTATCAGTGAATACCATGTCACTTTTCTAATGAAAACCTAAATATTCTTGAATGTTTGCACTTGTGGGATGTCCCAGTGGACACCAAGAGATGACTGAATATTCATATGTATGGTGTACGCATGTATATACAGTTCAAGTTTATTTAGTAATGTGAAACAAAACTGGCCCATTAGTGGTAAGATGAATTGAGCTCAGCTTCCTGTTTTGAGTCAGCATGAAGCTTCCCACAAGTTAGAAGTTGTTGATTTGCTTGTGGCCGGAAAGTCAACTGTTTTCCTTTTTCCAGTTTCTTTTGAGAAAGGCTCTCACCATGTTGTTCAGGTTACTCCCGAACTTTCTATCCTCCTGCTTAGTTGAGATTACGAGTATATACCACGGCCCTTAGAATTAACTCTTAATTGAAACATGGATTGACATGTAAATACTGAGAAAACCTGCTTTCAACATAGATGAGTGGTCTGAAAGGAGACATCATTGGGACGTTCTACATGACTAGAAATGAGTGGAAGATGCCAACAATCAGAAGATTAAGTTTAAAGCATCTTTTTCTGTGTTTAGTACTTTCAAAGGAAACACGTGGGCTTTAAAACACATTGCCCACTCTAAATAATGCTCTATGGCTGCACAGTTCCTTTAAGACTCATGACCTTGATAAAACCAAGTGGAGTGACATGACTGTGGAAAATCATATAGCAGACAGCATCCATGCACAGAGTGATGGATGACTCCAAGGGAACAGTATCCTCCAGATATAAGGGGACAGATGGACGTGTGAACTCACAGAGACTGTCACCACACACCTCCACATTTCCCAGCTCTAACCAAGAAGCGATCTGTAACTGATGTCCTTTGCAAAGGGAAATTCATTTTCTTCAGTGGACTCTCACTACACCGAATTTATTAACCAGACTTAATGGTAGGTCCATGTCCTGAGTAGTCTTCCAACACAAAACAAAACAAACTCAGCGGTATTTTTGTAGACTTTTTGTCTCACATTGTTTTATTTGGGTTTTTTTGTTTTGGTCTTACTGATCTTTTGTTTGTGTATTTTGGTTTCTCTTTTCGTGGTATGTGTGTGTGTGTGTGTGTGTGTGTGTGTGCTTCTTGTTTTTTTTTTGTGTTTGTTTGCTTTTTAAAGGAGAAACAAAAAAGGTTGCAGAGTTGAGCACGAGTGGGAGATGTGATAATGATCTAGTAGAAGCTGGGGAGGAGACGATTCTGAATGGAATATAAAGTATAAAAATACTTTTCAATGAATAGGTGATCAGATATGAATTATACTTCATGCAATACCCATTGGAAAAAATGGCAAGTTTTACTTTTGAAAATAGTTCAAGTACTTAAATCTTTAAGCTTTGTGATCAAAGCTTAAATTAAACTGCTTTAATTAAACACTTAATTCACTGCTTGAATTAAACATTAATTCAGTCTTTCATTGTTTTTTGTTTTGTTTAGTTTTTTGAATTAGGGTCTTGCTATGAACCCAGATGGACCTTAACCTTGTGACTACTCTGACTCAGCCTTCAGAAATAGTCCCATATGCCATCAGCTATAAGATTCTACATACTTTTACCTTTTTGGGTCTAAGTTTTGTTATCAATAAAGTGAGAGTGGCAATATTACATCTTAATAAGATCACTATGGATATAAATTGAGATGATCCATCAGGACACATTTACAACAAAGTGTACTATCTTGTTTTCTTAGAAAGAGAGGTTCTTAGTGTCTGAGTGACCACAATTCTGTCCAGAAAACAACCACCCCTGTTTCTAGACTATTGGGCACGTTTTGCCTTCCTCTCTTGCTGTGTGTGTTAGCTTCACAGGCTGTGAAGGGGGAAGTTGGCGGGGTCTTAACATTTGGAATTTTACTGCTTTGAATTTTGGAATTTTACTTCCTGAGGCATGATCTTTCAATAATATGTAGCTCAGACTAGCATCTAACTCAAGGGCCACACTCCTCTTTCCCCTCAGTGCTGGAATCACAGACAAGTGCCACCAAAACCTGATAAGACTCTGATCAGTATGTTTACCTGCTTCTGACTTAGTCCAAAGGATATTTTGGGGGTGAATGGATATAATATGGTTTTGGTAAGCTGTACACTTTCTGGAGCCTAAAGTTCTCAAACACAAACACCAAACATTTTATTTTTCTTTTCCCAAAGGAATTAATTAGGTAGGAACAGCTGACCCTGCAGTGGCTCTGCCTTGCCTTGCCAGCCAGAAAGGCTCAGTGAAAGCAGCTACTTTATTGTGGCTACGTAACAGGAGTCCTTTCCAGTGAGTGCGATGGCATGAGGTGAGCTGCAGCCTTTGTGGAAAGGGACAACTTACATGGAGCAAGAACAACTCTCCAAGGTATATTCTCTGCAGACTGTCAGCCAATGTGTTCTTCATGGGCTGCACCTTCGCAAAAATCAAATTGACACATACATGCTTAGATTTAATATAGGATTCCATAGTGTGAGTTACTTTATCTGTTTTCCTTCAAAATGAAAGATCCTTTAAGTTATCAGAAGTCCTCCTCAGACATGAACACAGAGAGTTCTTAAGTGACATAAATAGAATTTTCCTGTGAGTCAAGAGAATTGGTTCTTTGCTTTTTTTTTTTTTCCTTCGAGGAGTTTAAGATGCACCAACATCTGGTTGATTGAGCAAGGCACCGGATTATACTTTAACAAAGCTAATGCTCATTTTGACCTTTAATCCATGCTTGGTGGCCACAGTGAACACTTCTATCTAATCTATTTGTCTCAGCAAACAGTTTCAGGCATTTCCTTTTATCGAAAACAACTTAGACAAGTCAGTGGACACAGGACAGACAGCCCCAATCAACACAGCATTTTGAGTCAGTTTCCCAGTCTTTTTTGGAAGGGGGTGGTAAAGGTTGTCATTTTTAAAAAGGGTGTTTATCAAATAGTATAAAACTAGAATTTTAAATCAAAATCCTGGAAGATAAACCTTTGAAGGGAAAACTTGGCTATTGTTGTCGGTTGCTGCTGCTGCCTCCAGGATCTGAAACAAACATTCCATTTTGCTAGTATTGTGAAGTATGGAGCACGACTCCCACTTTCTTTCTTTGCTTCTAGAAATGATTTCTTTGCCTAAGGTGAAGCTTTTGCTCATCTCTTTAGAATGAGACAGATCATTTCGAGCTTGACAAACATACACTTCATATGTGGAAGTTTCCCAGTCATGGGATGTCATTCTCACTTGCTTCGTTTAGGCAAGGGAAAATCATGTGACCATATAGATTTATGTCTTGGGGTGGTTTATAAAAGTGATCTAAATGTGAATTGGAGAAAAAAAAACTTACTGAATTTTGATCAGACATCATGAGAAGGAGTGTGAGAATTAGGGAGAACTTCAGGATAAAATATTTATGTCAAAGAACTTGCAATGCTGGAGAAATGGAGCTAAATGGTTTTTTAATATAAATTTAACATGTTCAAAAGACTCTGAAATGGTGGTGGTGTTTCACTGTTCCCTCCTCATATGGGTGCCATCCTGCGTAGGAATCAGACGAAATCAGTTTGAGGACGGTGGTATGGATGGAAATCGTGGCCAGGGGAGTAGATAAGGGTGTCTCAGCTAGTTACAAATGCTTTAGGCATCCTGATATAACCTCGAAGCATCTTAGAGATTGTCCCTACAAAGTTCTGGACCTGAAATCCTTATTTGGCAGGTGACTAACATATCTGGTGAAGTTAAATCTACAAAGCCTGTAAGTGAGTGAGGCGTCAGCCCGGAACTCAGGAGAGGTGACCTTAGGCCAGAGGTTTCTAGAACATAGGAGACTTATTGAACAAAGTAGTCCTCTTGGGTGATCATTTCTTTCTGTAGGATCTTGGAGAAGTACAGGGATCTGTTGATTTCTTCCTTGTACCCATCAGGGTTAGGTTGCCACTGATTGGTTGGTTTGTTGTCAACAGCTTCTTGGGAGACTAAAATCTTTGTTCTTTGCCTAACAGTTGCCCAAGAGATAGATCTCTTGGACAGTTCTGATGAATCTTCCTTCTAATAATAGTGTGAGTCTGTAGTTCATGAATACTGCATTTAAAGAAAAGGGCTTCTATCTATCTATCTATCTATCTATCTATCTATCTATCTATCTATCTATCTATCTATCTATCTATCTTTCTGTCCGTCCATCTGTTCGTCGTCGTCGTTGTTGTCGTCGTCTACCTATTTATCTATCCAGCTATCTACCTATCATGCTAAAAGTACTAGAAAGCTCAGAAAAATGATCAGGACCAGAGCATTTTCTGTGAGCTTGAGGCGCATCTCTAGATCTCCATTTGTCAAGTCTTGGATCTTAGCCTGCCACGTCCCTTTGCCAACTCTGCTTCAGGCTCCCGGCACTGCTTTCTCCTGAACTTCCTGGCTTGACACTAGCACTTGTCCCTGCTTCTGGCACTCTGGGGCAACCTTCAACACTCTCCTTCCTCCAGCATTTACACCTTCATCTGTGCAGCCCTCTTCTGTAGCCCAGGCCCTGCTATCTGTCTTCTTCACCACGAACTCGAATCTCTCCTGACCTCATTCACAAATTGCTTTGTTGCCTTCTCTTCAGGTCTCCATTTCCTGTATGCAACCAAGGTCTTGTTTTTAATAAAGAACATTTTGTTAGCCGCATATTTATTTTATAAAGTGATGGGTTTCACAATGGCAGATTCATTCAGTTTTATCATGTACTTTACTATACTTAAAGCAGTATTATACTTACCTATCTCTAACTCTCCCATTCATTCTTCTCTCTTCCAAAAATGATACTTTCAGCTCATAAATGTTTTTCTACTTTCTATGTTCATGCTATTTATAATTTCTCTAGGAGACAAAATGTATTTTGTTTCTGAATTTGGTTTTCTATGGTGATCTCTAGCTCCATTCATTTTCTTGAAAATAGCATAATTTGGTTTAGCATTTTGTTAGTTAGTTTGTTTATTTATTTATTTATTTATTTATTTATTAATAAAGTAACGTTTTGAGACAGTCTTGCCACCTGGTCCAGTCTTCCCTGGAACTTGTGTCCTTCTCCCAGCCTCTGCCTTCTGAGTGTTGAGTCTACAGGTGTGTACCACCAAGCTTGTTCTGTATGGCTGAATAAAAGACATGGAATACCATTTCACTATGACTTTAAATCAGCAAAGGTTATAATTTATACGCAAGGGGATGAAAAGCAGCATAGACAGGGCTGAATGCTAAATCCTCAGTGACCCTCAGAGCCAGGCAAGAAATCTTAAATCTCAGTGACCCTCAGAGCCAGGCAAGAAATCCTAAATCGCAGTGACCCTCAGAGCCAGGAAAGAAATCCTACTCTGGCACGGGAAAGAAGATGTTGAAATAGGAAGTCACAGTTTGTGCCCTTCCATAGATTCAGTCGTTCCCAACACAAATGCTTTCAGAACAGAACAAGGGAAGCCAGGAATTAAAAACAAAAAATAACTAATAGAAGAAACACGCGCTGCATGAAGATGTGAGCTTTGACTTTTTAGATAGTAAATTATAGCTGGGCACTCAGGAAACTGACTCAGGGACATCAGGAGTTCAAGGCTAGCCTGGGATGCGGAGTTATCTCAAAAAGAAAAAAAAGTAAAATAAGCAAATAAGACAAAGACTCTGAGGTTAGGAGAGTTTAACGACCTAAGAAGAGCGCTGGCTTCCTCTGTGTGGAAGTGTGCTATAGGAAAGGCGTTTCCAGATGTACAGGACTGGATAAGCACAGCAGCCATGCCCTGCTCGGAAATGCTACCACAAAAAATTCCACGGACTCTGGATCCAGGCACTCAAGGCAAAATGCAGGGTGCTTCTAAGTTCAAGGTCAGATTGTATCAAAAATAATAAAAGACTTGAATCCAAATAATGATTTTACCTTAAGGAAGGATAATAATCAGGCAAAAATATTATTGGTAAATTATAACATATAATTATCATTAAAATTATCAAAAATATCCAGAGTAAGAAACATTTTATTTATTTCCTTGACTCTAAGTTAAATGAAGAAGGTCCTGTTATTCTCAAATAATCTTATTTAGTTATCACGTAGTTGTCTTTTTTAAAGAAGCATAATTTAATAAATTATTCTTTGACACATTCACATATATATGTGAACATGCATGTACACACACATGTATGCACACTCACACAGACACACAGATACACACAGACACACATAGACACACACACACATAGACACAGACACATACATAGACACACACAAACATACACAGACACACACAGATACACACAGACATGCATATACAGACACACACACACAGACACACACAGAAACACACACAGACACACGCAGTCATGCACACACCCTGCTTTGATCACATCCCTGAGGGTTCTCTCTGACCCTTTCCCTCTCCTGCCAAACCAGTTCTTCTTCCCAACAAGTAAGTACTCTTCCTAGTTTGAGTCTAATTTGTTTGTAGCCCACTGCATTTAATTAGGTTTTCTTGAATGAGAATGGTCAATTATTTACCATGGAGAAAGTAATAAATAAATATAGCAATCAAATAAATAATGGAGAATTATTTATTTGGTCCAGGATATATCACTGAACAATATGACTCACCCCTTGCATTTCTGGCAACCTTAACAGCCTAGAGTTCTTTAGGGGAGATTGGGTCCTCATGAGCTCCTCCCCTTTCCATGATGTAATAATAATTGGCCCATTCCCGTACAGGTCTTGTGCATCTTGCCACAACTGCTGTGAGTTCCCATGTGCACACGCCCTGATGAGTCTGGAAATCACTGTTTCCTTGAAGTCACCTACCATCTCTGGCTCTTACTATTTCCCAATTTGCTTTCTTTATTTTACTTTTCAACAGGAAAACCAATAATATATCTTATAAACAGACAAAATTACTTAACAAAAGTCTAGCAAATGGAATCTCATAAAGAAAGAAACCTAATGCATTGTGGCCACTGGAGGGTGACAAGAATAACAAGATCAGGTTTAATGATTGCAATGAATCATTATAACTCTATTGAGTCACTAAAAATAATAATAACAAAACCAATAGTGCAATGGAATTTGACCATATTCAACTTATCAAGGAAAATGTCCTCTAGATTTAGAATAGAATGTGTGGCACCAAACTGTTAAAAGTTGTATATAAATGTTATACGGTCAACACATCAGTGAAGGTCTCAATATCTAGTCATTCATTGTAATCAGTAACCAAAATTATAAGTGTATTTATAAAGACATAGATATTAGAATGAAAGGAAACCCAGGTAGCTAGATAGCTTGGTAGGTTGGCTTGCTGCCAACACTTAGGACTGACCAGAGCTGGCTTGTCTGGATCCACATGGTAGGAGAGAGCTGAGTCTACTGGGTTGTTCTCTGATCACCCTTGTCATGTGTGTGCATGTGCACATCCAATCACACACACACACACACGCACACGCACACGCACACGCACACACACACACACTAAATAAGTGCCAAGTATAAAAGAGAAAATGATGTTTGTAAACCACATTATGTTATGCATAGAAAGTCCCAAGCTTTGTATAAAAACTAACATCAAACTGAAACTGCTAAGTGGGCTTGGTACTACTCCAGGTTAAAGTAGAGATAAAAAAATTACTCAGACATTTACATTAACCAAAAATAATTGATTGTAGAACTAGTAGGTAGGGTAAACATGGCATGAAAATTAAAAATACTAAAGGTTAAATTTAGTAAAAGATACTAGTCATATGCAATAAACATGGATAAAGGAACCAAATCAATGTGTCGAGATATAACTTAGTAACTGCTGAGATGAAATACTTTTCGGGTTTTTCCCACAGTGATAAAACTTCAATGTGGTATTTGTACAAATACTATCGACGTTTTCCTTTTGTTGGGTATAAATTATTAACATAAATCTATAATTATTCAGAAATAAAATGTTGTAAGGGAAAAACATGGAGTTAGAGACATGGAGTTAGTATTTAATACCAAGTCTATAAAATTATGACTCTATAATATGTTTAAGGGAACACGTATGTCTCCAGGCCCAGTAGATTTCACAATTTAATCCTCACATATATGTTCAAATATAATTTTGCAACTAGTCAAAATAATGACATGGTGGTAAGAGTCCTCTCAGCCAAGGTGCCATGGTAACTGAATATGTGCAAACGTGTTGTCATCTCATCTCCCTCGCATGGCATATCTGAAGTAACCCAAGAGAGATGATATTCTAAATATAGAGCCAAACTAGAAATGAAAATACATCCTCACAGAAAAGAGTCCGATAAAAAAATGTTTGAGGGCACTGACATTTTCTAAGATGGGTTTCATGTAAATGTAAAATTAAGTTTATTCTAGCACTGGAATCGAATCCAGGGCATGGTGAGCTTTAGGGGAGCATGCTTCCCCTGAGCAGCTTCCCAGCCAAAATTAAAATATTTGCTCTGTAAGGAGGAGTTAACCTTTGCAAAGCACACATCCTCTCACGGGTGTATCAGACACTAAATTACAAAATATACAGAAGACATGAGTGGCAGGTACCATTCAGGAATAGAATTGTGAGGGAAAAGAATGTTCAAATTCAATGACAGTATGTAAAAATTAGAATGGCTAAAAAGAAATGAAGTTGAATTCACTGGTTATCTGCCAGCACCCAACCTTGTCGGCAGGACCATGAAATAACATAGCAATTTGATAGTTGTATCAAATTGCAAATATTTATTGATTTAATGATCCAAGCTAACAACTCTCTAAATATTTATGAAGTGGGAAAGGAGAAGAGGTATCTGCAGAAAGGGTGCAGATACAGTGACTTCCATCTGAGAGTTCATGAAATTCTAAGATGCAATGCCAAGGCACGAACTCATATCATTCAGAGCAACGCAGACGGATCTCAACATCTTCATCCTAAGTACCGAATTCCCGACACGACACATCATGTAATGCTACAAATCCGTAACTAAAACTCTAAACAGAAAAACTGTGGCTGTAAAGATTTCACCAGTGGTTAGTAAGGGTGAGGTGGCAGGAAGTATGAAAATGTTCATGGGCACAGGGCGGTGACAAAGTTCTTTATCTGACAGTGGTTATGATAATGGTTAAATCTTTCTGTGTAGGGTCCAAAAACTCATAAAATTATGCTTTTTATGACTGATGAGTTTGTATTATATACAAGTTATACTTCAAAGACTTTATTAACAACCTAGCTGAAAGTCTTTCATTCAGTGTGACTGTCTGGAGCCTCTGGGGACTCACTGCCACCTGCTGGGATGCTTATTAATATTTGTGGCAATCTGCTTGGGTTAATGGGAGCAGCAGTTAAACACTTGCTGTGTGTAGGTACTGTTCTGAGTGCCTTCACAGCTTTTCCTGATTTGGTCATTCCATCATCCCTGAGAAGGCTCACAGTACCATCTCCATATGACAATGACTGTCTGTTTCTATTGCTGTGAAACACCACGACCAAAAAACTAAGTTAGGGAGGAAAGGGTTATTTGACTGACACTTACAGATCAAAGTTCATCACTGAAGGAAGTCAGGCCAGGAACTCAAAGAGGGCTGGGACCTATGGCAGGAGCCGATGCGGAGGTTGTAGAGGGGTGCTGATTACTGGCTTTCTTTATGCGGTTTGTTCAGCTTGCTTTCTTAAAGAATCCAGGACCCCCAGCTCAGGGTGGCATGGGCCCCCCACTCATCACTAATTGAGAAAATGCCTTACAGCTGGATCTCATGGAGGCATTTCCTCACCTGAGGCTCCTCCCTCTCTGATGACTATAGCTTGTGTCAAGTTGACACACAAAGCCAGCCACTGCAAAGAGGAAACTAAACCACAAATACTCCGCAACCTTGCAAAGCAGTAACTGTACAGGTGGCCTGACTCTAGAGGTCAGAGAGCACTCAAGGTTAGCTGATTTCCTGAAGCTTATCTGACATTGGACAAGATATTTTACAAACCCTAACACTACCCAACAGACCAGCCATTGCTTTACTGAAGCTTTGCCAGTAGTAACATGTCTCTTGTGATCTAAGGCCAATCACTTTCTATCGCTTTAAGTCAAAAATACTTCTTGCAGAAATCTCTAAATCTACTATGACATTCAGCATGAAAGTCTGTGTTTAGAGGGTTCAGGATAGAGGCAGAGTTGAAATCTTCAGTTCAAGTGCAGTTCACAAACGCGTCCAGCAGATGGCAATACAGCCATGGTTAAAAATGTTTGCTGTGCAGGTAAAAGCAACTTAGCGGGTTTTTTTTCCCCTTTTCTTTCTTTTCTTTTTTCTTTTCTTCCTTCTCTTGCTCTCTCTCTCTCTCTCTCTCTCTCTCTCTCTCTCTCTCTCTCTCTCTCCCTCCCTCTCTCTCTTCCTCTCTCTCTCTCCCTCTCTCTCTTCCTCTCTCTCTCTTTCTCTTCTTCTTCCCTTTCCTTCCTGTCCCCACTCTCTCTCTTTGTCGCTGTTCTTCTTTAACAATTCTACTCCAGATACAATATTTGACTCTAAAGGTTAAGCCAGGTGCCGAAGACTTTAGATTGAACCAGGGCTTCCATGGTTAGGTCTTGTGATGGGTATTCTCAGTTATATTCAGGAAGAGTTGGTTCATTTTTTCCTCCTTGCTCTTACTTGCCAGCACATCTGTAGGAACCTACTTCTTCAGGATTGCAGCTTATACCAAAAAAACCCAGCTGAAACACGCAGTCTCGTGGGACTGAGCAACTACGAGATTCTTGTACTTTCCATTTACAGCTGGCCATTGTTGGGTTAGTTGTACTGCAGCCTGTAAGTCTGTGTGTGTGTGTGTGTGTGTGTGCGTGTGTTCAGTCCATAAGTTCTGTGACTCTAGAGAACCCTAACTAATACAGATCTGGAAGAAGGGTGATTAGAATTTTATTTTGAACTTAACCAGGCAAACTAATGTCTAGAGGAGGAGGCAGTCACAGAAATGACAACTGAGCACCCGACTGCATTTGTTGGGCTTTGCAAGAAACGTCAACCAAAGAGAAATGGGTGTTCTTGTTGGATTTGGGCAGACATGTTTAACTAAATGTATTCCAGAAGGAATGGGTATAAACTTAGACTGTATTTTGAGGTACCATGTTTCAATTAATTCACAGAGCTATCGGGAACACTGAGGCCAGAAAATCCCAAGCTCAAGCCAATACTCTAAGACCAGCCTAGACTCTGTTTCAAAGTAAACAGAGCACTGCAGGTCTATCTCAGTGGCGGAACACTTCTCTAGCATGTTCAAGGGTTTGACCTGTCTGTGGGCGGGACAGGGAGAGGCGGCTCACCCAGGAACTTTGTGTTGACACTGAGGGAGAGAAGAGGTGGCCCAAGAGAGAGGGCAGTACGACAGTTTTAGAATCCTTCTCGTAGGAGAGGCCTACGAGTCCAGTGTGTTAGAGCCCATGTTCAAGGAAGAAGGAAGCTAGAGTAATTGATAATCTGAAGGCTTTTAGGAAATCTGTTGAAAGGAAGCCATGGCCGGTGAGTGGAGGTTGACCAGGAGGCTGGAGACAGAAAGGTCATTGTGGGAAAATAGCAGAGAGAATAAGGAAAGGGATAGAATCGCCTCTCTGAACTTTGGCAGGGGTTGGGGCTTTGGGTGTTGGCGAAGGGAAGAGATAATTCTGTAGGCTGAGTAGACACGGGAACAGAAGAAATCCTGAGGTAACACAAAGACTCCAGCCTATTTCTGTGTGCACCGAAGGAGCTATTTGAAATTATACTGAAGTTGTTTTTCTCTTTGCCTTAAATGACATTTAGATAATCTAATGAAACGGCATAACTTCATTTAGCAGCAGCTTTGTCCATGTCAGAATAAAATTAGACATATAATTTTAAGGCACATTTGAAAATACATTTTCCATTTATGTCTGCTCAGCTCCCCTCCGTGGCTGATGCTCTAAGTCTGGGACCAAGGTCAGCCATGCCAGGCCACTTGGCTGTAAGCATTCAAGAAGTGACCGTATGACAAGTGACAGACCTAAGGGAACCACTACGGTGTCTTTGAAGCACTTACAGTCTTGCAGTGTTCTATATCCCATTTTTATGTTTCAGGTGTGAGTGGGTTCTGTTATCAAGGTTTTCAAAGAACTCTTCATTCTGTTTCATTGTGTTCTTCCTAAAGGAGAAGGCAGCTTGCTGAGGTCTAGGATTGAATCTTTTCCACTGGAGCTCTAGTTTCCTGGTGTCATTACTGTATGAAAGAAGGCAAAGACTGCCCTTGAATCTGTCTGGGGAGGACTAGCAACTCAAGAGTAGCAAATAGCTCTGGAGCTAAGTATGGTAAACATATTGGTTTTATTAAAAACTAATAACAACAGGACAGCATTTTCAGAGGCCATGGAAAGTGGAGAGAAGACAGGAAGGAAGTGTCTGTCCCTACAACACTGCTGAACCGTTTGTTTATAAATCCATACATACTTGGTTTCAACTTAACTCTTTGAGCTCTGTTTTGTATCTATCAACAGCCAATAAGGAACATAGATTGAAATTACCCTAAATATCTGTTCCAATGTGAAAACAGTTAGGTAGGTACCAGGAAAGTAAAATTTATAGATTTTAGGTGTTATCTGTTGATATTCATGGCTTTTGGGTTTGTAGAAGTAGTGGACTGTTGGTAAATTTCCTAAATTTTTATGTGGTAGTTGAAAGGATGTTAGATTGGATACAGAGGTAGACAATGAATGGCTATGAAAGAAGCTAAAGGTATCCCAAGATAATTTTCCCTCTAGATCTGTGACATTCCTACTCTACATCCATCAGCAAGCCAACCCATCTTGCAGAATCTTTAACACAAGTACATCTTTTATTCTTAAAATTTGATTCACAGGTCAGAAGACAAGGAAACTCAAAACATTTAATGTGGTTGAGGGAACATCCCAAAACTAGTAGACAGTACTCCTAACACTGAAAAAATTCACATCTATTTGTTTGTTTTAGTCAGGGTTTCACAATATAGGCTAGGATGGCCTGAAACTCAAAACTTTCCTTCCCCACCCTCTCAAGTAACAAAGAACATTACAAATGCGGTTTACCACACCACACTCTAAATCATAACTTTGATGGCCATTCACATATGCCTTTGAACATGTTATGTAACATGGACAGAGCAAGGATTAGGATAGACTGACTGAAAGAATGTACTCTACATTTGTGTTGATTTTCTTCTATTTTCTAGACACATTTGCATAAAGCACATAAACCATGAATTTAGGTTACTGTTTTGGTTTGAATTTGTAATGTCTTACTCACTTGGCCTCCAGCTATTTCGGAAGGCTGTGGAACCCTTAGGAGGTGGAGCTTCAGAGGAGAGTGTGAGGCTTTGTAGACGGACCTGATTTGCTGTTCACACTCTGCTTCCTGGGTGCAGATGTGATGTGAGCAGACAGCCTTCTGCTGGTGCTAGGATGCCTTCCCTGCCTGCTGCCATGACTTCCTAGCGATGAATGCTGCATGGCCTGGGACTGGAAGGCAAAATCAACTCATTCTTCCTGATGTTCTTTCGTCAGGGTATTTCATTACAGTAATGAGAAGGTATCTAAGTCAGAAAACTTGGCTCCGAGAGAGGGAAGGAGAGTTGTTGTTGTGACAAAGTGGATCATGTGATTCTTGAGCCTTGGGAACCAGTTTCTAGGAGAAATGTGGAAGAGTTTGGAACTTTCAGTGTCCAAATTTGCCTCTTGTTGCTGTGATAAACACTATGGCATAAAACAGTTGAGAGAAGAAAGGGCTCATTTAGTCTTATAACTCCTGGGTGGCAATCCATCACTGAGAGAAGTCAGGGAAGGAACCTGGAGGCAACAATACAGCAGAGACTATGGAGTAATACTATTTACTGGCTTCATGACTTGCTTTATTTACTAACAAAGAACTATTGCCCTAGAGGTGGGACCACCTCAATGGGCTGGGTCCTCCAAGATTAACCATCAATCAAGAAAATAACTACCAAAGGCATACCCACAGGGAAATCTAATGAGTAAATTCCTCAGTTTAGGTTCCTGTCTTAGGGTTGTGCTGCTGAGAACAAACACCATGACCAATGAAGAGATTTACAGTCAGATGTTACTTAGAAGGAGAGCCAAATAATTTACAGCAAAATTTTCTCAGTATAGTCTCAGACAGACTACAATGACTTACGTCAAGTGTGTGTGTGTGTGTATGTGTATGTGTGTGTGTGCATACACATGCGCATGCATGTGGAAGACAGAGGTCTTCCTCTCATTTCTAGGACACTTTTACCTTTTTTAAAATGAGAGATTATTTTTTTAATAGAGTTTATCTCTGTGTGGGATTGTGCACATATGAATTCATGCAGTGAGGACTCTAGGAGACAGGGAGTGGAGTTCCTGGAGTTGAGGTTATAGGTGTTTTTTGAGCCTGTGTGTAAGGAACTGAACCAGTGTCCTCTGAAAGGACACCATGCATTCCCGAGCCAAGTAGCCTCGAATGCTTATGCTCTCAGCAAACACAGGAGAGACAATTGCCATTATGGAAATCAAGGCTTGTGGCATTCTTTCTACGCCTTGGAATTTGCTGCATGAGATTATAAAATAATCCCTGTAAGTCTTAGCAAATTGAACTGATTTGCCTTTATAAACTATATTCTTGAAAAAAATCACACTATTCCATTTTTTATTCTTTGACAGTTTCATACACATTTATCATACATTTTATAATCTCTCCAGGCTCTACTTTGATTTTTTTGGACAGGGTTTCTCACTCATCTAAAGCTGACCAGTGAGCCCATAGCTAGGATTTGTCCATTTCTGATTCCCAACACTGGGATAATAAGCATGTGCCCATCCCGGTGGCCTTGTAAAATGTGGATGTCAGGGGCTAAACTCATGGCCTCGTGTTTCATGGCAAAAAATGTACTGACTGAGCAATTTTCTCAACCCAATGACTTAACTTTAGAGACTAAACAGAAATGATCACATCATAAAAAATATGCCAAACATGGTATCAGAATTATTAGTTAACAGGAACTGAAAGTTTCTAAAGAGGAAAAAAAACTGGAGATCAACATGTATTATCATGAAGAAGTCAATGAAAGTAGACAAAGCCTTCACCATGTGTAATGGGTTGGTCTGATGCTACTTGGCTTCAAATGCTAAATTCTGCACCCCAAGGCCTGGTTGCTCCAAGATGATCAGTTCCTAGTGTAATGTTCATGATTCTACACCTTCTATTAAGACATAGCCTACAGAAACATCTACAAATCAAGATAGACATTAGACTGATACAAAATTGCAATTCTTGTTAGGCATATATTTATTGTGCATGAAGGTGGGTTTAATTGTGGCATTCTTGTGCATGGCTATCACCCGCTTTCATCTTTCTGACACACTCCATTGTTCTGCCATTTATCCCCTCTGTGCCTTGGTGATGTTTTTGCTGTTCCTTTAAAATGGAAGTCACTGAGAATGGGATTAATACAAAATCCAGAGTGAACAGTATTTTTAATAATGAAACCGATGTTGTTGTTAAACACTCTAAATCAAAATCTGAGCTGGCTGGAATATTATTAGATTTCTTAAAACCACAACGTAGAGTGAATTTATTATCCAGCGTTCATGGCACTTAATTTTCAGTGTGAAACTTACTTCCTACCAGTTTCCATAAATTATACTACTTCTGTATTTTGGATTAGGTTTTTATGTTTTCTGAATGATTTTTTTAAAGGCTAAGTTGTTTTCTTTGCTTTTTAAGTACACAAGCAGAAAAAAGTTCATTATTTTTCATTTAAAATCACTGCAGCCTGCCTGATTGAAAATTTCAGCTCAAACTCTGGAGACCTGGTTCTTGCTGACTCTAAGACACGGATTGAAAACAGATTCCAGTTGGGTTTAAGAAGCAACCAGAGTAATATTCAAGATAGGTAATGAACAGGTAACAATAGTTAAAGGAGAAAACACTCTGTTGTGAATACGAAGTAGGAAAAGTGTCAGTGTGATCCACCTAGTTTACCAAACACAGCGAGCATGGTTCTTTGTCGGGTTAGTACAGCATCCTGATTTCCAAAGGTACCAGCCAAGGGATGTTTGAGGCAACACTGGAGTCTCTGGATTTTGGCCAGTTCTAGACAAGACTGACAATTGATTCCTTTTCCCAGGGAACCTAAGTTAGTTCAAAGCTGTGGCATCTTTCCTTCCACTCCCTGGGGATCAAAGACACCATGAAGGCGAGAGATGGCTGGAGACTCCCTAAGTATGGCTCTTTTGTAAAGCATATTCTGCTTACCTGCCCTCAGAGCACATAGGAGTTTTTAATCCAAGTTTGGAAATGAATTTATTACACTTCTGAGTGTGTTCTCAGTCAGGGGGAAGTATTCATATAAAATATATGCATGTTTTTTGTTTTGTTTTGTTTTGTTTTGTTTGAGGCAGGTGCTGCCTATATAGTCCTCTGATCTAAATTTGTGATCCTCATGCATCTGGAGTGCTGGAATTATAGCTGTGGATCACTCTGCTCGGTCTATAATTTAATCTAATTATGCATGTAAATATAGATATGTTAATAATATTATAGATGATATAACATAATATATCTGATTTGAATTATAAAATACAGGAATATAATACTGAATTTTTATTCTGGCTCTATCACTCTCTAGTTGTATGATTTTAGGTAAATTATTTTGCCAGTAGCCATTCTCACATAGATCTCAAAATCTCCTCCTTTCAGCCATCTTACATGCTCAAGCCTGCTTTTAGAAGGAAAAATATTATCTTTCAGGTTTGCCAAATAGCAAGTTGGTCAGCACATATAGAGCTCACGTTGGTTAGAACAAACAGAGCTCACCTGCAGTTAGGTTACTATAGCAATCTCTTACCACTTAACCTCCTCGTGATCATTTTACTTTGCCAGCTTTCTTGAAATCCAGCCAGCTTTGTCATGAGATTCTGAGAGATAATTCTGAGAGACTACTTCTAGAGACAATGTTTAGAGACAGTGCTTGCTCCCTGAGAGATTGTTCCCCGGAGACAATGTTTGCCCCCTCATATCCCCTCCCTACATCCTGCTTGCTTTCCTGTTTATGTGTAAAACAATAAAATTTGACAGCTTGATCAGAACACTGTCTTGCTGTCTGTCTCTTGCGGCTCTTGTCCTCCATTCTCTCCTAGGTGGTCCAGGGACCCCGTTGACTGTCCTGCAGGTTGTGACATTATTTAACCTTGAAAACATAAAATAATATTTGTAATAGAAGGACATTAATGCAATCCACTCTGGGATCTGTATTAATTGTAATGCACACTGGCACCACACTTGTCATGCATGGGTGACACCCTAACTTCAGACTCCAGTATTGTAAGAAATCAAAAATTATATTTGTAATAAAATATATATTTGTATACTTATACACACATATATATATATACATGTATCACCCACATTATACTTTTATGAGAATCTAATGGGTTAAATAAGAACGAACACAAATCTCATTATCAGCTATACATAGATACTCTATATGTGCCAGGCACCGTGCTATATGCTATATGTATAGTATTTTTTAGTAAAAATATAGGATATTACTTTACATATATATTAAAAGATTTTATATACATTTTTATTTAATATGTTTGCTACCCATACCCATCAGATAGATTAAATATGTATGTATACATTTAATATATACATATACATCATATACATATACATATGTATATATAATGAATGAAGGAGATATGACATCAAAAGAAACAGAGAGAAAGCAAAGGAGAAAGGAAGAAGCTAGAACATGGGATGGAGGGAAAGAGGAGAGAGGAGACACAGAAGAGGGAGACGGTGGAGGTGAGAGACACCACTCACTTAGCAGAGATTATCGCAGATCCCATTAAGGCAATTGTGCTTTATCCTTGGCTTTGGTTCTGTGAATATTAAGTCCTAGATAACAAAACAAATGAAGTATGGCCTAGAAGCACTCATCTTTGAAACACTCCCAATCACTTTGCATGTGCAAGACAGAGGTCCACTTTTCGACGCTTATGGGCAGTCTGCTGTTTGTGAGCAATTGTGGGCATAGTAGCCACAGGGAGCTGCAATAATAACACTGGAAAGTAATGTCGAGAGGTGGTTTATTAAAATGCAATGGAACACGTGTAAGTGAAAATCACCTGCAGGATATCTTTGAGCCAAGTAACACAGGCTACTTATGTTCTCTGGCAAAATAACGAGACACGGGTGAGACTATAGCCAAAATCTATGGAAATCAAAGTTGGTGATATATTTCAAATACCTTGAAGTTTTGGTGCATGAAGCTTGAGTCATGGGATGATGCCAGGAAATCTTCAGCAACTTGAAGTAATTTGTCTCCACAAAAGATCCTTTTTTTTTTAAAATAGTCTATTCTATTGTTATTCTTTGACAGATTCATATGTATTTCATAAGTGAATTTTTATCATCATTATTTCTCTTCCCCTCTTTCATGTGTCCTGAACTCTCCACCAGAACCCTTTCCACCTTCCACTTCTAGTTAATGTCTTCGTTTTGTGTGAGACTAACTAGGCTAATTAGAGTTGCTCGCATGGGGGTTATTTAGTAGAAAATAAGGAACTTATCAGGGGATCCACTAGGGAAGAAAATGACACATCTTTTCCAGCAACCATTATCCTCCTTGTTCCTTAGTCTCTCTGGGCCTGTGGATTGTGGTATGATTGTTATGAGTGATTATCTACTGTGTTTGTCTTTCTGGGTCGTTACCTCACTCAGAATGAGTTTTTGTAGTTCCGTCCATTTGCCTACATGTTTCCTGGGGTCACCGTTTTTAACAGCTGAGTAATTTCTTCATTGTGTAAATGTATCACATTTTATTTATTCATATTTCTGTTGAGGAATATGTATGTTGTTTGCAGTTTCTGGCTGCTATGAATAAAGCTAGTATGAACATAATTGAACAAGTTCCCTTGTGATAGGATGGAGTGTCCTTTAGGTATATGTCCAACAGGTAGGTCTTGAGGTAGACCAATTCCCAATTCTCATGAACTGCCATATGCCATACTTTTTTTTCATTGTGGATGTACAAATGTGTACTCCCACCAGCAACAGAGGAGTGCTCCTTCTGCGTCATGTCCTTACTACCATGAGCTGTTATTTGTGATTTTGACCTTAGCCATTCTGGAAGACATAAGAAGGAATATCAAAATAGTTTCTATTTGTAATTCCCTGATGGCTAAGGATTTTAAACTTTTCTTAAAGTGTTTCTTAACCATTTGAGATTTCTCTGTTGAGAATTCTCTGTTTATACCTGCATCACTTTTTAAAAAAAATGCTTTCTTAGCTGGGTGGTGGTGGGACACACCTGTAATCCCAGCCCTCTGGGAGGCAGAGGCAGGCAGATTTCTGAGTTTGAGGCCAGCCTGGTCTACAGAGTGAGTTCCAGGACAACCAGGGCTATACAGAGAAACCCTGTCTTGAAAAAACAAAAACAACAACAACAAAATGCTTTCTTTAGTGTAGTGACAATTTTGGAATTTGGTTTCTTAATGGCCAACCAGTGACTGACTCAACTTGAGATCCATCCCATAGGCAAGAACCAACCCCTGACACTTTTAATAGTACTCTGTTCTGCTTGGAGACAGGAGCCTAGAATAACTGTCCTCTGAGAGGTTCCACCCTGAAGCTGATGGAAACAGATGCAGAGACCCACAGCCAAACATTAGATGGAACTTGGGGAGTCTTCTACAAGAGTTGGAGGAAGGATTGAAGGACACAGAGAGGATAGAGACTCCACAAGAAGACTAACAACTAAGCTGGACCCTTGGGGACTCCCAGAGACTGAACTACCAACCAAAGAGCACACATGAGCTGAACCTCTCCTCTCCCCTCTCTGAGGCCAATATGTAGCAAATGTACAGCTTGGTCTTCATGCCCATCCCCCAGTGTCTCTGACTCTGTTGCCTGCCAGTGGATCCTGTTGCCTTAATTGGGCTGCCTTGTCACGGTTTAGTGGGAGAGGATATTCCTAGTCCTGCAATGACCTGATGTGCCAGGGTGGGTTGTTACCCAGAGCAGGCCTTCCCCTTTTCAAAGGAGAAGGGGATAGAGGAAAGAAGAGGGATTGTGTGAGGGGGATGTGAATGGGATGTAAAGAGAATAAGTAAATAAATTTAATGAAAAGAAACCAGAAATATAACAAGACTGTGTTTTCTTTTTAACCCAAGTTGTGGGATATGGGGCTGCTTCACAGCAGCTGACCGTGATTTTTCTCATGCACTGGCAGGGGCATGATTTGTCAGCTGCAGATAGTTTCTGTGATTGTGTGGTGTTTGGGATTCTGGGGGACTTTTCATAGGTTATATAAATGCTAGAACCCGAGAGATTGGTGAGTTGTTGTTTGGTTGTTCTTGGCTGGTTTTGGTTGCTGTTGTTTTTTCATTGTTGCTAAGTAGTTATGCCCCAAAAAGACACAACAGGAAGAAATTAGATATTCTTATGACAAGCTCAAACTTGCCCCAAGGAACTCAATGCTCCTGCTCAATAATGTTGCTCCATTCCCATCCCCTGACTTTATTCAGGAATTTCTTTCCTTTTCTCTCTATCCTCTTCTTTTTATTGTCTATCTAGAGTTATCTGGTTGAAAGAATAGAAGAAAATGGGTGGGTAAGGATGGTAGACAGAACCCACAAAGACACCAAATCCCTGCCACAGCTTTATGTGTTGATGTTTAGTTTCTTGAGTTCTTGATATAGTTTGGATATTAGTCCACTGTTGGATGTAGAGTTGGTGAAAATCTTTTCCCATTCTGTAGGCTGCCAATTTGTCCTATTGATGGTTTCTTTTGTTTTACAGAAGCTTTTTTTTTTTTTTTTTTGTTTCATGAGATCACACTTACTGTTGTGCTTGTGTAATTGGTGTCCTGTTTGGGAAGTTATCTCCTGTGAAATGCGTTCAAACTTATTCCTCACTTTCTCTTTTCTTAGGTTCAGTTTATCTGGTTTTATGTTGAGTAATAGGTTGAATTTTTATGACATCTTTACATCCATAGTAAGATCTCAGCACAAAGAACACACTTCTTGTCATTTGACTTGACTACAGGCACAATCTGCTTTCTCTCAGGCTGTATAAAGGCCAGCAGCTGGATTGTACAGCATTTCCCTAGAGTATATGAGGCCTTGAGTTCTAGCTACCTCAAGCATGAAAAATAAAACATAAATCTGGAACTGAATGTAGCACATTTGTTACATTCTATCAACATTCAGTAAAGTCACTACATAATGGAGGTTATCCACAAACTCTTGAGTCTCTTTCTGCTTCATCTCATTTGCTTTCATTACTGGCATATGCCACTGTGCCTGGCCGATAACTCAGTTGATCATCATCATCTCTCTTTTCCTCCTCCTCCTCCTCCTCCTCCTCCCCCTCCTCCTCCTCCGCCTCCTCCTCCTCCTCCGCCTCCTCCTCCTCCTCCATTATACTACGACATGGTTTTACTCTAGCACGGCCTGGGGTAGAACTCCCAGTACTCTTCCTGCCTCAGCTCCTAAATACTGGGATTATAGGTGTGAGCCACCGTGCCCAGATGATCACTCCTTGCTCTTTTAACACTGAGTAATTTTCTAATGTATATTATAGTATGTTTAGCCATTTTTTCCAATTAAGAAAGGCTTTGTAGCTCACATATTTTGACAGTTATGAATACAGTTGTTGTAACTATCTGTGTCATGTAAGTTTTTACTTCATTTACCAAGAAATATTCTTCTGGTCCATATACCGAGATTATGCTTAGTGACTTGTTTATTTCTTGGGACCAGGTCCAATAAATATCAGGGTAAGCCTGACTTTGAATTCCTTATTTTTCTGCTTTTACTTTTCACGTGATGGAATGGCAGATGCATGCTATCAGATGTGACTGTGCCTACTTTTGTAACAAATGGCTAAATGGCTTTTTGCTGCCTAACGCTCTTACCAGAAACACCTCAGCAGTGTTTGGGACCAGTGTTCTGGATCAGCGTTTCATCTTTCCTTAATTTATAACCTTCAATGATGTATGTTAATTACACTTTCAATGTGTGTTCACGATATTTTATCAAATTTTAATTGGATTTTCATTCCTTCCTTGCTGAGTTTGATGCCCTCTGTATATACATTCTCTCCACTCTATGACTTGCCTTCTCTCAAGTGTGTGCCTTGTTTGTTTTCCTCACTATGTAGAATCCCTAACATCATTTAAATAGCTCGCCTCTTTAATTATAATGACTTTGAATCATTGTTGACTTTTCAATGCCCTTGAATAACTTCCTGAATTAAAAAGCTATTCAACATAAAGGTAATGGAAAAATTGACTAGAAATGATGTAGGTGACAGCCAAGCCAATGTAAAAGAGTTATACTTTGATGGGTATTGGGTAGTCAAAGAAGGTTTAACTATAATCATCCCAGTGTCTTATTTAGATACAGACAAGTCTCAAAGGAAATTCAGTTGCTTTAGAAAAATTGCCAAGGACTCCATACTATAGATATCCTAGCTTACTTATAAATAGCTGAAATAGCAAGATATGATGAGAAAACACTATATTTAGATACAAAAACATACATGTATTTAATCTCATTTGTCAATGTCCATTCGTTGTGCCAAAGTTGTATAATTTGTAGTTTGTGCAGCAGCCTTGGACATTGTGGATGAATTGCCAATGCTTCTGAAATGATTCTTTGTGCTTTCCAATGTTTATCAATTGACATAATTGGCTCATAGATACTACTCCATTATTAACATGATTATAGATACATGTTATTTTGCTATAAATAAGTGGAACATTTACAGTTCTCTAGATTTTAGTAGAAAGAAAGAAATCAAGTCCAAAAGGTAAACATTTAGGTTCCAGTCCAACCCCAGATAAGAGATGGCTGTAGGCTTGAAAGTCATTCCAAGTCTTTACACACTCTCATTAACAAAAGGCGAATACCAGACCCACCGTGAAACTCATCCTCATTGGAGAGATTATCTCCAGATCTGGAAAAATGAAAGAGCATTATTTATCAACCTGTTTTATCAATTGTATCCATCAAAAAAGGCACTGAGCATTTCTTTCTCAGCAAAACAAGTCTTAAGGACTACATTATTTATTCTCTTTTCATTTTTCTGCCTAAATTAGTTTTTTAAATTATTATTTAATCAAGAAACTTAAGTGGGTCACATCTATACCAGTTAATGTTCCAAAACACCAAGAGTCTGGTATTATTATTTTTATTTTATATGATGAGGAGCTGGAACTCAGAGAGGTTAGGGATATTATAAAACATCACATAGGAATAAAAACTGTAAGGCCCGAAGTTGAACCCTCCTCAGCTGTTGAATGTCAAAGCCCATTAGACAGATTCCCCTCCCTTTTCCTTTTCCTTTCTCTCAAATCTTTTATATAAGTTTTTGTGATGTGTTTGCATGTGTGGAGATGGGCATGTGTGCCCGCTCCACACATGCAGAGATCAGAGAGCAACTGTGTGACCTTTGCCACTCTATTAATCAGGCTAGCTGGTCCACAAGTATCCAGATATCCTTCCATTCTCCCTCTTCCCGTCTTGCCATAGAAGCACTAGGATTACAGTGTATGCTTTTGCACTTACCTTAAGGTCCTGTTGCATGTGCAGGCAAACCCTTTACCCAGTGAGCCATCTCCTCACCTCAGATGCTCCCCCTTTAATGTTCATACAATATTATCTTATATACAAGTTGTGGGTTTTTCCAGTCTTAAGTTTTTCCTTGTAATGAAATAGGATACAATGTCATTTTCTGAGAATGGTGAGAATGGCCTCCTGATTGCATTAAGGCACCCCAGTAAGTTGACTCATAGTCTCTAGGTATGTATGTATGTATGTATGCATGCATGTATGTATGTATGTATGTATGTATTGAGACAGGGTTTCTCTGTGTAGTCCTGGCTGTCTGGGGACTTGATCTATAGACCAAGATGGCCCCGGACTCAGAGATCTACCTGATTCTGTCTCTTTTATTTATCTTTTGGCAATTTCACACACATACACAATGTCTCTTGATCATATTCACTCTTAGTTTCACACCTCCTGCTCCCTGACAGACCTGGCATGGCCTCCTCCTAACCTCATGCTCTCTTCTTTCTGTCTTTAACACACTGAGTCCAATCAGTTCTGCCCATTGAGAACTGCCCACTAGAGTACTGCCCACTGAGAACTGCCCACTAAAATGATGACTGAATTTCTGGGCTTTATATCATGTGAGTCTTGTGCAGGTGACCATAGCCACTGCAAGATTATGAGTGTGATGACTTTGTCACAGCTAGAAGACCTTTTACAGCATTCCTTCTTAACCCTCTGACTCTTACATTCTTTCTGCTCCTTCTTCCATTACATTTCTTGAGTCTTGTGGGAATTTATATTGATGTCCCACTGAGGACTGAACATTCCACATTGCCATCACTTTGACTAGTTGTGAGAGTTCACATTAACACTTCATGATCAAAAGAATAAGCTTTCTGACCAAGGTGAGAACACTAATCTTTGAATATAACCATAAATATTTATAGTGAAGTTTGACAAGATGACCAGTTAGCAAGACAAACATTAGTAACTTCCTCTTTAAATCCAATCACCTCTCAAATATGGGCTTTTGTTCAGATTTATAGTACCAGGCTTAAATATCTTCCTGTGGAGCAGGCCTCAGATCCTATCAGAAGGTGCTTAGTTACATCAATAATGTTTATACTACTATTACACCAGTGGTTACATCTTGTCTAACAGGCTTATATTGTAGTATGCAGGATTCTTCAACTAAGAAGACATGTCTCTATACTCTTCTTAATAGAAACTTGAAGAACACCTTTTGGTACCGTGAAAGATAAAATTTCTTAGGAATATTCATTTTTATTTTTATGTCATGCAAACAAAATGTAATGTTTTCTATAGTGTCCATTATTCTCATTGTGGTTACCATGCAAGAGGTGGGTTGCATCTGAACTGAACATGTTCAGACTTGTTCCCCTTCACACAGTATTTGAGTTATATTAAGTCAGTAATCTAACTTCAATAAACTTGAGAAGATGTACAGATTGTATGCGAATACAATATCACTCTTAATAAGGTACTTGAGTGACATGGATTTTAGTATCTGGGAGGCCTCCAACAGCCAAGGATAACTGTGAATGTCTGTCTTCTTTGTGCATCGTAGTACTTGTTTTGCAATCTGGAAGGTCTGGGCCCAAATTTCAAGCCAAGATAAAATGCTGGTGAATCAGTTTTCAAACATCCCTTTGGATTTCTGTTAAATGAGATGATAAATATCCTCATTGTTCAAATCATTTTCATATTTCCCCACTACTGAAGCCAAGAGAAACCTAAGTGAAATGAAATGCATTGGTTTTGTGGCTTTTCTCCCGAGACCCTCAGAACAATAGATAAAAGTAAAATGAAATGAATTATAGAATTACTGGGTGACATTTTTAGGGTGGGTGTGTCTGAATATAAAACGTAGAGAGTTTGCAAGTGTTTCCCTACAGATCTGTAGTGTGAAATTGATACTAGGTAGGAATAATCCACCAATCTTGATGATGCTGATAGAGAAATTCAAAGCAAATGGTCAAATGCGATGGGACTAATATGACATCACATGGGGGTTATGAGTGAGAAGAGGAGTTACTCAGAAGATGCTAGGAATGACGATTTCAGAGGTGAACAATTAGTGTCGCTGCCCTCAGCATGGCTGGATGAGAAGAAATAAGTATAAACACAATCAGGGTTTAGAAAGCAAAAGCATCAAAATAACTTGCTAGTTGAGTCAGTCACATGGGCATGGGATACTTTTGAAAGAATGGATGATTCTGGGGTCGATATAGGCAGGTTTTTATTATGATGGGAAGAAGATCAAAGTACGGCCACAAGCCCTTTTCCCACTTTGGTAATTTGCCACTTCCTTGTCTGTGCTCAAGCTTGCATTACCCATCACTCTCTTTAAAACACCTTCTCTGCCCAAATCCAAGCTCAGCACCAGGCGAGTGCTGCCATTCATCCGGAACTACAATTAACCCAAAATATATAAAACTCTTGAATGTGAGACTGGAAAATCAGAAATGACTAGGAGAAACATAGAGAAAACATTTCAAAGTTTTCACACCCATAATTATTTCATGGATAGCTTTTTCCCCTCACCACCAAATCACAAGAAATAAAGAAAAAATTAGACATTTGTGAAGTCTTTGAACTAACCAGTTTCTATAAATCAAAGAAAAAAAAGAGAATTAAGAGACAATTTCCAGAATGAGAGAAAATATTTTCCAGCTATTCATCCGACAAAGGGTTAATATATCAGAATACAGAAAGAAAAACAAGTCTTAGAGTTAAAAATTATCTGAATAGATAAAAGTCTTTAAAAAACTAAAAATGATAAGCAAGTAAAAATCAATATGAAGAAGAAATAGCTGCATATACTTGCTTATTGCAGTATGATCCATGAAGTGTGATATAAAATCGGCTTAGGTGCCCATCAATATTATATATATAATATTTTACTAATATTTAATAACATTAATTTGTAATATTAAATTATAATATTTAATAATAATTTTACACTGTTATTATTTATTACATTATTATGATATATAAATAGAATTATATTTATAAATGAGATGGAAATGTCATCAAACCATTAAGAAGAATGAAATCTGGTTTTTGTAGCAAAGCAGATGGAACTAGAGAATTGAGTATCCTGTGTTTCCTCATATTGGTAGAAACTACGAGACAGCAGCCTGGAAGTCCAATGACCCATGGAGACTGTAAAGGATGACAGACTTGGGGACCATGAGGGGTGGAAGGCCAGTTGTTAAATATGAATATGACATATGTTTTGAGTGTGTAGAACCATCCCTGAGTCCCCTGCATGGTAACCATTCAGGCATCTCAGTAAAAATGAAGTTAAAATGAAAATCTGTGGGATAGTTCATGTGCACATCTTTTCCTATGGTGGCAGTTATTAGATGCAACCCACCCTTATGCTATAATTAGGATCTGAGTTCCTGAGCCTGTCAAATATCTCATCTACTCATATCCCCAAACAAATCTAACAGGGAAGCCTGAGCCAATGAAGGAAAGCAAGCCCACTGGGCATGAAATAGCTAATGCATAAACCAGAATGGAATAGCCCAGGCACTGAGGAATCCAGAAAAGCCATCTTCCTATCAAATAGCGATTGAACATAGCAGACATAAATAGAGTAAACTCTAGGCAATGCTGTGCTGTAGAAGAGTCAACATAAACTTTTCTCTTGGGGAATGAACAAATAAGTTTAAACATGTATAAACTTTAGCATCAGAAATGTGTTACTCATTTCCATTCTTAACCCATGACTAATGTTCCATGCTCTTTAAATGGAAGCCAATTAGCTGGACTGTCTGGTCATTATTAAACATGTGTATTTGATAGTGAACACTGGAAAAGTCGTAAAAATTTTCTGGCAAATCAAAAGGCTAAGAAGTACCTAAGACGTTCCAATTCCTGCAAATTCTGTTAAAGGAATCTTCCAACCAGATTTTATTTCATTTTATGTTATAAAAAAAATCTCAAAATATACTGTGATTACCTTTGGATGTACCTTGTCAGATCCTTTCCTGTCTTTATCTTTCTATGCTGGAAAAGATAAGGAAAACCATTTAAGGCAGTGTTTTGTCTAGAAAAATGGACCAATGTTTTAAATTTCTGATCTCTCTACTTCAGTAGAGGACAGAATGTACTATTTGGCTGATATGGACAACTGTCAGGAAACAGACTCAGAAAACTGAATTGCAGGCTAGCATGTGATCCCATATATTCTATGCTGTTTGAGTAGAAGGAACAATAATTCTAAGATCTAGTGACAAATTTCAAATGGCAAAAGACATGGCATCTTTCTTTTAAACTCAATGCACTTAATGTCTTCATTCATCTAAAGAGGGTGTGTGGAACTGTAACAGTAAGTGAACATTTGCCTAGATATAGTTAATTGTTGAGAGTTAGTCTACCGAGAGACTCTATGCTATTCTGTTTGCTACATTAAAACAATGATCTACCAAGTATGAGTTTTAGTTACAGTTTGAATATGGAAGAATCACAAGGAATTGAAAGAAAAAAAGAAGATAAAAAAACAAAATCAAAATCAAAACCAGTGTCCTTGCCCTCTGTGAGAGTGTTGCATAAGAAGTGTTCTAGTATTTGCCACTAAACATCACATGCTCGATGTCAGTCATGATGTGCCTGTTGTCATAACAAGACTGGAATGAGTGAAAAGCAGAAGAAACAAAAGGATATAGTTTATGCTTAGGGAAAATATTTTGGAATTATTTTAAAACATTGCAGGCATATGCCAATTTGAAAAATAAATGATATTTATAGCGCAGCAGGGAAGATTACTGTATGTAAATATGACTGAACTTCACCTGGATAAGGCAAACCTGAGAGGAAGATAAATGCACTGAAACACTGGAGGAATTTTAAAAATCAGGCCAACAGCAACAATAGCAGTGCTTATGAAATTATGCACTTCCAATCGTACTTGATCTCAGCATGGTAAGTCTTTGCAGTGGGCCATGTCATTTCCCCACTGGAATTAGTGACTGTAGTGAGACAAGAGGAGATGAAATTTCCTATAGATAAATAACTAAAGAGATGTAGCTTTGAAAGACAAGGCTTTGCGATCCCATTTCCGGCTGTTCTTGCTAGGGTAAGGCTGCTTTCCAATGCCGTTTTACCCTGTTGGGTCTGCAGGACAGGACAGAAGTCTGCCCCCTTTATTAAGTGTGTGGTGTGTGTAAAGTGGCCCTGAGCCTGGAGCCTGAGGTCTACATGTGACCTTTGGAGCTGTCACACCTCTACTTACTGGCCTAGCACTTGTCCTTGTAAGCTGATCTAATGCTTTCCCCATCATGTGCTCTAAAGAATCACAGTTTAAAGTCAAGTTAGTTGAGAAAAATCATTAACAGATAGATATTCTCATTTATACAGAGGAATTCCGATGTGAGATATTGTGTTCCCCCTCGTGGAAGCACCTTAACATGAGACTCTTGTTTCTATCTTGTCCCGAGATACTGTCCCTATAGATTCTTACGGACTGAATCTTCAAGCCCAAAGAATATTTTTGTCACAAAGATTTTCCCAGTATAAGCCTAGGTCCTGGTGCTGCTCCCTAGATTTTTGTCTTTAGTCTCCAATAATCTGGTGATGTCGTGGCACAGAGGACTTCCATTCCAGGGATCTCTGGAGGCAACTGCTATTGCACTTTCAACAGCATTATGGTTTTTAGATGCTTGGGACAGATGATGCGTTTGGTCCCCAAAGCTCCAGCAGTCTATGAATAAATAGCTTGTGGGCAGGCCTGGGAACAGACTCATCGTATTTCTCTGGGAAAAGCTAGCGCAAATCCAAACAGGCCCAAGAAATGAACTTCTGGAACACTATTAAAGCTGAAACTGAACAACTGGGAATGAAGCAGACAGGGATTTGGAAGAGAACAAGTTGTCTTTGCATTTGGCAGTGCTCTGGATCACTTTGTGAATCCAACTACAGTAAAGGCATGTTGGCTGTGGCTAATGTAGTTCCCTTGATAGAGCCGGCCATGGTGGCAAACAACTATAACCCGAGTCTTTGACATGTAGAAGCAAGAGGATTGGGGATTAAGGGTAGATTCGCATATATAAGACTGTCTCAAAATAGTGTAAAAATATGCAAATACACATAGACTCATAAGTTGAGTTTGAGAGAAATAAATGCTTTTGACAGAATTGGGTGGTGTCTCCCCCACCTCCAGATAGATAATCTTCTTTGTTGCTGTACTGGCTGCATTTTATCTTTAACTCCCAATAATCTGGTGATGTCAGGGCACAGAGGAACCTCAGCAGACTGTGACTTCCTCCCGGGGCTCTCTGGAGGTGATGGCTATTAGATTCTCAACAAGGTGTGTCAACATGACACAAGCTAGAGTCATCACAGAGAAAGGAGCCTCAGGTGAGGAAATGCCTCTATGAGATCCAGTTGTAGGACATTTTATTGATTAGTAATCAGGTTGGTAATAGGAGAACTATGTCAGCTCATATTTAGGCACTATGTATATATTGCCTACTCTTATATATAGAAAAAGAGAGTCGGGGCTGAAATGCAGGAATGATGCGTACTCTTAGGAACCAGGAGCCTTGCCCATGAACTTTCCTGTTACATGGTTAAGAATACCCTGGCCCCATCACTTGTATTCTCTTCTTTCTCCTCCTCTCTTCTTCACTGATGTCAGTCGTTAGGGGATAAGGAAATGGCGCTGGCTGCTAAGGGTAAACTCGGCCATTGTGTGCAGAGACAATGATATCCTGAAATTGAGAACTGCACTTGCTGTTGCCTCTTGCAGTAGTATGGGAAGGAGTTATCTCTCATTCTGGCTAGAAGACCAGGCAGCCCCAGAGCTAGACACCATAATGATGTCATTATTTAACGTAGCCACAGACCCACTGAAATTTAAATTTTCCATTGTGGTGGTGCTCAGCAGGGGGATTTTTTTCATCCAAAAATATATATTTTATTAATTGGTTATTTTATTTATTTACATTTCAAATATTGTTCCCCTTCCCAGTTTTCCTTCCTCAATCCTCCCATCCCATCTCCCCTCTCCTTTGCCTTTAAGAGGTTACTTACCCACCCACCCACTCCTGCTTCACCTCTCTAGCATCCCCCTACTCTGGGGCAACAAGACTCACAGGACCAAGGGCCCCCCCTCCCATTGATGCCAGATGAGGAAATCCTCTGATACATAAACACCTTGAGCCATGGACCCATCCACAATGCCAAGAGGTGCTTTCAGACAGGAACCTAGTATGGCTGTCCTCTGAGAGGCTCCACCAGCATCTGACTAAGACAGGTATAGATAGTCATAGCTAGCTATTGGACTGTGACCAGGGACCCCAAATGAAAGAGTTACGGGAAGGACTGAAGGAGCTGAAGGGGATGGCAACCCCATAGGAAGAACAACAATATCAATTAACCGAACCCCTCAGAGTTCTCAGGGACTAAACCACGAACCAAAGAGATCTTGATGAGGAAGTTATGTCTGTAATGGGACTTCCTGTCTCTTTAGAGTGTGTCATAGCCCCAACCCTTTCTCTGTCCATTGCTCTTACACATGCTTCATGGCCCTGTCACATCTCTACCATGCTATGATATGACAAGGAAGACTTCTCCATAAGCTTGTACTATCCTGTCAGCCTGTTAGTTTTCAGAATACAGGACAAAAAAGTATTTTGTTAATGTAGTATTTTGCCCTGGCAATGGAAAATGGACAGAGATGTGAACAAAAACCACCAGAAACTAGAAAAGAAAATGCTGAGAAGTCCCCATTACTGCAATGTATACATATAGAAACGATGGCAGTATAGAGACATGACACATAAGATAAATATCCTAGTGCAAGAAAGGGAAACTATGGCCCAATATTTTAAAAGTATGTCGATGTCTTTTGAAACAAAGGAAATAAACTCATAGATTTCTCTGTCATGGGGTTGAATAATTATGTCATTATGGTTCTCCTCCTGCTTCCTTAGTAATTTCTGGAAATTTGACATGACCTCATAAAAATGAACCTCCCCCTGGGTCTTCATGTTCAATAGCACTGTTAGGTTGTTCATTTGTTCTTTCTTAATATTTATCAAAGAACAGTGTTTAATGATTTTTTTATTTAAAATGGTTTCCTTTATATATAAAATAGTTATGGAACTATATTTTAAAAATTTGCTCAAACTTCACTGTTTATTTTTAGGTTTTCAGGAAAAAATGGAGTATAGTACAGAGCAATCATATATTCCCATATATAGTGCTTATTGATAATACTTATAACAATTAATGAGCAGATATTCACATATTGTTAATTAAAGACCATATTTTTGTTTCTGTCTAATTTTCTTTTTATTTTTAGAAGTGCCTATGAGTGTAGGTGCACATAACTAATGTGTTCATGTGGGTCTCTCTCTCTCTCTCTCTCTGTGTGTGTGTGTGTGTGTGTGTGTGCACGTGCATATATATTATGATGTCAGAAATCAAACTTAGGTTTTATTTTCTAAGTACCAGCCATCTTGTTTATGAGACAGAGCATCTACTTGGCCTGGAGCTTGAAGAGTAGGCTAGAATGGCTGGCCATCAATCCCCAGAGATCTGCCTGCTTCTGCCTGCTCAGCACAGGGATTACAAGAACGGGCTGCCATGCCTTCCTCTTTTCTGTGGGTGCTAGCTGTTGAACTTAGGTCTTCATGCTGCAGCAGCGAATGCTTTACTGAATGAGCTGGCTTCCCCTCCCCTAATGCTGCTCTTCTATTATGAAAAAAGTAAAGATAAGACTGTTAGATGAAGATCTAAAAACCCCATTTAACAATATCCAGGAAATCATAAACCTGTTACTTACACTCAGGTATATGGTACAGGCTTCCAGTGATTATTTTCCCAAAGATGTGTCACAGGTTTCAGTGGGTTCATATTCCTTCACTTAAATAGTGGTATGAGAATAATTGAACCACAGTGTCTGCATCTTAGATCGGTGTCACTGTGTACTCCCTACCTTCCCTCCCTGATCTTCTTCTCAAGAGCAACAAAAGAACCTCCTCCTGTCACAGCAGGCACCCCAAAGTCCCTTATGTGCATCCTGATTCACATTCATATTAGAAAGATAATTTCCATCATTGGTGATATTGTAAATATTGTAAATATTCTTTACAGAGTATTTCTTATTTCTCATGCCAAAAGAACAGCATTTTAAAATGTTATATGCATGATGAAACATACAGTATTTCATATATGATTTTCTCCTCACAGAGCTCTTGTTTCTACAACAAATCACATTGTCAACCTTATCAGTCAATTTTTTTTTCCCCAAGACAGGGTTTCTCTGTGTAGCCCTGGCTTGCCTGGAAATCACTCTGTACACCAGGATGGCCTCAAACTCAGAAATTTGCCTGCCTCTGCCTCCTAAGTACTGGAATTAAAGGCGTGCGCCACCACCGCCTGGCAAATGCTTAAAAAAGAAAATGAAATGGTTCCTTCCTTGTAAGTCTAATCTCATTGCTGGCCTTGGATGCTGACAAATCCTGTTACACAATTTATTTTGTTAAGCCAGAAGGAAAGGAAAGAACAGGATAGGGCAGGAACACGAAAGGAGAGGAGAGGAGAAGAGAGGAGAGGAGAGGAGAGGAGAGGAGAGGAGAGGAGAGGAGAGGAGAGGAGAGGAGAGGAGAGGAGAGGAGAGGAGAGGAAAGGAGAGGAGAGGGGAAGGGAGGGGAGGGGAAGGGAGGGGAGGGGAGGAGAGGAAAGGGGAGGAAAGGGAAGGGAAGGAAAGGAAAGGGAAGGGAAGGAAAGGGAAGGTAAAGACTATATTTGTCAGCAACTTTCAAGTGTTTAATGGCTTTTACATTTTTATCTTATTTATTTTAAATTTTGAGATTATAATATATTTTTCCTTCCTGTTCCTCCTTTCATACCCACCCATATACCCCTCTTTGCTTTCTTTCAAATTCATTGATTCTCTGCTTTTATTAATTGTTGCAGAACCCTATATTATATTTCTTGTTAAACTTTCTCTCCTTTTGTAACTTTTCCAAAAAGTTTTTTAATTGATATATCCCAAAAGTTTTATTGCTTCATTTGTTCTTCAATTTTCTGTATTTGTTGTTTTTTACTTGTCTGCATTTCTCAAAATGTTTATTCTTGCTTTATTATGATTAGCAAAATTATAATGGAAAATTTTGAACTAATTAGAGATATCACTAATGTCCAGTTACTATATCTTGCTCCTGATCAAATTGATGTAGCTATTTCTAATTTGACATAAATATTTGAAGTGATTTCCATATTTACATTCTGGTTTTTTTCCTTTATATCAACTATCTGATTGATGCTTTTGCTTTAGCAAAGCTGGGTGTTTTCTATTTTGCTTTAATTTTACTGTTCCCTAGGGCTCAGTTAATTGTGTTTTTTAATGAATAACAACATATCTAAATATTAAGTCATGACTCAAACATGCTTACATATTTGGGACTTGCTAAATGAATGTTTAAAAACACAAATACTTGATTAAGTGGTAGAACAAATATGAGCTACAGTATACTGCTCGATACCCTACTATCTGGATTGAAATATAATTCTAGAAACCATATCCTTTTTTGGAATTCAACTTAAATCATGGCTCTCAAAGGACAATATTAATAGCCAATGAAATCTAATGCTCATGGAAGAAGGAGGATAATGTTACTTGAGTTCATTTTCTTAATGCTATGCATAAAGCATTTTACTCTATCATCCTGTCATAATACAATCAATTCTGATTTAAATATGAGGAAATTATGATTCATGAATGTTTAAAAGTTGAATTAAATTTATACTAGTAGATATTAATGCTTCTTTCACCTACTTTTCAAGTTAAGTTTTTATTTATTTTCCAGTGTTCATGAGAGACCACATGTTATTTTGCTAATATAGTTAGGTGTACAGGTTTCAGAAGAATAAAATGGAGTACTACTCAGCTATTAAAAACAATGAATTCACTTCATTTTTTAGGCAAGATTTTTAGGCCAATGGATGGAACTAGAAAATATCATCCTGAGGGAGATAACTCAATCACAAAAGAACTCACATGGTATGCACTCACTGATAAATGTATATTATTCCAAAAGCTGGAATACCCAAGACATAATTCACAGACCACATGAAGCTCAAGAAGAAGGAAGACCAAAGTGTGGATACTTCAGTCCTTAAAAGAGGGTTCAAAATACCCAGGAGAGGAGATTCAGAGACAAAGTGTGGAACAGAAACTGAAGGAAAGGCCATTTAGAGACTGCCCCACCTGGGGATCCATGCCATATACAGTTACCAAACCCAGACACTATTGTGGATTCCAACAAGTGCTAGCTGACAGGAGCTGTCTCCTGAGAGGCTCTGCTAGTGCCTGACGAATGTAGAAGTTGATGCTCACAGACAACCAATGGACTGAGCACAGGGTCCCCAATGGGGGTGCTAGAGAAAAGACCCAAGGAGCTGAAGGGGTTTGCAGCCCCATAGGAGGACCCTACCAGTACCCCAAGAGCTTTCAGGGACTAAACCAGAGAGTACACATGGAAGGACCCATGACTCCAGCTATATATGTAGCAGAGGATGGCCTTTTCAGACATCACTGAGAGGAGAAGTCCTTGGTCCTGTGAAGGCTTGATGCCCTAGTATAGGGGAATGCAAGGACAAGAAAGTGGGAGTGGGTAGGTTGGTGAGCAGGGCAAGGGAGAATGGGATAGGGAGTTTTTGGAGGGGACAGAGGAAAGGGGATAACATTTGAAATGTAAATAAAGAAAATATCTAATACAAAGAAGAATATTCCTTGTACTGTTACCCAAATATTATCATATGAATCCAGCCCCACAGCATGGATTACAAGATGCTTATTCTCCTGCTGTTATAACTTAATGTGGACACATCCAGAAACAAGAACCACATCCCCCCCGCACCCCCAGAATCTGGCTGACAAAAAGTAGTGACACTTCATGAATTTATTTTTTTATATCTATCATAAAAAATAATGGACATGTTATTAATTAACATAAAAAGATAAAGTCTTTTTGTTTGTTTGTATTGTTTTTAGTAGAGCTTAAATGCTTGGCTCTTAACTGTGGTAGAAATCCAAAATGAGAACAATTTTTAGACATTGTAGTTCATTGTATTAAGGCTGTACTTGAATGTCAGAGCACCAAAGGATTTTACCTCCATAGTAGTAAGAGTTGACAGTTCTGCTGTGACAAGGGATGAATTGTAGCTACAATTATTTGGGTACAGATTTCCTGTCGTGGTCAACGCTATTTGACTTGAGAGATTGTCATCATTCTCAGCCCACAGGGAACAGGTTACATTCATTTGATAAATGGTGTGTGTATTAGGATGGTCTATCCATGAAGTCATTCATCAAGTGTTTCAATGAGCAATGGTTCTGCTTGGAGGGTAGCACAGACATTAGGTGAAGGGAAGATTCTCTTCATTGGCTGTGATGATTCTGAAAAGCATTCATCTCAGAAAAAGAGTAACATAAAATCATCCTCTTCAAAATTGATACAATATTTATTAATATCAAGCAAAACATTCAGTCTCACTCTTTGTTGTTCTCTTACAAGCCACCTCCCAAATTAATTGTCTACGTTTCTTTTGGCTGTATAAATAATTTTGAAATATGTAAGCTGCTCTGAAAACTATAGTATAGAGTAAAAACATCAAATAAACAATCATACTAAAAGAGAGACTGAGATAGGAGAAGCATGAATTCAACAAGACCATTATGTGGTACACAGCAAGACACTGTCACGTACAAACAAGAAGAGAATGTATATGGATTGTACAATATTGGACATATCTCTCCAATTACCAAATTAGAGAGACCACTGGGTGATAGCCAACAAATTTCTAATTCCTCATATCTTTGAATTTCAATCGATTTAGGATATGTTTTGGCAATATTACTTTTCATATTAAAAGATAATAAGGAAAAGTGATTGTTACTTCCTGTTATTTTTGTTATTAGAAGTGGAATTATGTTTGTGTGGGTTTGTTGAAAGATTACTTTCTTGCTTTTTCTAGGGTGTAGTTTCCCTCATTGTGTTCGTGGTTTCCATTTATTACCCTTTATAGGGCTGGATTTGTGGAAAGATATTGTGTAAATTTAGTTTTGTTCTAAATTTGGTTTAGACAAACATAGAGAGTATGTTTTCTCTCTCTATGGTAATTGAGAGTTTTGCTAGGCATAGTAGCCTGGGCTGGCATTTGTGTTCTCATAGGGTCTGTATGACATCTGCCCAGGATCTTCTAGCTTTCAGAGTCTCTGGTTCAAAGTCTGGTATAATTATGATAGGCCTTCCTTTGTATGTTACTTGACTTCTTTCCCTTACTGCTTTTAATATTCTTTCTTTGTTTAGAGCACTTGGTGTTTTTATTATTAAATGATGGGAGCAATTTCTTTTATGGTTCAGTCTATTTGGAGCTCTGTAGGCTTCTTAGTGATGTCTACAGGCATCACTTTCTTTAGGTTAGGGAAGTTTTCTTCTATAATTTTGTTGAAGATATTTACTGGCCCTTTAAGTTGGGAACCTTTACTCCCTTCTATACCCATTATCCTTAGGTTTGGTCTTCTCATTGTGTCCTGGATTTCCTGGATATTTTGGGTTAGGGGTTTTTTGCTTTTTGTATTATGAATTTCAAGACTGAATAACTGAAGGTGAATTTTAAGCTTATTCTCTTGGGACACTCAGTCAACCCAAGTAACAAGCTGTCAAAAAAGGCTAAGTTGATTGTAGAGAAATCCTTTTAAGAAGAACTTTATTGTTTGGACATTAATATGAATGAGGGGACTTGCAAACCACTAGTAAGTACCAACTTGCTGGTCACTCCAAGGAATAACACTTGGAGCACTCCCTAATATCCTTTGTTGAGCTTTTCTCACTGACACCATGTGGAATAAACTTGGGATTTCTGTGAGAGAATAAATACAGATGACCTAAGCAAACTATTGGTGTGGTTTCTTGCCACTTTTTCAATACAGTAATTTATGATTTAACAAAAAATACTCCACTAAAATGTGTATCAAGTACTCATCGATTCATGGAATATTTATAACTGAAAATTATATTACATTTCTGCAAGTTTCTTTTCCATGAGATGAACTGAGATGCAAAGAGTTGCAAAGGACTCAAGAACAGCTGCTCGGTTTAGGAAGACTTGCATAAATGTGAAATAATGTCTTTACAGTAGGTTCCTCTATTACAGAACCTTGTTTGTCTGGTTTGTCAAGAGAAATCTAGGATAAAGGAAATTAAGTTAATTTTTCTCTGGATTTGTTGTAGTATCATGAACAGTTGAGGAAACCTTTTGCCTATTTAAGAGATTCCAAGGCTTCTCTTTCAATTATAAACTGCTTTCTCTGCTACAAGTTAACTTCTATTAATTCTATAATTTAATAAGTATTTGATTTAACTTGTGATTTTTTCAAAAACCTGGTTTACTTAAAGCATATCATCCGAGTCTCATTTTTGCATTTTTAAAAGAATATTTTTTTACCTTCTCTTACTTTTCCCCTAAGGATGATCATTGATCAAATATATCAAGGTGATGACTTCTCCTTACTCATCCTTAATATTTATTTGGCAAGTTTATAATATCATATAATAAATTTTCTATCTATGTGATTTGCCATGGCATCAATATGTAAAATTCTTCATGGTATTGAGTAACAAGTGTGAGTCATATTTATTATCTTAGCTAAGAAAAATGTCCATGGACAAAAACTTTGAATTCACACATATGGCCTCCATTATTTCTGTCTGAAGGTCTCTGTCTAGGACAGTTATCTCTATTGTTCAGTGACATAATGGCATTAGATTTCCTTTTCCTTCTCTTGAATATTGAGCATGAAATATAGCTCAGACATAGAACCAATCCATTTAGACACCAAAACTCAGCAACAAAAGTGTATTAATGGTAGTGTAGAGTATGGCAGGAGGAAAGCCCTAGCCTTGTCTAACACAGTGATTGTAGGTGGAACTCCTGGATCCTCTGATGGTTTGTGATGGCTGCTTAGTCACTGTCTCTCTTGATCCATCCTCCACTGCTCAGGGTCATCCCAGATAACACAACAATAATATAGCAATAGTACATCAATAATCTATCTCTCTTTTCATGGAATTTCTGTCTAAACATGAAGTGGTTTCTATAAGGGCTTCATCTCAGAAAATACACAGCACCCCTCTGTTTTCAGAGATGTCCTAAGTATTAAACAGTTTCTATACGACTTCCAAGTAATTCCATCGGACAGATACTAGGAAAGGGTAAAAGTTTTATCTATGTTGTTGAGATAATAACATCATATTTATCATTACAGACTGAGTTTCCTTGGTGACAGCTCACATTGTATTACGCTTGGAGGATGTAAAAAATAATACCAAAAATAACCATTATAATTCCCAAAAGATAAGAAAAATGCCATGCTAGGTCCCTTTTTAAAGCTTCAAGTTTTAATGGATAATATGCAAGGAACTGAAGGACTAGGGTCTGTTAGGAATAAGTCAGAGAATTCTATAAGAATAGAGGAGGGCTATTTTAAAATTAGCCAAATATATGCATACAAATAAAATTAAATGAATGAAATGGACTCTTAAGATAACTTTGATTAGATTTTATTAGACTAGCTAAGGAAAGGAACAGTCACTGGAATTAGAATATGGCACTTTAGAATGTTTACATGTATCAAAGTATGTATTGGGAAGACAGGGAAAAGGAGAGTGAGAAGGACCAAGAGAAAAACGATTAAAGTGTGAGAGAGTTCTTAGATACGTGAAAAGACCAAAGACCCAGCAGACATCCCTCTAAGTACCATGAGAATTACCGAACAAAAAGCAAACAAAGAGAGAAAAGTGTTCTTTGTAATCATCCTGGCCACATAAGTGTAAAATGAAAGTGCAAAGCCCACTTTTCAAAAAGCAGAAAAACATTGTGGTTAGAGTACATTAAAGCTTTTGGTCATTTTCCCATGGTTCTGCTCCCAACATTGTCATGATGGTTATTTTGTTTTCTTCTTTTATTTGCTTGGATGACATTCTAAGTAATGAAAACTTTAAATGTTTCATTATTAGCTTGTATTTACTCTTCATCTTCTTTTGAACAATGCCAAATCTAAGTGCAATGATTGGTATATTCAGCTCAGGAAAAAAAAATCACCACCATTTGCACTTCTGCCTCATTTGCAGAACAGACATATATAAACCAGATTATCAAAGGCAAAAGATACAAGTTGAAGACTCATGGGGTGAGTGCGAAGTTCAGAGGTACAAGTAGTGGAGACTCCATGACAAGGACACATTATTATGGAGTTGATGCTGCTAATTTATTAAGCCTAGGCCAATTGAGAGCAATGCTTTAGACAACCCAGGTGTTTATTCTTCCTACTGCCTCAGGGCATGATAGCAGGAATGTACTCAGCGATGTCCAACATAGACTAGGTGTTATGTACTATTCCTATGGGCTAGATTTCTTTATCCACATTCAATTTTCTGTTGGTTGACTTTTCACAACCAACATTGGGATAACTTTGGTAGGAATCTAATAGTGTAGATTATCCATTCATGCTTCCTACAAAATGAAAAGACTTTCTTCTTCTACATAGAAATAATGGCACCCTTCCAAATTTTCCCTCATCTCAAATCTATCAAGGTGCTCACAGAATAAGTAGTTTTTAGAATTTTCAAAATTTACTCTCAGGAGCAGGCATGCTAGTGTGTAAGGGTAGTGTTCTTCCATTTCAGGAGTGTTCATGTAAAGGGCTGTCAAGGAGCTAGGTCTGTTATCACTTGCTCAAAAGTGTTGGTGCCCTGAGCTGAGCATTTGGTTCTAGATGCTGTGCTCAGAGCATTGATTTGCTGCTGTCTTCCCACTGGGGATGGGAATGGTTTTGAAAGCTCTGGGAATGAACAAATTTCTTAGAAGAGCACAGGATAATCATCAGTCTGATTTTAAACATTGTAAATTTGATATATAGAAAAGAAATTAGATTAAGTCTGGTGCTCTCAAAGAACTTAACCAGTATTGTTAAGTGTGGGAAGTGGGACAGTGTGGGAAGAAGCCAAATGAATTTAAGAGAGAAAAATCATTGAGCATTACAATTGTGCAAAAAAGGAGGGTTCTCAGAATCATGATACAGGAAACTTTTCTTCTTCATCAGTATTTAAGCAAGAAAAGAACAGACTGAAGAAGAGTGGACTCGTCTACTCAGTAGAGTTGGGTATGAAGAGTAGAAAACACTTCAAACCATGAAGCAACATGTTATGCTCTAAGAAGTCTTATTTCAAAGTGTTCTACTGTTGGTATTAATTTCCTTAAGCTTCTGTGACAACATGACAGAGCCATGTGATTTGGCACTAGAAACAATCCCAACCATCTGTGCTGGTGACAGAATCATGTTGCTTCTTAAATTTATAGATGAGAATCCTTCCTTACCACGTCCCAGCTTCTGATTATTGATTTCCACGTTGGTCTTCCTTGGTTTGAAGAATAACTAGTCCAGACTCTGTGTTTCCTGTCAGAATGATGTTACTCTCATAAGGGCACCAGTCATACCCAATTCAAAATTATTTTATTGTTCTTATTGTAAATATAAACCCAGAAAGTTCTCATTTCTCAATGAAGTTTCATTTACAAGAATCAAAACATAGGAATTCAACACAGTTTTTGGGCGTGCACTATTCAGTCCTTGTCACTTGAAGAATTTAATATCCTACACTTTAATACTGGCTCCTTTGTATTCTTGTTGTTAACAAACAATTAAGTGCCTAAGCTCTGGTCCAATGGCCTCGTAAATCTGGACTCCAAAAGGTCAAAGGCAGGATCTACAACCAAGACCTTGAGAAATAGAACAGATTTATTTCATTTTAGAAGAGTCTGAGAAGATGAGCTGACATACTCAACACAAGCTTCTCAGCCCACAAGAGGAAGAGAGAAACACAGTGAACTATTTTGGACATTTATTCAGAGATTTATGGTCTAGTTTTTCACTGTCCAGCGAATCCGTTCCCATAACATCCTATCTGAAGTCAGTTAGTGTGATCCCAATCTGTCACTTTCTTGAAAGAAGCCCTCTTTTGCATCCTGTCCTTAATTACTAGTTGCTTTATGGGCTTATGTTGATTATCAGCAGTGAGTAATTGGGGTGAGATGCAGCATAGTTTCCAACAAAAGGATAAATGGTCTGGCATTTAGAAAAGATATAAAAATGATGTTTCAGTTTAGACTCAGGAAAACTAAGAACATGTGTACACAAAGGCTTGAAGGGGCAGATACGAGCCAGGAGTGACAAACACAATCTTGAAAAAGAACAAGATACAGTGGCTCTTAACCCACAGTCATAAAATACATTAAGTACCTACAGCAGTCAGAATTAACAGAGAGGCACACATACAGATGATTATATTAGAATTGGTTAGAAATTGGGACTGGAGAGATAGCTCAGTGGTTAAGAGAACTGACTGCTCTTCTAAAGGTCCTGAGTTCAAACCCCAGCAACCACATGGTGGCTCACAACCATCTGTAATGAGATCTAATGCCCTCTTCTGGTGTATCTGAAGACAGCTATAGTGTACTTGTATATAATAAGTAAATAAATATTTAAAAAAAAAAGAATTGGTTAGAAATTGTGTTTGGCCACTTGTCTTTTAAATAGTATTCACTATGCTGACACAGTGGGAAGAAGAGGAGTGGTAATACAAATGGTTCTGTGACATGACAAAGAGAACATAGACATCTAATGTATGCTAGGGTACAACCAACTCTAAAACAAATTTAAAAGAAAGTAAAAGTTCTGTTTTGTGAATATAACACTACTATTATTTTTGATGGACAAATCACAAATGCATCCATTTATAGTATAAAATGTGTTGCTTTAATATACATACACAATGCTTTATCAAGATAATTGACATATTTATCATTTTGCTTCTCTATACATCTAATGGTAAGTATTTAAAATTTGCTGTCTTAGATATTTTGAATTAGGAAATATGTTATTATTGACTACAAATTATCTTCTGTGCAACAGATCTTAAGACCTATCCTACTTGCCCTCATACATGGTGCAGATTCTTTGATAAATGGTTGGTAATTCTTTAAAGGGTTAAACATAGGATTATGATGGGAATCTTTCTAATCCTAGAGGTATATCTATGTCAACTGAAAATATGTGGCCATTAAAAGCTTATGCAAGAATGTTCACAACATCATTGTTTATAATGACCCCAAAGTAGGAACAATCCAGAGTCCTATTGAATGATGAATTAATGAACAAAATGTGGCATGTGTACATAATGAAATGCTGTTTGGCAGGAAATAGAACTGTTGATGTATGTGGTAATGTGGTTAAAGCTTAAAATGTGCTTAATGAAAGATGTTAATTCCAAAACTCAATGTTAGTCAGATTCTACATGAAGTTGAGGGCAGATAAATATGTAGAACTAGAACGTAGCTGGTCAGTTGTTTAGCACTGATACAGAAAAGGCATGGCAGATAATGAATTGACTTTTATTTAGGGAATGATAAAAATAGCCTAACATTAGATTATGGTAAGCTTTTCCAAATCTATGAATAACCTAAAATCTGTTAATACATTTTGTTTTGTTTTGTTTTGTTTTTTGAGACAGGGTTTCTCTGTATATCCCTGGCTGTCCTGGAACTCACTCTGTAAACTAGGCTGGCCTTGAACTCAGAAATCTACCAGCTTCTGCCTCCCAAGTGCTGGGATTAAAGATGTGTGCCACCACTGCCTGGCTCTATTTACACATTTTAAATGAATAAATTATGTGCTATATTAATGATATCGCAAAGAAACTGTTAAACTGTTAATATGCCATGTAAAAAAGGAACCAATTTAAATAGAATAATCATAAAAGGGTAATGTGAAGAAATAATATGTTAAGTGAGGTCTGAAGATGTTTAGGAATTAGCTAGATGAAAGTCAGGGAATGAAGCTAACAGTGACAATGATATGGAAGGAGGAAATACATGCTTTATTAAAGGCTACTGGTCAAAAACATAACACCATGGCTTCCGTAATCTTTACCTTAGTATTTATGCTTCTGCAGTCTCTGAGTCTCCTTTGAGCCTAAAGGAATACTGCCACTTCCAGTGGTAAAAGTGTAACAACAAAAACAAGAAAGCATGAAAAACAATGCCAATTTGATTCTTCAACAAATTAGCATTTCTACAACAATGAACATCAATGACAGTGAAATAGAAAAAAGTTTTAGAGAACTCAACAGAACAACCATAAAAATATTCAACAAAATAAAAAATACACAAGATTCTAAGGAAATCCATCGAGAGTACAGCACACTGAATCAAGGAATCAAGGAATGTGATAGGATAATAAAAGATACAAGAGGTAGGGATGCTAAAAGTATTAAAATGTGAAGAATTCAATAGTCAGTAAGGAAATGTCAGTAAAAGACATTAATAAAGTGGCTCAAACAGAGGGCAGCATATACAAGGTGATGATGAGAAATAAATGAGAACTTTTGGGAAATTATAAATATAGAATAGTAACAAAATGCAAACAAAGAATTATGGGAAATAAATAAAAGACAGATTTATAAATTATAGACATAGAGAAATAAATACACACTAAAGGTACTAAAATTATGCAAAAATATCAGAAAATGCTCAAATCAAGTGAAAGAAATGTCTATCTAGATATTGGAAATATTTATAATGCCCAACAGACAAGACCAGAAACATTTCCTTATGCTATAATTTAGTTAAAATATTGCATGCAGAGAATAGGGAAAGAGTATTAAAAGCTGCAGGTGAGAAATGCCAAGTCATATACAATGAAAACCCATCTGAACAGCAGATTTTTATATAAAAACTCTAAGAGCAATCATGGTATGAAACTGCATTTCATGCTTTGAGAAACAATGACTGCCCAAACTGTTAACTCCTTCATAAACGCAAGAGAATAAAACCTTTCAATTTTGATTAATTTTAGTTAAGCCAGTACTCCAGAAGATATACAAAAGAATCTTATACTGAAAAAAATACACATCCTTGAGATCACAGGAACTAATAAACTGGATTAGAACAATAGATAAGCAAATGAAAATTAGGAAAGTACCCAATAAAATAATAGGACTTAATAAATGTCTTTCAATAATAATTGAATACTTTCTTTGGTCTCAATAAAAAGTGAAAGCCAGAAGATGGTTTAAACATCAGGAGCACAGCATTTCCTGTCTGAAAGTGATGACCTCACTGTCAAAGACAAACATAATCTAAGAGACCAAGGGGAGGAAAAGGACTTGTCATAAAGCAAGCAGAACTAGGAAACAAACAGATACAGCTACATAGCTATCTGACCAGGAGACTTCAAATCAACATTAGTCTGAAGAGTCCCAAGTCATTAAATACTAAGAGAATAACGATTTATGAGGATACTGCAATTTTTGACTATATACTGTACAAAAAGAGCTACTGGATATAAAGGCACCGATTAATTGTAATAAAGAAATAATGGATGTCTTCATTAGCCCAGCAACGGAAAGGGACACACACACACACACACACACAAACACTAGAATACAAAGTAAATCTTAGCAAATAGAAGAAAATTGAAAACAATCATATGTTCTCTGTGATTAGAATGGAATAAAAGTAGAAACAAATCCCTTCTCAACAAATAATTTTGGGAAAGTTGAAGGTCCATATAAACCAAAACCAGACCCTTGCCTATCACTTGGCACAAAAATATGGTAAAAAATGGATCCAACACCTTATAGCGGGACATGAAATTCTGAAACTGTTAGAAGACCACACTGGCAAAACACCTCAAAGTATAAGCAATGGCAAGGACTTATGAAAAGGATTCCAATTGCTCAAGGTGAAGGAACATCTATAGGTTGACAAATGTGATTGCATGAAATTACAATGTTTGTGCACAACAAATGAGAACAAAGCTCAATTCAACAGACAGATGCATAAAAACAACTCTTGGTAATGTTCACCAATGTTTTCACTCTTTTTCTTTTTAGTCATCAGTCAAGCAACTGAACAATAACTCCTTAACTCATTTAAAGGAAGAAGTGGAATAGAAATTCAGAAATCTTTTTTTTTCCCAAGAAATCTGTGTGGCCAGCTCCCATTCCAACTTGTATAAGGCTTACTTGTATTTCAAGAAAAAATACTTTCAAAGTTGCTTGTGCATGGAGATCACACAGTATCTGGCAATACTCCTGGTAACTTGAGCAGTTGGGTCTGCAAGTCAGCACACCATGGGGAAGGGACCACACTGACAGCTGTGACCTCAGCAAAGAGGTAAATCTAGAAAGAAATTGCCATGTTGACAAGAGGAGCAGCAATATCAGTACATTGCTGGGATTCTTTCGCAGAACACAAACATCTCTGTAATGTATTGTCTGGTAATGATTAAGAATGCTGCAGTTTGACTCTTCAGTGTGCCTTAGGAACTTAGAGAGAGAGAAAAGAAAAGTTGGGTATGAAAAAATCAATTGACATTAATGTTTTAAATATTTTCCTGTCTTTAAAAACTGATCATGTAAGAGGTTTGTACTTACCCCGACCTTTTAAAGATGACTGTGTCATCTGAGGAATGTCTTTACTGGCACTTCGGCTGGTCGGCTAGTCATTGTCTCTTTGTTTTCATCCTCCAGTGTAGCCAAGGAAGGCATATATAGAAAGGTGCTGGAACTCTTGGATGTTAGACACTTTTGACTCTCAAAGGTGGATCAAATCACTTTTTTAGTCCCTTTCCTCATAGATTTTGATGCTAGGCTGCCTTCTAAGTATTGACTACAGTGCCTTCTGCCACAGGTGGCTTTTATCATGGGTTCTGGGGGTCAAACTTAAGGCCTCGTGTTTGCACAGCAAGTGCTTTAACAACCAAGCTGTCAGGCAAGGCCCCTTTCTGCTTTTAATTATGTGGGGTCAATTTTTGTATCTCTCTTAAGATGAACAGTCGTAATAAAAGTGCCTTTTCCAGCTGTAGCAGAAGCTTAGTGTGTTCTTGCAGATTATCTTTTGTTAAGTAAGTATTCTGATTCAAACTAATTACATATGTTAAGTACTTAAGTAATAAACATTGTTGATCACACATTTTTCAAAGGCAAAAGACATTTTGAGGAAAACAAAACCCTGTATTTCTTGAATGGTAAAAGTTAGAAACCCACCCACCAGCCTCTTTCTACAGTGGTTCTAATTTCAGGTTACCTTTTTTTGAAAGGATCAGACAGAACTTTAGGTTTTGGGAGACAGACTGTATCACAACTAATTGTGCCTGCCTTTGTAGCATGAATATAGTCATAGACAATATACAAATAAGTAGGTTTGTCTGTGTTCTTACACAAATTTTCTTTGGGGAGACAGATGCTGGGGATTGAACCCAGGACCTTTCAGGTGCCAGAGAAATGTTCAACCACTCACATAAATCTCCAAGTTTGCAACTACAGAAGTTTTATTACAAAAATGAACAGCATTGAGTGTAGTGGTGCATACCTATAATCCAATCCTTCTGGAGGTATAGGCAGAAGAGTTGGGAGTTTAAAGCAAGTCCTGGCTACATAGAAAGACCAGCCTGATTTCATGAAGCCCTAACTCAAAACAAACAAAGAAACAACAAAAAGTAAAAACTAAAACCAAGTAAGCAGAATAAATGAATAAATAAATAAACCCAAGCAAAATGAATGAATGCATAACTAAGTAACTAACTAAATAAAGACAACCTACCAATCAACCAAAACCGTCTAAGCAAAAAAAGTGAAAACCAACTAAATACCAATGAAAGGACACAGAGGGCTAACTTTCGTCTGTTATCAGTGATACCCAATACCATGAGGCAGTTTCCTCACTAAGAAACAGAATGCGGGGAGAGAGGATTATCAGGGAGAATTCTGTCTTATGTGTACTAAGTTCTGTGCTTTCACTTCCTGTTTCAAAATATACCGATGACAGTGATAATAAGATGACTCCAGATAAGTCACATCGTAGTTTTCTAGAGAAGGCATAATTGGAGTTCATCTGGTTATGAATTCAGGACTCCATTGGCACAAGCTGGTGTTGACAATGTACAGGTGCAGAATGATTCTTAGCAGCGTTACACTGGAGAGCATATGGCCAGAGCTAGTTTAAGTCCCTTTTGCAAAGTTCTAGAAAAGTCTAGAAGCCTAAACATCATGTGCAAAATGCCACAGTTGTAGCTACTGGATGTGACAAAATATCAGTGTTCTCCATATTCTTTTTTTTTTCATGTTCACCTGGACTCACCATTCCCACTGAAATTCTAGTTGCCTAGATTAAATATTTGCTTTTTGGGGGTTTTGCAGTTAGTTATGTCTTATGGATAGAGATTTGGATAATTGGATACAAATAGGAGTGCTGCATATGAATTTAGGAGAGGCAGTGTGCTCTTTTTTCCTCTGCTTGCACATATTGGCTGAGGTGCCCATACAGTGGCCACAGCCTTAGCTGCAACACTGAACTATGGGGAAAAGCCATATTCTGAGATAGACAGAGTCATGGTGAAAGGATCCTGTGTGCCAAAGCAAGAAAATGTGCAGTGGATAAGCTTCACCTGAGGAAAACCACCTTCCTGATCATTTCCCTCTACAGGAACAGGCACCTCTCTGACTCCGTTGTCTGCTCTTGGAACTTTTTCTCTCCTATTGGGGCTTTTGCCTTCTTTTATGGTTATCTTCTTTTGCCATGTTTGGTCTATTATTGTTCTCTAAACTCTGATGAATACACTTGTAGCGAAAGCTGTGGCCACACCTTATCATGTATGTCTCCACAATCATATCAAAGCAGATGGGGCTATGTGATGGAGAGGTGTAAAACTTGCCAGGGACTACCTGATATTATCACCTAACCTCACACTTGGTAAGTGGAGGTTTTCCTCACATGATGCTTCTTCCAATATGATTCCCTATGTTAACAGGGATCCCATTTTGATATGACCCCATTATGTGGCCCCTTTGATTGTCTTGATTTATGCCCCCTTACTGTTCTAATAGGTGGCCGTCTCTTTAATGGGACAGTATTAAGATGCTGTTTGACCCCACTTATGCTATGATGGGAGAAATAGTCATACTAATAATTATTTTGTTTAAGTGTTTCGCACAGCATATCTCCAGGCATAAATAAATAAAGTGACCCTTCTGGTACTGATGGCTTTCGAAAATCCTGATTGTGGCTTCCCAAGGAAGTGATCAAAAATGGATGGCAGAAATCTGTGAGACCACCATGTAGGCTGTTCCTTGTCTCCCCCTTGTGTGACATGTATCCAGAGTGATAGCTCTTTGCGGGCTGGTAGTCAATGATGGGTAAGATCCTTGAAGATAGAATGACCTTAGACAGGCACAGTCCACTATACTGGGAATCCTCCATGGTAGGATCAAAAATATCAAGGCAATGGCACCCAGCTCTCACTAGGCTGACAAAATCTAAAAAACGAAAGGGTAGATATACAGCAGGAATGGCAGGGCTGCTTCTGTGTAAATGCTGGAGGCCGTGCAGCTGCAAAAGCATTTTCTGCAGGAGGATCTAATGGAGGACTGGCTAAGAGAACAAGGATTGCTAGGGCAAATAATGCCAGCCAATCAGGAACTACTGTTTAGAAGAGATGCTTTCTTGGGACCAGTGGGTAATGGATGGAGGGTATTAAAGGAGCTTGCAGCAGTGCTCAGATGAGCTTGCTGCAGTGTTTCTTACCTGCTCCTGGAATCTGTGTTCTTGACTCTGTGACAACTCAGCACCCAACACCAGAGGGCAGGTAGGGTTGGGCAGAGAGCTGTCCAGGGTACAGGCAACAGGAGGTCTGCTCTTTTCTGAATGGAAATAGAAAAGAGCCCTGGGAGGAGTTGGGGAAGGGAAAACTGGTCAGGTGTAATATATGAAAGAAGAATCTATTTTCAGTTTTAAAAACATGAGAAACAGATCAAAGTCTAGTTTCTAAGGAATATTATAATTGAGGTTTAAGAGATGGCTCAACAATTAAGAATGCACACTGCTCTTGCAGAGAAATTGAGTTTGATTTCAAATGCGATGTGAGATGTTTCATAACAAGCTGTAACTGAATCTGACACACTCACACTTATATGCACATACCCCCCAACCACAGACCCACAGACACAATTGAATTAATGAAAACATTTTTACAAAGGAATAATACTATCATTTTATTACTTCTTGCTATAAAAACACCTGCCCGTATAGGCATTGCAGGTGTGGTTGCAGTGTCATATGTGTGTCAGTAGGTGGCAGAGAGGTGTCTACACTCAGTGTTCTGACCTACAAACATCTGAATGATTAGTATCCTAACTAACATTCACTAAAAAAAGCAAACCTGAGATGGCACTCAGTCTGGAGTTATGGGGCCCCTTCAGGGATCTATGCTAAGATGAACACCAGTTCAGCACCAGGGAGGCTTGGACAGGCTCCAAGGATGGGGTCAAGATGTAGACTAGAAGAACCCTCTTTGGGACTCCAGCCCTCAGTGGGGTAGAAGTGACCCATAGAACTAGCCCTGCCCCTTACCTGATGCAGCACTTTCAAGAACATACCCAGTACCTTGCCTGGGCAGCACAGTAGAATTGACCTTGGTGACAGGGGCTCTGGTGAACCACTCCTGGGAGAGGGAGCATGGGAGAGCTTGTCCTGCTACTTGTTTGTCTTGTAGTGACACGGGAGATGGAGAGATGTCCTCCCAACCCTTATCCCTTACCACCTATGGCAGGCAGAGCTGGCTCTGGTGTCAAGACAGCAAGAGAGGTATCCCCAACCCTCACCCATTAGAGCACTCAGGATACTGGGCCCTGTACTTTGCCTGGGCAGCCTGTAGAGGTGGCACTGGTGGTGGGGATTGCTGGTGAGCTGCCTCGAGGGTGTGAGAATGGGAGAGCCAGTAGGTTGATCAGCTTAGCTACCTCTCAGGTCCAGATTCTGGGCTTTGAATGTCCATCTCAGTATCGTCCACATCAGTGAGCTGCTGGTATGTATGAAGATCTAACACTACAGAATTTCCATGACATAGGTCAGCAACAGGATATCAGAAAGGGGTCTCAGCGAGGTTTCAGTATTGATAGAGTAGCAGAAGCTAGAAGTCTTGTACAAGACCAACAAATCATTGCAATGAACATTTGCAAGCAAAGAATTGTAGATACATTACAGCTTTCACAACAGTACTTTTCCCTTCCTCTGTTGCCAGGGAGGTTGCAAGGGTGGATAGCAGGTATGGGGGGTGGAGCTAAGTGGAATGGGGGTGCACGATGTAAAATTCACAAAGAACAATAAACAGTTTTTAAAAAAACCCAGGATTTTCATTGAAACATCTACTTTGGATTTATATTTAGGCCTCAGAAATCCCATGCATGCATTATGATTTGCATAGCACTGGGATTTGGAGCTCACATCTGTCATTCATAGGGTATCTATGTTATTCCAGGACTGGGGAGGGAGCAGAAGAGATGGGAGCACTTGAGTTCATTCCAGCATGTATTCAACTGCCTTAGCTTAATGTTTGATGTACAGAGTTAGGTTAATTCTGGATAAGATGCACGTAATAAATCCTCTGAAGTTTATACTGTTATTAACCTCATTACAGGGTTCAGAAAGAGCAGGTCATCTCCATGTTTCCACTGGTTTTGTGAAATTTCCTGTTCTATTCTAATCAGTAGCTTATTTGCTACGTAAATGCAGTCATGCTTTCCCTGAAGACGCTCCTTAAGTTTTCCTGCTTTGGTTCAGTAATTACATATAGTGGGAAGATGTTTAGCATCACGAGGGGCAGCATCCTGCTTTGCAGCCTCACTGACATCATCAACAGAAGGTTCTTGGTTCATTCACTCAACGGTCAATGGACAATCACTGTGTGTCGGTATCTGACCTATGGCAAAACACACAGGGGCAGACGATACAAGATGAGAATTACTGTTTTTTTTTTCCATGTTTTCCTTTCTTTTGTGGAGAAGAAGATTCTTGCCTTTCCTGTTTCTTGGCTTAAATACTTGATTTTTGTCTTTCTCTAGACACCTTTTTCGTGTAAAGGGGCTCCTTAGTCACTTACAAGATTTTCCATGATCATTAATCTATATTTCTTATTTTTCCATCTTTCCTTTAACAAAGCTTCTTTATTATTTATCTACTTGTGTGACTTTTAAACGTTTTCATGTGGGTGGGCTTCTGTTTTAGCTATTTGCTTTTGTTACTTAATCCTCTGAAGTTTTTCTTTGCTTTCTTTTTAAGACATGCCCAGCACCATGAGACAGCCTCTTTTAAAAAAAAAATTATGTGAGTACACTGTCACTGTCTTCAGACACACCAGAAGAACTCATCGGATCCCATTACAGATGGTTGTGAGCCACCATGTGGTTGCTGGGAATTGAACTCAGGACTTCTGGTAGAGTAGTCAGTGCTCTTAACCGCTGAGCCATCTCTCCAACACCAGAAGTTTTTCTTCAACCATAGCAATCTTTTGAAACCCCTCCATTCATTCTTCTCCATAACCACTCTTGAGATTGCAGAAGGCCCCTCTTGGTCCCACTGTCATACAAGCATTAGAGCATTCTCACAACTGTCTATCACCAGGGCTCTAGGACACAATCCCTCCTCACTTTCTCTGCTCACTTGGCACACTCTGTATTTTGCCAAAATTAGTTTGCTAATTTATTCTCATTTTACATGTTATTAGAGTTTACCACATATGCAAGCTGACACTGAATTTACATTTCCACTTCAACTTCTTTTTTTTTATTGTTATTTTTTTATTCGATATAATTTATTTACATTTCAAATGATTTCCCCTTTTCTAGCCCCCCCCCACTCCCCGAAAGTCCCGTAAGCCCCCTTCTCTTCCCCTGTCCTCCCTCCCACCCCTTCCCAGTTCCCCGTTCTGGTTTTGCCAAATACTGTTTCACTGAGTCTTTCCAGAACCAGGGACCACTCCTGTTTTCTTCTTGTATCTCATTTGATGTGTGGATTATGTTTTGGGTATTCCAGTTTTCTAGGTTAATGCACCCACTTCAACTTCTAAATTGCAGAGACAACTAACGTAAGTAATTAGAACAATACATTTAGTGGATCACTTATCTGTGTTCCAAATCTAAGATGACCTCTGAGAGCAAGAAAAATAAACGAAGCCTTACAGAAGGATGTACTAACATCCATGGAGTTGACAGACAGATGCTGCAAGCTGTATTAGAAGCAGTGCAGATCACAAGCCAGTAATCTGGAGCAGTGTCCAGTGAAGGAATGCTTGACAGGAAGTTAATACAACAGAGAAAAGCAAGAACAGTGAAAGCATTTGGATTTGGAGAAACCTCATACTTTTAATTATAAAAGATAATTCTGAGGTGGCCCTGTAATACAGTGGGCAGTGTTTGGACTTCTAAATGTTAATTCTATTGGTATGCAAACAATGGAATATACGTGACTTAAAAACTGGAATTTACAATAGAAAATTTGCAAGTTACATATTATTCTTTTCATTTTAGCCAAGCCAAAGAGAAATAGACTTGGCCATACAATAGTGATTTCCCATGCTAACTTAGTTTATATTTAAATTAATATAAAGTAAGGAAACTCATAACCAAGTCTACAAGAGCTTTTTCCAGGAAGTTGGAATGTCTTAGAAAGTGCCAGCATATTTAGAGCTGTAACTTCTGGCTCAGAAAATATTTGATTAATGCAAGAAGGGGATTAAGGAAATGAATACACTTTCTGTAATGAATCAAATGAAATTAACCATAATAGTTATAAAAAGAAATTATGAAAATAGTTTGGAGCATCTGTTTATTTAAACAGTCATGCCATATTAAGAAATGGCAAGCAATAGATTTCCTGAAGTGTCTATCTTCTCAGTTGACAGGTTCTGGATATGTGTATATAAAAGAAAGCCTCTAAAACCCTGGTCACATTCACAGGATGGGTGGGGGTGGGGATTAAGGAGAAATGTGTTATTGAATGATAGCACTTTCCACGTGCGTCTAAGAGTTTCACACATTGGACCTCACCTGTGGAATGTGGATTTGAAGTAATAGTGTTGTCTTCAGTAGATTTCACAGATTTGTTGTTGTGGATGTCCTTAATGAGGCCATGGGGTTCTAAGAGTGATAGAATTTAGGTATGTTATTTCTTTCACATGACAGTTCACACTTTGGAACTAAAGTTTCACACTCGCCTGAACTTTGAGGACATGTTAAGACTACACATTTGGAACTTATCATAAAAAGTGGCACGGCCTGGGACAATAATAGTGGCTTAAATTTTCAAAAATTTTGTCATTGACTGGATTGCATCTCAGTGCTAGGAGATACTACTAGTATTGACTGGTCAATGCATTTTATCAGCACACACACACACACACACACACACTAACCTCCAGAATTTTCTCTATGTCAGGCACCAGGCAAACAGGATTGTGATTGCATCATTGTGTGATGACAATATGAATTATTATTGTCCTTCGTCAGCTTAGAGAAATGTAATCTTTATGGATAGCAGTAACAGGAAGCAAGGAATTTGGAAGGGGATTTGGTATATAACCCATGGCCAGTTTGAATCCAGAGTTTGAGTTCCTAAACTAAACTGTCTTTCTGCTTCTCAGAGTTCATATCCTAAATGCTATTAAATTCACTGTGTGAAAATAGTGATGTTGAGAGGAATAGCTACTAATTCCATATAGCATCAACAAGTTTAAAATTCCAGATATCATGTTGCCTATGCTACATCACTGCCTCGAGTCTGGTCCAGACAGGCATGAGGGAATTCATTCCAGGTGGGAGAAGCAAGACACTGGAGTGGGATCCGTGGATACAGACAAACTTTTGCCAGTCACTTACTTTTGTTGGGGGGTAGCTAGTCTACCAAACTGCTATGCCATTTTAAATAGTTAACCCAATGAGTAGAGGCAGTTATGCATGCCTTAAATGCACATAACTCTAAATGAACTAAAAGAGAAAGGATTAACTCTACATGCTCTTAGCTATGCATTCTGGTTTATTTTTCCCTTTGTCAAGCATTCCCAGAAGACAGTATCTCTTCTCTCCAGTGTGTGGCACTCTGCCTCTAGCCAAGCCATCTGATCCAGAGCCTTCAGAAACGAATCTCAGGGCTCCACTGTTACTAAAACGAACCTTTATTAATGATGTCTTATGATGACATGAGCCCTTCAGTTCTATAGCTTTTATTTTTTTATTTTTTTTGAATTCATAAGCCATGTCAAGCACAATTTTTTAATTGGATATTTTATTTACTTACATTTCAAATGTTATTCCCTTTCTCAATTTCCCTACAGAACCCTCCTATTCCATTTCCTCTCCTCCTGCTTCTATGAGGGTAAACCCCACCTACCCACCCACTCTCGCTTCCATTCCTTCACATTCCCCTACACTGGGGCATTAGACCTTCACAGGACAAAAGGCCTCTTCTTCCACTGATGTCCGATAAGGCTATCCTTTGCTACAGATATGACTAGAGCCATGAGTCCCTCCGTGTGTACTCCTTGGTTGGTTGTTTAGACCCCAGGAGCTCTGGTTGGTTGATATTGTTGTTCTTCCTATGGGGCTGCAAACCCCTTCAACTCCTTCAGTCCTTTCTCTAACTCCTCCATTGGGGACTTCATGGTCAGTTCAATTGTTGGCTGTAAGCATCCACCTCTGTATATATCAAGCTCTGGCAGAGCCTCTCAGGAGACAGCTATATCAGGATCCTGTCTGCATTTACTTCTTGGCATCCACAATAGTGTTTGAGTTTGGTGACTGGATAGGGGATGGATCCCCAAGTGGGGCAGTAGATCAAAAACTCAGGTGACAGATGCTGGTGAGGATGTGGAGAAAGAGGAACACTCCTTTACTGTTGATGCGATTGCAAGCTGGTATAACCACTCTGGAAATCAGTCTGGCAGTTCATCAGGAAATTGGACATAATATTACCTGAGGACCCAGCTGTACCACTCCTGGGCCTATATCCAAAAGATGCTCCAACATATAACAAGGACACATGCTCCACTATGTTCATAGCAGCCTTATTTATAATATCCAGAAGATAGAGAGAACCCAGATGTCCTTCAACAAAGGAATGGACACAGAAAATGTGGTACAGTTCTATAGCCTTTATGTTGTCAACACTAGTCCTACATTCGAGGCACTTACACACCTACAAGTACATCCATGAGCTACACATGCAGCCTTAAGCCTTGTAAAGCACAACACTGATGTGTTGACCCCCAAGAAACGCTCCTCAGAAGATTTTATCTTAAGGATATTGCTTTCTTGTTAATTACAAGTAATTGTTCAGCTCTGTCTAGACAACATATATTGTCTCAATTAAGGAAAAGTTTCACTTCCATGGATTCTTAATTCAAGCATATCACATAAAATGGCTATGGCAGAGTCTTCAAGGTACACCTAAAGTTTCCTGTGAAATTAAAAGAGACAGACTGCCATTATCTGATGATATGCCCTAGTCACAGGGACCCCAAAGACCACCGAGGAGCCAATTCCTATGCAAACACATAGGGTCCTTATTACCAGCTCACAAGCAAGATCTCTAACCATTCCCCCTGTGGCAGGTCAGAGTGAGTCTAAGTCTAGGGATCAGGGTAATTTTTGGAGTTAGAACAAGCTTGGGGAATTTCCATACGGGCTTGCAAGTTAATATTTTAACATCTGTACTTCTGGTGTAATCTGCAGGAACCAAACATGGGGCCAAATCCACCTGATAAACAGAATGGCTAAGTTATCTATTCTCTGCAGGATGTCTTAAGTTATCTTTACGTACCTTGACCCTGCGATTGGGATGTTTGCTCAAGTGGCTTTGTGGTTTTCTTCCTGGAATTGGAGTTTTGCCCCTGGTCTCACACAAAATGGAGTTTCTTCAAAAACAGAGTTGGTTGGGCTTTACATCTGCAAACCTATCTTCCATTCTCCCACACACGTAGCCCATTAAGGTCTCATCACTTTATTTTCCAGCCCCAAGTTCCAAATATCTCTACAGTTCTCCAAAGAGAAACAAACACACAAGTGAGCAGGTCTGTCACAGCAGCGTCTTCCTCTTTGATATCATTATTATCCTAGCTTTCTTTCTACTGCTGTGCTAAAACACCGACCAAAGCCACATAGGGAAGGGAGCGAAGGGTTCACAGAATCTTACAGTTTCAGCTAACAGTGCATCTGTGAGGGAGTCAGGGCAGGAACTCAAGGAGGAATGCTGCTAACTGGGTGGCTCCCCATGGCTTCCTCGACTTGCTTTCCATCACAATCCAGGACATTGTGTCCAGGGATGCTATTGCTCACAGTGGGCTGGATGCCATCGGATCGATCAGTAATCATGAAAATGCCTCAGAAACATGGCCAAAGGCTCCTCTGATAGAGGCCTGCTGGAGGGTGTCACTTCCCAGGTGACTGTGTAGTTCATTGCAAGTTGACAAACACCAACTAGCACACTGGGCAAATGAGGATGGTAAAAACATTTGCTCACTTAACATGAAGGGGGCAATTAAAAAGAAGGCTCTTATGGTGAATGAGCCACTGTCTTGAGAGTAGAGGATTAAAACTCTTTCCTGGGACTAGATATACTAGACATAGCTTCTGGGTCTGGAGTGTGGTCCATTCCCTTACCCTGAATGTCAGTTGTGGGTTTCCCTGCTCCTGAGCTTGATGTATGAAACATCAAGTGAAAGTGAAAGATCTCTTCCTTCTTAAATTTAAGAAATTTAAACAAATGACACCTCAGCAGCTTTTTAATAAATCTGTTTGTCTGTATATATGTGTGTATGTATGTATGCATGTATATATATATATATGTATGTGTGTTGAATGTATGTATGTTTGTATGTATGTATGATGTATGTATGTATGTATGTATGTATGATGTGATGTATGTATGTATGTATGTATGTATGTATGTATGTGTGTGTGTAGGAAAGACCCTTATATTTCTCTAGAATGCTGAAATATGGGCTTACTTTGTATAAAACTTCTCTTTGTAATATATTTAGTGAATCCTCTTTGCTGCTAAGTACAACAGGATTAGTATACACTACAAAAGTGTGAGTAGCACACTTTACACTTGAGTTGAATGTACTTCTCCTAGTACTTGGATTTTTACATTTTCTCTCTATATAAATATATCATATTCACCATCCTTTTTAATTTGTGTTTTGATCCCTCCTTGGTGTGTTATAAACTCTGTTTATTCAAGTTGCATAAAACGAAAGAAAATGACTAGATAAAAATTGTGCCCAGTTGACATTTTCCTTCCTGCATGCCATGGAATCCTTCTAGTTTGACTGAGGGGCCTGGGGAAGGAGGAGAGGTGAAATGCTGCTGCTTACATTTGAAGAAATTCTTTGTGTTCAATTTCAATGACAATTCAGCTTTCTTGGCCATGGCTTCAGAGAAACTGAAGGGATGTCTATAAATAACATAGTTTAATGTCTTTCTCTGGCAGTCGTCACTTCCTGTATTCACAATAAGAAAGCAAGATAGAATGTTAAGAGCTTTAGAAATGAAAAAAATGAAGGTTGTCACAAGGAAGGTGGTAAAACCAACACTAAGGTGTGTGTGTGATCTTACCAAACATGTGAAAGATCTGTATGACAAGAACTTCAAGACTCTGAAGAAGGAAATGGAAGAAGACCTCAAAAAATGGGAAAACCTCCCATGCTCATGGATCGGTAGAATCAATATAGTTAAAATGGCCATTTTGCCTAAAGCACTATACAGATTCAATGCAATACCCATCAAAATCCCAACTCAATTCTTCACAGAGTTAGAAAGAGCAATTATCAAATTCATCTGGAACAACAAAAAACCCAGGATAGCTAAAACTATTCTCAGCAACAAAAGAAAATCTGGGGGAATCAGTATCCCTGACCTCAAGCAATACTACAGAACAATAGCGTTAAAAAATTCATGGTATTGGTACAGTGACAGGCAGGAGGATCAATGGAACAGGATTGAAGATCCAGAAATGAACCCACACACCTATGGCCACTTGATCCTCGACAAAGAGGCTGAAAACATCCAATGGAAAAAAGATAGCCTTTTCAACAAATGGTGCTGGTTCAACTGGAGGTCAGCATGCAGAAGAATGCGAATTGATCCATCCTTGTCTCCTTGTACTAAGCTCAACTCCAAATGGATCAAGGACCTCCACATAAAGCCAGACACTCTGAAGCTAATAGAAAAGAAACTGGGGAGGACCCTTGAGGACATCGGTACAGGGAGAAAGTTTCTGAACAGAACACCAATAGCTTATGTTCTAAGAGCAAGAATTGACAAATGGGACCTCATAAAATTACAAAGTTTCTGTAAGGCAAAGGACACCATCAAGAGGACAAATTGGCAACCAACAAATTGGGAAAAGATCTTCACCAATCCTACATCAGATAGAGGGCTAATATCCAATATATATAAAGAACTCAAGAAGTTAGACTCCAGAAAACCAAACAACCGTATTAAAAAATGGGGTACAGAGTTAAACAAAGAATTCTCACCTGAAGAACTTCGGATGGCGGAGAAGCATCTTAAAAAATGCTCAACTTCATTAGTCATTAGGGAAATGCAAATCAAAACAACCCTAAGATTTCATCTTACACCAGTCAGAATGGCTAAGATTAAAAATTCAGGAGACAGCAGGTGTTGGCCAGGATGTGGAGAAAGAGGAACACTCCTCCACTGCTGGTGGGGTTGCAAATTGGTACAACCACTCTGGAAATCAGTCTGGCGGTTCCTCCGAAAACTGGGCACCTCACTTCCAGAAGATCCTGCTATACCACTCCTGGGCATATACCCAGAAGACTCCCCACCATGTAATAAGGATACATGTTCTACTATGTTCATAGCAGCCCTATTTATAATTGCCAGATGCTGGAAAGAACCCAGGTGTCCCTCAACAGAAGAGTGGATGCAAAAATGTTGTATATCTATACAATGGAGTACTATTCAGCCATTAGAAACAATGAATTCATGAAATTCTTAGGCAAATGGATGGAGCTAGAGAACATCATACTAAGTGAGGTAACCCAGACTCAAAAGGTGAATCATGGTATGCACTCACTAATAAGTGGATATTAACCTAGAAACCTGGAATGCCCAAAACATAATCCACACATCAAATGAGGTACAAGAAGAAAGGAGGAGTGGCCCCTTGTTCTGGAAAGACTCAGTGAAACAGTTTTCAGCAAAACCAGAACGGGGAAGTGGGAAGGGGTGGGTGGGAGGACAGGGGAAGAGAAGGGGGCTTATGGGACTTTCGGGGAGTGGGGGACTAGAAAAGGGAAATCATTTGAAATGTAAATAAATTATATCGAATAAAAAAAAAAAGAAAGCATGTCCTTTAGATACAAGCTTTGCCAATAAACCAAAGATTCATTCCTATTAATTTAAATTATTCTTCTAAAAGCCCATTGGCCATTAGCAGGACATTGCAAAAAAAAAAAAAAAGGTGTGTGTGTGAGAGAGAGGGGGGGAGAAGGAGAGGGGGGAGGAGAGGGAGGGAGAAAAGGAGGGAGGGAGAGGGAAGGAGAAAAGGAGTGAGTGAGCAAGGGAGGGAGAGAGGGAGGGAAAGAGAGATAGCAAGAGAGGGAGACACACACACACACATACACACACACACACACACACACACACACAGAGAGAGAGAGAGAGAGAGAGAGAGAGAGAGAGAGAGAGAGAGAGAGAGAGAGAGAGGGAGAGATCTGATTTGGTTTAGGTATAAACTGTCCTTTATGGGCTCAGGAGGTTGCATATTTGCTCCACAATGGTGACATTTTTTTGGGAAGTTGTGGCACCTGGTTAGTGACATAGGCTGTGGGAAGTACTGGTGTCTGCATGCTTCTCTTCTTTCTGTTTCTTGACTGAGGCTGTGATATATCACAAGCTCCTCTACTCCTCTACAGAGTCAGTGTGTCAGGTAGCATGCCATCTCTCTGATGGACAGTGTCCCCTGAACTGTGATCCAAATCAAACTCTGTCAACTTCTGTCAGGTCTATGCCACAGTGATGAATGAGAAAAGTAATTAGTACAACAGTCTACGGCCTCATTAAATTTCATGCTATTTAACTGTATCAAATGTTTTGAAAAAATATGCTGCTGAATTATTATAAGGCATTCTTAACACTCTCCATTTTATTTGTTTCTTTTTCCTACAAAGTTGGCATTAGTTTTTGAATCATTTAATTAAATTTAGGAATATGATCATATTAATAACTCCTTTCTAGCTCTGTTGGCATCGTCATGGGAGTAAATTCACTGTAACCATACAACAAAAAAATTCAAACCCAAACAATATGCTAAGAAAACTGAATACACTGCTAGGTTTTGCTTTAGACTTTTCCTAATAATTTATCTGTGATTAAAACATGCATGCAATTTATTTATTTTAATAAGTAAATATTCAAACTACTTAGAGGAAGCCATAATAGAAAAAGAATATGGCAGATTTTCCCCCCAAACAGAATTGTAAGTACAGTTCCAAGAAAACTCTTTAATGTAATTTTGTCCAAATTTCTAGTTACTGGTTATTCTTTGATTTGCAATTTCCTTGTTTTGAATCTTGATTTCTGAAGGATTAAAATATAATTGTATCAGACTATGGGACAACTCTACCGACATAAAACTGATAACCTATTATTCTACCAGATGTAGGTCACTATAACTTGTCCTGTAAATTTCTAAGATGTCCATTCATGAAAGTTACACATAATACCATCTCATTTCCATGATCTTATTTTTTTTTTGCTATTTTCTTATCATTTTAAATGCAGTAGATAGTCTTTTAATAGGGACTTTAACACAGGTCAGCAAACTGGAATGGGAACCATAGAACTTTCTGGAATATTTTCATCTAGCATATGGTAAAAGTTAATAATTAGGAATAGACTTCTATTTTCTACTTTATACTTTGTCCTCCTTCTACTTAATATGTTCCAAAAACTCAAGGTCAATAATTTACCAAATACAGTTAACTCACCACACCCTGTCCACAAAGATGATATTTGTAACTCTTATGGAAAATTTCTATATATTGTACAACTTTGTTATCTATAGTCATGGAAACCAAAACTCTGTAAAATCAAGACCTCTTGTATTTGTGTCTTAGTTATTTCTCTATTGCTGTGATAAGACACTGTGACTAAAAGAACTTGTATAAGAATGTGTTTATCTGTGGCTTATGGTTTAAGAGCCTTAGGATATATAACATCGTAGTGGAGAACATGGCAGCAGGTAGGCAGGCAGGCGTGTGCAGGAGCAATAGCTGAGAGCCCTTATCTTGCAGGAGGAAGAAGGAGGGAGGGGAGAAAGGAGGGAGAGACAGAGACTGGAAATAGCCTGGGGTTCTTGAAACCTCAAAGCCTGGTCCTAGTGAAACTTGTCCTCCAACAAGGCCACACCTCCTAATCCTTCCTATACTGTTCTTCCTACTGGAAACTTGTTACATATATGAGAGAGGATCGGGAACATTCCCATTTAAACATCACAAGTTGAAAACGTGACTCATTGATTAAGAACACTTGCTGCTCTTCTAGATTTTTGTTTCCAGCATCTCCAGAGCACCTCACAGCTGTTTGTAACCTTAGCAACAGAGGATCTAACACCATATTCTGACCTTTGAGATCACCTGCATACATGTATCTTGAATGAACATATGTGTATGTATTTATATATATATATGAATATGTATATGTATGTGTGTGTGTACACATGTACACAAGTAAAAGTAATTTTGAAATCTTAAAAATTAAGAGATTCTTTCTTCAAGTCATAAGAGAGATAGGAGTGTGTAGGAGTATGTATTTTTTAGGATGTAATATATTTTGAGAAAAACTTTTTAGGTATTCTCAAAAATGGTACCACACTGGTATGAATGCACTTTCTCTAGTTCACATTGTTCATCTCTAGATATTTAGACTTAAAATTTTATCTGTTTATCTATGATAATTTCATGATACCCAATTATAATAGAATTTGCATTTAAAGAAGCTCCTTTTTCATCCATGTATATAAAATATGATCATATCTAAGTACTCATTTACTCTTTAATTATCCCCATACCCTCATAAATAGGTTTTCTCTCAACTTCATCTCTTATTTGTTTGATACTCTCCTAATTCAAGTTAGTGCTTTCCATATGTTGATGGCTGTGGAGCATTGGAAACCTACCATATCTTCAGAAAGGAGGATTGCACTTCTCCCTGAAGCTGTCTACTATGAATAAATGCTCAGTGTGAGAAGGAGCCTGGACCCATGCCTGGATGCTGGCTGGACTGTTCTCATGAAGTTTATGTTCAAGAAACACATCTGCTGTGAGTTTGTGATTGGGATAGCTATATTATGTCCAGATGGTAGTAGTTCACAACACTCCTTTCCATGTTCAAACTCTTCTATTGTTTTCTCTTCCTTTCGAGATGTTCTCTGAGCTTTGGAGTGTGCGTGCATGTGTGTGTGTATGTATGTGCATGTGTGTGTATGTATATATGTGTGTATGTATGTGTGTGTATGTATGTATGCATGCATGCATGTATGTGTGTGCATGTATGCATGTATGTATGTGTGTATGTGTATATATGTATGTGTGTATGTGTATGTATGTATGTATGTATGTTAATGTGTATGTATGTATGTGTGTGTGTGTGTATGTATGTATGTATGTATGCATGTATGTATGTGTGTGTGTGTGTATGTTAATGTAAATGTCCTTTGCGGGGCTGAGCAGCGAATCCCATTTTCATGCTGTGCATCTCTCCATCAACTGCTGCCAACTGCAGAAAGAAGCTTTGCTGACAAGGACGAAAGCATCCAAAGACAAATATTTACAAGTAATTTTATAGTGCAACCATTCAACAAAATAACAATAGCAGGATCTACCCTAGGGCCTATGACCTCTTTTTCCATCTATGGGGTTTTTGGACACCATGATATAATTAGGCACATAGTACCCTCCTGTAGAGCATTTCTCATATCCAATTATAAAGTGGTTGGTTACCTCATAACATTTATCCCACTATTGCACAGGAGGCACATCTTGCCCAGTATGTCAATACTGCAGTCAAAATTCATACAATCTCATCAAAGAAGTTTCTTTGTAAAATGGATGGTGTTTCGTGCAGGAGTTCACAACTAGTTATAGAGCAGAGAACAAATTATTTATTATAGGAATTGGATTATTGATTATGCTCATCAACTCTCACTTTCTGCCATGAGTACAAGCTGGAGTATTAATAAATCTGGTGATATAATCAGTCCCTTGGAGAACCTGGGGTTCTACTGTCTGAGGTAGAAAAAGTGAGTCTTCTAGATCAAGGAGAAAGAGAAGGAGATGAAAAGGGAGGAAGAAGGGACTGGGAGAGAGTGAATAAAAAAATGAATCACTCTTTTGCTACTTTCAGAGGAATAGGTAATGCCTGACAAAATTGGTGATGTATATTTTTTTAAATAAATCTACTGTCTCAAATAATAATCTCTCAGAAACATCTTCTCAGACAATATGAAAATAATATTTTAACATTTATTTGCACAAAAATCAAGCCAATCCAGTTGGAATACAATTACTCCCAAATTTTTTTTTCTTTTTTTTAAACTTTTTGCACTGTGGTTGCATTCTGTGTCTAAGTCATGTGATAACGGGAACTTTAACACCTTGGTTTCAAAATGCTCTTTCCATAGCATGGATTTTTTTTCAAAAAGTAATGATTTCTTTCTTCTGTGACTCACATGTACATCTTCCTTATATTATGGGAATGAAAATGAGTCTTTGCTTTTTCTTTCTGTGGAGCTGATTAGATCATTGCTCTTCCTCTCCTCCTGGCAAGAGCTTACAAATTCAGTGTGGGAAGTCAGTTCTGTCATTTTGTGGTTGATGGCATATTTATGTGTACAAGTTTATGTTCAACTTCAGCTTCTCAGAATACTTTGCTTGTTTTGAGAACCCTATGTAGCTTAGTATGGCTTTTTTTATTTTGCTTTTTTAAAAAAAATCTTTGTACATATTTTTTATTGAAAAGGGAAGTAAAAACACTTTATGATAAAATTAAAGATTTACATGGAAAATATTTCAGATAAACATGTTAAAACTGACAATTTTCATGGAAAATTCAAGATTAAAATGGTAGGTATGTAAAACATTGCTAAATTAATTGAATTATGGAATAGAAACACTTTATGATAGAATTGATGATTTACGTGGAAAATATTTTTGATAAAATTGTAGAAAAATGTAGAAAAACATGTTAGAATTGAAGATTATAGATATAATAATGGTAGGCATAAAAGTATTCTTAAGCTGATTGAAAGTGGAATTATAAATATTTTCTGATAAACTTGAAGATTTACATGGAACATATTTCTGATAAAATTGAAAAAATATACAGAAAAACATGTTAAAATTAAAGACTATCATGGAAAATATACAGATAAAATTATAGGCATAAAGATAATTCTAAGTTGATTGAAGGTGGAATTATAAACATTTTCAGATAAAATTGAAGATTTACATGGAGAATATTTCTGGCAAAATTCAAGAAATATATAGACAAACATGTTAAAATTGACTATTTCATGGAAAATTTTATGTATAAAATGGTAGATAGGAATTATAGGAACTCTTTCTAAATTGATTGAAGGTGGGATTAGAAACATTTGTGATAAAATCAAAGATTTACATTGCAAACATTTCTGATAAAATGGAAATATATAGAAAGACATATTAAAATTGAAGATTATCATGAAAAATAATGCAGATAAAATAGTAGACATAAAAACATTACTAAATTAATTAAAAGGGGAATTACAAACAGTTTCTGATAAAATTGAAGATTTACATGAGAAATATTTTGTTAGTCTATGTCATTTTATTAGGGTGTTGAGTCCATTGTTGTTAAGATTTATTAGGGAATAGTGATTGTTGTTTCCTGTTATTTTTAATGTTATTTTTATGTTTGTGTGGGTATCTCCTTTTGGATTTGTTGGAAGATTACTTTCTTGCTTTTTCTAGAGTGTAGTTTCCCTCCTTGTGTTGGCATTTTCATCAATTATCCTCTGTAGGGCTGGATTTGTGGACAGATATTGTGTAAATTTGGTTTTATCATGGAATATTATGGTTTCTCCCTCAATGATGATTGAGAGTTTTGCTGGGTATAGTAGCCTGGACTGGCATTTGTGTTTAGTGTATGTATTAGGTCTACCCAGGATCTTCTAGCTTTCATCGTCTCTGGTGAGAAGTCTGGTGTAATTCTGATAGGTCTGCCCTTAGAAGTTACTTGACCTTTTTCCCTTACTGCTTTTAATATTCTTTCTTTGTTTAGTGAATTTGGTGTTTTGATTATTATGTTCCAGGAGGAGTTTCTGTTCTGGTCCAGTCTGTTGGAGTTCTGAAGGCTTCTTGTATGTTCATGGGCATCTCTTTCTCTAGGTTAGGGAAGTTTTCTCTTATAATTTTGTTGAAGATATTTACTTGGCCTTTACGGTGTCAGTCCTCACTCTCGTCTATACCTATAATTCTTAGGTTTGGTCTTCTCACTGTGTCCTGGAGTTCCTGGATGTTTTGGGTTACCAGCTTTATGCATTTTGCATTTTCTTTGACTGTAGAGTCTTTGTTTTCTATGGTATCTTCAGCACCTGAGGTTCTTTCTTCTATATCTTGTATTCTGTTGTTGATGCTTGCGACTCCTGAATTCTTTCCAAGGTTTTCTATCTCCAGAGATGACTCACTTTGTGATTTCTTTATTTTTTTCTACCTCCACTTTTACATCCTGGATGCTTTTGTTCAATTCCTTCACTTGATTGTTTGTGTTTTCCTGTAATTCTTTAAGGGATTTTTGTGTTTCTTTTTTAAGGGCTTCTGCCTATTGAACCATGATCTCCTGTATTTCTTTAAGGGATTTTTGTGTTTCCTTTTTAAGGAATTTTACTTGTTGACCAATGTTCTCCTGTATTTCTTTAAGGGAGTTATTTAAGTCTTTCTTGAAGCCCTCTATCAGTATCATGAGAAACGATTTTAAATCCAACTCTTGCTGTTCAGGTGTCTTGAGGTATCCAGGACTTACTGTGGTGGGAGAACTGGGGTCTGATGTTTCCATGTGGCCTTGTTTTCTGTTGGTAGGGTTCTTGTGCTTGCCTTTCGCCATCTGGTTATCTCTGGTGCTGGTTGGTATTGTTGTTTCTGACTGGAGTTTCTTTCTCCTCTGGGCTTGTAAGCCTTGTGTCCTTACTCCTCTGAGCTCAGAAGTGAAAGCACTTCTGGGAGATCACTCTCCCCTTATGGCCTGTGCACAGAAGGCTGTGGAATTACCTGGCTCCCTGGTCCCATCTCCACTGATCTTGTGCCCTGTGTGCTCCTAGTTTTTCCCCTCCATTGAGAAGGTGGAGATCTCACCTCTGTGCCCAGAAGTGATAGTGCTGCTGGGAGATTCTCTCCTGGCGGGCTGTGCTCAGAAGGCTGTGGAGTCTCCAGGCTCCCTGGTGCCAATGGCAGCAGGAAGACCTTAGTCTGGCTTTTAAACTTCAAGCTTTCTGCCTCAGCCTCTTGACAACTGGAGTTACAAGCATATGCGGCCATCTTGGAGGAATATCTTAATGATATGTTCCCACATGTGTTAAATGAAGCTTACAATAATTATAAGTACCTATGCTTATGCATCTACCTAGATTCCAGTGGCAGAACTTCCCATTTTACTTTAGAATAACTCCTTCCTTTAGGTAACAGGGTAGTGCATGAATTCAATGGTAGCAACCTATATATCAAATATTAATTGCACATAATTTAATTCATTCTTCAATTTGACAGGAACTAAATTTTTTCGCCCAGGAGTGAAATCTCTGTTCATATCTGTGAGGGAAGTTCTATATCGGCTTAATTGAGATGAGAAGATCCACATTAAATGTAGGCAGCATCCTTCCATGAGATGGGTCTTAAACTAAAGAGTTGTCTTCCCCTGATCACTGATATAATAAGATCAGTTACCTCATTCTCCTGCTGCCACATTTTATCCTCAAACTGTGAGTCCAAACCAGCCTTCCCTCATCATGATGCTGTTAGGCATTCTGTCTCAATGATGAGAAAAAGATTTAATACTTCTATAGCAGCTCTGATATTTTGATCAATTTTCTAGATTGATCTAGCGTACATATACTAGTGTATGTATGCACTCAATTTAGGAACATATAGATCTATATTGATCTACTGGTAGAAAAACTGTAACTGATTCTATCAAATGAGTCAGATCTTTAGAGATTGGAACACTGTTAGCATCATAGGTATGAATCTGAGCTTTTGAATACCAGTTTTTTAGAGTTCATTTTATTTCTCCCTTCTGCTACTTTTGGAAGTTTCTGGCAAGTTCCAGAAGTATTGCAGTTTGTTACACATTAGAGAGTTATAATGACGCACTCTACCTACCCTAGGATCAATGCTGTGCCACAGCTGGAAACAATAAGCCTTAGATATTAAAGAAAGTCAAGCCAAGACAGTTGCAAGGCTGGTCCTGAAAGGACTAATAAGCTGAAGTGATGATTCATTTAGTGCTTTCAAGATTAGAATATGCTAATTAATGCATGAAGGCATTATGGCTTTCTATCAAAGTGAACTTTACTTGAACCTGTTTCAAAGTAAACACCCTAGGGTATGACATAGATGCATAAAAATTTGATAATTTAGATATTAAAGAAAGCCAGATGTCCTTTTATGAAATACATCTTTCATATTCTGAGTGCAGTAAGTGCATAAAGATGTGAGAAAGAGCAGGACACATCCTGTAGAGCCACAGTCACATAGTATAGTTGCTGGTACATTTTTCCTTTGTAAATTTTACTTTAATGTCTATATGCTGGGAATGGAAGTTATTTTATGTAAATTTGTTAAATAGATATTTTTAGAAGGGACCTATTCTACAGCTTTTGAAATGTCTACTCAGATGTTTACCTAAACCATTTGATTTTATTTCTAGGTGAACACCTAGATTACAAACCCCAGCTATCCTCATGGCTGATTAGGTGTGACCTTGTGAAATATGGAAGGAAGAATGTCTGTGTTTACTTTTATGAGCCAGAACATTTGTCTACATGTGAATCCTTTTTCTTCTTCAGTTTCTGTTTCCTTCTGAAAATCAAGAAGGAATCCAGAAGACCTTTGAGGTGATATAGTCATTGGATAGAAGGAAATTGCATCATAGAATCTCAGAGTGGAAAACCCTCCACCAACAAAAACCAAATATGTACTTGACTATGGATCTACTGAGAAACATTTGACCAAAGATGATGACTTGAGGTTGATGTAGGTAGTATGATTTGACTCAGTCTTGCTACATATCCCTGTTTGGCTTCTAACTTAAATCTTTCCTGTTTCCTCCTCCAGAAGCCTATTCTTAATTATTCAAAGATGCTTGTATGATACTCACAGGAAGAAATTGTCAATTCATGTTGACCAAGTCTAAGCTCAATGATTTAAGATTTAATGATCTTATCACAAAATGTTTCAATTTTGTTTGATAAGTCAGTCTCCTAAAGCCTAAATACACTTTGTGAAAACTCTTTTCTCCAAGTGATCCACCAATAAATTATTCAGGAAAAAATAACCACTCACAAATTTGAAGTGAGAAGGCATATATTAAGAGACATGAAAGAACTTTTCCTTTCATCTGATTTACTCTTTTCTCAAGTGTTCGAGTCTATGATCATGGTTTAGAAAGTGTTTACAAAGCATCTAATGTAGATGAACTCAGGAAAACTGAAAACAAAACATTTTTCTTTCTTAAAAATGAGCACTGAAACTAACATGTAGTAATTCAATACAGTAGCAATAAGTTTAATACAAGGTTAGCATGTGCTAGAAGGTAAAACAACTACCAAGAAAGTTTTATACTATATAACCTAGAATAAGTTGCCCTAAATCTATTCCACTGTGGAAATAGTCTTAAAGATGTGTTTACTGGAGGATGAGGGCCTAGCATACTGTAGCAATTAAAACTCTAGAAACTAGGCTATGATCCCAAACTTCTCAATATGAAGACAATTTCTGGTAGCTTGAAGTTTGTTTTCTCATAGTTAGGTCCCTCAGATGTACATAAATAGAGCCAGAGTTTCCCAAATGAAGACTGTGCCCTGGAATGGGCTGTCGTATCCCACCATCTATTCCACAGGAATGGACTGTTGCAACCACCATCTATTGTACAGGAATGGACTGTTGTATCACCCTCTTTACTGCACAGGAATGGACTGTTGTGTCCCACCATCTATTGCACAGGAATGGACTGTTGCATCCCTCCAACTATTCCATTGGAATTGACGATTCCACAGAGAATTGTCCCACTCTCTGTTGCCATTAGTTACTCATTATTTTGAAGCCTCTGTTTCACGCTGGCTTAGTTAACTTGATTTTTATTTGCAAGGTTTACTGCATTGAAAACAGTGGCTCTGTGAAGTTGAATGTGTATGTGCAATAACAGAATTATCTAGTTTTATAGGGAAGGGACTATAGAAAGGGAGCCTCAAACTCTAAGCCCCACCCCAACAAATTAGTTACTGGCTTTATTTAATGATAGAAAAATAAAAATAATAAGGATACATGTTCTACTATGTTCATAGCAGCCCTATTTATAATTGCCAGATGCTGGAAAGAACCCAGGTATCCTTCAACAGAAGAGTGGATGCAAAAAATATGGTATATCTACACAATGGAGTACTATTCAGCCATTAGAAACAATGAATTCATGAAATTCTTAGGCAAATGGATGGAGCTAGAGAATATCATACTAAGTGAGGTAACCCAGACTCAAAAGGTGAATCATGGTATGCACTCACTAATAAGTGGATATTAACCTAGAAAACTGGAATACCCAAAACATAATCCACACATCAAATGAGGTACAAGAAGAAAGGAGGAGTGGCCCCTGGTTCTGGAAAGACTCAGTGAAACAGTATTCGGCAAAACCAGAATGGGGAAGTGGGAAGGGATGGGTGGGAGGACAGGGGAAGAGAAGGGGGCTTACGGGACTTTCGGGGACTGGGGGGGCTAGAAAAGGGAAATCATTTGAAATGTAAATAAATTATATCGAATAAAAAAAAAAGCCCACTACATGTCACTGTAACTCTTGTTACTATGAGAATGACAGTCATATGATCAGATGATATCCTATCAGAATCCTTATATGTTTGGGAATGTTGTGAAAATCAGTATTTGGACTTTAATTTAAAGGAAATTATTAAATTTCCATGTGTTTAAAGTAATGTTTGAAATTGTTTTTTCTTTTTTGGGGGGAGGGTTGGGTTTATTTTTATTAGATATATTTTTTGTTTATATTTCAAATGTTGTCCTCTTTTCTGGCTCCCCCCCTCCCAAATCCCCTAACCCATCTCCCCTACCCCTGCTCACCAACCCACCCACCCCAGCTACCTGGTCCTGGCATTTCCCTACACTGGGGCATGGAGCCTTTTCAGGACAAAGGGCCTCTCCTCCCTTTGATGTTCAACAAGGCCATCCACTGCTGCATATGCATCTGGAACGATGAGTCACTCTACGTGTACTCTTTGGTTCAAGTTTTAGTCCCTGGGAGCTCTGGGGGTACTGGGTGGCTCAAATTGTTGTTCCTCCTATGTTGCTGCAAACCTCTTGAGCAACTTGGATCCTTTCTCTAGTTCCTCTATTGGGGACCATGTGCTCAGTTCACTGGTTGGCCAAGAGAGTCCTGTTCTGCATTTATTGTGCCCTGGCACAGCCTCCCAGATGACAGCTATAACAGGCTCATGTTAACATGCACTTATTGGCATCCACGATAGTGTCTGGGTTTTGTAAGTATGTATAAAAACACAAATGGATCCATAGATGGTACAGTCTCTGGATGGTCTTTCCCTCAGACTCTGCTTCATACTTTGTCTCTGTATTTCCTCCTATGGGTATTTTATTCCTCCTTCTAAGAAGGACCAGAGTATCCATATTTTGCTTTTCTTTCTTCTTGAGCTTCATTTGGTCTGTGAACTAGTTGGCTTAATCACAGTACAATAATAGAATCTTTTAATTTGAACTCCACCAAAGCTGGGTGATCTCACTGGCTTTTCTTTCTTGAATTTTAGTCATCTACATACTTGGAATTGAAATTATTTTATGTAAATTTGTTAAATTGGTGTGTTTGAGAAGGAACCTATTCTGCAGGTTTTGAAATGTCTAGCCATATATGTTTATCTAAACCTTTTGTTTTTCTTTCTAGACAAACACCCAGACTACAAATCTTACAAATCCCACTACCACCAATTTTACTTTTCTTGTTCTCTTATAATAAAGGTAAAAATAGGGTCCCCCTCATTAATGTTTGTTTTCCTGGTGTCTAAGCACTCATTTTCAACTGGAGTGCTTGAAGACGCTGATTCTCCAACAACATGTCCTGCCAGAGACTAAGCCCTTACTATTTGTTCTGCCTATTTTCAGGAAAGTTCATTGCTCAGGATTATGAAACATACAATGATTTTGATTCTAAATAGCATCCAACTGTAAAATTGGAGAGGATTATGGAGTCCTATAGTCAAGAATTTAGAATTTAGGTTGCACAAGACATAAAAAGTAATTATATTATTTTTATTGCAGTTAATGAACCCCAAATGAATAGGTATGTTACCTTTAAGACAACGCCAATTCAGCTTCCAATTTAGGAATGGCATTTAGTATTGTTCTTTACTGACTAAGTACAGTTTTGGTTTCTAAGTTTTTATTCACTCATAGATTAAATAAAGACAGGTGTATGATTTTTTTTTTTTAAAGATCGTTTTTCTAGACAATGTTTCTCCTGTAGCCTTGGCTATCCTGAAACTTGCTCTGTTGACCAAGCTGGATTCAAGTTCATAGAGATGTGATTATTTCTTAAATGCATGAAAATGATGTAGTGAATATTTTTACATTATTTTTTGGCATCAGCCATCAAATCTATAATTATTATTATAAGGAAGAGAGGTTAGAAAAGGCTAGTAGCACACGGAATAAGAGAGCTGAATGGGCTAACATGGATGTGACTACATAGAAAAATCTCACAGGGATGTTGTATTGGTAAAAAGAGGCAACTTCTAAGACTCTCAGAACCACAAAACTAGGCTTATTGACAAAGTGAAAGCACTAAAGGACCTGAGGCAAATAGTCACTGAATTCAACATGGATTCTGTTCTTTTATGTTGCAACAATTTTCAGAATAGAGCTGTATGCTGGCTCATTTTACAACCACTCAACACAAGCTAGACTCACTGGAGAACAGGGAGCCTCACTTGAGAAAATTCTTCAATAAGATTTAGGCAAGCCTGGAGTGTATTTTCTTAATTAGTGATTGATGTGGGAGAGCCTGGTCTATTGTGGGTGGGGGCACTTTTAGGCTGGTGGTTCTATAAGAAAGCAGGCTGAGCAAGGCAGAATGAGCAGCACTCCTCTGTAATCTCTGAATCCTGTTGAGTTCCTGTCCTGACTTCCTTCAGTGAGGAACAGAGATTTGGAGTGTAAGTAGCTTTGGCCATGGCACTTCATTGTAGCAAGAGAAATTCCAATGGAGACCATATTTTCTAGGATCTAACCAGAACACTATTAATAATTTCTGTTACCCAGCTTTGCCTACTCTTGACCTTGGAGTAAAGAGAGTATAGGTCTTGATTTTTTAGGTAATACTTCTCCAAAAATCTTTCAAACAAGATTTGCTGGTCAGTCTAAACTTCGTTGAGGTCAGTCACCCACAGCTGGAAAAGAATTTATAGAAGGCTTTGCTTTCCCTTTATTTCTCTGGTCCATGTCAAAAATTAACCTCATTTTACAAAACATTAAATTTCTAGTAGATTCTCCATGATGAAACGGAAGAAAAAAAGGCAAAACAGGCACATTAGTTTCTTGTGAGTTTGTGAGAAATGATTATAAAGTTGGTTACTTAAAAATTATGTAAACTTCTTTTGTATTGTTTTATATAGAGGTCAGATGTGTAAAATCAATAGCCACTTCTGTTTCTGTTTTAGTTACTAGAGAAACAGTTTCAGTAACATGCTGACTTGCCACCCAAAACAGTTGCTTCCTACTTCAATAACAAAAATTAAGATATTGATAATGTGGTTTGGGTGTGAAATATCACCTGCAAGCTTATGTGTTGGTGAATACTTTTGGTCTCCAGATGATGACATTAGTTTTAAAGACTGTGGACCATATAGGAGCAAGAACCTTGCTGGAGAAGTAATTTCTGTGGCCAGGACTTAAGGTTTCATAAACACTTCTCACCTGTACCAGAGCTCCATCCTGCTCCTGCCACCATGTGATTGCCATCCTGATGAATTTTATCCTTCCTATGGTGTAAACCAAATTAAATCCTTCCCTCTTGAATTTGCATTTTGCCACATATTTAACCAGAATAATGGGGAAAGTAACATGTGCAAATAATGCATGCTATTTAAGTAGAAATGACAAGGATTAGTTGTAGAATGTGACTATTATATGATTTCAATTTCATCTAGTTTTGATGAAATAATTTAAACATCAGAGAGATGTGTATTACTATTAGGATTGATGGGCACATCTATGAAATAACATGCACACAGAGCAATTGAAGGAAGACCATAAGATATTTGGTTTACATGTATTTGCAAATAAAATTAATTCTGACAATATACAGTCAAAGAAATAAAAGCTATGAAATATTTTACATTTTATTTATTTATTTTTATTTTTATTTTTTATTTTCTATATTCTTTGTTTACATTACAAATGATTTTTCCTTTCCTGGTTCCCCCTCTTCCAAAGTCCCATAAGCCCTCTTCCCTCCACCAGTTCCCCAGTCAACCCCCTCCCACTCCTCTGTCCTGCCAATCCCCTACAATGCTGCATCAAGCCTATCCAGGACCAGGGCCCTCTCCTTCCTTCTTCTTGGGAATGATTTGATATGTGGGTTGTGTCTTGGGTATTCTGAGCTTCTGGGCTAATATCCATTTATCAGTGACTGCATTCCATGTGTGTTCTTTTGTGAATGAGTTACCTCACTTAATATGATATTTTCCACTTCCAACCATTTGCCTATAAATTTCATGAATTCATTGTTTTTAATTGCTGAGTAGTAGTCCACTGTGTAAATATACCACATTTTCTGTATCAATTTGTCCATTGAGGGACATCTGGGTTCTTTCCAGCTTCTGGCTATTATAAATAAGGCTGCTATGAACATAGTAGAGCATGTGTCCTTATTGCATGACAGGGAATCCTCTGGGTATATGCCCAGGAGTGGTATAGCAGGGTCCCTCAGAAGTGTCCTGCCCAGTTTTCTGAGGAATCACCAGACTGAGTTCCAGAGTGGTTGTACCAGTTTGCAATCCCACCAGCAGTGGAGGAGTGTTCCTCTTTCTCCACATCCTTGCCAATACCTGCTGTCTCCTGAGTTTTTAATCTTAGCCATTCTGATTGGTGTGAGGTGAAATCTCAGAAATCAGGGAAGACTCTTGAGGACATGGGCACAGGGGGAAAGTTCTGGGACAGAACACCAATAGCTTATGCTCTAAGATCAAGAATTGACATGTGGGACCTCATAAAATTACAAAGTTTCTGTAAGACAAAGAACACCATCAAAAGGACAAAACGGCAACCAACAAATTGGGAAAAGATCTTCACCAACCCTACATCCAGCAGAGAGCTAATATCCAATGTATACAAAGAACTCAAGAAATTAGACCCCAGAAAACCAAATAATCCTAGTAAAAATGGGGTATAGAGCTAAACAAAGAATTTTCACCTGAAAGACTTCACATGACAGAGAAGCATCTTAAGAAATATTCAACATCATTAGTCATTAGGGAAATACAAAACATTTTTAGACTCCAATAATTGTGCTCTAAAACTGTGTTCAACTTGGAACTGAATGCTCATAGTAAATTCCTAGTGTTCTTTTGGTTTTTGTATATAATGTGTTTATTATTTATATAGTAAATATAAGAGATTCAAATCAGTCAAGAGTCTCCTAACAAATTAACATTTAATTCCCATCCATTCAATATGGAGTTACATATTTATTAAATGGCAAAGAAGAAAATTATTTTTATCATACAGAATAAGTATAGGAAGCTCTCATTTAGTCTGTCCCCGAAACTTAACATTTTGTTATTTTCTGTTGATTCAAAGTGCAGTGAATATAAGCATACACTCCGCTGATTAATCAATCATTTTCTTGGTTGATAATCATACTAATTAAAGAATATGTATTCTTAGAGTTTCCACTTCAGGACACTATTAAGATTTTTTTCTTTTATTACTATACACATCTGCAGGTAAATCTAGTTAATTTAGATTGATTTGTCAACAGAGGTCTTTTTGAAGTTTTTTGGGGAGCTCAGAGCCCATATGAAGAAATATTGTCAGTAACAGTGATTATAAACCCATTTGGGATGTAGATCATTTCTTCCCTAGAGGAGTGTCCTGAACAAGTAGTAATACCTCTTTTTCTCATGGGAGGTAAATGTCTAAAATATCTCTGCTTCCTTTTTATGTCCTCATGTTTCTTTTTAAATCATTACTCCCACCGTTGTATGAATGCCTTCCTTAGTGAGAGAAAAGAAACATGGCAAAAATAGTCAATGACTTTTATGTAGCCCTTTGGATTGTGAGCTTCAGAGGCACTTGAGAAATTTTATCTAGACACAAAGGCTCCAGATTACTAAATATAGGGGATAAGGGTTGAGACTAAAAGGCTCCAGCTAAACTCAAATTTCCACATGCCCCATGTAAGAAACCACAACTGGGATAGTGTTTCACCCCAGGCTGTGTGGACAACACAGACAGATGGGTGCACACCCTTGTCTCATTCATAGGCTCTTCCGTGTTGGCTGGCTGCAAAACTGCCTCTGAAAGCTTATAAGGTTCATCTCTGATGAAAATTTTCAATCACTATTAATTAAAAAAAATTTTTGTTAGAATACACACACACACACACACACACACACACACTCAGATGTAGAAAGTGTAGAATTGTTTCTCTGAACAACTCAGGTAAGATTATCAATACTGGCTTCTGTATTGCCAAACTGGCTCACACTGAGTCTGTTTAGATCACTGCTTTACTGGTGACAATGTCTCTAGGGGACCAACAACATGCTTGATATATAGTCTATGTAAAACATTTTGTTGCTGACAACTTCCTATTTATAGGATATCTCTGCTTGTATAAATATTTTGTTGTGATTTTCCCAAAGATTTATTACTGTAATTATTATTCACATCTATGGAGGAGGGGGGAGAGCAAGAGACCTGTAAAGAGAGAAAAACAACATGCTGGATGTAGCCCATGGTATAATATTTTCAGTCTCCTGTGTAGGGTGCTTGCTGTTCAAGCATTGATTTTCACTCCCACTCTGTTCTAAACTATCTCCAACACTTGCTTTCACTATCCTAGGCTCTCTGGGCCTTCTAATATGCTACTGTGTTCTGTCCTTTGGGATTCTAGGGAGACTGGAAGGAGAGAGGGTCATATCAGGACATCTCTAACTTTTGCTTCCTTCTTGCCAATAATTTTGAAATAACATTTTGCCAAGATCACTGGTTTTTGGGATGCTGAGGACTTTCTATGACTCTTTGTAAGCTTTTGTTAACTCAGGATAAGGGTAGATTCAGATCACTTATCACAAATACCAGATCATTATGATAATCTTCATTATTATGTTGAAATTAACCCTCCTCAAATCATCTTTTATTGAGTCTGGCAACTGTTTGTCATTGGAGTCCTGATTGCTACTTTCCTACTATTGTCTTTGGAAGGAGCATGATCTAATCACAGAACGTTGTAGTTGCTTGCAAAGAATATTTACAACAAAGCTCTATGGGAGGAAAATATGGAACACTTTTAGGTGGTGTTGACCAAGGCTGAATGTGTTCGTCATATTTTGCCTATTATGTTGCTTTTTGTGTTCTTTATTAATGGAGTTTATCTCCAGAAAATCTATTCTATATTCAGACTATTGAATAATTTCAATTATTACAGTAATTGTAATAATGAAAGACAATGACTTTAGATCTTTCTTTTAAATGAATAAACACTATCATATGTTTATTCCCCATACTGGGCACTACTGGGCAGAAATATACAAACATGCACACTGTATAAATGTTAGCATTATCTTAGTATTTTATGATAATATACCTTATATAGTCTTGGAAGGAGTTTGTAATGAAACTGAAATCGTTAAAAATAAATTTGTACTTAAATGTGGGAATGCTCAGGTGAATACTATTAAACTTCCGTGGACACCAGAATGGAGAATACTTCCCCTAGGGCACAAACTGTTAATTTTAGATAACCTGTTGTGACTTTATAAAAATAGGTATCTTTATATCTGTCAAATAGAGCTCATGTTTTTATTGTAAAAAATACAGTCTTGATTTTTAAAAAAAGGATAAATTATTTGTATAATTTTGAAAGCCAAATTTTTGAAAGTCTGATTTCATCTCAGAATCTGACTGCCTCAGAATTAACCCCTAATGCGATGTCATTGGTGGATTCATTGATTGGTAATAAGTTGTCATTGTATATATATTTGACATTAATAAATTCTGTTATATAAAAAAAGAAGCATTCAGATGACAAATCCATGATATTCTAGTAAAAGTGTAAAGCACACCAACAAGTTATACTAAGGAACTCACCAAGATGCAGAACTGTAATTTCTTTCCTTATTAGGGCTTGAGCACAGCACCCACATTCATCTTAGGTCAGAATTTTCTTAGTTACTCAATCTTGTAGCTCCAAGATGGAGGACTAGGAATATCTAGGTGCTAATTTTCCAAAAGGATCATTTTGCAAGTAGTTGGAAACAAAGTGAGTTCCAGGACAGCCAGGGCTACACAGAGAAACCCTGTCTTGGAAAAAAAAATTAATCGTTTATGATTTCTGAGAAATCAATATAGAGTTTACAGACATGTCTAATAAATAGTCCATGGGTCACATGTAGCCAGGGAGAGCAATCAATGTGAGCCAATCTAAAATTGCGTGCTTGCTTATTTGAAACATCATTTTTTCATATTTCTTGTAATATGATTGTAAGATTCTTGCGTGACATATGTAGCTGGCACTATGAAGTCTGTCACATTGCAGTTCCAAAAGGCTTGGCATGCTTGATACAAGAACAAATGGAAGTTCCAAGGACAGAAGTCTCTATTAAAATTACATGAAACTTGATGGTATACACACAACCGCTCTCCTTCCACATTCTCCCTTTTCTCTGGGGTGGAAGAGAGAAAAGAGAGGATAAAATTTACAGTGTTATACCTTAAGAGCAGTCTGCTTGGGAACTGACTTTTGTGTAACCTAATTGCTTATTTAGACTGCTGGACACAGTGGATCTAAGGCTTGGTAAATGTACAAGAAGAAACAAGCAAGGCGCATGAAAATTTCAAGGGAACTATGTATTTGTTAATAGCCAGGCAAGTGATCTCTGATTAAGAGAAGCAAAGGGACATCTATAACATGATAGACATCACCAGATAAACCGAGTCAGACAGGCTTTGTTGCTATTTGGCTTGCTCTAAAAGAAACATGAAGTCATTGGGAAAGGATGGAAACCAACCACCCAAAGCCATATGATAAAATTATCTTCTCTATAAAAGTAAATAACAGACAAATGGAGAAAGCAAGCATTATTGTACATTGGATCTATAAGTCCGCCTTTATTTTTCTATACGTTTTAAAGGGTAAAACAATAAACATTACAAATCTTTAACAATCAACATATATTATGTGCAGATATAATTTGAACTTTCCTACTGTAAAATGAGAAGGGTGGGATAAAAGAGTAAAGGTTTTTGAATAAAACCATAGTTAGTAACCATTTAAAACATATTGTTATAACTTTAGAATGCTACATGTAATTGTTCTGGCCAAGGAAAAGACAAAGAAAAAGATACTGACTCTAAAGGAAGGAAATACGAAAGTAATTAAAATGTGTAATTATCAAAAGTCAATTCAACCTAGGGGCAAACACACAAGAAGACGAGCAGAAAGCATTCTCAAAGTAGCAATACTGTTTTTCACGGGAAATTATTTAGATACAGATGAATAAACCTCACTAATTAAAAGGAAGAGATTGGCAGAAATGATTGTTGCAAGAAGAAAAATAACACAGTGTACAACTGCATCCTTTCTGTAAGAGATTTACTAAAGTAATAGAATATACTAAAGTAAATGTAATTTAATTATATAGATTGAACATGAAAGAATAGAATTGCTATTCTAAATAAAACAAAAACAAGCAGAAGAGATCACAGGTGTTTATACTAATATTAGGAAAAAGATAAGAAAACAATCATCTTCAAGTGAAAAGTGTTACAAGAGAATGAAAGAATATTATATGAAGATAATAGGCAATTCACTACAAAATATAGCAAACCTAAACATGTAGACACACTGAAATGAGAGTTCCTAAATTCTGAAGGCAATAACTGACACAATTAAGTGGGAAAACAGACACTTTCTCAACGAGAATATTAATCTTCGTGTACTTGAGGAAACAGATTCTGCTGTTGGAATGTAGTGCTCTGAATGTTAGATTCAGTTATCTGTTACTTTATTGATCTTGTCTGACTATTCCTCTCACCTAAGTAATATTGTTTTTAGGACAGGACATCACTGTGAAGCCAAGTCTGGCCTTTAATTCACAAATGCTGGGGCTGCAAGACTGTACCACCACACACAGCTAAAGAAAGTCAATAAATATAAAATGATTTAGCATCATAAAATTGTGAAAATCAAGATTAAAATTATAATAGCAAATTCATGAAATTACGCATGGAAACTAAACAAAATAATTTTAAATGTCCAATGAGTGTGGGAGAGGGAAGAAAAATCACATTTAAAGTCATAAAGTTCCAAAGCAGATGAAAATGAAAGCAGAATATTCATAAACCTGTGGGAAGATGCAGTGCTTACAGGAGCACTCATTACGGGAAAACAAGCAGAAATGAAAGATTCTTTTAGATCTTTCTATGCTCGCTTTGCCTTAAGAGACTGGAAAGAATGAAGCCAAACTAAACAAGACCAGCAGAAGGAAACAGTCAGAAATAAAACAAAGCATCACACAACAGTAGAAAAAGTCAGGGTAACAGATAGCATTTTATTTTTAAAGTATCAACAAAATTGAGAAATCCTTATCTAGCATGGAAAAGAGACGGCAGCCTCAGAGCTCCCGAAGAGAAACAAAACAATTGGCTTTACAGAAATGAACTCAATTATACATGAATACAATGAGTATCTTGTTGTTCTGAGATGAGGATCTCTTCATTTAGATCAGGACAGACTCAGATTGCGGTCAGTCTGGCTCAGTCTCTAAACTTCTGGAACGATAGACACACTGCAACAAAGAATGTGATGTAAATAGACCAAAGGACCTACATAAGACAGACAAATTCCCACAACTATGTAGCCCAACAAAGACCAAAGAGCTGAAATGGACTCAGAGGAGATAGGAGAATAAGAGTGGGTCAGAAACCCACATCCTCATAAAACTGAATCCTAGGCCACAAGAGGGAAAGATACAGTCTGGCCACACACATGTAAGAAATACAAACTTCGCATGGACCTGCAACTGAGAGTGATCCAATAAATATAAAAACAGAAGCATAAAAGAAGAATCAAACCAAGCTCCCTCCATTCTCTAAACCTGAATCTTCATCAAATTCTTCCAAAAAATTAAGGGAGATGGCTGATTTGTGAATAAATTCTAGCTGTCCTCTGACACCTCAGGAGATACATTGTGAAGAAAGTTAGCCATACTCTGATAGCTCAGGGAGATGCAGATATTACAAGGAAAGCAAGGAACAATCCAACATTCCTGATGGATACCAGTGCCACATCTTCAGTAAAACGCCAGAAAAAATTAAATAATACATTAAAGATATTATTCATCAAGATTTTATCCCCATATTCAAGGATGGCTCACATGAAAATAGTGAGTATACCATGTTTAGAAAATGAAAAATGGTACATACATGTTCATCTATTTGATGCAGGGCCAAAGCACTTGATACATTCCAGTAATAAAATTTTTGTGGACTATAAGTGAGAGGAAACTACATAGGACAGCAAAGGATGTCTATGAAAACTCCCCTGCTAACATCTTACTCAAGGCTCAAGCACAACAAAGGTTTCTCTTAAGAGTAGAGACAAGACAAGACAAGGATGTTCACTTGTGCTACTTTTTAAATATACCCAGGCTCTTACATCAGAATACAGATGTAATCAAAAGAAACCAAAGGAGCCTTATGGAAAGACAAACTTCCGTGATGATGAGTAAGAGGCACATTTACTTGTAGGTAAAAAGATAAGGAATTAGTTATGCTGCTCTGGCAAATTTACAGTGGTGGGAAACCATCACACATAGCAACAACAATAAAAACAACAATACACAACCATCCAGAATAAGATGACAACCTATCATGGGTGTCTGTCTCCAATAAACTCACATCTACAACATGATTCCTGGACCTATGGCTCAAAAGGCATCATAGAAGAGATGGGAAGACTGTGTTAACCAGAGGAACTGAAGTCTGCCCTGGGATTGTGTCTCTGAGAATGAAGAATGAAGCTACACCCAGGATAGCATAACAATATGGACATCTCCTTGGGTGTGTCCATCCCTAGACACAGAACCACAGGTAAGTAAGGACGGCTGCTGAACAAGGGAGAATGAATTTTCCCAGGAATGAGCACCAGAACTACGGGTGACCCAGCATGATGTAGCTGGACCAGCTACTCTCTCTCTCTCTCTCACACACACACACACACACACACACACAGAGAGAGAGAGAGAGAGAGAGAGAGAGAGAGAGAGAGAGAGAGAGAGAGAGAGAGAGAGGAGGGAGGGAGGGAGGGAGGGAGAGAGAGAGAGAGAGAGAGAGAGAGAGAGAGAGAGAGAGAGAGAGAGAGAGAGAGAGAGAAATATTTATAGTTTGCCAAAGAGACTAACAGCCATAGGAAATAAACATCAACCCTTCATAATGAGTTTTTTGTCCACACAAACTAACAATGGACAATCTAAAAATTAAGCCAGTCAAGGAAGAAAAACTGGCCACTATAAATGCTTGTTAAAGGGCAATGAGGAAGATCCACTCACCTGAGAAGATGACTGCACGCTCCCGGGCAGAAAGCAGTCTTGATAATACATTCACACCACCTAAAGCCTTTACAGAGCTAGTGCAACTTCTGTCCAAATTTTAATGCGTTCTTTTTGCAGAAATATAAAAGTTACCGATAATATTCATGTAGGCCCTCAAGGCCACTTACAGTCAAAACAATATCAGCAGAGTGAAGTCTGAGGTCTCACAGTTGTTTTCCATTTTAAAATGTGGACGGAGGATGCAGCCCCATCAGTAAAGTGCTTGGCTCGCAGGCGTGAACACCTTTAGAAAACCTTTAGTTTTCTGATTAAGTTTGATGATCGAGTTTGCCTTTATACATTAATAAAAATATCTACAATATTGCTTGAAATTATGTTACTTTACCTCATCACCATAATTAATTTGCTCAACCATCTGTACAATCTCCCAGAGCATAGGTTTTTGACCAAGACCAGGCATAGATTCCTTCCTGTACAGTGAGCTTCAGATTTATAAGAAATCTTATAAATATGAAAAATCCTTTTTTTCAATTAAAATAATCTTATTAAAAACTGACTTCCAGGACTATAATATCTATAGTATATTATCTATATTATCTCAAAACTTAAGTTCTCTGTTTCTCCTTTTTAGGTATTACCAGTGGAGAGCCATTAGGCAACTTGAATATTGGAAAATAATACAATATGTTACATATTTTTCAAAGCTGTTATAATTGTTACTTGAAATAGATTTTTTCATTAATTAATTTATTGGCTTTAGATCTCAATTGCAGGACCCTCCCAGGGGCCCCCTCATACAACCTGTTTTTTGATAACCCCTTCTCTGAAGAAAGGAAATCCTGCCTCAGTATCAACCCACCCATGCACATCAAGTATCTGCAGGATTAGTTGCATCCTCCCCCACTGAGGCCAGACGAGGCAGCCCAGTTAGGGGAGTGGGATCCTCAGGCATGTGACAGGGTCAGGGACAACCTCTGCTCCAGATGTTGGGAGACCCGCATGAAGACTGAACTGCACGTCTGCTACATATGTGCAGGGCGCCTAAGTCCTGCCCAAGTTTGCTCTTTGGTTGGTGGATTAGTCTCTAGGAGCCCGCAAAGGTCCAGGCCAATTGACTCCATTGGACTTCTTTTGGTGTCCTTATCCCATTTCGGTCGCCCAATCCTTTCCTAAACTCGTCCACAAGGCAGAACTCTTTCTCTGCATCTGTTTTGGTCAGGACCTGGGTGGAGCCCCTGAGAGAACAGTTATACCAGGTTCCTGCCTGCAAGCATAACAGGGTATCATCAAGAGTGTCAGGGATTGGTGGATATTAGCCACCAAGTACAGGATAACCGCACTACAATCCCAAAGAAGACCAAAGAAGCCAGATAACTATGAGGGCCCAAGGGAGGATGCTCGAATCTTGCTCAGAAGAAGAAATAAAATAAACATTAGAGGTGGATGGAGCGAGGGAAATGGGTGGAGGAGGGGAATGGGGCGTGGAAAGGGGGGCGGGATCAGATATAGGGAGAGCTGGGAAGAAAGAACAGAAATCAGTGGCAGACAGTGTGTGTGAAGGGGAATCTCTAGGACATGCACTAGACCTGGGTGGGTGGGTGGGTCCCCAGGGAGTCAATGGGGTTGACTCCAGCTGAGACTCCTAGTAGTGGGTGACATGCAGCCTGAAGTGGCCATCTCCTGTAGCAAGGCAGGATTCCTAGTGAGGGATAAGGATATCTACCACCCCCACCCCCAATAAAATCTTTGACCCAAATATATCCTGCCTACAAGAAGTACAAGGACAAAGATAGCACAGAGATGGTTGGACTGCCCAACCAATGACTGGTTTAACTTGAGACCCATCTCCTGGGCGAGAACCAATTCTTGAAACAAAATTTTGTGAAGCAAAGTTTTACCCCCTTACAAAACAGAACAGTAAAATAAGGAAAGAAGGTCATTATTAGGTATATTTACATATGAACCATAGAGTGAGAGATCACTCGTTATGAATTTCTGTCATTAAAGGGCCTGCCTAATTTTTTAAAAGAGAAATGCATATCTACCAAAATTGGTTTTCTGGCATGGAGGAGACAGGTAAAGCAAACACATAGGTTAGGAGGGAAAATGTTTCTGGTCCTGTTTATATCTCTCAGCTCTGAATTTTCTCACCTCATCAAAAGTCAAGACACAGGTTGTGTTTTTGTCATAAAAGATGTGAGAATGAACTGATCAAACGTGTTGAAAGATGTGATGGGTGCCCAGCTGGAGTAGGGTCTTGCAAGACATTAGACAAGGACTCAGTGGATAGAGGTCAGGTAGGAGGTCACTGCTTAAACCTTTCCTCTCCCCATCTGAGATATCTATGTAGGAAAAAGCACCTTTTTGACTAACAGAGCAGTTTTTGAGATTGTAGATTAGACTTAAATAGATTTATTAAATATTACTCTCATGCTCTCATATAAAAAGAATTTCCTAAGTAGTGAGAGACTCGGGAGCCTTCCTATATGATAGGCAATAATGTGTACCAACCATGGCAGGATTGTCCCAAAGGATAGATGGGCGGTTGTTTATGTCATTATTTCTCAGCACCTCCCAGAGATGGTGGCTGAGAGAGGCTGCGTGTGACTTTCATGGATATTCCTTTATGGAAATGTAATTGTGGAAAGGGATCTCTTAAAGAGCAAAAGCATAGCGTTATAAATTAGTTAATGGCTGTACCTTACATTTTTCCTTTTGTAAGCCCACAAGTATGCTGCTATATTTGTACTATAAGCTCATGTAAACCGAATACTATAAAAGGAGTCTCTAAAGTCTTACACGTTTGACGTTATTCCAGCCTTCTAATTCAGGATATTTAATTATTTGCAATTTAATGCTATATTTCACCTACCATGCTTGGCACTGATGATAACACAGATGACGTATAAAAAAATCACCCTTAAAGAAACCCATAAGTTATCTATATTTTATCAGTATTGTTATTCAAACATCTCAAGTTGCTTTCTACATTGCGTGTTTTCTTGGAAATGCACTCTGAGTGTGTAGTGGGTACATGCTGTGAGTTGCCAATGTGTAGCACAGGCCTGATAATAGCCTCTGCTAGGGAACTCCACAGCCAAGTTGCCCACAGATTGCCCTGGAAAGAAATAGAGCAACCTAATCTCAATCAATAACTGAATGAGTACCCAGGGAATGACATGACCTCCTGTAATTTGGTTGTTCTTTAATGAAGTGACTGACAGTGCAAGACTGTTTATAAACCATGTCCCGTGTAACTAGGCATCATACAAGACCTGTCTATCAGTGTCTGCCTATACCAGTGTCTGGTATGCTGCTGAAACCAACTATAATTAGGGACAAACTCTATTATGCCAGTTCTACAGCTCACTCCATAGCAGCTGCTTTTGAAATTGTGACCAAATCTTTATTATAGTTCCATGATACATTCTGGATTCCAAGAAGTTTCATTACATTTTTATAAAAATAGCTTCTCAATCCATGACTGTTGTACTTGTTTATTAAATGTCACATTTGGGTAAGGTTATGATAAAACAAACCTTCCCAATTCTAAGCCTAGATATAATCACTGACTGAGTTCTGTAACAACATGCCTCCCTTCTCTCGGAAAGGAATCCTACCTGCTGATAATTGTTTAAAGTACTGAAAGCTGGATCATAATGCATAGATTAGGAGAGAATGTTTTGTGTCACACATAAAATGTTTCTCCTCTTTGAAGGTTGTGAATACCTGACTATGAAGATTCCAGGGTTATGTAATGGCCAGATATGTAAGACCTCTTATTCACAGCATCCACAGGTCCACAAAAAGATGACACAAATCATGACTGGAGAAGGGAAGACAAGTAACTTGGGAAAGGGTGGTTAATCAAATTGATTCAGCATAGGTAAGGATAAAGAAAAGGCTTGTCAGTCCATTTATCCTTCACACAGTGTCGTCATCAGAAAAGCAAATGGGCTGAAGAAGCTGAGTTGTGAAAACTCATCGCATTCAGGAAGATCTGGGGGAGGTTGATGGAGATGAACAACTGGTTTAGGAAGTCATTTAAAATCCAGAGTGTTAATAGTGAGAAAAGTTGTCCTCTCTATGAAATCAAACAGACAAATTCCATAGGGAAATATCATTTTAGGTACACATGATGTACTTACAAACTATATATGTGTGGGTATACAAACACACACACACACACACACACACACACACACACACCACGTGTTTTTCTCTCTTCCAAAGCCATCAACTATCTAACAAAGCTCCCAGTGCTCAGCATGGCAAACATCTCTTCCAGTTGTCGGTCAAGGTTACCCAGAGGACTCCCAAAACAATAGTTATTATTACTGCCCTTAGTTGTCTGCCAGAGCAAAGATCCTGTTGCTGAAGATATCACACACCTCAGTCACAGGGCTAAAAAGAATCAGGCTGGAAATGACTAGCAAATGCTCCCTGAGAACTGAGCCTTGTGGTGTCTGAAGCCACCATGTCTCTTCCTCTTTCCTGCCTTCTTACCCTCTTTCATCTGGTGTTGACCACTCTGGTGCCACCAAGAGAGTCACGAGGGCTCCTGTGATTTTTTCAAATATCCTTAGTGAGATTTATCTCTCCTCAGTCTCACTCTTTGTTCCCCCTCCCTCCTTCCCAGATAAAATCTTCCCAGTTTCCTCCTTCATAGTGCCTATGACTTACTACTCCCCTCTCTAGACCTCCTCCCACCATGGTCCTTTTCACTCTCCTAGTCTCTGTGATGACTTCAGGTTATATTCTCCTTTCTAAATGTTCTCTTATTTGTAGCTGCTATGTTATATCCAACCACATACTAATGAATCAAACCTAGGAGTCTGGATATTGAGGTTGGTTGAAATCCTATGGAGAGGGAAGAAAGATATGCGAATGCTATTCATATGTTTCTATCAGAATCATTCTCTGGGCTGTGTGTACTAGTAACTAATTGTGCAACAAGTGTCTGCTTAGATTTCTTTGTGGATTACATATGATGCATTGAAAATCTAGTATTGTTCATTTTGACAGAGTGTATATTTAATAGGAGCACTACTCTGCTTCTTGTCGCCAGAAAGACAATCACGGTATATATTCACTTATAAGTGGATATTAGCTGTAAGTACTAGATAACCATGCTACAAACCTCAGACACATAGATGCTAAATAAGGAGGAGGGTTCTACAGGGGAATGTGTGGATCTTACTGAGAGAGGGAAATAGACTGGGAAGGAAGAGAAACTGTGGTCGGGATGCAAAATGAATGAATGAATAAATAAATGAGATAGATGAATTGATCAATTAAAAAGAATAGAATAAAGCATGTGTACATCCTGCCTTCATATAGTTATTAATCTCTATTTTATTTCAATTTATTTTATAGGCACAGTACTTTTTAAATTCCTACAGCATTCACTATAATATACTACATCTAATATGAATCTCAAAAGTATTTGATTTATGTGTGGGTAAATGGAGACTACCAAAAATCTTATCTACAGAACCACAAATCTAGGCTATTGGAGGTTATTGGGGCAAAGCAAAGTCCAGCTGGAGCATGGAGGCTGCTTTAGATATCCTGACACAAAAACATGCAGCTAGAGTGCCCCAGTCTATCACGTCCATCAAGGCAAAAATGAGTAGCTTTATCCTCCTTCAAGATTTCATATTTCCCAGAATAGAATTTCTAGATTCCTGAAAGCCTATTTGTCGTGTTTATGTGAATGAGCAGGGGGTGAAATTGAAAGAGAGCCATTTTTTCACCAATATCCTAGATGATGCTAGGAAAAAAATCATACATTTCTTGTGAGGCTATTGTGTAGTTTGACAACTAAAAGAACACACACTAAAATATTACATCTATTATAATTACACTGACGTGTTCCCTCCGAGAGTTAAGTCTGTGACAGTGTGTTTACTGCTTTTTTTCAGAGCAATCATGTCCTTTAGAGCAAATACCAAGGGAAATAATCTAACACCGAAGAGACAGTACAATGAAAACTCCCCCCTCATTTCATTATTCCCCTTCCTGTCCTTTCTCTCCATCAGGAAGATTTCACAAGTGACTATATCATGACATTTGTTTCAGAATCATCAACCCCATTCTTTGGATACAGAGACTGTTTTCTATCTGAGTCTCAAAAACAATAAGATAAAAAGGGAATTGATTATTGCAGTATCTTGGAAGATGATGTGTTCATCTCTTTGTCCTGTCTTACATTGTGGGGAAAGGCAACAGCTTAAATGATCATCCTCTCTCCCCTTTTCCACATTTTAGATCATGAATTGGACAGGACAGAGCTCCTCTCTTGTAAGGCAGGTGAGTCACAAAACAAAAAACTAGTTTTTAATCAGACTCAAAGTGTCAAGCAAGGAGGCATAAAAGGAAAAATCTCATCACGATGTGCAATTACCATCATTGCGATGTCCTTTTGCTCTGCCCCTTCTTCCCTCATTTCTCCATCATCTTCCCCCTCCACCCCATCTTCTATATCTCTCCTATATTTCAGGGAAGATGGAGACAGGAGGTGTGTGTTAAAATGCTTATCAGAGTTTGTATTATGTTTTTCTGAAGATTTTCAAGTTACGATGTTGAACTAATTGTCTTTTAAATCTACAGTGCCTACAGAGTTCTCTTAAATGTACATTCTATTTGTCTTTTGCATGTCATAGCTAACCTTAGAATTAGTGTTTTTCTCAGTTACTCAAGTAAGCTTGACTAAAAATGTGAGTTTGAGGTGAATTAGAAACACACTTGCTTTTGCATCAATAAAGGATCATATGTTAATTACGTGATTAGTATAAATTGTCAGATTGACACCATGTATAGTCTCCCTAGGAACAGTCTTAATGAGGGGTTGTCTGTGGGGCATTATCTTGATTATGTTAACTAAAATTGGGAATATCCAGCCTACTCTGCTTAGCACCATTCCAGAACTAAGGGATTCTGAATTTCAAATAAATGGAGAACACAGGCTGCAATCCCTAGCATGCATTCATTCATTATTCTTTGGCATTGACTCTGGATATAACGTGACTACCTGCTTCAAGTTCCTTATACTGATGGACACTGGCCTTAAATTTGGAGCCAAATGAAATCTTCCCCCAACAAAAGACATCACAATGATGATACTTACATGCCTTGATATTTTCCCTTTCTAAACCTTCCTGCTTTTGTCATGCTATTTCACTAATCAATAGAAAATGAAACTAAGACAGCTAATCAATGACTGAGCTGTGGGAAGTATTTATAATTACATTTTAGAATTTTTTGATTAATATGAACACAATATAGTTTTACATTTGCAGTAAAAAGAGAAAGGTTTGTCAAAGGTCAAAAGTTTGGGAATATTCTTGATGCTTAGAAATGGAGTACAATATTTGTCTTTGAGGTATAAAAACACTTTGATCCCTGAATTTTTAGGTTCACAGCATAACACCTTGATTAATGGCATGGCTTAGATATGGGACTTTTTAGCAAATACCATGTGGAGAGATCAGACTAAACTTGGAACTCAAATATCTTTCCCCTCTGGTAGCTACCCTTATTTTATGTTAGTTGTGTTTACCAATGATTTTAAAAATGTAATTAATTAAATCGCTGTCTGTGAGGAGAATTTGGTAGAGAAATAAATGCAAAAATCCACATTAGTCAAGGTTGCACAAATGGATTTGTAGGAAAATATCCAAGTTAAAGTCTCTGAAAAAATTTTCCAGTGCAATTGTAACTCATGAAAACTACTGAAGGTTGCATTGATACATGTCTTCGAATACTTGCCTTCTTAAACCAACATTTTTTATATTCTCAGAGTTAACTTCTTTTATTTTCAGTTAGGGAGTTCTGACATTCCCTAAGAGATATGACAAAGTGTATACATTCCTTTAACAGCCTGATAATAAATAAAAATGGAGTAATACTCTATCATCTCTGATATAATCTGTGATAACAAAAGTTGATCCAAATATTTAATTTAAATAAATACCCAATAGTTAATCTGAGTTTACAGAGAATAGAAAATATTTAAAATTATCTTTTGGAATTTTCTAAGAGAGAAAGGTACTTTCCTACCCTTATTGCATATAATTTTTAAATTTCTTTGGAATTTGGGGAATAAAATAAAGCAAAAGACACTCAGAGGTTATTCAGAAAGCTTTTAGTGGAGCTCAGAATTTGTATCATGACCTGACTAGACTTCAACCTCTAGTTAAAGGACATGTGTCCCCTGATACTGATGCCTCTTTCTAGCTTCTCAACAATGTTCTTTGTACCCAGTAGATTCTCTCAGCGGTGACCTGCTTTCTGGAAGCTGTTTGAGGCATTCTTGTGCACTTGCTCATTTAAGTTTCTTTTTCTAGATAGAGAAATTGATTCCCAGAGAAGTGGAACATCCTTAGTGTGAATTAATCCTCTCCTACCCATGCCTCTATGTTGACTTTCTAAGAAAGGTCTTACTCTGTATTCTAAGTTGACTGGGACTTGTGATATTGCTACCCCTGCTTTCACAAAGCTGTACACTGCCTAATGTGAAGTTCAGTGCCAGGTGTGAGATACTTTTCTCTGAGATGTTTGTCAAGGGTATTCTGGAAACCCTACAAATGATACAGTTTATTAACATTGAGTACTCTTGGTTATCAGTAAAGAACTTAATTGTAAGTCCCAGTTGCTGCTACTATCACACATGTTAGTATCAGGACATGAAAAAGCAAGTGACTTCTTTTTTTTTAATATTTCTATTTTCTATATTCTTTGTTTACATTCCAAATGATTTCCCCTTTCCCAGATCCCCCCTCCCATAAACCTTCTTCTCTCCATCCATTCTCTAATCATCTCCCTCCTTTTTCTCTGTCCTTATGTTCCCCTCCAAAGCTAGATCAATCCTTTCCAGGATCAAGACCCTCTCTATATTTCTTCATGGGAGTCATTTGCTATGCGATTTGTGCCTTGGGTATTCAGGGCTTCTGGGCTAATTAATATCCACTTATCAGAGATTGCATTCCATGTGTATTCTTTTGTGATTGGGTTACCTCACTTAGGATGATATTTTCCAGATCAAACCATTTGCCTAAAAATTTTGTGAATTCATTGTTTCTAATTGCTGAGTAGTATTCCATTGTGTAAATATACCATATTTTCTGTATCCATTCCTCCTTTGAGGGACATCTGGGTTAGTTCCAGCTTCTGGCTATTATAAATAAGACTGATATGAATATAATGGAGCATGTGTCTTTTTTGCATGCCGGGGAATCCTTTGGGTATATGCCCAGGAGAGGTATAGCAGGCTCCTCCGGGAGTGTCATGTCCAGTTTTCTGAGGAACCACCAGACTGATTTCCAAAGTGGTTGTACCATCTTACAGCCCCACCAGAAGTGGAGGAGTGCTCCTCTTTCTCCACATCCTCACCAACACCTGCTGTCTCCTGAGTTTTTGACCTTAGCCATTCTGACTGGTGTAAGGTGAAATCTCAGGGTTGTTTTGATTTGCATTTCCCTAATGACTAATGATGTTGAACACTTCTTAAGGTGCCTCTCGGCCATCAGAATTTCTTCAGGTGAAAATTCTTTGTTTAGATCTGTACCCCATTTTTTAATAGGGTTATTTGGTTCCCTGGGGTTTAACTTCTTGAGTTCTTTGTATATATTGGATATTAGCCCTCTATCAGATGTGGGGTTGGTGAATATCCTTTCCCAATTTGATGGTTGCCGTTTTGACCTTTTAACAGTGCCCTTTGCCTTACAGAAACTTTGTAATTTTATAAGGTTCCATTTGTCAATTCTTAATCTTAGAGCATAAGCTATTGGTGATCTGTTCAGGAACTTTTCCCCCGTGCCCATGTCCTCAAGGGTCTTCCCCAGTTTCTTTTCTATTAGTTTCAGTGTGTCTGGTTTTACATGGAGGTCCTTGATCCACTTGGAGTAAAGTTAAGTACATGGAGATAAGAATGGATTAATTCGCATTCTTCTGCATGCTGACCTCCGATTGAATCAGCACCATTTGTTGAAAAGGCTATCTTTTTTCCACTGGATGTTTTTGGCTCCTTTGTCAAGATCAAGTGACCATAGGTGTGTGGGTTCATTTCTGGATCTTCAATTCAATTCCATTGGTCCACTTGTCTGTCACTGTGCCAATACCACGCAGTTTTTAACACGACTGCTCTGTAGTATTGCTTGAAGTCAGGGATACTGATTCCCCCAGAATTTGTTTTGTTGTTGAGAATAGTTTTAGCTATCCTGGGTATTTTGTTATTCCAGATGAATCGGAGAATTGCTTTTTCTAACTCTGTGAAGAACTGAATTGGGATTTTGATGGTGATTGCATTGAATCTGTAGATTGCTTTTGGCAAGATGGCCATTTTAACTATATTAATCCTGCTGATCCACGAGCATGGCAGCTTTTTCCATTTTCTGGGGTCTTCTTCAATTTTCTTCTTCAGAGACCTGAAGTTCTTGTCGTATAGATCTTTCACTTGTTTGGTTAGTCACACCGAGATACTTTATATTGTTTGTGACTATTGTAAAGTGTGTCATTTCCTTAACTTCTTTCTCATCCTGCTTATCCTTTGAGTATAGGAAGGCAACTGATTTGCTTGAGTTGATTTTATAACCAGCCACTTTGCTGAAGGTGTTTATCAGCTGTAGAAGTTCTCTGGTGTAGGTTTTTGGGTCACATAAGTAGACTATCATGTCATCTGCAAATAGTGATAATTTGACTTTTTCCTTTCCAATTTGTATCCCCTTGACCTCCTTATGTTGTCTAATTGCTCTAGCTAGAAGTTCAAGTACTATATTGAAAAGATATGGTGAGAAAGGACAGCCTTGTCTAGTCCCTGATTTTAGAGGGATTGCTTCAATTTTCTCTCCATTTAGTTTGATGCTGGCTACCGGTTTGAAGTATATTGCTTTAATGATGTTTAGGTATGGGCCTTGAATTCCTGTTCTTTGCAATACTTTTAGCATGAAAGGATGCTGAATTTTGTCAAATGCTTTTTTCTGCATCTAATGAAATGATCATATGTTTTCTTTTCTTTGAGTTGTTTATATAGTGGATAGCGTTGATGGATTTCCTTATATTGAACCATCCCTGCATCCCTGGGATGAAGCCTACTTGATCATTGTGAATGATCCTTTTGATGTGTTTTTTGGATTTGGTTGGCAAGATTTTATTAAGTATTTTTGCATCAATATTCATAAGAGAAATTGACCTGAAGTTCTCTTTCTTTGTTGGATCTTTGTGTGGTTTTGGTATCAGTGTAATTGTGGCTTCATAGAACGAGTTGGGTGTAGTTCCTTCTGTTTCTATTTTGTGGAATAGTTTGAAGATTATTGGTGTTAGGTCTTCTATGAAGGTCTGATAGAACTCTGCACTGAAGCCATCTGGTCCCGTGCTTTTTTTGGTTGGGAGACTTTCTATGACCCTTTTTATTTCTTCAGGTGTTATGGAACTGTTTAGTTGATCTATTTGATCCTGATTTAGTTTTGGTGTCGGATATCTGTCTAGGAAACTGTCCATTTCCTCCAGATTCTCCAGTTGTGTTGAGTATAGGCTTTTGTGGTAGGATCTAATGATTTTTTTGAATTTCCTCAGTTTCTGTTGTTATATCTCCCTTTTCATTTCTAAGTTTGTTAATCTGGATACTGTCTCTGTGCCCTTTGGTTAGTCTGGCTAAGGGTTTATCTATCTTGTTGATTTTCTCAAAGAACCAGCTCCTGGTTTTGTTGATTCTTTGTATGGTTCTCTTTGTTTCTACTTGATTGATTTCAGCCCTGAGTTTGATGATTTCCTACCTTCTACTCCTCCTGGGTGAAATAGCTTCTTTTTGTTCCAGGGCTTTCAGGTGTGTCATTAAGCTGTTAGTGTATGCTCTCTCCATTTTCTTTTTGGAGGCACTCAGGGCTATGAGTTTTCCTCTTAGCACTGCTTTCATTGTGTCCCATAGATTTGGGTATGTTGTGTCTTCATTTTCATTAAGTTCTAAAAAGTCTTTAATTTCTTCCTTTATTTCTTTCTTGACCAAGGTATTATTGAGTAGAATATTGTTCAGTTTCCATATGTATGTGGGATTTCTGTTGCTTTTATTGCTATTGAAGCCCACTTTTACTCCATAGTAATCTAATAGGAGACATGGGATTAGTTCGATCTTCTTATATTTGTTGAGGTCTGTCTTGTGACCAATTATATGATTTTGGAGAAGGTACTATGAGGTGCTGAGAAAAAGGTATATTCTTTTGCTTTAGGAGAGAATGTTCTATATATATATATATATATATATATATATATATATATATATATATATATATCTGTTAAATCTAATTCATCCAATGCTTCAATTAGTTTCATTGTGTCCCTGTTCAGTTTCTGTTTTCCTGATCAGTCCATTGAGGCAAGTGAAGTGTTCAAGTCACCCACAATTATTGTGTTAGTTACAATGTGTGCTTTAAGCTTTAGTAAAGTTTCTTTTATGAATGAGGGTGCCCTTGCATTTGGAGCATAGATGTTCCGGATTGAGAGTTCTTCTTGTTGTATTTTTTCTTTGACCAGCAAGAAGTGTCTCTCAAAGTCTCTTTTGATGACTTTAGGTTGAAAGTCAATTTTATCTGATATTAGAATGGCTACTCCAGCTTGTTTCCTGAGACCATTTGCTTGTAAAATTGTCTTCCAGCCTTTTACTCTAAGGCAGTGTTTTTCTTTGACCCTGAGGTGTGTTTCCTGTATGCAGCAAAATGTAGGGTCCTGTTTAAGTATCCAGTTGATTAGTCTATGTCTTTTTATTGGGGCATTGAGTCCATTGATGTTAAGAGATATTAAGGAATAGTGATTGTTACTTCCTGTCATTTTTGATGTTATTTTTTAAATTTGATTGGTTAACTTCTTTTGGGTTTGATGGAAGAAGGTTACTATCTTGCTTTTTCCAGGGTGAAGTTTCCCTCCTTGTATTGGTGTTTTCCTCCTATTATCCTTTGTAGGGCTGGGTTTGTGCATAGATATTTGGTAAACTTGGTTTTGTCATGGAATATCTTAGTTTCTCCATCTATGGTAATTGAGAGTTTTGCTGGGTATAGTAGTTTTGACCGGCATTTGTGTTTTCTTAGAGTCTGCATGAGTTCTGCCCAGGATCTTCTAGCTTTCATAGTCTCAGGTGAAAAGTCTGCTGTGATTCTGATAGGTCTTCCTTTATATGTTACTTGGCCTTTTTCCCTTACTGCCTTTAATATTCTTTCTTTGTTTAGTACATTTGGTGTTTTGATTATTATGTGACAGGAGGTATTTCTGTTCTGGTCCAGTCTGTTTGGAGTTCTGTAGGCTTCTTGTATATTCATGGGCATCTCTCTCTTTAGGTTAGGGAAGTTTTCTTCCATAATTTTGTTGAAGATATTTGCTGGCCCTTTAAGTTGTAAATCTTCACTCTCATCTATGCTTATAATCCTTAGGTTTGGTCTTCTCATTGTGTCCTGGATTTCCTGGATATTTTGGGTTACAAGCTTTTTGTATTTTGCATTTTCTTTAACTGTTGAGTCCATGGTTTCTATGGTATCTTCAGCATCTGAGATTCTTTCTTCTATCTCTTGTATTCTGTTGTTGATATTTGCATCTCTGTCCCCTGATTTCTTCCCAAGGTTTTCTATCTCCAAAGTTGTCTCCCTTTGAGTTTTCTTAGTTGTTTCTACTTCTGATTTTAGATCCTGGATGGTTTTGCTTAGCTCCTTCACTTTCTTGTTTGTGCTTTCCTGTAATGCTTTAAGAGCTTTTTGTGTTTCCTCTTTCATGACCTCAGCCTGTTGACCAAAGTTCTCCTGTATTTCTTTAAGTGATTTTTCTGTTTCCTCCTTATTGGCTTTTGTATTCTCCTGAATTTCCTTCAATGATTTTTGTGTTTCCCTTGTAAGGGGTTCTAACTTTTAATCCATTTTTTCCTGAATTTCTTTAAGTATGTCCTTCATGTGTTCCTGTACCAGCATCATGACCAGTGATTTTAAATCCAAATCTTGTTTTACTGGTGTGATGGTGTATTGAGGACATGCTGATAAAAGAGAATTGGGTTCAGATGTTGCCATATTGCCTTGATTTCTGTTAGTGAGGTTCCTCTGTTCGTCTTTTGCCATCTAGTTCTCACTGGTGTTAGTTGGTCTTGTCAATGCTGGACTCACCAGGGCAAGCTGCCTCTTCACAGTTGGCTTCTGGTGCACAGCTGACCTCCTGCACTGCCTGGAGACAGGGTTCTGTGTTCCAGGATGTTCAGATCCGGAAGCAGACACCTGAAGGCTCCCGCAGGGGCCGGCTGGACTCAGCAGAGCACACTGACTCCTCCCAGCTGGCCTCCCGGATGCCCCTCTTGCAGCTTGCATGACCTGGAGATGTGGTGTTGCAGCCCAGGCTGTTCTGGATCCAGAAACAAAGATCTGAGGGCTCCTGCCAGAGGCTTCAGGACTGGAGCCTAAGCTCTGTGCTGCTGGAGCAAGCTGTGTGCTCCCAGTCTGCTTCCCGGTCCACACCAGGTCTCTTGCACTTCCCAGAGACCGAGTGCTGTTGCCCAGGCTGTTCAGATCCTGAAGCAGACACCTGAAGGCTCCTGCTGGGGCCTGCTGGATTCACCAGAGCACACTGACTCCTCCCAGCTGGCCTCCCGGATGCCACTCTTGTGTCTTGCAGGACCAGGAGATGTGTTGTTACAGCCCAGGCTGTTCTGGATCCCGAAGCGGAGATCTGAGGGCTCCCGCCAGAGGCTTCAGGACTGAAACCTAAGCTCCGTGCTGTAAACTGATATTTTTAACTAATTTCAGCGACTACACTGTACATAACACTCACAATGATCACTATAAATATTTAACCACACAGTATTCCAGGATCATGGTTACTAAAGTACCATTATATCACTTTATGAATTATAAAACTCTTCCAATTGACCATCCACAGATAAGCTTCATTATATTCCTAAGATTTGTATGTCTATTATTGTTATGTTAAAGACATAACTCTAAGTGTTTGTAATAATTTACTACATTCCAAAATAATTTAGTGATTTGGGCGCTAGTTTGAAATTTGCCTGGTTTTTTCTAACTCCAAATTAATAACTAGAAATTAATATTTATTGAAGACATGCTAAGAATAAGACCCTATCCTAGGGGAGAGAGAGACAAATAATGAGATAGAAGAGAAAGAGAGGGTGGAGGAAGAGAAGGAGGAGGAAGAAGACAAAGAGGAGAGGAAGAGAAGAGAGAGAAGGAAAGATAAAGGAACCAGAAGCAAGCACAAAAGAGTTCACAGTCTCCGCGTGGAGACAAATTAACCTAATGAGCAATAGACAAAACACACAAAACCCAACAATTAGCATCCGTACTTATACGCGTAAAATACAAGATAATGTGTTTCAGGTGGAAGAAAATTAACGCATTAAGCTTTTTGAAGCATTATTCAATTCACAAGTTTATAAGAATAAACTGCGTTATAAGAATAAATTAAGTTTATAAGAATACATTTTTGGTAGGTATTCTGATGTAAGAGTCCTGGCATGGGGATGATTATGCTTTGCTCAAAGGAAATGCTGTAAGCCTGTAAAATAAAAAAAGGCCGTATGAGCAAGAGAGAAGATGTAGACCCTCACAACCTGCACTGATCAACTTAGAATGTGGCATGGGGAAGTTACTACGGGTGTGATGTTATATCATTCGGGAAGCAAGAAGTCACCGAACTGTAAAGACCAAGATGATTGGTTGTGAGGGAAAAAGCATCCAGTGAGACAGATACACTGGACTGGAGCAGGTAGCGTTGTTTTTTAACTGTGATCGGTGCTGGGGTGAGAGGATCATTCTATATTAGATTGGATCTAATGGGATTTGAAAAACTAGTGAAAAAGGAATCGAGTGCTTTTGTGTTGAGTAAGTTAGCACATGGTTGTATAATTTTCCAGATTATGAAGAACAGAGGGTTTTAAAGTATATTAATGGTGCTGTTATTAGGTCCTTTCAGATTATTAGGTGCTATTAGGTTTTATTACATTATGATTATGGGGATAAAGGCACAAAAACTATGGAATTAGCCTTGGTCCTTATGGAGTTAATTTCTATTGAGAAAAGGTAGACAACAAATAAGTAAGACTGGTGGGAGAGTGTGCATTAACCTGTCATTGGTTTTTTTTTTTTTTTTTTTTTTTCATCAGTAGCAAATCTGCCTGCATTTTGAACTTGAACTTGAACTGGTTTACAAATCTGTGAGGAATAAGTTTCTTTGGTTTCCAGGTGATGCAGACTATGCCGTACCAATATTGCAGTCCAAACGGACAGCTGTTGCTCACAAAGACTGGTTAATGTTGGTTAAAGAGCACAGCTTAGTACAGAATCCTGCATTCTTCCTTCTTGAGATCTGGTCTCAGTCTACCTTTGTCTGACACCTTATATTATCTCCCTGGGCTGTATTCTTAGTCTAATGTAATTTTTCTTAAAAAATTGTTACATTTTATTTACCGTGTGAATCCATGTTCATGTGTGCAGATACATGCCTGACACACTATGAATATGAACACCTGAGGACAACCCATAGGATGCAGTTCTCTCATTCTGCCATGCAAATCCAGAGGATTGAATTCAGGTATTTCAAGCCTGATATCAAGCTCCTTGACCAGTTGCGCTCTCTTGTCAGTTGTAATGACATTTTTCTCCAGAACTGCTGCCAATAGGAAAAGCTTATCTGCATTACATAGTGTAGAATGTTGAAATCTAGGAGTGTAAGAGAGAAGAAAAGTGTGGTGATACCTTTTTTCCTCTCTTTCGATTCTGACCACAAGGAGTGACCATGCAGCATCCCAAAGGGCACAGCTCCTTATGCTGTGTCCCTAGATCCCTGCTCCCATTATTGCTTTAGAATGAGTGATCTGGGTGAGAACACATATCGCCTTCTCTCTGCTGGAGTCATTTGCTCTAAGAGGGCTCTCATAAGTCAGATCAAAGGTACATTAAGGAGTAATGTAACACATCATTCTAATTGAACAGACTTCTGCGACTGACTGTATCAGTTGTATCTCTTCCAAAGAGATAGACCAAGTACTCTTTTTATCCATAAGCAAAGACATTTTACAATTTGACATTAACGAAAATTGTTTTTCTTCTTCCCTTCTTAGAATGTATGCAGCGATATGGGTTGGACAGGAAGAAGAAAAGAAAGGAGGAAATGAGACATGGAGGGAGAGAGAAAGGAAGAAAGAAAGGGAGGGGTGGGGAGGATGGCAGAATTTAAGACTGCAGGCATGAAACAGGTAAATTTTGTTTCGTACAATATCAGATGATTTATTAAGACATTCCCACTATGATTTTGCGGTATTCTATGTGCAACAGAAGACTGGAATTTGGACTTTACCAAAAAAGAGTTGTTTCTGTTTGTAACACAAGATTCTGTGTTTTGATATGAGACATACAGAACCATTCACTCTGAAACTTTCATGATAACATTCACAGGAAGAAAACATAAGACAAAACTGATATCATTTAAGATATTTAAATAAAAAACAAACTTTGTCAGAATATATATTTAACAAACACTATTGAAGTGTCTGTCACTTCAGAATGCAGAGAAGTCCTGCATAAACAATGTCATCCAAGATACATATGGGCTGTAGCTCAGTGAGGAAATACTTGTCTAGCATGCACAAGGCCCCAAATTAAATCTCTGCCCTGCCAATGAGAAAAACTGTGTCCCCTAAAGGAATGTAATACATCATTCTCTTGAACAACACATTACACACCCTCATATTATAAAACAAGGGAAAAAACAGCTTCAATGCCATCCTTGTACAATTATGTAAAGGGTCCACATCTCCCCAGATGGCCCTCAGTAGTCCCATCAGTTTAAGCATTGCTAGTACTTGGGTACCTCTTGTCCTTGATTTTCTTATACCTTTTCTAATTCATTTTATACTTTTATACTCTGTAGGTCACTGTTGCTCGAGTGTTTATAAGTATGTATTTTAATTTTTTCTTTTATGAGTATAAGTGTTCTCTGCATATATGTCTGTGCATGTGTGTTTGCTTGGTATCTGTGCAAGCTGGAAGTGGGGACAAGATCCCCTTGAACTGGGGTTACAGATGGCTATGAGCTCTAATGTGAATGTTAGGAATTGAACATGGGTACTTTGGAAGGTGGACTTATGTGCTGATCTAGCTCTCCATCCCCATAAATATATGCTTTTAAATAAACATGGAGTGGAATGTATGGTGTATTTTTATTATCTATATAAAGTAATGGCAGTATAAATAAACAGTTAAATCCTTAGTAACTTTTAGAGAGAGCTTTAAAATCATGACTTTGTAGCTTGACACCCATGGTTAGAAACATGGATTTTGTTATTTTGGTTTGGAAGTCATGGAAAAATGGTCATGAGACAGAACGCAGAGTCTTTGGCTTGTTTCATGGGCAAGAATGTTCATTGTACAACTGTATCTTTTCCTTGGGTAGACAAGAGCACATACTCATGCATGGTTCTAAGAAATAAACATGGTATCTATTTCAGTCTACTAATCTTCAAACCTTGTCACCTTCTTTCTTTGGGGAAAATATGAAGAAATGATATACAAATATATCTGCTCATTTAAAAGAACCCTGGCAGTGTCTAAGTTACATAAAAGAGCAACAGGACAGGACTGGAAGGATACGGAATGGCCATTTTTCATTACACCTATAGGAAAATGAGGAATCTGATGTTGAAACCTATAGGAGTTGGGGACTGGCACACGTGCTTGAGTGAAGGCAGTGCAGCCTCATGAACACAGCAAGGGCCACACAATCTGAGGGTTCAGGCAGCTTTGCTGTGGGAGACATCGTTTCACAGAATAGATCTGAAAATTAAAAGATAACTGTTTGTTGAGTCTTTCCAGAACCAGGGGCCACTCCTCCATTCTTTTTGGACATCATTTAATTTGTGGATTATGTCCTGGGTATTCCAAGTTTCTAGGCTAATATCCACTTATCAGTGAGTGTATACCATGATTGATCTTTTGAGACTGGGTTACCTCACTTAGTATGATGTTCTCCAGCTCCATACATTTGTCTATGAATTTCATGAATTCATTGTTTCTAATGGCTGAATAGTACTCCATTGTGTAAATATACCACATATTTTTTTTATCCATTCCTCCGTTGAAGGACACCTAGGTTCTTTCCAGCTTCTGGCTACTACAAATAGGGCTGCTATGAACATACTGAAGCATGTGTCCTTATTGCATGCTGAAGAATCCTCTGGATGTATGCCCAGTAGTGGTATAACAGGGTCCTCAGGAAGTGACATGCCCAGTTTTCTGAGGAACCGCCAGACTGATTTCCAAATTGGTTGCACCATCTTGCAATCCCACCAGCAGTGGAGGAGTGTTCCTCTTTCTCCACATCCTCGCCAACACCTGCTGTCTCCTGAGTTTTTGACCTTAGCCATTCTGACTGGTGTGAGGTGAAGAATTCCAGAACAGGGAAGTGGGAAGGGGTGGATGGAAGAACAGGGGGACGGAAGAGGGCTTATGGGACTTGCGGGGAGTGGGGACCCAGAAAAGGGGAAATCATTTGAAATGTAAATAAAAAATATATCAATTAAAGAAAAAAGAAAACTGTTCGCTTATTTATTTGTGACCATGTAAAACTGAATCCCGAGCAAATTAGGAGATTACCATAGAAATGAAGGTGACACTTCTGGTGCAACAAACCAGGTTAGAGAGACTGGAGATTCAAGAGCCACCTTTCTCAGTAGACATCTTGGATGTGAGAACTCGCCTTGGCTAGTCATTTGGCAAATGGAAGGCAGAAGCAGCCTTGCCTTCAGCAATAGGGGAGATGAGGAGCTCATCCTTTTGTGAAGTATAAGGGAGTAGCCCCAAGCTGAGCATCGTGGAGAGCAAGTGTTGAAGTCAGTGCTGGTCCAGGAGTAAGCTTCTAGACTGAAGGGAGATCATTGGCAGAAAAGTCAAACTAGGCCGGAAAGCATCTCTCTTTTTTTTTTTTTTATTCGATATAATTTATTTACATTTCAAATGATTTCCCCTTTTCTAGCCCCCCCACTCCCCGAAAGTCCCGCAAGCCCCCTTCTCTTCCCCTGTCCTCCCACCCACCCCTTCCCACTTCCCCGTTCTGGTTTTGCTGAATACTGTTTCACTGAGTCTTTCCAGAACCAGGGGCCACAGTTAGAAAAGAAAAAGACCAGAACTGATGTAAAATCCTCAGGCAAGCAGGAATTTGGAGGGTCAAGGCTGAGTGAAAAGTGGAGATTAATGTTAGAGTCTACAAACTGTGTGCTCTGTGCTAAGTGTGTTGGTGGAGTGGATAATCCCAGTTGCCTAATATGAGTCTTGAACAAGATGTTCATAGGAAGAAATGGAATTATTTCTCTTGCCACTGTGGTCATTCTTCCCTTACGCATGTTATCAAATTATGATTTGTGGTTTTAAGATATTTTAGATAACTAATGCTTAGTTTCTAAAGTCATAAAACTTTATGTTCAGCAAATGAGGTTAGTTTTAAGGGCTCAGCAGTGCAACTTGAAAGTTTATTTTCTCATAATACGTTTTATGCAACAGAAACCAAAATACAAAATTGGAATCAATGATGAGAAAGTGACACCACAATTTTTAGACCCAAAGCTTGGGAACTGAAGTCTGTGCTTCCTGTTCTGTGGGGCACTGGGGCACTGCACAGGCAGAAAGTGAATCTCAGAGTCGATACATTGAAAGTCTCCTGCAGAATTTTCTGAACTCAAACGTCAGTTCACCTCTTCAAAGGAATATTCGGGATGATTTGTCTCAACACTCAAAAATCTTATTTTGCTGCTTCTGTTGCTATCATCATCATCATTATCACTATTTAATGAGAATAATAATAATAATAATAATAATTTGACATTACTGGAATTGAACACAGGACCTTGTATGTGCTAGGTAAGTATTCTTTTATTAAGTGTGCTCCCAGCACAGTTTTATGTTTTTATAGTTTTGAAAATTGTTAAAATTATTTTAAATTACATGTATGTGTGTTTCTTTTCTTGGGTGTGTATATGTGAGTGCAGGTGCCAGAAAGGATCAGAGGGTTCTCTGGAACTAAAAATACATGTGTAGGGGCTGGGGTCCACCCTTGGGTCCTGTGAGAAAGCAGCATACAGTGTATTTTTAGTGGCTGTGTCTCATAGTGCCAAGGGTAGTCTGGGATTTGCTGTGTGACTGAAGCTGTCATTGAACTCATGCTCTTTCTGCCCTTGCTTCCTAAGTTCTGGGATCATACATCTGTCACCAGGCTGGACATCCACCATTACTTGCAGATGAGACAACTGTCTTAGTTAGGGTTCCACTGCTGTGAAGAGACACCATGACCAAGGTAGCTCTTAGAAGAACAACATTTAATTGGGGCTGGCTTTTAGAGTCTCAGAGGTTCAGTCCATTATCATCAGGCAAGAGCATGGCAGCAGGAAGGCAGGCATGTGCAGGAGGAACTGAAAGTTCTACATTTTCATCCGATGCCAGGAGAAGACTGGCTTCCAGGGAATTGGGAGAAGGGTCTCACAGACCAGACCCAAAGTGACACACACCTACTCCAACAAGACCATACCTCCTGACAGTACCACTCCCTAGAGCAAGCATTTCAAACCACCATAACAACCAGTCAGAGATGCCGTTTTTTCCACTTTAAAGACACCAGTGTAGAACAAATGTCTTTATTCAAGATGGACTTTGGTCACTTTGCTTGGCTGCTTTTCTGAGATCCCCTTTTTCTTTTTGTTCAGGTAATCTTATTATTTGTTCAGATATTAAAAGATGAGCTAAAACATTCCTCTATCTTTCCTCGACTTTCCCATCTATATCCCCAGTAAGAAGAGAGGTTATCATTAAAATCATCTTTTATTTAGCTTATTCCTTTAAAATATATTATTAGGGATCTTGTGTTCTAGATTTTTATTTTTGCTACAGAAGAGAAACTTGGTTGGCTGACTTAAGTCTAGTTATGAAGGAATGAATGAAAAAGAAAATAAATATTATTTATCACCCATCCATCAATTCATTAAAAGCATACAGGCAATGATCAAGATGTCTGAAACCAGAGACAACTATTTGTAATCCTCTTCTTACCCAACCTAAAATATAATTAATTCTGAGTTCATTTTATCTCAGTTCTTCTATTAAAGATGTTATCTTGAATAGTCATAAGCCCTCAAAATGAAATATTATGGCTGGGATAATTAATCATCCTCTTTCTTGGCCTGCTGGTTTGATTTCAGAACCACGTGCCTCAGTATGATGATATCATAAGCCCATACATAATTTTCTGTCAATCATTTTGACAGCAAACATATTTTGTGCTTGCTCTGTGCCAGCTTCTACTATTAAATTTACATATATTTATTTACATACATAAATTTAAATTAACTCAGGTTTCACAAGAGCTCTATGAGTTGATATTATTATTACTTGTAATTTATCAATAAGGTAGCAAAAGTCATATAAAAGAAAACATGTTCAAGGGCAGATATTTAGTCTTTGATTACAAGGAAATATAAAAAAATATAGTATGGTTGGCATTTCATGTCAATCCTTGCATCTGGAATGGACTGTTGCTATGCAATTGATTGATTTTTTTCTTTTCCAGTCCCCTTTTCCCGTTCTTTTCCCTTCCACCCTCCAACCCTTTCTGAGACAAGGTCTATGTAGCTCTGGTACCCACTTTAAAGATCAAGTTGACCTTGAACTCATAGAGATCTGCCTGCCTCTGCCTCCCAAGTCCTGGGAATAAAGGAGTGCATCACTATGCCTCATTCTTTGGTGTTTCTTAAAATAACCTTTATTCATTTATTGATGGGAATAAATGATGTCAGAATGTGAATTTAGAAGTCACACAACTACTTTCTAAAGTCAGATCTCTTTATCATCTGGGTGGTAAGGTTTGGCTGTAGGAGCCTAGCTATGTTTGGTTATCTCCTAGACTCATTCTAGGTATTGTGAACTTTGCATTTCTAACTTAAAATAGGGGTATCTATGAAGGATTTCAAAATGCTACTTGGCATGTAGCATCAGGGAAGGTAATTCCCTAAGGAAAATGCCAGTTGTTATTGTCCCTTCAGTTAAGGAGAAATTGAATCACTGTACTTTTAATTATACATCACATTTCCAGTTTTGGATGAGGACACATATTTTCCTACATTTTAAATGTTAGTGTTGGGCAATGTGAAATGGGTTGACTTTTCTTTTTCTTTTTTTTTTTGTGTCAAAGGAAAGAGGTACAGTATTATTGTAAATTCATGCTAATTCATGGCTAGTTCCTTTCCAAGAACCTAAATTTAACTACATGATTTTGGTAAATCTAATAAACTGCATGAGAACAAATGGAGCAAGTTATTCTAGATGTGCACAAGTAGCACGTTTCCAAGGAGCAGAAAGCACCACGTTCCCACGCTGTCCTGTAATCCATTCAAGGTATAGAAGTGGCAAACAGTCTGCCTTACAACTGAGAAATGTAATTGTGTTTTGCCAGAATCATAGGTGATCCATGTTTGTCCGCCTTATTTATTTCTGTCCATTAAGTGTCATGGGTGAGAAGATGAAGTCAAAGGAATTTAATCACAGAAATTCAACTAGGAAAAGATATACACTGTGTAAAGGGATACCCTGCTACGTAAAGCACAACTGTCTAAAAGGCAGTACGTTTGCCTGTTGTATTTTATCAGAATTCATTGAATTAAAGAAAAGACAATACACATAGAGACACTTGGAAGATGAAGGTGGACAAACGAAAAGTAACTTAGAGTGATGGGTACTAAGTCTTCTCACCATATCTAAACGAAGTTATTGTTGTTGTTTGACCAATTAAGTATAGATTTAAAAACTCATGCTTTCCTTAAAAAAAAAAAGATGCAGTTTTAAAATGGTAGCCATAACAAATCCTATCTTTTTTCACATCTTTAAGCCTCTGGATTTTCCTTCCCACAACAAATTCCTAAGGGAATTTCCTATTGGTTTTTATTTGTTTTCCTGGCAAAACTGTAAAATTCGTTGTAGTATTGGTCACTCTGAGGGACCCTGTCTTTGCTCCAGTTGTCACTTCTGCTTTATTTTACATTTGTATTCCACATTAATCTTTTGACAATTGTTGTTTTTTGCTTTTAGATTTAAAGTACGAGTTCATCTTGTGTCTTTTCTTTCTACATATGAATTTTAAGATTATGCTCTACAATTTCTGTGTTGGAATTTTGATGGGGATTGTATTGAATCTGTAGACTGAGTTTGGTAGGATGGCCATTTTCCCAACAAGAATCTTTCCAACCCATAAGATTAGGAGAACATCTTTCCATCTTCTGCTATCTGCTTCAATTTCTTTATTCAGTATCTTAAAGTTTTCATTGTACAAATCCTTAGATATAGTTGGTACTTTTAAGTGGGCCCAAATCCTGTGATTGACTAGGCCCTAGTTTTTAGGCAGAGTCTAAAGCCATTACTTTGCTAAATGAACACAGTATTAAATTGCCATGTAAGTATTTATCTTTATGCTTGCAGATTATTGCGTCCCTCCACTCAGGTGGTAAACACTGTGACATGTAACTAATCAATATTCAGAGAGTAAGAGACTATGGTGTAGGCATGTACATCATAATGTCCTCCTCCCTTAGTTTCAAAGGTCACTGCGGAAGAGGAAATGGAAACACTGTAAGATGAGAAGGAGTGAATACCTTCTGGGAAACAGCGTTTAATGGACTGAGCCATTAAGCATGTAATTTCACAGAAGCCATAACAGCATGCACAAAACCTGGATGTCAGCAAAAATCTTAGCACAGGTGGCAGAGGCTGATGAAGTGCCACTCTTAGTTGAGGAGATATTGTCATCTTGTCACTTTGGGGGAGGAAAAGTCAGTTTTCTTCAGGAACGCAATCCTTGAAAGACTACCCATGCTACAATGGTAGATTCTACATCCATGCAAACAGTGAATCTGTGAAGCAAACTCAGTGGATACTTTTTTTAAAGGCACTTAAAGCTGGTGGAGAAAAGTGGTGGTGGGTAGAGGGGATAGAAGAAACTTGGAAGGGAAAGGAATGAAATGTGGATATATAGAAATATCATTGCATATGTAAAATACTCATAAAAGTTTAAAGTAAGGTCAAAGTACATTTTGATGCTTTTAGTTTTATGTCAATCAATGTCCTTGAAATGGAACTTTGTCATATCATGCTAGGAAGTAGAGAAGTGTGCTTTGTCCCTATGATAGTTATCTTTCTAAGGAGGAGACGATAGCAGTCCTTATTAATAAATTCCCCCTTCACTGGAGCTCCTCCTCTATATGCCTTCACTGTTCTGCACAGGAACAGCTCCCTGTAGAATTTCTTCAATGTCTCTGCCATAGTAGAGATTGTTCCTTTGGACTTTACTAATCCAAATTCTGGTCTCACAATTTTTCTATGACCAATCCCATCTGTCTTGAATTTTACCTTAATTTTCAAGGCAGTATTCTTAGATACATCTTGTTTGGTGCTTGGCTTCTCAGTTTCATTGTTCTTACTGGTTCCCTTACAGAAAAATCCTGAGCTTCCAACCATTGTTCAAAGTGTCCATCATACTCCTTGTAATCTCTTGCATCCTTTGGCAATGTGCACATCACTGTGGACTCAATGCAACTTAACACTTATCAGTCATCAGTCTTTCTAGCTTTTAGGGAAAAATCAACTTACGGTACAGTAAAGGCAATTTTAAACTACTGCCTGTAAAAAATCAAGTGAATATTCAAAAGGAGGTATCAACACAGATATAATCATGTTTTAACACTCAGAGACAGAGACACTACTCATCTCTGTCTCTGGCCAATTTAGACAATGGCCTTACAGGAATAATGCAACAGTACAGTATTGTAGCATTGTAACCCCAGACCTGACTTTACACTTTTCCTTTCCCTTAGCTTTGCTGAGGTATCATTAAGAGCTATAAATTATACATGTTGTGATGGTTTATATATGCTTGGGCCAGGGAGTGGCACTATTAGGAGGTGTGGCCCTGTTGGAGCAGTATGGCACCGTGGCCATAGACATTAAGACCCTCATCTGAGCTGCCTGGAAGCCAGTCTTCCACTAGTAGTCTTCAGAACTCTCAGATCCTCCTACCCCATACCTACCTGGAAGCTGCCATGCTCTCATGTTAATGATAATGGGCTGAAACTTTGAGCCTGAAAGCCAACCCCAATTAAATGTTGTCCTTTATAAGTGTTACCTTGGTCATGGTGTCTGTTCAAAGAAGTAAAACCCTAAGATTCAAGTTTAACACATATCAAGGGATGATGCAGTATACATATATACTGAATGAAGTATATATGTATAGCTGTAAAGACATCCCTATAATTGAGCTAATTAATGTAATCATCAAATTACTTATAATTTATAATAGTGAAAGTACTTAATGTAGACTCACATCAAATTCAGGTGTATTTTTACATTACTAGTTAGCACTGTTGGCCATGTCACACCTTTGATCCTAAATCAGAAGCTGTGGTCTCCATTTCTTCCACTGAACAGTCTCCAACAACAAGTGTATACTTCATTTTTACGAGTTTAACTTTAGATTTCATGTGTGAAATGATGTAAACTTAGTTTATGCATCTTGATTATTTTACATAGCAAAATATCCACTGGAGCACTCATTTATAGAAAGATTATTTTAAGGCTGGCCAACAATCCACCGGTGTGCATGTGCATATAATCACATTAGGCATGAGAACTTCTTACTTAAAATTCCCATGGTTCTTAACTGAGAACTGTGAGTTCACTGTTAGTTGATTACTATGCAAATCCTCTTTCCTTTTGTTCCACCACGAACTTCCTGCCTTAATTTGTAGGGCGGGGCTAACTAGCCACACTCTCCTCATTGGTCCGTTTGTACTACAGACCGGAGACTCCAGTGGCCTCTATTACCGATTAATTTTTCTTTTATAATTTAAAACTTGCCCCAGATACCGGGAACTTCATAGCCTCTTAATACCGAGAGCTGCCTTGTCCCATATATTACTGGGATCTTTATAGCCTCTTAATACCGAGAGCTGTCTTGTCCCATAACCGGGATCTTTATACCTCCCATATTCTGGGAATTTTAAATTTAATTAACCCCCAACTACTGGGTACTCACCAGCGCACTGAAAACCCCGACCATAAAAAGGTTCTGAACACTTCCCCGTATGGGCCACCAATAATGTCGCGTCCACCTTCGCCAGCAAAGAGTACGCAACACCAAGGAGTTTCTTCCTTTAATGGTTTATTCAGAAAACCTTGAATTAAGCTTATTTCTTCTTTTGGCGGCCCCGGGCTCTCTGCCAGCCTGACCTTATAAAGCCTAGATAGCCTCATCTGCCCAGGGAGATAACCAGCCGTTTTCTCATAGGTGAACTCAGTGAGTTCTTCATTAGCATGTAAGTGAGATAAGGAATACAGCACACTGCACATGTATTCAAGTGATTTACTACCAGGGAGCTGCATGTGGCCAGCGCCATCTTGTAACAGAGAAGAACAAAGGGTGGCTCACTACATATAATACACGAATATTCTATATGAATGTATCTATAATATATGAATAATTAAAATAAGGCATTAATGATCATATTTACACATATCTGTATATTTTTCATTATATATTCACCTTCTAATGCACACAGATGTTTTCTATATTGGTAATTAGAAATAAAGTACTGATGCACATAGGTACGTTTTTGAGGTCTGAATTCCAATTCCTTTGGATATAGATACAGACTTGGAATTGATGAATCAAATGCTATTTTTATTCTCAGGCCTTCTGAGGAACTTCCACATCTTTTCCATCAATAGCACCAACAGTGGACAAGAGGTCCCCTTCCACCATTCTTTTGTCAACATTCATTACAATTTGACTTTTAGATAATGGTTATCTTAAGAAGTGTAGAATAGCTTCAGAGTGTCTGGCTTTATGTGGAGGTCCTTGATCCATTTGGAGTTGATCTTAGTACACGGAGACAAGGATGGATCAATTCCCATTCTTCTGTATGCTGACCTCCAGTTGAACCAGCACCATTTGTTGAAAAGGCTATCTTTTTTCCATTGGATGTTTTCCGCCCCTTTGTCAAGGATCAAGTGACCATAGGTGTGTGGGTTCATTTCTGGATCTTCAATCCTGTTCCATTGATCCGCCTGCCTGTCACTGTACCAATATCATGCAGTTTTTAACACTATTGCTCTGTATTATTGCTTGAGGTCAGGGATACTGATACCCCCAGTATTTCTTTTATTGTTGAGAATAGTTTTAGCTATCCTGGGTTTTTTGTTATTCCAGATGAATTTGAGGATTTCTCTTTCTAACTCTGTGAAGAATTGAGTTGGGATTTTGATGGGTATTGCGTTGAATCTGTATATTGTTTTTGGCAAAATGGCCATTTTAACTATAGTAATCCTGCCGATCCATGAGCATGACTCAGTGAAGCAGTATAGGACAAAACCAGAAGAGGGAAGTGGGAAGGGTTGGGTGGGAAAACAGAGGGAGGGAAGGGGGCTTATGGGACTTTTGGGGAGTGGGGGTCTAGAAAAGCAAAAATCATTTGAAATGTAAATAAAAAATATATCGAATAAAAAAAGTGTAGAATAATAGCTCATCATAGATTTAATCTGTGTCTCTCCTTTGTATGCATATATGTGTATGTGGCATACATCTGTGCATTATGTTTATGTGTGTAGGAGTACATATGTATATAGTTAAGCATCCTTGTATGTCTATGTGCATATTGAAACTCATGGTGGACATCAGGAGCCTTCTTTGTTAGACAGTCACCTTGTTCAGGCTTGAGTCAGGCTTTCTTAGTTGAGCATAGAACTGCTAATATAAGCTTGGTTCTTATCCAGTTTATAAATTGGCTCTGGGATTCTTTTGTACGCATCTTCCTTCTGAGCCCTGGAAGTACAAGCAAGAAACACGTGATGCCAGGTGTTTATATGGATGCTTGCAATACAGATCCTGGTGTCATTACATTTAGAAGGCAAGTGTTTTCCTGCTTAGCCAGTCCCCTGGCCTTAACCTCTATTTTTTCCTCTTGGTGACTGAGGTTGAGAAATTTCTCATGCATTGTAGAGTTCCAGTGATCAGAACAGCAAAGAACTGGCACAAAATGAGACGTATAAAAGCCGTGGGACATAGTAAAGAGTCCAGAGATAAATTCATAAATACACAGTACACTAATTTACAATAAGGATGCCAGGAATACAAAGTAAGAAAAGGACAAGCTCTCAACCTAACGATGCTCGCTCATAACACTGAGCATTCATGTACAAAACAATGAAACTGGACCATCAGCTTATGTAACACACAAGCCAACCCAAAACAGACTGAAGATTTAATTACAGGGCTGGAAACCACAAACATTCTAGAGGAAAACACTGGGGCAACTACACAACTGGTCTTGGCATGATTTTACTGATATTATTTTCAAAAGCATAGGCAATGCAAAACAAAACAACTAAACAGGATTCTGTAATGCATACATTTCTGAGTTAGTATAATTTGACTTTTAATATCAGTCATCCTAATATGTGTAAAGGTGTAGCTCATTTTAGCTTTGATTTTCAGATTTTTTTATAAAAAAATATGGATGTGTGTGCGTGCGTGTGTGTGTGTGTGTGTGTGTGTGGTATGTGTAGGCTGAGTATGCCTTGAATTCAACTTGTAGACCTTAAAAGGAAACCAACATGATGCATGAAAATATGTTCAAACCATTTGTCTAATAGGATATTAATATTTAAAAGACAATACCTAAAATTGCAAACGTTGAGGCAATTTTAATTGAACAGGCAAATACACAGCAAGATAATTTTGCAAATTTGATATATGAATAAACAATAGTTAAATGAAAATCTCTGTGACATTAAATCTCTCTTTGCCCTTGCTTTATCGTTTTAGTTGCCAAAATGAAGCTTTGCTGATTTTGCCATTCAAAACATGTTTTATCAGCTTCAAAACTACCTTTCATATAGGATTCAGTGGTCCTACTCTGGTGACCACTAGAGAAGTCAGAGCCCCACAAGAAAAGTGTTGAGAGATGCACCAGAGATGTTGCTAACTGGGGACCACTTAGGAACTGAAAGGGCGCTGGGGGTTAAATAATACTTAAAACAATTCTTCGTTTTACTAGATGCTCTAACATTATTTTGTCAATGTAAGGAGACTATTTCTGTCTTTATGGTGGGATGGTATATGGTCTATACAGGATTTGGTTTGCCTCTCCTCCTCTCCCTTCCATTCCAGTCCTAAATGACTCATTCTAGCAGCCTCTAGAAAGTTGGCTGAGTCTGCGAAAAGATCACCGTGAGCCCTTGAGAGTTTTGAGGCCTGAGAAGACAGTCAGCTTGCATGACTAGGTTGGGTGACTTCTTCCTGTTCGCTGACGAATGTTTGCATGTTTTGCAGAATGCGGTTTAAGGGTTGCTTCCATTGTAACGAGCCTCCTGTTGGTACGAGGCACATAGTGTTCTTTCCCGGCTGGAAACCTTCCACACAAACCAAAACAAAACTGAAAACAAAACAACGAAAAGCCTTCCTACTTTCTAAAAGGCAAAATTGCCTTATGCTGATCTGCCTCTGTAAGATTTTATCATTGACTGGCCATTGGAACGTTTTGTTCTCTGGATGTTCTTCTCACAATAATTTACTGAACATCAAAGAGGAACTTCAGTGACCCCTTAATAATGAGATGCTTTCCTCTGGCTTCAGACCATGACTCTGAAAAAGAAACTCATTCACGAAGATCTGTCTGGCATGAGGATTTTGTTTGGATTCTAGTTATCTTTTCTCCTGAGTTCTGAGGGTTTTTAGAAACACTATGAATCTGATTCAAACGCCCATTTTGTGGTGAAATTCAGTAAGTGTGTTTTAGGCAGGATCAGTTAGTGTGGTCACTAAACAGAATCCTACCTGTGTGTGTTGTCAGGACACAATACTGTATTTCTCCGGCCATTTTTCTGAGTTCTCTCCTCCGCCCTGTGTGCAGCAGAGGGCAGTAGTGAATTGTGCATTTTATGCCGTTTCTTTCTCCATAAACATAAACCAAGTCAGTATAATAACAATAATTTGAAACTATATTGAACATGCCTAGGGTTGAATAATAATTTTTTGAACAAAGAATAATTTACTTAGGCTGCACACCCAGATATACATTTAAATTTCTGACCTAAGACTTAACACTTCAGTTCATGAAATTTAGGATTTGAATATAATGTTGTTTTGCAAAATCACAAGGCAAATGTGGAGAAGAAAAAATATAATTGTTTTAAGGAAATTTTGAACATGGTGCAATACACACACACACATATATATATTATGGCATATATATGTATATCCATACATACATATATGCACACACACACACACACACACACACACACACACGGTAAAACTTGGTCTTCTTCAAGAAAACGTGTTCTCCCGTATCATCCTTCTAAGTAAATGTAATGTTTCTTATCAAGTATAGTAACATGAATAGAAAATATAGCCCCATAGGCTTATATATTTAAGCACTTGGTCCCCAATACTGGGGCTTTAGGGGGATCCTATGGAACTTTTAGGAAAAGAAATACACTGTAGGTAAAGATCTTTTCCCAATTTGTTGGTTGCCGTTTTGTCCTATTGGCAGTATCTTTTGCCTTACAGAAACTTTGTAGTTTTATGAGGTCCCATTTGTCAATTCTTGATCTTAGAGCATAAGCCATTGGTGTTCTGTTGAGGAAATTTTCCCCTGTGCCCGTGTGCTCAAGACTCTTCCCAAGTTTTCTTTTTCTATTAGTTTCACTCTGTATGATTTTATGTAGAGGTCCTTGATCCACTTGGACTTGAGCTTAGTACAAGAAGATAAGACTGGATTGATTAGCATTCTTCTGCATGCTAACCACCAGTTGAACGAGCACCATTTGTTGAAAAGGATATCTTTTCTCTACTGGATGGTTTTAGCTCCTTTGTCAAAGAGCAAGTGGCCATAGGTGTGTGGGTTCATTTCTGGGTCTTCAATTCTACTCTATTGATATACCTGCCTATAACTATACCAATACCATGCAGTTTTTAACATTATTGTTCTGTAGTACTGCTTGAGGTCCAGGATACTGATTCTCCCAGAAGTTCTTTTCCTGTTGAGAATAGTTTGATCTATCCTGGGTTTTTTGTTATTCCAGATGAATATGAGAAGTGCTCTTTCTAACTCTATGAAGAATTGAGTAGGGATTTTGATGGGGATTGCATTGAATCTGTATATTGCTTTTGACAAGATTGCCAATTTTACTATATTAACCTGCCAATCCACGAGCATAGAAAATCTTTCCATCTTCTGAGGTCTTCTTCGATTTCCTTCTTCAAGGACTTGACGTTCTTGTCATATAGATCTTTCACTTGTTTGGTTAGTCACACCAAGATACTTTATTTTGTTTGTGACTATTGTGAAGGGTGTCATTTCCCTAATTTCTTTCTCAGTCTGTTTATCCTTTGACTATAAGAAGGCTACTGATTTGTTTGAGTTAATTTCATATCTGGCCACTTTGCTGAAGTTGTTTATCAGCTGTAGGAGTTCTCCGGTGGAGTTATTGGGGTCACTTAAGGATACTATCGTATCATCTGCAAATAGTGATAATTTGACTTCTTCTTTTCCAATTTGTACCCCGTTAACCTCCTTTTGTTGTCTAATTGCTCTAGCTAGAACTTCAAGTACTATATTGAATAAATATGGATAGAGGGGGCAGCCTTGTCTACTTCCTGATTTTAGTGGACTTGCTTCAAGTTTCTCTCCATTTAGTTTGATGTTGGCTACTGGTTTGCTGTATATTGCTTTTACTATGTTAAGGTATGGGCCTTGAATTTCTGGTCTTTCCAAGAATTGTAACATGAAAGGATGCCGAATTTTGTCAAATGCTGCTGGAGGGGGTTGATTAGGGAACAGGGGGAGAAGAGATGGCTTATGGGACTTTCGGGGGGGGGAACCAAAGAATATATCTAATAAAAATAAGGAAATGCACTGTAGGAAGACTTCACTGGGGAGGTATTTGAGAGTGGCTCACCTTCCTTGTTCTACTTCTGTATTGCTATCTGGCTTTCTCTTTTCTGTTGCCCTCTAGGCTTCATGCATTTGTTGAGCACCATGGTGCCTTTCCTCCCATTACTGACTTTGCTTCTGAATGCCAGGTTAAAATAATCTCTTTCTTTTATAATGTGCTTTTGGTCGCTGTGTTTTTATCATGGCAACAAAATCATGACATTGATAAAACTTAAAAATTAAAAAAGTATTCATTAGACATGCCTTCCCTACATCTTAGTGTCTACTTTTACTTTCTTTGAGTTTGTTAGTTTCATCTTTTTGCTTTTTTCCAGTGTGTGTGTGGGGGGGAGGGGATATTATTAGCTTTCTGATTGCTGGTGGTGGCTGAGACATATCACTATACCTGGGTAATTTAAACTTTCTAGCATTTCTTTTAACTCAATACAGAGCATGTTTAAAAAGGAACATTTAGTCTATTTATATTGATTCTATAGCAAATTACATATCTAACATTAAATGCCTCCCTAAGAATTGGAGTTCTTTAGTAGGTTCCATTTCAGTAAAAAGCACAGGCATCAACTCAAACTCTGGGTACCTGTCACAATTATGTCTCTTGCATAGCTAGCAAATCCATTTTATTTCCACGTTTTGCTAAACATCCCTCTGAGGTAAATTCACTTTCTTCTCCCAATCTCCCTAATTCATCACTATTTCTTATTTAGATTTTACATGCCTCTGTATTATTTCTTTTTTATTTTAATTTATTTTTTTTTATTTTCTTTATTCTTTGTTTACATTCCAAATGATTTCCCCTTTCCCAGCTCCCTCTGCCCTGTAAGTCCCATAAGCCCTCTTCCCTCTGCTCATTCCCCAATCAACCCCCTCCCATTTCTCTGTCCTGGTACTCTCCTACAAAGCTCGATCAAGCCTGTCCAGGACCAGGGCCCTCTCCTTCCTTCTTATTGGGAATCATTTGATATGTTAATTATGTCTTGAGTATTAAGAGCCTCTGTATTATTTCTTGTCATGGATTTTTTCATTGAAAAGCAAAATGTGTATCAAAAATGTTAATGATATTAGAAATCTTTATACTTAAAATTTTGTATGCCTTCTTATGACAATTTAGCCTACATATAAATTTACTCATTCACACAAACTTATATGTTTTACTCTGCATTCCAACCACTCTGACGATAATTCTCTTTCTGTCTCTTCTGTCCATCCACACTACCTTATTAACATTCAAATACCAAGTTTGATCCTTTGTTCACAACCTTTGTATATGATTTCTCTCTACTTTTAGCATCTTTCAACCTAGCTTTTAATATCTTGAGTTCCTTTAATAGGGGATGCCTCAGTTCCTGTAGCTATATCTCATGAGGCTTTCTTCAATTATCCTGTGTGAGCAAATTACCTTCTACTTTAGCTCTTTTACTTATTCACAGATGATATCCAAGCTGTAGAAGATATTCCTGAATATTATCTCAACACTAAAGTGTTAAGGAAATATATCAATTTTATCAACTTTAGTGTATTTCATCATGCCATTGTGTATGAAAAAAGGATCACTTGTCAAGTCAAAGATCAAAAAAAATCTAATGTTTGTGGCACAATATTTCTTTAGCAGAACATTTTGTCTATTAGAATATTGAATATAAGGATACGTGGGTGAGGACAGCTAAGACTAATAAAACAAATCCAAATGAGATAGGGTGAGGTTTGCATCACTGAGAAAATACTATGAGATCAATAGATGAACTCACTGGTGAAGTACAAATAAAACTATAGTAGCATATACTTCATATTTACTAGAATGGGTGTGGTATAGAAAATGCCCTGTGAAGTTGAAATATCATCTATTATTCATGGAAGTGTATAATCATGCTGATTCTGTGAAAAACCTTTTGGATTTCCTCCAAAATCCCTACAAAAGATAACATTTTATCTAACAATTTTACTAATAGGCATTTAAAGGCTTTTAAAACTGACAATTATGTATTAATACGTAAGACGTACATGCCACTGTCCATTAAACCAAAGCTGAAGATAACTCAGTCTTTACCAACAAACACATGATGAAATGTGGTATGTGTGTGTAATGGAGTATTATTTAGTTGGGAAAAGGAATGGAATTCTGATATATGTCACAGCAGTGAATTTCCCAAGTGGAAAGTGCTGTGAGCAATCACGAGGGTATTGGCCATCTGTCTTCATTAGAAAAATACTTATTCAAGTTCTTTGCCTATTTCTTTAAAAATAAAAGCTTATTGTTACTGTGTGGCTGTGCAGGTATTTGCTTATGTGTTTGCAAGTGTACATGTGTACATGTGTGAGTGTAGGTGCAAACATGAGTGTGTAAGTTAAAGGTGGAGGTTAGTCTCAGCTATTTGTTTTTGAAAGAGGGAACCTGGCCATCTTGATACTAACCAAGTGGAAAAGGTTAGCTGACTAGCCAGTGAGGTCGGAGATATTTGACCTGTCTCTGCCTCTCCAACAGTGGGGTTATGAGCACAGGTCACTACACGTGTCTTTTTACATAGGTTTGAGGGATTGAATTGCATTCTTATACTTGTGTGGTAAATATTTTACTGTCTGAGCTACGATCCTACCCAATTCATCCATTTCTGAGTGGGGTTGGCCCTGTGATTAAGAATAAGGGCTCCTTGTAGTTTTGAATGTGTAACTACCAACATATGTTCCATTTCCCAGAATTCCTCCCATTCTAGAGCTGAACTTTTCACCTTATTGTTATCTTTTCACACACTGAAGTTTGTGTGTTTGGATGGAGGGAGGGAAAGTGAGAGGGGAAGGAAGATGTGCATGGAGAGGTCAAAGGGCAACATTTGGAAGTCAGCTCTTTAATATCTTTCTACAGAGACTTGAAGTTTTGTCATACAAATCTTTCACTTCTTTGGTTAGAGTCACACAGACATATTTTATATTGTTTGTGACTATTGTAAAGGGTGTTGTTTCCCTAATTTCTTTTTCAGCCTGTTTATCCTTTGAGTATAGGAAGGCTACTAATCTGTTAGAGCTAATTTTATATCCGGCCACTTTGCTGAAGCTGTTTCTCAGTTGTAGGAGTTCTCTGGTGGAGTTTTTGGGGCCACTTAAGCATACTATCATATCATCTTTGAATAGGGATAGTTTGACTTCTTCCTTTCCAATTTATACCTTTGACCTCCTCTTGTTGTCTAATTGCTCTAGCTAAAAGTTCAAGTACTATATTGAATAGAAATGGAGAGAAGGGCAGCCTTGTTTAGTCCCTGATCTTAGTGGGGTTACTTCAAGTTTCTCTCCATTTAGTTTGATGTTGGCTACTGGTTTGCTGTATATTGCTTTTACTATGTTGAGGTATGGGTCTTGAATTTCTGGTCTTTCCAAGACTTTTAACATGAAGGGATGTTGAATTTTGCCAAATGATTTTTAAGCATTTAATGAAATTATCATGTTTTTTTTCTTTGAGTTTGTTTATGTAGTAGATTACATTGATGAATTTCCTTATATTGAACCATCCCTGCATCTCTGGGATGAAGCCTACTTGGTCGTGGTGAATGATTGTTTTGATGTATTCTTGGATTCGGTTGGCAAGAATTTTATTGAGTATTTTTGCGTCGATATTCATAAGGGAAATTGGTCTGAAGTTCTCTTTGTTGGATGTTTGTGTGGTTTTGGTATCAGCATAATTGTGGCTTCATAGAATGAGGTGGGTAGTGTTCCTTCTGTTTCTATTTTGTGGAATAGTTTGAAGAGTATTGGTATTAGGTCTTCTTTGAAGGTCTGATAGAATTCTGCACTAAACCATCTGCTCCTGTGCGTTTTTTGTTTTTTGGTTATTTTTGTTTTTGTTTTGTTTTTTGGTTGGGAGACTTTTAGTGACTGTTTCTGTTTCTTTAGAAGTTATGGGACTGTTTAGATGGTCTATATGATCCTGATTTAACTTTGGTATTTGGCATCTGTCTAGGAAATTGTCCATTTCAATCAGATTTTACAATTGTGTTAAGCACAGGCTTTTGTAGTAGTATCTGATGATTTTTTGAATTTCCCCAGTTTCTGTTGTTATATCTCCCTTCTCATTTCTAATTTTGTTGATTTGGATACTGTCTCTGTGCCCTTTGGTTCGTCTGGCTTAGGGTTTATTTTTCTTGTTGATTTTCTCAAAGAACCAGCTCCTGGTTTGGTTGATTCTTTGCATAGTTCTTTTTGTTTCTAATTGGTTGATTTCATCCCTGAGTTGGATTATTTTCACCCATCTACTCCTCTCGGGTATATTTGCTTCTTTTTGTTCTAGAGCTTTCAGATATGATGTCAAGCTATCTACTAGTGTATGCTCTCTCTAAAGAAGACTTCAGAAGATGGAAAGCCTCCCATGCTTGTGGATTGGCATGATTAATATAGTAAAAATTGCCATCTTGTCAAAAGCAATCTTCAGATTCAATGCAATCCCCATCAAAACTCCAACTCAATTCTTCATAGAGTTAGAAAGAACAATTTCCAAATTTGTCTGGAATAACAAAAAAACCCCAGGATAGCTAAAACGATTTCCAACAATAAAAGAATTCCTGGGGAATCAGTATTCCTTACCTCCAACAGTACAAAGCTGCATTGATAAAAACTGCATGGGTACAGTGACAGGCAGGTAGGTCAATGGAATAGAATTGAAGACCCAGAAATGAAGCCATACATTTATGCTCACTTGATCTTTGCCAAAGGAGCTAAAACCATCCAGTGGAAATAAGATGACCTTTTTAGCAAATGGTGCTGGTTCAACTGGTGGTTATCATGCAGAAGAATGTAAATTGATCTATTCTCAGCTCCCAGTACAAAGCTCAATCCAAATGGATCAAGGTCCTCCACAAAAAAACCAGACACACTGAAATTAATAGAAAAGAAAGTGGGGAAGAGCCTCAAGCACATGGGCCCAGGGGAAATTTTTCCTGAACAGAACACCAATAGTTTATGCTCTCAGATCAAGAATTAACAAATGAAACCTCATAAAATTACAAAGTCTTTGTAAGTCAATAGAAAAAAATGGCAATCAAAAAATTGGGGAAAAGGTCTTTACCAACCCTCATCTATCAGACAGAGGGCTAATATTCAATATATTCAAATAACTCAAGAAGTTAGACTCCAGAGAACCAAATAAACCTATTAAAATGGGCTACAAAGCTAAACAAAAAATTCTCAACTGAGGAATACCGAATGGTTGAAAAGCATCTGAAGAAATGTTCAACATTCTTAGTCATCAGGGAAATGCAAATCAAAACAGCACTGAGATTCCACCTCACACCCATGAGAAGGGCTAAGATAAAAAATTCAGGTGATAACAGGTGCTGGTGAGGATGTGGAGAAAGAGGAACACTCCTTCACTGCTGGTGGGATTCCAAGCTGATACAACCACTCTGGAAATCAGTTTGATGGTTCCTCAAAAAACTGGACATAGTACTACCAGAGGACCCAGCTATACCACTCCTGGGCATATACCCAGAAAATTCTCCAACATGTAATAAGGATACATGCTCCACTATGTTCATATGTGTCCTTATTAAGGATGCTATGTTCATAGCATCCTTATTTATAATAGCCAGAAGCTGGAAAGAACCCAGATGCCCCTAAATAGAGGAATGGATACAAAAATATGGTACATTTACACAATGGAATACTACTCAGTTATTATAAACAATGAATTCATGAAATTCTTAGGCAAATGGATGGAACTAGAAAATATCATCCTACGTGAGGTAGCCCAATCACAAAAGAACACACATGGTATGCACTCACTAATAAGTAGATATTAGTCCAGTAGCTTGGAGTACTGAAGATATAATTCACAAACCAAACCAAGATCAAGAAGAAGGAAGACCAAAGTATTGACACTTTGGTCCCTCTTAGAAGGGGAAACAAAATTCCCCTGGGAGGAGATACATAATCAAAGTGTGGAGCAGAGACTGAAGGAAAGATCATGCAGAAACTGTCCCCCATGGGGATACATCCCATATACAGTCACCAAACCCAGACACTAACGTGAATGCCAACAAGATCTTGCTGACAGGAGCCTGACATAGCTGTCTCCTGAGAGGCTCTGTCAATACCTGACAAATATAGAGGTGGGTGCTTTCAGCCAAACATTGGACTGAGCACAAGGTCCCTAATGGAGGAGCTAGAGAAAGGACCCAAGGAGCTGAAGGAGTTTGCACCCTCATAGGAAGAACAACATATGAACCAACCAGTACTCCCAGAGCTACCAAGGACTAAAATACCCACCAAAGAGTACACATGGAGGGACCCATGTCTCCAGCTGCATAGGTAGCAGAAGATGGCCTTGTAGGCCATCAAAGGGATGAGAGACCCTTGGTCCTGAGAAGGCTTGATGCCCCAATATAGGAGAATGCCAGGACAGTGAAGTGGGAGGGGGTATGTTGATGAGCAGAGGGAGGGAAATGGCATAGGGGGTTTTTGGAGGGGAAAGGAGGGAAGGGGATAACATTTGAAATGTAAATAAAGAAAATATCTAATAAAAAAGGTCAGCTCTTTGCTTCTAGGTCGTGGCCCTCGGGACTGAACTGTAGCCATCAGGCTGGGCTGTAAGTGCCAACCTATTTCACAAATGCAAAAGTTTTCAATTTTAGTTTTTATCTTCCAAAATCTGAATTCTGTACTCAGGTCACCAGGCTTGCCTACAATTGCCCTTAATTTTAAACAATTGTTAGTAACCAACTTTGATGAAAATACTGTATGTCTTGATGAAAAACCTCCTATGTACAGCAGGACAGAGAGGTTACTAAATTAGCCATGGTTAAAAACATAATAAACCATAACCAAGATATTCATATTTATGTGTATTAGTAATATATTATTAGTAATATATTATAGTTATATGGCTACTTTTCTTTTCTTAATCTCCCATCTTTTTATGTATTTCTAGGAACTTTTTGGCAAAACTAAGGTTATAATGACCTCAATATTTTTCTTTAAATATTTCTCCTTTCTCTAGAAGAATCTTTTTTCCATGAATGTTCTGCCAAATGATATCAAAATGTCTCCATCCTATGAGCCTCTTTTGATTAAATAGACATGAGTTCAGCTGCTTATTTCTCTACTTGGCAATCCTTGCTCAAATTCAGCATGTCTCTGATGACTCATGATCCCTCCACTGTCCCCTAAAACACACATAAAGAAATCTGGTATCAATGGGAAGGGAAGCCCTTGGTCCTGTGGAGGCTTATTGCCCCAGGGTAAGGAGATGCTAGAGGGGTGAGGTAGGAGTGTGCCAGTGGGTGGGGTAGCATCCTCTTAGGGGAGGAGTATGGGATAAGGGGTTTGTGGAGGGGATACCAGGGAGGGGGAAACATTTAAATGTAAGTAAATAAAATAGCCGATTAATAAAAAATTAAATATATATAAACCTAAGCAATTCTTAGGTTCTTCTCTAAAAAGTCTTATTTGTCTTTTTAAAAACAATCACATTTAAAGGATAAAATAGCATTATTTATAATGTTAGTTTTTATAGAAAATCCCAAACTGGACTATATTAAAGGCTATCATTTTTTGGAAAATAAAATCCAAAACTCAAATACATTCCTTTTTACAGTTCATTCACAATAACCAATAGAATTTTTTATATTATTTAATTATAACAAATAAATATTTATGTTTTGGGGTGAGTCAGGGTTTTATCCTGTAGAATTGGATGGCCTAGAACATGTTGTGTAGAGCAACGTGGGCTCAGATTCATAGAGGTCTGCAGACCTCTGCTTTTTGGATGCTGGGATAAGCCTGTGTTCTATATAATCTGGCTTAAATGCTCATTTTTTATTGGAATATATTTTCTCACATAATATTTTCTTCTCACAAAATATGTCCTGACTACAGTTCCTCCCCATTTCTCCTCCTAGTTCCTACACCTCTCCTTCTATCCAGATCCACTACCTCTTTCTTTCATTAGAAAACAAATAGACATCTGAGCCTTTAATCTAAGGGCTAAAGTCTCATGTTTGTTTTTATTTTTGTTTGTTTTCTGCTTTGTTTCATTGATAACACATTCTTCTCTCATACAATACATCCAGACCACAATTTCCTGTCCCTCTCACCCTCACAGATACTCTCCGCATTTCCCTTCATAACAGAGCAGGCTTCTAAGAGACAGCAAACAATCATGACAAAACGAGACACAATAAGACAAGGTAAAAGCCTTCACACCAACACTAGGCAAGGTGATCCAATAGGAAGGAAAGAATCCCAAGTGCCAGCAAAGGAGTTAAATATACACCTGCTCCCACTGTTAAAAACACCAAGCTAAAAATCATAACATATGCACAACACCTGGTGCAGCCCCATGTGGGCTCTTGCTTGCTGCTTCTCTCTCTCTCTCTGTCTCTGTCTCTGTCTCTCTCTCTGCTTGTCTATCTGTCTGACTCTGTCTCTCTGTCTCTGCTCTCTGTCTCTCTCTATCTCTTTGTCTCTCTGTCTCTGCTCTCTCTGTCTCTCTGCCTCTGTCTCTTTGTCTCTCTGTTTCTGTCTCTCTGTCTCTGTCTCTCTGTCTCTCTGTCTCTCTGTCTCTGTCTCTCTGTCTCTGTCTCTCTGTATCTGTCTCTCTGTCTCTGTCTCTCTGTTTCTCTGTCTCTCTGTCTCTCTGTCTCTGTCTCTTTGTTTCTCTGTCTCTCTCTCTCTGTCTCTCTGTCTCTGTCTCTCTGTCTCTGTCTCTCTGTCTCTGTGTCTCTGTTTCTCTGTCTCTCTGTCTCTGTGTCTCTGTTTCTCTGTCTGTCTCTGTCTCTGTCTCTGTCTGTCTCTCTGTTTCTCTGTCTCACTGTCTCTCTGTCTCTGTCTCTCTGTTTCTCTGTCTCTCTCTCTCTGTCTTTCTGTCTCTGTCTCTCTGTCTCTCTCTCTCAGGCCTGAACCTCAAGTTAAACCTAACATTGCCTGGCCACTCTAGTTCTGTCCCACCATTTCCCTAGCACATCTTGCATATGAGCCAGGCTTAGTAAGTCAGCGAGCCATGTTCTCCTGGTGCCCTCCTGTCCCTCTGACTCCTACAATGTTTCCTTCTTCCTCTTTCATGCAGTAACCCAAACTCCAAGGGGAGGAACCCAACTTACACTCTTTTGATCGGTATCTGGCTGTGGGTTTCCGTATCTGCTGCTGGAGGAAGCCTCTCTAATGAGAACTGTTCAGAGCACTAATCTATAAGTAAAATGAAATAACGTTAGGAATCATTTCATTATTTTTTCCAGTTGTGTTTGGTTCAGTCTCTGGTTCCTGGCCATCCAGGCAATGTAGGGCATGAGCTCTCTCTCTCTCTCTCTCTCTCTCTCTCTCTCTCTCTCTCTCTCTCTCTCTCTCTCTCTTTCTCCCTCTCTCTCTCCCTCCCTCTCTCTCTCACCCCCCCTCTCTTTGTTCCTCTCTCGGGCCTGGACCTCAAGTTAAACCTAGCATTGGCTGGCTACTCTAGCTCTGTCCCACCATTTCCCTAGGACATCTTGCAGACAGAACAGAGTATAATTTGAAGATTTTGTAGCAAGTATTTAATACGTTTTAAACCTTTTACCTAGAAAACAGAAGTTTCATGACCATACTGCAACTTCTATTATGTTTTATTATTAGATACTTGCATATTATATACTGTTAATTTTTCTCTATGAGCTTCATATGGTCTGTGAGTTGTAAGTTGGGTATTCTGAGCTTTTTACCTAACATCCACTTATCAGTGAGTACCATCCCATATGCAGCCAACAAACCCAGACACTATTGCTGATGCCAAGAGGTGCTTGCTAACAGGAGCTTGATAGAGCTCTCTCCTGAGAGACTCTGCCAGAGCCTGACCAATACAGATGCAGATGCTTTCATCTAACCATCAGACTGAGCACAGAGATCAATGGAGGAGTTAGGGGAAGGAGTGGAGGAGCTAAAGGGGTTTACAACCCCATATCAACCAACCAGACCCCCAGAGCTCCCAGGGACTAAACCACCAACCAAAGAGTACACATGGAGAGACCCACGGCTCCAGCAGCATATGTAGCAGAGGATGGCCTTATCTGGCATCACTGGGAGGGGAGGCCCTTGGTCCTATGCAAGCTCCATGCCTCAGTGTAGGAAAATGCTAGAGTGCTGAGGCAGGAGGGGGTGGGTGGGTAGGGAACACCCTCGTAGAAGCAGGGGAAGGAGGCATGTGATGGGTGTTTTTGGAGGAAAAACTGGGAAAGGAAATAGCATTTGAAATGTAAAGAATTTAAAATATTTTCTCTATGAGGAAAAAGTGAATTTATAATGTTTAATACTTATTACAATCATTACTGATTTATAAAAATCATTTTAAATCCATAAACCAATTATTACAATTTGACATGTAATTACACACTATATTAAAGGCATATATTTCATATATCTCTTATTGGACTTTATCATAAACAATTTTAGTGCCTAATACTGCAATATAAATTGAATGCAAAATAGAAACAATTTATTATTAGCATTCTAAATATAGATATGTTGTCTATATTTTTCATCTTTCTTGCCCTGAGTGATTTTAATAAGCTCTTTCATAGTGTGCATAGTAATTTTATATTTATTATCTAAATTGATAACAGTTGATTAAAGTTAAGGGCATTTGTGGCCAAGTATGATGTCCTGAGTCCAGAGCTCAAATTTTGAAAGAAGAAAATGAACAGAAACAAGTTTTCTCTGATTTCTGGTCATGGACTATGATAAGTATATCCCTAAACCCCCACAAAATAAATATACAAATACACAGGTATAAGAATTTAAAATATTAAAGAACTAAACACATTTTCATTAAATAAAGTATGCTGATAATACAGCTTCAAAATTTTACATTAAATATATTTTGCATAAATAGAGTAAAGCTATTTACCTGAAAATCTGTTTGAGCAAAATACAGTGCATTAAATATTGTGGTTGTCTATAATGTCCAGAGAATATTTAATTAAATGCTAAAAGGTGTAGTCATTGTAAATAATAGTTGTTTGATGCCTCTTGGAAAGGTCACTTTGTGTATGCATCTCATAATCTGAATAATAGAATTTGCAGTGGCCTATTATCAGCAAATATTTTAAATAATAAATCATGTAGGAATTTAATTAGGTCATCTTTCAATGTCATTTTTGGCATGTAATTCAGATGTTCAAAGAAATGAATGAAATTTCTATAATACAATACCTTCAATTACCATCAATTATTAATGTTAACAAATAACATTTCTTGAAGCTTATAGATATTAAAATGAAAAATAACAATAACATTGATTAACTTTCTAATGGCATCTTTTATTTTTATGACATTTAAACAACTCTGAGTATTAAGAAGACCCTATTTCTTTTATTAAGAGTCATAAATGTTATTTACATTTCTTTCATCAATTCTATATTTGAATACACATATGATGATAATAGAATAAAAACATTTTACATGTATAATGTATTAACATGGAGAAAATAGTATTTAAAGAAATACTTTTTCACAATGAAATATGAAAGAAGATACTTAAGAGACTTTATAAAAAGTACTTTATAAGATTCAAATTACTACACAAATGTAGAATGATTACATGTTTTCAAAACAAAGAAAAACAAAATTCATAAATATGATAATTGCTTCATATTCTTTCTAATATATAGTCAAAATTATATGAGCGTCTATTAGGAACATTGAAAAGAGCATTATTTTTTTTCAGCCAGTGTGAACAATATTGTAAGATTATATTCCTCCCTGGTACTTGAGCAGAAATTCAATATTGCTTTAACGCATGAGGTAATCTTTGCTAACTTAATAGTTCCTGAAAGATGAGTAAACAAGTTTGGATACCATTCTTTCTTTTTTTTTTTCCGTATTTTTTTATTCGATATATTTTTATTTACATTTCAAATGATTTCGCCTTTTCTGCCCCCCCCCCGACTCCCCTAAAGTCACATAGGCCTCCTTCCCTCCCCCTGTTCTCCCATCCACCCCTTCCCACTTCCTTGTTCTGGTTTTGCCCTATACTGCTACACTGAATCTTTCCAGAACCAGGGGCCACTCCTCCGTTCTTCTTGTACCTCATATGATGTGAGGATTATGTTTTGAATACCATTCTTTCTATTACCAGTCTGTATATTGTCTTTGTAATACACAATATTTTACAATTGGTTGCTCCCTTACTCAGAAATCCTCAGGTGTTGATAGCAAAGTGCATTCTAACTAGTATCAGAAAGCATTATACCATGTACAGTGGCCAGGATACCCATAAAAGCACATACCCATTAGCTATTAAGACAGTGACAGTTTCTAATCTCTCAGTGGTCTCTTCAAAAGACTCCAAAGCCATCATTACAGTCATGCAACCCTTTGGGCAGAATTTCTCCCAGGATCACTCTGATACTCTCAGCTACAACTGCCCAAACTTTTGTGACTCTAAACCCCAAGTGTCTGTTCTTTGCTTTCTGACATGCTCAGGAACCAAATCATACATTTGTACCCAAGCTGCAATGTAGTTGGGCATACAATTTTCTGAATCTGACTTTAGAAAGTAGAACTCATGTATTATAGTGAATTACCAATAATGAGGAAGAACATCTAAGGATTCTGCACAAGCAATGCTGACATTTTTTGATCCCTGAGATCTGTGCTTTGCATTTTTACACTCTAGCTATATCAGTAAAGAAAGAATACAAGCCATCAGATATGAAACACATCAATCTGCTGCCAGGATAAAAGAAGTAGAATAGGGAGAAGAGAGATTTTCTCTATACAGGTATTGAGCACCATTTGTGATTGACAGTCAATACTTCATATTTTGATTGATATCAGTCAGTGTTTCTGAGCTATGAAACACAGACAGCAAAAATAAACATTCTTGGATGAGTACTCTATAAATATGGTGGTTTCTATCTTCAGTTTATTCATTATGTTTATTATTATATCCTGTGTCCTGCAATGAAAGGTTTAGATATGATTGGTCTTCCAAAGGTACATGTATTGAGGTTTGGTACACAATATAGGAGAAATAGGTAGGACATGTGAGAGGTACCTAGGTAGAATATGATCAGAGGAGTGTCTTTTTCAGAGAGTCTAGACACCTACCTGGATGGGGCTTGACTAGGTTTGATTTGTTACCTGGAGAATCGGTCATTATAAAGCTAGCACATACTTGCCTTTTCTATGCTTGGCAGAATACGTGCTGCTCTTAGCTCTTGTGTGTATGCATACCATGTCATGTCACCTGACACATTATGTCACAGCATGAAGCCCACAGCAGAAGTGGCTTCCAATAGTTAGCCTTGTTATTCTCCAAGTGGTATGCTGAAATAAGTCTTGTTTTTGCAAAATACCCAGAATTCATTATTTTGTTATAGAAAAACAAAATTAAGTCAAAGGTATGCCTCATGCACTGTTAAGCTATCACTTATGCTACTTGTTTTAGTTAGGTTTTCTATTCATGCACAAAACATCATGACTAAGAAGCAAGTTAGGGAGGAAATGTTACACTTCCACATTGCTGTTCATCACCGAAGGAAGTTGGGACTGGAACTCAAACAGGTCAGGAAGCAGGAGCTGATGCAGAGGTCATGGACAGATGTTACTGACTTGCTTCCCCTGGCTTGCTCAGCCTGCTCTCTTATAGAACCCAAGAGTACCAGACCAGGGATGGTACCACCCACAAGGGGCCCTTCCCCCTTGATCACAAATTGAGAAAATGCCTCACAGTTGGATCTCATGGAGGCACTTCCCCAACTGAAGCTCCTTTCTTTGTGATAACTACAGCCTATGTCAAGTTGACACACAAAACCAGTCATTACACTACTCTATTCCATTTATGTAGAATAAACGGAAGATATATTGTTATTGTCTAACTTCTGAAAGCATATATTTTTGTGAAAATTCAAACTGTTAATAATTGCTTTTTATGTTGCTCGTCATGCAGTACTGAGCCAGCTTACTGAATACAATCACATTAATGCAAATCACAATCTGTTTATTGACCTTTGTTACTGACTGGATTGCTTATGTTGTGATAGTAACCCCCAGAATTTGGTCTCATTTGAAGATTAAGATGTGTGGAATCAATTTCTGTGAGGTTGTCATGATGAGCCTAGCCAGATATGATTAGTGTTCATTATTTTTATGGATGAATTTCAACAGAGACGTTCATGTCATATTATGTCTTAAATGAATTATTGCCCTTTGACAATGAGGGCAGAAGTCAGAGGAATGCCTTTATCAGGCTTTGAGCTTTAAGGTTTTGGACACAGTTGATAACCTGGGAAGCTCATTCACAGAGATTGCTCTTCCTAGCCCACAGAAGTCAGACCTTGCCACTCCAATTTACAAAGCTATAAGATGTTACTTATCTGTTTTGGGGGGGGCATCCAGTTTGCTATAAATTGCTATGTCTGCCTTAGCAAACGATCACAACCATGTGCAACCTGGCTCCTTTAGAAGCCTTCCTTTTTACCTCGAGGGGATTTTTTTAAGGTTGTTTTCACATCACTGTTCTTGGGGAGCTGAGCATTTAGAGAAGGGTCAGCCAAAAGGCTGTGTTGGTCTGAAGCTTTCCCGAGGGAACTGGAGATAGGTGTACAACTGTGCAGGCCAAGTATTACAGCCTCATTCTTGAATCATAATTTTCTGGGGCAACCTTTTGAGTTACTTGTCTCTAGTGTACTGGGCAGAGGATGAATATGAGTCTGCTTTTGAGGAACCCTAGCCTAGGCAGTCTGGAGATGAGGATTCAGATGAGCTTGGGTAGATCCTAGACACAGCATTTTCCCCTTTGCGCGTCTTTCTTGCTCCCTTTTTGAAAAGAGAGTTTTCTTATTTCTTTGCACAGAAAAGGGCATTATTTCAGTATCATACATTCCTGGTGTGAATCCTAAAGTAGCTTTGTCTGTCCATATTGCCTTAGGATCTTTGTAGCACGAGTAGATCTTGTTCAATCTGTTTCTAGAAAGTTCTCTAAGGTCTGCAGGAAAGCTATCAGCCGGGTGAGTATATGCCTGGTCTTGTCTAATATAAAGCTGCCCCTTTCATGACCTTGGATTCTACTTGCTAGTGAGTCAGATGTGTATATTACCAGTCTTAACTAAACATTACATCATTGTAATTAGTTGCATTATGTAACCCTTTTTCCATCTGTCTATTATTCCTCTTCGGTATGTTGTTCATGCCTGTGTTCCTCAACTCTCTGTGAGTGAGAACGTAAATCTCATTTTTCTGTCACTGTTAATTTTACTATTTTAGGTACTAATGTTTCTTCAACTAATTTTCTTTTAATTTTTAATTTATGAGGTATGGTTTTACTATATAATCAAGGCTAGCTTCATATTTACTATGTAACCTCAAATTTGCTATTTAGACCAGTGTAACCTCTGGCTTTTGATCCCCTTGCCTCAGCCTCCCATGTGACGAGATTATAAACATGCACTAAGCCTATTACATTCCTTTTAACATGTTTATTTAGAAATATAACTCAGGGGCTTTCTGATTGTTTTCATGCTCATAGCCATGAGAAGGGAAAGGGAAAAGACTAGTGCACATACTATGATCATAGGCTTGGCGGAAGTTGGCAAGACTTACATTGCACTCCAGCAGTTGTTAAAAGGAAAGGTACCATGCTGGAAAAACCCTGAGAGTTATAGTCAGTGATTACGGTACTGTAGATGTTGTCCCTCAAACACCCACATCCCAGAAAAAGAAAAAGGAACATGAAAGTTGTTTTCCATGAAAACTAGAAACAAAAATACATTAGATCAAGTTTTATAAATAAAATATCCAAGGCCCTCTTTTTGTTGCACTTAGTCTTATTCGATATTCTTTAATTGTGATTTAAACTGAGAGGGACAGTTCCACCCTGATCTTCATTTATAGAATATATGGGCAAATCATCACCAGGACTGAGGCTGAGTTTGTAGAGCTTAGCGCAAGATAAAAATTCAGAAACCCTTATTGAAAAATCAACCATCAGATCAGGACCATGAAAACAGTGAATACCATCTGGTTTAGGATCCCTTGAAGTGAGAGGCCCATGCAACTCCATGTGTTCAGGGATGTGGTGTGGTTATCACAGAAAAAATTAGGAACTCTGTAAATCCCCTTTATTCTGAGGTATGGAGTTAAGCTGATTCCCCCTTATATTTACTGCAATGTATAAAAATCTCTGTACAGTTTCTTCATCCTGATCACCTCATATTAAGTGTACAATATCCCTTTCTTTGGAAGGTTGTATACATAGTAGTTTATTTTTGTGTTGAATGTTTACAAAGAGTTTACAGTGGTTGACAGTAATATCCAAAGTGTCTGTGTGGTGATTTGAATATGCTTGGCCCAGTGAGTGGCACTCTCAGGAGGTATGACTTTGTTGGAGTAGGTGTGGCCTTATTGGAGGAAGTGTAATACTGTGGACATGAGCTTAAGATCCTTGTTCAAGCTACCTGGATACTGGTCTTCTCCTTCAGCCTTCAGATGAAGATGTAGAACTCTCAGCTCCTGTACCATGCCTGCTTGGATGCTTCCATGCTCCTGCCTTGATGATAATGGACTGAGCCTCTGAACCCGTAAGCCAGCCCAATTAAATGTTAGTTATGGTGTTAAGAGTTGCCTTGGTCATGATGTCTCTTCATAGCACTCAAACCCTAACTAAGACAGTCTGCATTATAGATTAATTTCTCCTGCTGCTTTCTTTTCCAAATGTCATGTTGGTATGTCTTCAGAATTCAATTTAAGAGCTAGAACCATGGGTATCTCTTTTGTATGCTTTATATAATGCTTGACTCCCTAGTTCATGGAGGTAGGTGTACTATGCTTTGATTTATCTCAAAGTATGTACCCACAGGCGCATTTTACTACTCTGAACAATATTACAGTCCTCAGGATACATAGCTAGGTAAGGCTGCTCATGATGCCTGTACCCTAGCCTCCAGTACTATTGGAGTTAGCCATTAGGAAGAAGATTCCAGGTCAGTACCTACTTGATTTCTCCATGTTCTCAGACCAAAGTGTGTGGTGCCTTCAACAATAGGGTCTTACTGTCAAGTTCTGGTGGGTAATCAAAGCAATAACAATGTCCTGTACTCTTTTGAGTATCTTTGGGGTACTTCTGAACAAGACCTCAGGAGAGGGGTCTCACACAGCAACTGAACTGTTTAATTGACAACCTTTGACTTCTTGGATGAGCATAATTCCTTCTGTAAGATAACTACAATTAAATTGTTGTTGTTGGTGGTGGTGTGTGTGTGTGTGCACATGTGCTTGTATGTATCTTATAATAGTATATTTCCAATGGCTTTTAAAAATATAGTGGCAGTTATCTCTCTCCTATTGTGTCCTCTGCCCTGCCACCTATAAATTCCTAATTCTACTCAAATAAACCCATCAATATTTTATTTCATGGAAGATGTTTTGGTACTGGATATTTTATAAAACTTGTTATAAACTTAAATGTAATAGTGCCTTTTACCTTTATGTAAAGGGTCTGTTTTGAGATAGTGCAATGTCCCCTTTTTTCCCCAAATGATACTCAGCTGTTCCAGCTTTACAGTTGAAAAGCCTTTCTCTGCTGAGTTGTTTGCAGCTGTTTTTCTTCTTTTCCAGAGATCATTCCAGAGTTCAACAAAGTCACATTTCCTTCCTATTGACCATATATCTGACCATCCATGATTCACACAGTGTTTTCACAGTAAATCTTGAAACCAGGTAGTAATTCTTTTCTGCCTTTAGATATTTTTCTGGTATGCCCCAAAGTTCACCATGGTATACAGTTCTTATGGAGTATGTAGCATCTAGTTGCATTTAGTGAATATTTACTTAAAAAACCTTTTGTTTTAAAGAATTTTAATGGCAATATACATTGCATTTAATTAGTTTCATAATCTTATGCACTTAAAGAGATTTAAAAGAATTAGAATTACAGTGGTGTGCTGTCTCTTATGCATGTAAACACACACACACACACATACACACACACTCAAGTTCTTATTCTGTAACCCAAGTAATACTCAAACTCTCAGCAACTTTTGTACATCAAACTCTCAATTTTATGAAACAGGACTTTACATTTCATCTTTAGTAATAAATAGAATAAGGTACAGGTTGTTACAGATTATAAAAACAGGCTGACAGATGTCATGTAGGGAGATAACTGGACTGTGAGCCCAGGTGTGTTAAGTTCTACACTCTCTTCCCATAAGAATCACCACCACGTGGTTGTTCATGAGCCTTAGCATTGATATCTATATTTTACTCACAAAGTTGATAATAACTACATCGTTCATTCATGATAGTAGCCATGGAACTTTGTCTTCCTAAAGCAAGGATTTATCTCTTAGGAGGATAGCATATGCGGTATCTATGGCTGACAATAGCCTTTAATACTTACACGTTTGTTAGAAAATTAAGTATTTGATTGGTACTGCTTAAATAATTAACATTTTTATTATAGTTCACATCATAACGGGATGGAAGTTATTTTGTTGCTGAACAAATTTCTAATGATATACTTGTTTTGAATTAAAATGTGCATATGAGGCTAGGGTAGGGAATTAATTAGTGGTGCACTTAACTATTATGAATTAGCCCCTAAGTTTAATGTGACAAAAAATCTAAATATATAAAGTATGTATGCAGCAATTAAGTAAAAAATCAAAGGTATGTCTAGACCACTAAAGGGTATGAAATAAAGGGAGCACAGTTATTTAGACTCATAGAATGTTATTAAAATTACTACCATATTTATTTTTATCTCTCTATGTATCTATGTATGTGTATGATCGTGTATCAGTGCAGACACTTGTGCAGATCAGTATACAACTTTGGGTATTGCATTTTCACGTTGTTTGATACAGCGTCTTTTCCTTATTGCCGTGCTCCCTAAGCTCCTAGGCATTCTGATATCTTTATGTTCAGTCTCACTGTAGGCATTCTGGGATTGCAGACACAAACTATGGCATCTGGTTCTGTGTGGGTGCTGAGAATCCAACCTGAGCCATCTTCACATCTACCTTACTGTCCCTTTTGTTCTTCATCAATATGGCAGACTTATGTGATCATGCTAAGATTGCCTTTTCTAACTGAATGACTTATTAACCTTTAGGCACACTTATTTCCCCAAAGCATGCATGGATAGTAGTGTAATAGCCAGATATTGGAAATTAGCCTGCGGTCAGGACCACAGTCAGCGCTGACAAAAATGTGTTACTAGTATTACCGTAACAGGCTATCTTCTTGACCTCAAGATCATGTTTTTCTCACCACAATGTGTTCCTCTGTATTATTTCAGCATAATGAGTTCTTGCTTAGAACACGTTTATAGAGTCAATTGCCAAATATTGTCTACCACTTTCGCAGAAGCGTAGGTGTGTGAAGTTCTCACTTGGGTATTACATCTTTAACTGCTTTTTGCTTGCCAAGCACACTTAACTCTTGAATATACCAGAATCAAGATGATGGAAATTCCAGCTACCCATGGATGTTGTTATTTAATTGTTCTTCTGACCACCTTGTATTTTCATTCCAAAGAAATATAGTCTTCCCGATACAACTACGCTCTTGGATTCAGTTCCAGTCAGCCTCATTATGGGGTGGTCTGGTCCCTGCTTGAAGTATTCCAAGTTGGCTTTCAGTTGTTATTTCAAATAAAATGACTTTTCTGCCTCACTAATTCCTTGATGTAGTAAAAGTCTTAGAATAGTCTCAATGCCTCCTCCCGAGTTGAGGAATTTCCACCGTGGGGGAAACCGCGATGAGTGGTGGTTATTGACATCACGCAAAAGAGCGCATGACGACTCTGTGAATCAGAGCCGTCTGCACATGGAGGTATGTCTGCATGCATGTTGACCAGAGTTGCAACCAGAGATGCTGGCTGGAAGAAAGGGGGATCTGGCAACAGAAACCACACGAGGGGTCCGAGAAATAGAGTCAGAAGATGCTGGCCCAGCGCATCCGCAGAATTCTCGATAGCTCAAATACTCTGCCGTGTCAACATACTGTTGAAATGAAATTCAGAACAACAGAAAACCTTTCACAGGATGGAGGGAACAAATGGAGGGAACAGAGCACAATAAAATATTGGAAAAAACAAAGGAATTGGAGATTGATGCAGGATGTAAAATTGATGTAAAATTTCTCAACTATTATCTGAATGATCAGCCTTGCATAACAATATTCTTCATCCTTCAGTCCTGGCTGCATACAAAACTCGAGAGACTATCTCTTACCCCACTAGGAATGATTTCTCTTGGTACTCAGCAGTGATACCGAGTAAAATATTGGATTGTTTTTACTGAACATGTTAGCTTGTGGATCACATACATAGTCGTAACAGGCTCAGCGTGAATTCAAAGCACAGAGATGATAAAACTCATGAGGTAATTTGTCTTGCAGATTGCAGGACTTGGCACATTGTGAAACACAGTGCTTGTTTTCATCCACGTGACAGGGGGTGATAGGAAGAAAGAAATAAAGAAGTGGGGGAGGGGAGCATTTACAACAATGTGGCAGTATCCTCTGGCACAAATAAAATGATTAGTCAAGAACTCTCTTTGCAAAAATGAACATAATGATCATTCCATGTCTAGACTAGGAGATAGAGACCACTTTTGAGGAAAAAATCTCATCTGCACTAGAAATCTAAAGAAAGAAAGCATAAAACAAGGTAAAAATAAAACAAAATAATATAAACTATGGGACAACTCAGGATGAGATAATAAAAAGGGTAGTAATTGTTTTTTTCTTAGATAGGAATTTGTGTGCTCCAAGAGCCAAGCCCTCAAAGGCAATTGCCTGTGGACATTCATTCAGAACTGAGATGTTTGAAAGAGCTGATACAAAATCAGAAAATTTTAAAGGAATTAGAGTTCAAGTGCTTTATTTGAAAATCTTCAAGAATAGTCTTTATTTTGTTAGGTTGAAAATAAACCAGTACTGGCTTTTCATTAAGGGATAAAGATGTCTGGGCTGCTTCTAAAGCAGGCAAGGTGAGCCCTAAATTGATATAGGGCTGAGGCTGGCTAAAAGCTAAGAGGTAAATGGATGATGGTACATTTAATTAGCTGTTCCCTCCAGGCCCATAGCTAAGAAAGCTAAAAGGGAAACAGGAATATACACTAAGGGCACAAAGTTATTTCTTCCTACTTAGACACCCTGAGTTCTAGGCTGACTACAGGAAAACTAAATTATACAAAGGTTAAGTATTTGAACGTTCTTTAGATCAAAAGGATGGAGTGTTGTCATTGAGACTCAGGTCCAGGTCACTCTGGGAGGAGGACAGTGTGCAGCCCTTAAGTAATATTTGCAAGGAAAAAAAAGCCATTGCACACCCAGTTCCTCCTCTTTTCCAAAGGGAGAGTGTTTTGTCCTTCAAGGTGTATCATTTGATTTGGACTCTGTTAAAAGTGGAACTTTCTATGTCCCATTCTTTCATTCCACCCACAATACCTTCAATCTGAAGGTTTTCAGATTAGGTTTCAGATTAAGCATTTAGGCAGGGCACTTCCCCTCTCTCTCACAATGATAAATTATAACCCAGTATCTTTCTGTGTCCATTTTAAGATTCCTTGTCAGTGAGATGGAGAACCTGCACAGCGATTGTATCCCAGGTACATGGGCAATTCTTTTCTTCCTCCCTGTCTCTTGGGTCTCTCTTATACCTGATGTTTGGATAGCTACTCCTTTGAAAGCATTTAGGGGTAAAATAATTACATTTTGTTCCTCAAAACTAAGAAACTTAACTTGTTTCTTACTATAAGTATTTTTTTCAGTATTTAAAAATTGTTCTTCAGATTGTTTGAGAAATTGATATGACTGGCCATCATCATATGTCTAATATCATACCCACAAATGTTTGTACCCATAGCTTCAGAAAATGCGAGATTAAAATTGATTTTAGCCAGAAAACATGGGATGTGACTTTACTCTCTGATGTTACATCTAACTACCATTATCAATTTTAAACATTATTACTTTGTTTTAGCTGCTACATTAAAAGTACTCATATTTCATGATAACCTTCTATCTGAAGATCTTTTGTTTGTGTCTGTTCTTTCATTTTTTGAGATTATAATATAATGACATTATTTCCCCATCCTCTTCTTCCTTTCAAACCTTCCCATATGGCCCTACTTGCTCTCTTTCAGATTTATGACCTTTTGATGATCCCTGTGGTTGAATTAGGGAAAAGCTGGAAGAAGCTGAGGAGGAGGACAACCCTACAGGAAGACCAGCAGTCTCAACTAACTCGGACCCCCGAGATTGCTCAGACACCGAGCCCCCCACCAGGCAGCATACATCAACTGACATGAGGCCCTTAATACACATACAGCAGAGGACTGCCAGGTCTTGACTCAGCGAGAGAAGATGCACCTAACACTCAAGAGACTTGAGGCCCAGGGAATAGGAAGGGAGTGGGGATTTCTAGTGGGCTAGGGAGTGGAGACATCCTCTTGGAGATGGAGGTTGGCAGTTGGACATATGAGATATAGAACAGAGGACAGATCAGGAGTGGGATAAATATTGGACTATATAAAAAAAGATTAAAGAATAAAAACTATTATTACATGCATATTATATATATATATATACACATATATATACACATATATAATATATATTATATATATATTGGGCTTAGATTTCTTTTTAAAACCTACTTTTGATAAGGGTCCTCAAACACTTGGTAGGGGAGAAAAGATATTAAATAAGGGGATGTGGACCTGTTTAAATGTAGTTTTTAGGGTTCATTTCAATTTCCTTTTGTCAGGATACCAGCAGTCCAGTTCAGTAGTGTCAGGATACCAAACAGGAATCAGCAGTGGTGCCGTGATCCAGCAGAAACAGCCAGGCCTCTGCTAAATTAGTAAGAGTCAGCTGGAGTGACTACTGTGCCTTTCTCAATGGAGAGAAGATGAGTGAGGACTCAAGACCAATCTATAGTGTTGCCAGCCTCGCTATGCAAGCACCCTGTCACTGTCGATTGAGTCCTATTTAAACTCTCTCCAAACATCATGGGTCCTCCCTTGCCTCAGGAGACTACCATGTAAATCTACTTTAAGAAAATGTCAGGTGAATCTGCATCACATGACATAACCAGAAACTTCCACTTCAATATATGCATATGTTCTAATTACAACCTGCTCAGTCTCTATAATACATATATGAATGTTTTCACGGCTGACCATTTGGTGTTGGGTAACTAATTGTTGTGTCCTTTCTTCTCTTTCAAAAGTCTTAATGTAAGAGTAGAACTAAGTTTTCTTTGTATACGTAAAAACTGTATTTTTTCATTTTACTCTCAGATCTCTAGGGTAAATACAGTTCTTTACTATTTGCCTTATCTAGTCAAATTAAAAATTGATAGTTACTGTAGATGTTATTAGCTCTATTAAAAGTGTTGATTTAAGGAATCAATCATGAACTGAAATGTTGATTTTTTTTTCTATTGGTATTTTCAAATTGATAGTATTACAAGTTTCAAAGATTAAACAAAATGTCTATTTAAAATTTACTAATTTAAAGTTGATGTTTCTATAATTAATAGATAATTTTAATAAAAACCTTTATTAACTTTAAATAATGAAGAATTACTGGTTTATTGACTAATGAATACAGAATGTTCATTTTTATGATTTTTTTTTCCTTTTGAGATGGGGTTTCTCTGTGTAGCCCTGGCTGTCCTGGAACTCACTTGCAGACCAGGCTGGCATCGAACTTAGAAATCCGCCTGCCTCTGAGTCTTATACATAAGAAAAAGCAAAATTTTGAATGGATAAAAGCTATGCACTTGGAAAATCAGTTTTCTATTTAGTAGGTAAGACCAAGGATCCTACTCAAAACTCTGACACATACCATGTTAAATACTATGCTAATGAAGTGACTTTATCACTGACACTTCTGTCGCAAGCACACTTCAGAATATGCAGTGTTTTAAAAATGACATTACAGAGACTAGGAACATCTTAATGAAACTAAATGTATACTAGATAAATTATTCAAAATAGTAATGTTTTTGTGTATATTTGCCCGATATTTTTCAATTGGAGGTCCTTGATTCACTTGGAGTTGAGCTTAGTACAAGGAGATAAGAATGGATCAATTTGCATTCTTCTGCATGCTGACCTCCAATTGAACCAGCACCATTTGTTGAAAATGCTGTCTTTTTTCCACTGGATGGTTTTAGCTCTTTTGTCAAAGATCAAGTGACCATAAGTGGGTGGGTTTATTTCTGGGTCTTCAATTCTATTTTATTGATCTACCTGCCTGTCACTGTACCAATACCATGCAGTTTTTTTTTATTTGATATATTTTTTATTTACATTTCAAATGATTTCCCCTTTTCTAGCCCCCCCCACTCCCCGAAAGTCCCCTAAGCCCCCTTCTCTCCCCCTGTCCTCCCACCCACCCCTTCCCACTTCCCCATTCTGGTTTTGCTGAATACTGCTTCACTGAGTCTTTCCAGAACAAGGGGCCACTCTTCCTTTCTTCTTGTACCTCATTTGATGTGTAGATTATGTTTTGGGTATTCCAGGTTTCTAGGTTAATATCCACTTATTAGTGAGTGCATACCATGATTCACCTTTTGAGTCTGGGTTACCTCACTTAGTATGATGTTCTCTAGCTCCATCCATTTGCCTAAGAATTTCATGAATTCATTGTTTCTAATGGCTGAATAGTACTCCATTGTGTAGATATACCACATTTTTTGCATCCACTCTTCTGTTGAGGGATACCTGGGTTCTTTCCAGCATCTGGCAATTATAAATAGGGCTGCTATGAACATAGTAGAACATGTATCCTTATTACATGGTGGGGAATCCTCTGGGTATATGCCCAGGAGTGGTATAGCAGGATCTTCTGGAAGTGAGGTGCCCAGTTTTCAGAGGAACCGCCAGACTGCTTTCCAGAGTGGTTGTACCAATTTGCAACCCCACCAGCAGTGGAGGAGTTTTCCTCTTTCTCCACACCCTCTCCAACACCTGCTGTCTCCTGCATTTTTAATCTTAGCCATTCTGACTGGTGTAAGGTGAAATCTCAGGGTTGTTTTGATTTGCATTTCCCTAATGACTAATGAAGTTGAGCATTTTTTAAGATGCTTCTCCACCATCCAAAGTTCTTCAGGTGAGAATTCTCTGTTTAACTCTGTACCCCATTTTTAATAGGGTTGTTTGGTTTTCTGGAGTCTAACTTCTTGAGTTCTTTATATATATTGGATATTAGCCCTCTATCTGATGTAGGATTGGTGAAGATCTTTTCCCAATTTGTTGGTTGTCGATTTGTCCTCTTGATGGTGTCCTTTGCCTTACAGAAACTCTGTAATTTTATGAGGTCCCATTTGTCAATTCTTGCTCTTAGAGCATACACTATTGGTGTTCTGTTCAGAAACTTTCTCCCTGTACCAATGTCCTCAAGGGTCTTCCCCAGTTTCTTTTCTATTAGCTTCAGAGTGTCTGGCTTTATGTGGAGGTCCTTGATCCATTTGGATTTGAGCTTAGTACAAGGAGACAAGGATGGATCAATTCGCATTCTTCTGCATGCTGACCTCCAGTTGAACCAGCACCATTTGTTGAAAAGGCTATCTTTTTTCCATTGGATGTTTTCAGCCTCTTTGTCGAGGATCAAGTGGCCATAGGTGTGTGGGTTCATTTCTGGATCTTCAATCCTGTTCTATTGATCCTCCTGCCTGTCACTGTACCAATACCATTCAGTTTTTAACACTGTTCCTCTGTAGTATTACTTCAGGTCAGGGATGCTGATTCCCCCAGATTTTCTTTTGTTGCTGAGAATAGTTTTAGCTATCCTGGGTTTTTTGTTATTCCAGATGAATTTGATAATTACTCTTTCTAACTCTGTGAAAAATTGAGTTGGGATTTTGATGGGTATTGCATTGAATCTGTAGATTACTTTGGCAAAATGGCCATTTTAACTATATTGATTCTACCGATCCATGAGCATAGGAGGTTTTCCCATTTTTTGAGGTCTTCTTCCATTTCCTTCTTCAGAGTCTTGAAGTTCTTGTCATACAGATCTTTCACATGTTTGGTAAGAGTCACCCAAAGATACTTTATACTGTTTGTGGCTATTGTGAAGGGGGTCATTTCCCTAATTTCGTTCTCAGCCTGCTTATCCTTTGAGTATAGGAAGGCCACTGATTTGCTTGAGTTGATTTTATAACCTGCCACATTGCTGAAATTGTTTATCAGCTGTAGGAGTTCTCTAGGGGAGTTTTTTGGGTCACTTAGGTAGACTATCATGTCATCTGCAAATAATGATAGTTTGACTTCTTCCTTTCCAATTTGTATCCCTTTGACCTCCTTATGTTGTCGAATTGCCCAAGCTAGTACCTCAAGTACAATAGTGAAAAGATAAGGAGAAAGGGGGCAGCCCTGTCTAGTCCCTGATTTTAGTGGGATTGCTTCAAGTTTCTCTCCATTTAGTTTGATGCTGGCTACCGGTTTGCTGTATATCACTTTTACTATGTTTAGGTATGGGCCTTGAATTCCTGTTCTTTCCAAGACTTTAAGCATGAAGGGATGCTGAATTTTGTCAAATGCTTTTTCAGCATCCAATGAAATGACCATGTGGTTTTTTTCTTTGAGTTTGTTTATGTAGTGGATTGCATTGATGGATTTCCATATATTGAACCAGCTCTGCATTCCTGGGATGGAGCCTACTTGATCATGGTGGATGATCGTTTTAATGTGTTCTTGGATTTTGTTGGCAAGAATTTTATTGAGTATTTTTGCACCGATGTTCATAAGGGAAATTGGTCTGAAGTTCTCTTTCTTTGTTGGATCTTTGTGTGGTTTTGGTATCAGCGTAATTGTGGCTTCATAGAAGGAATTGGGTAGTGTTCCTTCTGTTTCTATTTTGAGGAATAATTTGAAGAGTATTGGTGTTAACTCTTCTTTGAAGGTCTGATAGAATTCTGCTCTGAAACCATCTGGTCCTGTGCTTTTTTTGGTTGGAAGACTTTCTATGACTCCTTCTATTTCTTTAGGCATTATGGGACTGTTTAGATGATCTATTTGGTCCTGATTTAATTTTGGCATTTGGTATCTCTCAAGGAAATTGTCCATTTCCTCCAGATTCTCCAGTTGTGTTGAGTACAGGCTCTTGTAGTAGGATCTGATGATTTTTTGGATTTCCTCAGTTTCTGTTGTTATATTTCCCTTTTCATTTCTAAGTTTGTTAATTTGGATACTTTCTCTGTGCCCTTTGGTCAGTCTGGCTAAGGGTTTATCTATCTTGTTGATTTTCTCAAAGAACCAGCTCCTGGATTTGTTGATTCTTTGTATGGTTCTCTTTGTTTCTACTTGATTGATTTCAGCCCTGAGTTTGATGATTTCCTGCCTTCTACTCCTCCTTGGTGAAATAGCTTCTTTTTGTTCCAGGGCTTTCAGGTATGTCATTAAGCTGGTAATGTATGCTCTCTCCATTTTCTTTTTGTAGGCACTCAGGGCTATCAGTTTTCCTCTTAGCACTGCTTTCATTGTGTCCCATAGATTTGGGTATGTTGTGTCTTCATTTTCATTGTGTTCTAAAAAGTCATTAATTTCTTTCTTTATTTCTTCCTTGACCAAGGTATCATTGAGTAGAATATTGTTCAGTTTCCACGTGTATGTGGGTTTTCTGTTGTTTTTGTTGCTATTGAAGACCACATTTACTCCATAGTGATCTGATAGGAGGCATGGGATTAGTTTGATCTTCTTATATTTGTTGAGGTCTGTCTTGTGACCCATTATATGGTCGATTTTTGGAGAAGGTACCATGAGGTGCTGAGAAAAAGGTATATTCTTTTGCTTTAGGATAGAATGTTCTATATATATCTGTTAAATCTAATTGGTCCAAAGCTTCAATTAGTTTCATTATGTCCCTGTTTAGTTTCTGTTTTCCTGATCGGTCCATTGAGGAAAGTGCAGTGTTGAAGTCACCCACAATTATTGTGTTAGGTGCAATGTGTGCTTTGAGCTTTAATAAAGTTTCTTTTACGAAAGAGGGTGCTCTTGCATTTGGAGCATAGATGTTCAGGATTGAGAGTTCTTCTTTTTGTATTTTTCCTTTGACCAGCAAGAAGTGTCCCTCAGAGTCTCTTTTGATGACTTTGGGTTGAAAGTCAATTTTGTCTGATATTAAAATGGCTACTCCAGCTTGTTTCCTGAGACCATTTGCTTGTAAAATTGTCTTCCAGCCTTTTCCTCTAAGGTAGTGTTTGTCTTTGACCCTTAGGTGTGTTTCCTGTAAGCAGCAAAATGTAGGGTCTTGTTTACGTATCCAGTCAGTTAGTCTATGTCTTTTTATTGGGGCATTGAGTCCATTGATGTTAAGAGATATTAAGGAATAGTGATTGCTACTTCCTGTCATTTTTGACGTTATTTTTTAAATTTGATTGGTTAACTTCTTTTGGGTTTGGTGAAACTATCTTGCTTTTTCCAGGGTGAAGTTTCCCTCCTTGTATTGGTGTTTTCCTCCTATTATCCTTTGTAGGACTGGGTTTGTGGATAGATATTGGGTAAACTTGGTTTTGTCATGGAATATCTTAGTTTTTCCGTCTATGGTGATTGAGAGTTTTGCTGGATATAGTAGTTTTGGCTGGCATTTGTGTTCTTTTAGAGTCTGCATGAGATCAGCCCAGGACCTTCAGGCCTTCATAGTCTCAGGTGAAAAGTCTGCTGTGATTCTGATAGGTCTTCCTTTATATGTTACTTGGCCTTTTTCTCTTACTGCCTTTAATATTCTTTCTTTGTTTAGTACATTTGGGGTTTTGATTATTATGTGACGGGAAGTATTACTGTTCTGGTCTATTCTGTTTGGAGTTCTGTAGGCTTCTTGTATATTCATGGGCATCTCTCTCTTTAGGTTAGGGAAGTTTTCTTCCATAATTTTATTGAAGATGTTTGCTGGCCCTTTAAGTTGTAAATCTTCACTCTCATCTATGCCTATAATCCTTAGGTTTGGTCTTCTCATTGTGTCCTGGATTTCCTGAATATTTTGGGTTACAAGCTTTTTGCTTTTTGCATTTTCTTTAACTGTTGAGTCCATGGTTTCTATGGTATCTTCAGCATCTGAGATTCTTCTATCTCTTGTATTCTGTTGTTGATATTTGCATCTATGTCCACTGATTTCTTCCCAAGGCTTTCTATCTCCAAAATTGTCTCCCTTTGAGTTTTCTTAGTTGTTTCTACTTCTGATTTTAGATCCTGGATGGTTTTGCTTAGCTCCTTCACTTGCTTGTTTGTGCTTTCCTGTAATTCTTTAAGAGATTTTTGTGTTTCCTCTTTCATGACCTCAGCCTGTTGACCAAAGTTCTCCTGTATTTCTTTAAGTGTTTTTTGCGTTTCCTCATTATTGTCTTTTGTATTCTCCTGGATTTCTTTCAATGATTTTTGTGTTTCCCTTGCAAGGGCTTCTAACTTTTGATCTATTTTCTCCTGAATTTCTTTAAGTATGTCCTTCATGTGTTCCTGTACCAGCATCATGACCAGTGATTTTAAATCCAAATCTTGTTTTACTGGTGTGATGGGGTATCCGGGACATGCTGGTAAAGGAGAATTGGGTTCAGATGTTGCCATATTGCCTTGATTTCTGTTAGTGATGTTCCTGCGTTTGCCTTTTGCCATCTAGTTCTCACTGGTGTTAGTTGGTCTTGTCAATGCTGGACTCACCAGTGCAAGCTGCCCCTTCCCTGTTGGCCTCTGGTACACAGCTTACCTCCTGCACTGCCTGGAGACAGGGTGCTGTTGCCCAGGCTGTTCAAACCCGGAAGCAGACACCTGAAGGCTCCTGCTGGGGCCCGCTGGCTTCACTGGAGCACACAGACTTCTCCCAGCTGGCTGCCCGGAAGCCCTTCTTTGCCTCTTTCTGGACCTGGAGATGTGGTGTTGCTGCCCAGGCTGATCTGGATCCGGAAGCAGGGAGGTCTGAGGGCTAGTGCCAGAGGCCTCAGGACTGAAGCCTAAGCTCTGTGCCACAGGAAAGAGCTGTGCTGTGAGCTCCCAGACTGCCTCTGGGTGCACACCAGGTCTCCTGCACTTCGTGGCCCAGGCTGTTCAGATCCCAGAGCAGGCGCCTGAAGGCTCCTGCTGGGGCCTGCTGGATTCACCGGAGCATACTGACTTCTCCCCGCTGGTCGCCCAGAAGCCCCTCTTGCCTCTTGCAGGACCTGGAGATGTGGTGTTGCTGCGCAGGCTGATCTGGATCTGGAAGCAGAGAGGTCTGAGGGCTACCGCCAGAGGCCTCAGGACTGAAGCCTAAGCTCTGTGCCACAGGAATGAGCTGTGCTGTGAGCTCCCAGACTGCCTCTGGGTGCACACCAGGTCTCCCGCACTTCCTGGAGACTGAGTGCTGTGGCCCAGGCTGTTCAGATCCCAAAGCAGGCACCGATACCATGCAGTTTTAATCACTATTTCTCTGTCGGAGAGCTTGAGGTCAAGGATGGTGATTCCGCCAGAAGTTCTTTTACTCTTGAGAAGAGTTTTAGAGCTCCTGGGTTTTTTATTATTCTGAATAAACATGAGAATTGGAAAGCAAGTTTTAATATATTAATACACATGATGTTCTATGTTATGCATATTTTATAACTCTTAAAGTCATTGACTAATCAAGATAACAAATGTACTATTATTACAAAGTAAGACTCTGTCTTTGATGCTGTACTGATTTTTAGCTACATAAAATTCACTTTACAAATGTTTCTGAATTATACTTTTTGTTGGTACAGTTAGCTAAAGAGGAGGATAGAGCATCTTAAAACTAGCTTGTTGTTTGATTCATATCTTCTTAGCAGATAGACATATGGGATGTAGGCCTCAGTTTGTTCTCTTGCTTCAGGCCCTATAGAAGGTGTGCATAGCTACACTTTGACAGCCCAGATGGAGTTTGAATTTTACCTTGGCCAGATGTATGGAAAGGGTTGTCTGATATGAATATTTGATATGAGAGCCTGGAGGAAACCACAATTTCAGTCTACTCAGATTAGAATAACATATTGAAACTAGTTCACATGATATTCTAAACTTTTGAGAAAAATTTCTTCTTTTAGTTTTTGAATAAGGGTTTCTCTGCATAGCCCTGGCTGTCCTTGAACTCACTCTGTAGACCAGGCTAATCTCAAATTCACAGAGATGTGCCTGCCTCTGCCTTCCTAGTGCTGTGATTAAAGGTGTGTACCAGCAGCCGCATGTGAGATAAATTACTTTCAAGTACTTTTTTCCATATAAAATTATCCTTAGCAATGATCCTAGATAGTAACTTTGGTCCTGTGTCCTAATATGCCTCAATAAAAAATCATTATTTAATTGATTATTCATGAATTTTCAGCTATATACTTTTATTTCCCTTTATGGGGGAATTTGACATGATGTATTCTTTCTACATAAAGAACAGACGTTGAATCACTCCACAGGGGACGACTGCGTTAATTCCTTCTCACTGTTCATCATTCCTCCTTCTGGCCTGTGGTTCTTTTTTACTCATCTTCTTGACTCAAGATAGGACCTAGTGATGCTGCATTCTCTCATAGCTGGAGGCCTTAGGTAGTCGGGAAGTGATTTAATGGACTCCTTTGGTATATGACTCAATTGAAATACCAATCTCTCTCCCTCTCCCTCTCCCTCTCCCTCTCCCTCTCCCTCTCCCTCTCCCTCTCCCTCTCTCTCTCTCTACCTCCTTCCCCCCTCCTCTCTCTCTCTGTCTTTCTGTCCCTCTGTCTCTCTTGTTCTCTCTCTGTATTAATTGGTATCAGTGTATGATTTACTTTGACACTTTATATAGGTCTTTTTATTTCTTATATACCTCAGGCCTCTCCAGATTTTATTGTTTCAGATAAATCATGTTTTAACAACTGTTACTTACCTTCCACTTTTCCAAGGTGAGGACATTTTATGGGAAATGATGATACAATACTGGGATAAACTACTCTACACTTACATAGAGGTTTGGTAGTTGGGGTATTCTACGTTAACAAGTTTTCTGGCTAAACAAAGAATTTTCACATGAAGAACTTCAGATGGCTAAGAAGCACCTTAAGAAATGTTCAACATCATTAGTCATTAGGGAAATGCAAATTAAAACAACCCTGAGATTTCACCTCATACCAGTCAGAATGGCTAAGGTTAAAAACTCAGGAGACCTTAGCCATGCTGACTGGTGTGAGGTGAAATCTCAGGGTTGTTTTGATTTGCATTTCCCTAATGATTAATGATGCTGAACATTTCTTAAGGTGTTTCTCAGCTCTCTGAAGTTCTTTATGTGAAAATTCTTTGTTTAGCTCCATACCCCACTTTTTAATGGGGTTATTTGAATCTCTGGGTTCTACTTTCTTGAGTTCTTTGTATATATTAGATATTAGCCCTCTGTCGGATTTAGGTTTGGTGAAGATTCTTTCCCAGTCTGTTGGTTGACGTTTTGTCCTTTTGACGGTGTCCTTTGCCTTACAGAAACTTTGTAGTTTTATGAGGTCCCATTTGTCAATTCTTGATCTTAGAGCATAAGCTATTGGTGTTCTATTCAGGAACTTTTCCCCTGTGCCCATGTCCTCCAGGGTCTTCCCCAGTTTTTTTCCATTAGTTTCAGTGTGTCAGGTTTTATGTGGAGGTCCTTGATCCATTTGGAGTTGAGCTTGGTACAAGGAGATAAGAATGGATCGATGCGCATTCTTCTGCATGCTGACCTCCAATTGAACCAGCACCATTTGTTGAAAAGACTATCTTTTTTCCACTGGATGCTTTCAGCCCCTTTGTCGAAGACCAAGTGACCATAGGTGTGTTGGTTCATTTCTGGGTCTTCAATCCTATTCCATTGATCCACTTGCCTGATATTGTACCAATACCATGCAGTTTTTATCACTATTGCTCTGTAGTATTCCTGTTCTTTCATTTCATGGGATTTATTGCTCATTTAGCAATCTAAAAAAAGATGGCAAATATTGGTTCCAATGTACAAATTGATAAATGCAGAGAAAAAATAAGAAAACAAGACTCTTTTTTAACCTTTCTTTTTAATTGATTTTTATTTCTTATTTGAATGCTTCACATATTTATACAGTATATCCTGACCATATCCATACCCTGCCCCTTTCAACTTCCACTGGGACTATGCCATCACCTCTCCTTCCACAACTTTGTCTTCCTTTGAATTATTTAGTTATTAATATCTTTAAGTGTATGAAATTAGTGCTACCCATATGTTCTTGGGTTTGGAGTCACCAAATGAAAAATGGAGAGCCTAACAGTGACTATTACTCACACACACACACACACACACACACACCTCCAAATGTGACTCTTTCTGCCCCAGAAACCATCAACTGCCAATAGCTCCTCAACTTAGCTTAGGCATCAGGAGCCTCCCATTCCTCCATGTTGTGCTGGATTTTTAATTTGCTTGATCTTGTGCAGATAAACCCGGTTGCTTTGAGTCGGTGTATATAACCACCATGCCACATCCAGAACTCATCATGTATAGCTCTCCTCCCATTCTAGAGCTCTTCCATCTCTCCAGCTCCTCTCGCAGAGTGCTCTTGGAGCTTCAGGGAGCTCTGTAGATGTCCATCCTCCGCTGAGCATTCACAGTCGTTTTTCCTTAGATCTGTAAAGAGTCTCCTCATTAACCCTTACCTATTGCAATAAGAAGCTCTCTGGCAAAGACTGGGAGCAGGATTTCTAATAGCAGCATACAAATTGGATATCAATTAATTATACATGAGCATGTAAAAATATGTTTTAATGACTCCAAGTGTTATGATTTAGAATAATGTATAGGCAAGGGGCTCTTATTTATTGATTGTTAATTCAATTTCTAGTTATTTGTAAAATTCTATGTTCGAATATCCAATTTTATTGAGCTAACTAGTGTGCTTGAAACAGAGGTAGAAAGAGTAGAGCAATACTTCCAATACATAACAGAGCAAGAGGGCTGTTCATTCTGGCTAATAAGTCAACACTGCCTGAGAAGAAATCCCCTTCTAACATATGAACTGTATATACTTATGGGCATGGACACTGATGTTCTGAATTAAGGAATGTGATATCTGAAAAGGATCGTTGAGCCCTAGATTTGTTGATGCACAGTTGATACAGAAAATTTCTTTATTTCCTGGCTGTGTTAGTAAAAGATAGATTCAGTCTATATTGGTCCCAATTAAGTCCTTGCTCAAGAAGCTTAAAATATGTCTACAATGTGATATAACTATCTAAATTTGGGGATTATATGTAAAGAAAGTGGAACTAGTGTGGTGATGAGACATATATATATCATACTTGCTGTGGCTCCATTTATGATAGCTAAGATATGACAATAGCATTAATATCACTGAACAGATGGGCTGGTGTAGATAACATTGGGTGTACACACAGAACAGGGTTCACCCATGATGCCCAATGAGATTTTGTCTTTTGCACCATACTTGGAATTAGAGAATGTTTTGTTATGTTAAATATTTACATATATATCATATATTATATTTGCATATTATATGTAATATGTACATTCATTATATATAATATTTTATATTACACACATATTTTATATATTTAATATGTATATATACATCCACATATTTATATATACATACAGTATATTCTGATCACAGTTTTCCTCCCAGTGGGACACCATATTATAAGAAATATTTAGACCATTACTGAATGAGGCAAGATTACCAGCCAATAAGTGGCCCAACTTGAGACCCATCCCATGGGCAAACACCAATCCCTGACACTATTAATGATACTCTATTATGCTTTCAGACAGGGGTCTAGCATGGTTGTCATCTTAAAGGATCAACCCAGCAGCTGACTCAGACAGGTACAGAGACACACAACCAAACATTGGCTGGAGCTTGGGAACCTTTGTGGAAGGTAAGAATTCTACAGGAAGATACACAGAGTCAACTAACTTGGACCCTTAGGGTTCTTATAGATTGAACCATCAGCCAAAGAACATACATGGGCTGGATCTAGGCCTTCACACACATACGTAGCAGATGTGAAGTTTGGTCTTCATCTGGGTCCCAAATAACTAGAGTGAGGGCTATCCCCAAAGCTGTTGCCTATATGTGAGGTGTAGTCCACTAGCTGGGCTACCTTTTCTGGGCCTCAGTGGGAAAGAATATGCCTTGCCTCAAAGAGATATGTTGTGCTAGGGTTGGGGGATATGCAAGGAGGTCCCCACTTGCTCAGAGGAAGGATTTTGGGAGTGGTGACCAGGAGGGAGACAGTGAGCAGGATGTAAAGAGAATAAGTAGAAACAAATTATTGCACTTTATTGTTTATGTGCATACCATAGCATGTATCTAGTATCACCCATTAGACACAGGCTGATTAATAATTTGTTTCTAAAAGTAAGGCGAGTCATACTTTCTAAAAGTAGTACCTCATAGATTTTCCAAGCAAATTTGGACCATATGACCACATAGCTATATTAAAACCACATTCAAGCCTTCATGAAGTGACTAATCAGGTACAAAAATCTATTTCTACTCTTCATATTCCCACAGAGCCATGCTGATGAAGGTTACATTAAAGAGACAAAATGTAGTCACACAAATGGTAATCTATTATGAAAATGGCTCCCTAGGTTGACAACTAAAGAAAAACCTGTACTGTCCCATCATGCTGTTTAGGATTTCAGTTTTCTATAATGTTTAGTATTTATGCAATGTAGACCCTTCTGAAGAGCCCTCTATAGCAAGTCTGAGAAATATATCATACTATGGCCAGTGGCAAGTTACATTAAAGCAAGAAGATACTTCAGGCATCCTTATAAACAAAAGAGGAAATGAAGGTTTTGGAAGAGCTGCTAATTAGGTCTGGGAACTTATGTAATGCACCAGGCCAGAGACAAGTCTATAATGACCTCAACTAGATTCCACAGAAAGGACACCTATCGCTCACTGACCTGCCATCTTGCCACTGGGTATGTGAGTCAAAGCCTGATGTGTGAAGAACTCTCCAATGTCCTTAAGCTTTCAGCTCAGCTTGAGCTCCACTCTTGACACAGACTAACTTCTGTCTGTCCTGATGCCCATCTGTTACTTCAACCAGCCCTGGCCATGCCCCATGCCTCAGGGCATCTGTGGTCCTCACCTCACCTCTGCAGCTGGGTCTTTGGTGAACTCTGTCATTGGTAGCTTGGCTCTGGCATCCTCTCCAATCATCTTCCTTATTTAACCTGTGTTCCCATCAGCCATCCTTTTCCTCTAGCAAAACCTATTCAAATGTCTTGAAGACCACTGTAGCCCCTTTAACTCTCTGTTAGTTGTTGTATAATCTACATAGATAGAGATATAAGTATTGTGTGATGTATAATGTTTGATCTAAAAGTAAATATTATCAATGAGGATTGGAATAAAGGAACCTGTGTCTTCCAACTGACAGTTATGAAGGAAATTTGGGGCTACGAGATAAATTTCCAGTAAGGCTGATGTGCAGCTTGTAAGTTTTCTGTATTTCAATAAATTCTGACATAAAATTATCTTTTGTCAACATAGTATTCTCAAAACAATTATGATAGTTCAGGGAATTGCACCCTTTTAAAAAAAATATAGTTGTATTATTATTTAGTTAGGTAGTTTTTACTTTTGGGCAATTGCAACCCAAGAAGTTAATTTTGGTGGATGTGGTACAAAACTCAAATTATTAATGGACGCTAAAGAGATATTTTTCCTCTTTATGTTTTATTTTCTCTAATTGATTTTAGGGAAATAAGCAAGAAGTATTCAGGGACAAGACCCATCCATGAGTCAGCATGAGTCAGCAATTCAGTGAGCCTGGGAACTGGAGATAAGTTGGAATGCAACAACTTTCTAACACTTTACTGGGAATAAGGCTTTTGAACTCCTAAAATTTTGAATGTCTGTGGTTGTCTGTTTGAACACAGTTGTGTAATACAAAGAGTTTCAGGGAATAGTCTTTTCGACAGTAGAAAACATTACCCCGTGTCACATTAAGAGAAACACATCACTTGAACAACACAACCATGAAAAAGCAAGGAATTTTTATAAAAGCCCAGGCACACACAAATAGTGAAAGCTGTGTTGCCAAAGAAGAAACTCAAAATGAAGCATTTCAGGGAAGATCTCAGACAAAACTAGTGTTATAAGACAACAGCTTTTACATTTGCAAAGACTATAACCATAGAAAAAGGAGACTCCACTCAGTTGAGACTTAACTACATTTTAGTCCATTAATACTTTAGGTTTATAGAGAAATGAGGTCTATGGTGATGGTAAGAATGACCTCAGGGTTCAGTGCTATGAATTTGCATACAGCAATGTAAACAAGCAGGAGAATATGTTCCTGTTACCAACTATTGAGCGAATGGAAAGTGAAAACAGGGTCCCAAAGTAATATTGGTCTAAGAGATTGATAACCAGAGTATCTCATTGTTCTTTAGATAGCAATCAACTATATGTAGCTCACCAAAAGAACCTTTCTGATAGGTTATGGTTCAAGTTCTGAGTGAATTTGTGTGGCAAGTTAATGATTCCAGTGAGGTTTTGATTTCAGCTAAGTTTACTGAGGAACTTACCCTCACATGTGTAAAAATCTCTAGATGTTGAAATGTGACCACTCTTCCAGAAGCAGTTTGGGAAACGATACTATCATAAAGCTAAAGTTTATGCAAGACTGAATGATAATAAACCAAGGAGCAATTAATTCCAGAACACTGGGTGTGGTGGTTGCTTATTTAAGTTTAATTAAAATAGAAATCCACTTGGTTTATGCACAGTGTTAAGGAGGATCAGGTCCTGGATATGCTTCCTGTATCACTAGGTCACATTCTGTGGCTTTGAATGCTTTCATAGAGAGATAAAGTCAGAAGTCATTTTCTTATTTATGATGCTCTAACTCTTAAAAAATAGCAAATCTGAATGGATGACCTAGCTGCCACTTTCTCACCACACTTAGAAATCATAGCCGCTGCTGTAAATCAGAGGTTCATGATCTTGGGTGTATTCCCAAGTCTCTGTGTTTTGACCAACTGTGGGTCTTATAGTATGAGAATAAGAACAAATTCAGAAATTACATTGGTTTAGGAAAATGGTATTAGTAAGTTCTTCACTAGGTCCATGACCTCTCCAGACATAGTTCGTCTCCTAGATTGTTAGTTTGTATCCACTCCCTTAGAGTTTATTTATACCTGCTACTACTGCACCAGGAGGGATATCTTGCTGGATTAGTCACTCTTCTGATGTGTTACCTTTACAGCCAGGTAGGACTACTAACTGCTTTCCTCCTTTGGTAACTTGCATAATACTTTTAGATATTATGTGTACTGGCTGAAAGCCATTTTCTTAAAGGAAGTGTCCAGATCAACTTTGGATGATTTCCTGGAAGGCTTATGTTCAAAGTATGTGGTATTTTCAGCAATGTGGTCTTACTTTCAAGTTTTGATAAGGGCAATTGAATGCCTCCAACCAACAACTTAACAAGGAAAGTTTCCTATGCTTACCACTGGGGATTCTGCTATTCTAAAGTTATTAGAGCCAGAATTATGACCCTCTGTGATAGAGGGTCATAATTTTACACACACACACACACACACACACACACACACACACACACACACACACACTATGCTCATGCTCACAAAAGCCTTTCCAAAGTCTGAATTCTCTCTATTTTTTCTCTTGGAAGTTTATGTGTAGTTACGGCACAGATGAGTGTATTCTATTGAGTATTTAAAGCTTTTTAACAAATGAAGTTTTAACTTCTGAAGTGATGCTATTTTGAGGACATTTTAAATTATTTTAATCTATGTATTCTTGTTTTATAAAGTACCCTTTACTTCTTGCTAGGTTGTAAAATCTCATTATACTTTGACATAATTAATATTAATTTGTTGACATCTCACATACTGTAGAATCAAATTCATACTTTCCAATCATGAGAGACAGAAACAGAGAGAGAGAGACAGAGAGAGACGAGAGAGAGAGAGAGAGAGAGAGAGAGAGAGAGAGAGAGAGAGAGAGAGTCAGAGAGACAGAGAGACAGAGAGACAGATATTCAGCTAGAACATTGGGAATTCAATTTATCCTGTGAAGTATGTTGTCCTTACCCCACTTTATCTGTAACAGTGCTCACTTGATTTATGAGCAGCTTTTCTCGTTAGCCAAAATATATAGAAATCGTTCCTGGATTTCTATGTTTAGACATTCACACATGCAAAAGTCATTTGCTGTCTGCCACAGAAGAAAAGACTTTGAAAATCACTGAGCACATTATAATTCCTTCTCTTAAATTCAGGGAGTGTGGTGGGGGGTGAAGTTCAGTAGGTAGAAAGGGAGAGCACGCTCATCAGATGTTGGGAAATTTGATGAGGAAGTAGATTAAGACTCCTTGTGACCGGCACATCCCTAGGCTTGCTTAGACACATCTGGGAGTCCTTTATTTTTATTTTTTTATTTTTTTTTTGGAATCAAAGAGGAAAATAGCGCCCCTCAGAGCTCTGAGATGTTCCTGATGTGTTTTCCATATCCAGCCCCCAGATAATTAGCTAGTATGAAGCACCCGCAAGGTTCCTTGGGAGTTGGCTGCACTTTGTCCCCCACCCCCTCCTGTTGTTGCTGCCACTGCTGCAGCCGCTGCCACTGAAATAGCTTGAGTCTGAAGTCAGCCTGGCTGTGGTCACATTTCTTCAGCTAGAGGATATTGTGAAAGCCTGTCACCACAGTAACAGATGAGTGTTCTGCAGTCCATGCTGGCAGACAATGGGCTGGTTGGTGACAAAGGCTCCTGCAAAAGGAGGCATCAAGCATCGCCTCCAGGTCCCAGACTGGAATTTTCATCCCTTGCTCCCTGGAACTGTGGCTTCTGGGCAGGTGTTTTATTTTAAGTTAAAAAAAAAAAGTTTATCCATTATTTTCTATATTGCTGAGGGATTTTATTTTTCAAGAAGGTCACGGTTCAATTTCCTAGGTATTGAGATTTGAGTCAAATACTTTATATTTCCCGATAACAAATGAAGTTGTAGGATACTTATAAGATATGAATAAGAAAAGGAAATGAAAAAAAACAAAAGAAAAACAAAAACCAAGCAAGAAATGGAAGAATCCTCAAGGGTAGCAATTCTCATCAGATCCAGGCTCTTAACTGAAATGCAGAGCATTATCGCCGCAGATTTGACCAGGCTTTACGCATTTTTTTTCTTGCCACAAGAGCTCAGCCTGTGATCCCAGTGATGGCGGAGGCTGCACACAGATAATCCTGCTCGGTGTCCCCATGTGATGGAAAGGATCTCTGGGTCCTTATCAGCAAGAACACTGACACCCTGCCTCTTTCAATCTCCCAAAGCCTCACTTCTTAGGGTGACCACTTTGAAGGAGAGGATATTACTGTCATAGTTTCACACAAAGATTATGAGGAGATACAACAGGGGAATGAAGGCACCTCACTCTTCAGATGTGTCAAACACAAATCCAAAATTCAGAGGACAATTTATCATTTTGGAACTGTAGCAATGTTGTCGGGTTTTATTTTTACCATTAGATATCTTTTTGTCTTTAAGGAAAGAAAGAAAATGACAATCACTGAAAGGATGTCATCTGCATTGTTTATTTGCTTTTGTGTCATGACAGTCTTGAAATATGTTGGGATGTACCTTGTATCATCTTTATAACAATGGCCTCATTATTTTCTTACATTTAAAAATTTTCAAACAATTTTTTTAAAAAAAAATCACAAAGGAGATATAAAACTGACTTAAGATTCAACCAACCTAAAAACACAGTGATACTATTTTTTTTTTGGAAATTCTTACAAATATTTTCTGTGTATGCATATACAGAGAGAAATGGACTATAAGAAATATGGAGCGTGACTATAACAAGCACACACACCTCTTATGTCTCAGCCACATTGGCAGGCATTAGTTTTAAAACATCCAGATTCCTGTATGTGAATCATTTTAACAGAATCTTAAGCTTTCAAATGTGTTTCTTCCAGGTTCACGGTCACCTCTGTTTTCAAACAGTTGAACACTCAAGACTTTACTGAACATCAGAACAAGGTGGAATATCAATAAAGAGAAAATTTATATTCCACTTTGAAGGAAACTTCGAAAGAGTATGGTAATGTATCAGCATCGTGGCTTGTTTTGTTTAAACCACTCTTTGATGCTGCTGGGTCTTATTCAATTCTGACCTCTGCTATTGACCTTCTAAGAGTGCGGTTCCACTGTGGTTCTGCAGTTCTACCTGGACATCAAATGCCAGTTTCTTTGCCTTGTCATTTTCTCCTCCTTTACAACATCTCTTATTCCATGCTATTCCTATTTAAATTTTTCTTTTTAGAAACACAAGGTATTCACATGAGTTTAAGAGCTCAGACTTTTGTTAGATCATCTCACTTCTATTCCCACCCAAAAGGTTCCCACAACCTTCTAGGCATTGATAACTGCCCTCATGTATATATCTCCAAAGACTCTTTAAGGATCATGCGGCGTTTAATTTTCCTCAAAACATGTCATGGACTCTCTCCCACGCTTGTCTTTCATTGTTTTGTCAGTTTTGTTCAAATGAAAACAGAGAACTCTGTCTTGTTACATGTAAGAGCAACATTAGTCCCATTGCAATGATCGTGTTATAATTTATTGAGGCACCGTCTCCTGTTAGTAGACATTAGGAGTGACTTGGACATTTGAAAATCAAATACTAAACACTCGTGCAAATTTAAGTTTGGTTTTAAAAGAGATGACTAGCTTGCAGTCCTTACCAACTACATCTGAAAGCCCCTTTCCCTGCAGTTTCAATCAATGAAAGAGCTAGTCAACCTTTACTTTCTTCATATTTGACAAAAAAGTTCTATTGTTACCACAGTCTTGCTTTGCATGTATTTGGATATAGTTCAATGTATTTAAATTTATTAATATTTTCTCATTCTTTGTTTGTTTATTTACTTGGTTCTTGGCAATTTTAAACTCAAGTTGCTCTTTAAATTCTATAGGAAAAACTTATAGGTTTATTCGGATCTTGCTGATTGGAGTACTCCAACACTGAATGTTCAATGAACATTGTATTTAAGGACCACAAGGTTAGGGAACAAGCAATTCACCTTACAATGTGCACAATGTCAATATGGGTTAATATAATTATAATACAGAGCACCACTAATGTTTGTGGTGCTAATTTCAGCATTCTGAGACTTGGAAAAATACAGCATTTTCCTTTTTGTCTAACATCATACTAAGTGAGGTAACCCAGACTCAAAAGATGAATCATGGTCTGCACTCACTAATAAGTGGATATTAACCTAGAAAACTGGAATACCAAAAACATAATCCACACATCAAATGAGGTACAAGAAGAACGGAGGAGTGGCCCCTTGTTCTGGAAAGACTCAGTGAAGCAGTATAGGGCAAAACCAGAACAGGGAAGTGGGAAGGGTTGGGTGGGAAAAGAGGGGGACGGAAGGGGGCTGATGGGACTTTCGGGGAGTGGGGGTCTAGAAAAGGGGAAATCATTTGAAATGTAAATAAAAATATATCGAATAAAAAAAGAAATAAAAAAAAGAAAATTTCAATTTCTCACTTTTCCAAAAAATTCTGCAAGTTGATTTTCCTCAAGGGATTCATGTCCATATGGAGGGGCTGGTTCTCTCTTGATGACGTTACCTCACAGAAGGTGCACAGCAGATTGCTGTGGTAGAGAAAGAAATGCAAGTTATGCCCAAGGCAAGTTTAGTCTTTTTCCTAAAAATCAGAAACCGATCATAATGCCGATCTGACATTATTTTTAATTTTTTAAACATATGTTTCTGATTGTATATACGCATGGTGGACACACATGCATGTCTGATGTCTAAAAATTATATATCTAGGTTATCTTTATAGTTCATATTATAATTATTATCAACTAGGTTGACATAGCAGAAACAAATAACAAATCATCAGGGGTGGAAACATGAGGTAGCTCAGTGGTTTACAGTTCTTCTGTTCAGGTCTGGCTACCTGAGTTCAGAACCTCAAACTTTTATAAGATAGAAAGAGAAGAGACACCATGAAGTTGTCTGTTGTCCTTTACCTCCAAATGGCGCCATGCCTACATCATATCATTTATGTGTAATATATGTACATATAATAAAAATAATTTAAATATTTTTCTGCTTTCCTTTGAAGCCACATAGGGACATATTTTTCTTCACCAGACAAGAGATTAGTTTTTTTTATAAAGATAATGAATTCTCTTCATTCTTTTCTCAAACATAGTCTCAAATGAAAATTAAAAATCTCCCCACATTTAAGAGTCACAAGATTCAAGTGCCATTAAGCATAACATTTTCTGTTCTTTACACACAGTCTAAAGCTGGACGCCTACAGTAGAGAGGGCTGAAGAGGCTAGAGCCTTCTAGATTCTGAACTGGGAACACAAGAGAATAACAAAGATGGAGAAAAGGCAAAAATACAGCTTCCTTAGGTGGTACTCTGAGTCGTGGAGTTAGTCTTTTATGTGTATACTTGTGGGCAATATATATAGCAAAATGGTAAAATTGGCCTCTGCAACTCCTAGTTAAATAATATGTAATTAAATTATGATTTCATTAGATATTAGAAAAATTAGTTGATTTTTGAGAGAACTATCAATTAAGATGTCATAACATGTTGCAAATTAATATTACAGTTTTCTTAAAGATAAGAGGAAGGGCAAAGACATTAAAAGAAGTGGGTGAAAAGTAATGCTATTTACCTTTTTCAAGCACTTCCTTTGTGAGTTAAAAAAATTAAAACATTGTTAGGTTATACTGCCTTGAGTTAAGATATTCTAAGTATCAGAATACAACAGAGTTCTAGGAAATTTGAGAAGAATGTTTTGAAAAACTAGTAAATATACAGACAGATAATTCTCTTAAAACATTGAAAATTATCATTTCAATAAAAATGAGACAATTTAATACCATGATAACATCATACCCTACTAAAACCTATATATTTTTAAAACTCGGTTCTTATTTATGAAAGCTTATTTATTGAAATCACACTCTGATATTAAATAGCTCGGAGAATTAAAAATAAAGCAAAGAGCGAACATGGCATTTGTCAATATAAATGATATGCACATTGAGAGCTCAGTCTTTTGTCTTTATTCTGCAGTGATAAAAATCTAAAGAAACTAAAGGAAGGCCTGCTAACAGTGGCAGGCAAAGTGATGAGGTGGCAAGTGGTAGTGAAAGCACTCAATGTCCTGGGGGTACAAGTGTTGTCCAAGTTCACCTCATTATTACATCTATGACTTCAAAGCCTGACTGCGTTAAGAAAGAGAACTTTCTATAAATGTCTTTTCTTTACCCAAATGATTTCCTAGAATAGGATTGAAACTATGCAAGTGCTATAATAAAGGAATGGGTACCAAGTAAGGCAACAGATTTTAAAACGAAGCCTGTAGATATTTATGCTTTACACACTAAGACCAGGAAACATTCCCTCTTCCCATCAGTGGTGACACCATCACTGGCAAGCTCCTCACTCTGTGTGTGTACTGGGACTGGTGGGAAAAGAGAATTTAAGAGGATAAAAAATGATTATCAAACAAAGACAGTAAAACCCACAAATCCAGCACACCCCGTGATGTCTTCTGTTTTTAACCAGTGAGTGTCAGTTACTCATGTAACGGAAACAATTCTGGGTCCTGTGTGTCTTCAAAGGCAGGAGATGAAGAAGGTGTGCTGCAAATTATGGCCCAGGGAACAGCTTGGGACAGAGCAGAACGAGTTGAAGTCATGAAACTCCCGCTGGCTTTGTTTCCTAACCTGTAAGATGAGTCTAGCATTCCTATGCAATGACAATTTATTAAATCCAGTGGATTTGTAATAATTTTAAGCCCTTTTTAAGGTCAAATAAAAATGATCATTGAACAAAAGCACACCCAGATCTTAGAAATTCTCCAGAGTAATTTAGTTTTATTATCCAATTAATTGCCTCTGACAAGAGTATGAAGCAAGTTTCTTTTCTATTCACCTCAGTGAGTAAAATCATCATAGATAAGTCATTCCCTTTCCCTCCCCAATTTTATTCTACTCTAATTAATAAAGGATATACATATTGACAACTTAGTCTGATATTTTAATGTATGTATACACTGTAAAATATTTATTTCAATTTGCTAATTAACATTATGATCTTATACACTATTTTCTTTTTATGACGAAAATACCTTTGAAGCCTCAGCAAGTTTTAGGAGTGAAATTCACTATCATTATCATGGTACAATATGTATAAGAATATGTACCTATGTACCTAACAATAGAATGATTCCTTTTCATGGCTTTGTGTAAGGAGGTAGAATTCTCATTAGGTGGGTGCTAAGACCTTTGAGAATGGTTTATATTTTAGAGAGAAAAATGAAAAAGTGATAAGAGAGATGAGAGAGAATTGATAATAGCCAACAAGAATATCATTCTGAACTCATGTGGGTAAAATGATAAGTACCGGAGCCTTGCCTTGCCTCTGGGTAGTGGGGCTGACTTCACTCACAAACTGAGTGACCCTGAGCATGTTAAAGTTGTGTGGTTGTCTACAAGATAAGGTTAATAAAACAATATGACTTATATTGGCATTTTGAGAATTAAATGAGATCTTCATTAAAATTGAAAACCTTCCTCTTCAAGAAAACACAATTCAAAGCTGAGAAGACAAATTACAAACTAAGATAAAAAAATATGTGCAAATAAATAAATAAATAAAACTTTAAAAGAACGATGTACCTGGAAAAACAGAACATATCACTTCATGATGGGAATCAAATGATTGGATAAAAATTATGAAAAATATGGAGAGATATTTGAGTAAGAAGATATGAAGCATTTAATTACCATGTGAATAGATTCTTAAGATAATTAGTTCTAAGAAAATAATTATTAAAATTACATTAAGTGCTAATGCATACACAAGTAGGATGGTAAAACTTTAGAAGACAGAGAGTTTCGATGGTTATCCATTGTGGAAAACCAGAAGCCCTCACCACAGCACTGGTGAAAATAAAATCATGACACCTATTATTTATCTATTTGTTTGCTCTCTGCCCTCCATAACCCCTCTCCTTCTCCTCTGAGAGGGTGAGTCTCCCAAATGCCCTCAAATCAAGTCTCTGCAGGATTAGGCACATCTTCTCCCACTAAGGCCAGACAAGACAGCCTTGTTGAATAATGGATTCTGAAGTCAGGCTGTAGCTTTAGGGACAGCCCAGCTCCAGCTGTTGGGGGACCCACATGGAGACTGAGCGGCATGTCTGCTACATATGTGCTGGGGGCTTTGTGTACTCTCACTTTAAAAAGCTGGTTGGAAGCTTCAGAATAGAGCAGCACATGCCCACAACTTGATCTTGAATGTGCACATGAACATCTCCTTGAGAAATTAAAGTGTATACCTTTAAGAAGATATGTATGTAAATGTTTACGATCTTGCTATTTATAGTAGCTGAAAGCTGATTATAATTTAAAAGTTTATCACTGGAGGAGAAAAAGGAACACTTCTCCACTGCTGGTTGGATTGCAAGCTGGTACAACCACTCTGGAAATCAGTTTGGCAGTTCCTCAAAAAACTGGGCTTTGTACTACTGGAGAACCCAGCTATAACACTCCTGGGTATATATACCCAGAAGATTCTCCAACATGTAATAAAGACACATGCATCACTATGTTCATAGCAGCCTTATTTATAATAGCCAGAAACTGGAAAGAACCCATATGTGCCTCACCAGAGGAATGGATATAAAAAATGTGGTATATTTACATAATAGAATACTACTCAGCTATTAAAAACAATGAATTCATGAAATTCTTAGGCAAGTGGATGGATCTAGAAAATATCATCCTGAGTAAGGTAACCCAATCACAAAAGAACACACAGGGTATGCACTCACTGATAAGTGGATATTAGCCCAGAAGCTTGGAATACCCAAGATACAATTCACAGACCACAGAAAGCTCAAGCAGAGGATGGCCTTGCTGGTCATCAAAGGGAGGAGAGGTCCTTGGTCCTGGGAAGGCTGGATGCCCCAGTGTAGGGGAATGCCAGGACAGGGTAGGAAGGAGTGGGTGGTTTGGTGAGTAGGGTATAGGGGGCATGGGATAGGGTGTTTTTTGGAGGGGAAAGCAGGAAAGCAGATAACATTTGAAATATAAATTAAGAAAATATCTAATAAGAAAAATTTATCAGATAAATATACAGTAAATATAATGTATACATACAGCATCACACTCTATAACAATAAAAGAACAAACTGCTCATGTGTAGCATCAGTGAAAAGCAGAGTAGAAAGAGAAATTTAAAAATATTTGTTTCCTTTTCCAGGTGTATACCTTCAATTTTATGGGAATATAACAAGACAGGGAGTACGTTTATAGAAAAGACTAAAGTACTTAAACTCCCTGTGTAATCCTGATATTCTACAATTTTAATGTACCAGTGCACCCAGTAAACACCTTTACTCTGAACAGTATGCTTTAGAAGGCTCCAAAATCATATACGTGGCTAAAGTAGCACGCCTAAACATTCACCTTTCTTGGGAAGCCCTGCTCTCACCCTGGCCTGTGTGATACTTTCCCTAAGCATCTCTGTGTGTTAATGCACAAGCCTAAACCTATGGTAAATCCCCTTTATTAATTAAAATATTAGTTATTGTGTATGCACGACAGAGAGAATGAGCAAATGAGCAGATGGATGAATGAGTGAGCGAGTGAATGAATGAACGTGGGTGTGTGAGCGCATGGAGGTCAGAGGACAACTCTCGGTCTTCACTTCCCCCTTTTTACCATGGAATCCAGGGCTTAAGCCCAGGTCGTGAGGTTGACTCAGCAAGTACTTTTACCCACCGTGCCATCTCATTGTCCTTGAAACATCTTCTGCCACGAAGTTCCATAGTTGCCTATTTTGAAATTGTTTTCTGTGACAAAGTTAATGACCTCACTTTGACTTGAGTCTTTGAAAAGAACTCTTCAGGCTACGCAGGAGGCAGAATGGATTTGTCCGACTAATTCTCACTCCTGCTGAAAGCGAAAAAAGTTAAACATAAGGACCTAATACTGTGGACCAGATATAGTGGTGAATGCCTTTAATCCCAGCACCCAGGAGGCGCATCTGGCCTACAGAGTGAGTTCCAAGACAGCTATCGCTATACAGAGGGAAAACAACAGGGGTTAGGGATTTAGCTGAGTGGTAGAGCAATTGCCTAGGATTACCCTGGGTTCATCCCTCAGCTCCAAGAAAGAAAAAAGAAGGAAAAAAGGGAAAGTCTAATATTGTATGGTGTTGTGTGGTGGCTTGAATGTGAATAACCCCATAAACTCATAGGGAATGGCACTGTTTGAAAAGATTAGGACATGAGACCTGTTGGAGTAGGTGTGGCCTTGTTGGAAGAAGTGTGTCACTGAGGATAGGCCTTGGGGTTTCAAATGCTTAAGCCACACCTAGTCTCTGTCTCTCTGTCTTTCTGTCTCTGTTTCTGTCTATCTCTCTCTGTCTCTCTGTCTCTCTCTCTGTCTCTCTCTCTCCCCCTCCCCCTCTGTGTGTGTGTGTGTGCCTGCCTGCCTGCCTGTCTGTCTGTCTGTCTGCCTGCCTGCTATCTGTGGATTCAGATGTAGAAATCTCAGCTGTTCTTTAGCAGTAGGCCTGCTTTTGTGTCACCATGTTTCTACCATGATGATAATAAATTAACCACTGGAACTCTAGGCTAACCCCAGGAAAATGCTCTCCTTTATAAAAGTTACTCTAGTCATGGTGTCTCTTTACAACAATAGAGAATTGAGCAAGACATGTTGTTTAAATGAAATTCATAGAATAGGCAAAATTACAGAAGGAAAAGCAGGTGGTAAAGGACTCAGGCTCAGGAGACAGCAGGTGTTGGCGAGGATGTGGAGAAAGAAGAACACTCCTCCACTGCTGGTGGGGTTGCAAATTGGTACAACCACTCTGGAAATCAGTCTGGCAGTTCCTCAGAAAACTGGGCACCTTACTTCCAGAAGATCCTGCTATACCACTCCTGGACATATACCCAGAGGATTCCCCACCATGTAATAAGGATACATGCTCTACTATGCTTATAGCAGTCCTATTTATAATAGCCAGAAGCTGGAAGGAACCCAGGTATCCCTCAACAGAAGAGTGGATGCAAAAAATGTGGTATATATACACAATGGAGTACTATTCAGCCATTAGAAACAATGAATTCATGAAATTCTTAGGCAAATGGATGGAGCTGGAGAACATCATACTAAGTGAGGTAACCTAGACTCAAAAGATTAATCATGGTATGCACTCACTAATAAGTGGATATTAACCTAGAAAACTGGAATACCCAAAACATAATCCATACATCAAATGAGGTACAAGAAGAATGGAGGAATGACCCCTTGTTCTGGAAAAACTCAGTGAAGCAGTATAGGGAAAAACCAGAACGAGGAAGTGGGAGGGGGTGGGTGGGAGGACAGGGGGAGAGAAGGGGGCTTATGGGACTTTCGGGGAGTGGGGGGCTAGAAAAGGGGAAATCATTTGAAATGTAAATAAAAAATATATCGAATAAAAAAAAAGAGGGGAGGAGCAATTGCCTGCAATAGGGTATATGGACACTTTGGCACACTAAGCAGCATGTAAATACTCTAAGTTAAATTGGAAGTGGTTTTGCATAAATGTATAAATTTATCAAAATGTATTCAATTCTAAACTTTGATGTAGTAGGCAAATTTTAGTAGTACAATGTAACTTATATCCCAGTAAGGCTCACATACATATGCATGGGGGTAGGAGAGAGTGGGAGAGCTTTGACAGCATCATTTACATTTTCTTTCTTTGCTGAAAACATTTTACCCAATAGTATTATATTATTATTAATATCTGTATTAAATGTTGGCTATTTATTTTATTTTAGATACTCTGGTAGAGAGTTACAAAACCAATATATTTATGCAGTTGCTATAAAAGTCTTAGAATTCATTGTCCAGAAAACTCTATGGTAAGAATAAAAAACAGTTTATTAATTTCTAATGAGTATTATAATATATTTGAGGCCAGTGATGATTCAATTGTGAACCAAGAAATCAAACATAAATGTAGAAATGGATGAGCCAAGACACAATCCAAGCTCAAGGTAAGTTTCACAGCGCATTTCCACTTCCTCTTCATATAATAGGAAAGGCAAGAGCAACAAAGGAAAAATGACTATGGAAAGATATGAAGAAGATAACTTTCTCATGATGATTCTAAGGAGATAAGTATTAAAGCCCATCCCACCCCCAATGAAATTGCATGTCCTATTTACCTAACCAAAAGCCCTCAGAGACAAATCCAATAGAATTTTCTCTTTCCTACCTTCTGATCCCACCACTTGAAGTGGTCTTTATAAGCAATCACAACATCTTCTCAATGATTAGAAGGCCAGGCTCCATTCCTGTGCCTCGCCTCTTCCTGCAGCAGTGTATTTCTCTTTATCTTGACACAACAAACAAACAAACAAACAAAAACAAACTTACAAGAAAATATTTATATGCACAACTACCTACAACCTATTTACAGTTGCTTGGAGTTTTTAGGTCAACCACTTTGAATAGATGCTGAATTTAAAAGGCCCTAGCATTTTTTATGCCTTGTCGGAAAGTAAGCTGTACATATGATCATAAACTAAGGGTCAAAGGAAATGGTTGGATTGCTATAAAAAAATTAGGGAAAAGATTCCCATGATCGTGATCTTCTCTATGCGTACTGTTGCATTTTCATGTCTGAAAGTCTTGGAATGACTAGCAGGGTTTTCCATAGTTAAAGGGGGTGGGGAAAGATGTATGGACTCATCATGAAATTATCTTCAGTACCAATGGAATATTTAATTCACTATCATCTTAAAGGTTACAATAAAATGATCAGCTGTTTCTGGGAACTGCAGGGATGATTGATGCTTCTAAAGAGGGAAGACTTCTCCCACTGCTGCCATTTCCAAGGCGAGTTCTGTTGTCTTAGTTTTCCAAGTCAGTAAGGTCCTTGTCCCTGGGGAGTAGTTGGGCTCAGTAGGAGCTGAGGGAATAGTGATGTCAAGAGTTAAGGAATATTTTACAGCCAACTTTACCAATCCAAGTTAAATGGTTCTTTTTATTCCTTGATTCTCTCTGTATATTTTCCTAAAGAGCATTTTATTGCCAGAAACATTCCATTGTAGTTAAATGTATCTTGTTGTGCTAGTCAGCAGGCGAGTGTCCATATGCTTACCAATGCTTTGCTTCACATAGGCAGCTACTGAAGTTCAGCTATAATGAAGTTTAAAAGTATGGCTCCAAACATTCTGTGTGTTTTCTTTAATTATATTTCCCTGAATTTGCCGGAGGGAAATCTTTTAGCAGATGTGGGAGTATGGGACTGCACTAGCATTCGATTTTCATAACTCATGGATTAAGAATGTGTTCTGTGGAAATATGTCTGTTGGAAACATGTGATGTTGGAACTTGTTTTTATGCAAACAGCCAACAGAATGCAGAAAACTTACCTCATGTATAGGAAGGTCAGCATTTCCCAGTACTATTGTTCATACAGTTTTCTTTTTTTTTTTTGTTTTTATTCAATATATTCTTTATTTACATTTCAAATGATTTCCCCTTTCCAGGGTCTCCCCTCCCCTAGAGTTCCATAAGACCTCTTCCTTTCCCCTGTCCCCCAACAACTCCTTCCTGCTCCCCTGTCCTGATATTCCCCTACATTGTTGCATCGAGCCTTTCCAGGACCAGGGGCCTCTCCTTCCTTCTTCTTGGGCATCATTTGATAGGTGAATTGTTTCTTGGATATTCCAAGCTTCTGGGCTAATATCCACTTATCAGTGCATGCATACCCTGTGTGTTCTTTTGTGATTGGGTTACCTCACTCAGGATGACATTCTCCAGTTCACCCACTTGCCAATGAATTCATTGTTTTTAATAGCTGAGTAGTATTCCATAGTGTGAATATACCACATTTTGTGTATCCATTCCTCCGTGGAGGGACATCTCGGCTCTTTCCAGGTTCTGGCTATCATAAATGGGGCTGCTATGAATATAGTGGAGCATATATCCTTATTACATGCTGGGGAATTCTCTGGGTATATGTCGAAAGTATTCCTTTTAATGATTCTTTTCTTCTTTTCTTTTCTTCTTTTTATCTTATTGAATATAATCTTCATTTACATTGCCAATGGTAAAACCTTTCCTGATTTCCCCTCCTCCCAAAGACCCCCCAACCGCTCCCCTCCCACCCCCTGCCTCCACATATATGCCCCTCCACCTGACCCACTCCTACCTCCCCCTTGATTTCCCTTTGTTGGGGCTATTGAGCCTTTACCTGACCAAGGACCACTCCTCCCATTGATGCCCAACAAGGCATTCCTCTGCCACATTTTTGGCTAGAACCATGTGTACCCCTTGGTTGATGGTTTAGTCCCTGGGAGTCCTGAGGCATCTGGGTGGCTGAAATCATAGTTCTTCCCATGGGGCTATAAACCCCTTCAGCTCCTCTGGAGCACTCTCCAGCTCCTCTATTGGGGACCGCTCAGAGGGTAAGAGCACTGACTGCTCTTTCAAAGGTCTTGAGTTCAAATCCCCGCAACCACATAGTGGCTCACAAACATCCTTAACGAGATCTGATACCCTCTTCTGGTGTGTCTAAAGACAGCTATGGTGTACTTACATATAATAATTATTTTCAACTGATACCTTGTCTGTCAAAGTGTGAAAACAGGTTCTGGGAAAAGGAGAAGCCAATGCCACAGGAAAGGAAACAGAGCACTTTTCCTAGAAATTGAGAGATGAGAGAGTGATGGTCCACACCAAGAAGTGATGACAGCCAGCACAAGAGGAGGTCTGTAAAGTCTCGCTAACTTAGTGACGTGGAGCACTTTCAGCTGAGTGGGGGTGGTGGAACTGTTGGCAAGCATTTCTAAAAGGTAAAGGAAGTGGAAAACAGCAGTCAGAAGAAAGGGTCTTGAGAAAGAAATTGAGTAGTGTCATGAAAAGGAGCAGACACTGTGGGAGGAAAAGCAATGCGAGTCTCTGCATTACAATGTACAGTGATATCCATATTATTTCTGCAACAGATTAATGACTCAACTGGGAAAAAGTACTAAAGTCACACACGTTGGGCAAATGGGAGCAAACAGACATGTTCATCTTTGTTAGACGCTCAGAAGGTTCACCTGACCTGGGGAGAAAAAGGTAGTGATGGGGGCTTGTTATCTATACATGTGGATGATGATATCTTTAGTGAAAGATTCTGGAAAACTCTTCCTGGCTGTTTTATTTCCTCTATAAATTAAATGGCGACGTGTGTTCAACTCATTTAAAGCCTCTGCGGGGAGTAGAGAACCCTCTAGTTCTGCTCTTATCTATCCTGAAGGCACATAGATTTCCACTTATTCACTTTTTATATTATTCTCTCCCTAAACACTTTCTTTCTTTTGTAAAAAGTAATTCTAACATCAAGGTCAATCTTGACATCTCAAATAAGGAAAACCTCAAGTACATCAGAAATTGATGGTTCTGTATGAATACATGTGTGCACCCCTTCTCCCTGTGGTTTTCTAAAATGATTCTAAGAAATGTTCGTGGTGCTCCAGTGAATCCAGCAGGCACCAGCGGGAGACTTCAGGTGCCTGCTTTGGGATCTGAACGGCCAGGGCCACAGCGCTTGGTCTCTGGGAGGTGCTGAATGGCCAGGGCCACAGCTCTCGGTCTCTGGGAGCTGCAGGAGACCCGGTGTGCACCCAGAGGCAGTCTGGGAGCTGGCAGCACAGCTTGCTCCTGCGCCCCAGAGCTTGGGTCCCAGTCCGGAGGCCTCTGGCCGGAGCCCTCAGCTCAACTCTCTCTGCTTCTGGATCCAGATCAACCTGTGAGGCAACACCACATCTCCAGGTCCTGCAAGAGGCAAAAGGGGCTTCCAGGCGGCCAGCTGGGAGAAGTCAGTGTGCTCCAGTGAATCCAGCAGGCACCAGCGGGAGCCTTCAGGATCTGAACAGCCTGGGCAGCAGCACCCTATCTCCAGGCAGTGCAGGAGGTAAGCTGTGCACCAGAGGCTACCTGGGAAGGGGCAGCTTGCACTGGTGAGTCCAGCACTGACAAGACCAACTAACACCAGTGAAAACTAGATGGCAAAAGGCAAATGCAGGAACATCACTAACAGAAATCAAGGCAATATGGCAACATCTGAACCCAATTCTCCTCTACCAGCATGTCCTGGATACCCCATCACACCAGTAAAACAAGATTTGGATTTAAAATCACTGGTCATGATGCTGCTACAGGAACACATGAAGGACATACTTAAAGAAATTCAGGAGAAAATGGATCAAAAGTTAGAAGCCCTTGCAAGGGAAACACAAAAATCACTGAAAGAAATCCAGGAGAATACAAAAGCCAATAATGAGGAAACACAAAAAACACTTAAAGAAATACAGGAGAACTTTGGTCAACAGGCTGAGGTCATGAAAGAGGAAACACAAAAATCTCTTAAAGAATTACAGGAAAGCACAAACAAGCAAGTGAAGGAGCTAAGCAAAACCATCCAGGATCTAAAATCAGAAGTAGAAACAACTAAGAAAACTCACAGGGAGACAACTTTGGAGATAGAAAACCTTGGGAAGAAATCAGGGGACAGAGATGCAAATATCAACAACAGAATACAAGAGATAGAAGAAAGAATCTCAGATGCTGAAGATTCCATAGAAACCATGGACTCAACAGTTAAAGAAAATGCAAAATGCAAAAAGCTTGTAACCCAAAATATCCAGGAAATCCAGGACACAATGAGAAGACCAAACCTAAGGATTATAGGCATAGATGAGAGTGAAGATTTACAACTTAAAGGGCCAGCAAATATCTTCAATAAAATTATGGAAGAACACTTCCCTAACCTAAAGAGAGAGATGCCCATGAATATACAAGAAGCCTACAGAACTCCAAACAGACTGCACCAGAACAGAAATACTTCCCGTCACATAATAATCAAAACACCAAATGTTCTAAACAAAGAAAGAATATTAAAGGCAGTAAGAGAAAAAGGCCAAGTAACATATAAAGGAAGACCTATCAGAATCACAGCAGACTTTTCACCTGAGACTATGAAGGCTAGAAGGTCCTGGGCAGATCTCATGCAGACTCTAAGAGAACACAAATGCCAGCCAAAACTACTATATCCAGCAAAACTCTCAATCACCGTAGATGGAGAAACTAAGATATTCCATGACAAAACCAAGTTTACCCAATATCTATCCACAAACCCAGCCCTACAAAGGATAATAGGAGGAAAACACCAATACAAGAAGGGAAACTTCACCCTGGAAAAAGCAAGATAGTAACCTTTCCTCAAACCCAAAAGAAGTTAAGCAATCAAATTTAAAAAATAACGTCAAAAATGATAGGAAGTAACAATCACTATTCCTTAATATCTCTTAACATCAATGGACTTAATGCCCTAATAAAAAGACGCAGACTAACTGACTGGATACGTAAACAGGACCCTACATTTTGCTGCTTTCAGGAAACACACCTCATGGTCAAAGACAAACACTACCTTAGAGTAAAAGGCTGGAAGACAATTTTACAAGCAAATGGTCTCAGGAAACAAGCTGGAGTAGCCATTTTAATATCAGATAAAATTGACTTTCAACCCAAAGTCATCAAAAGAGACTCTGAGGGACACTTCTTGCTGGTCAAAGGAAAAATACAACAAGAAGAACTCTCAATCCTGAACATCTATGCTCCAAATGCAAGGGCACCCTCTTTTGTAAAAGAAACTTTATTAAAACTCAAAGCACACATTGGACCTAACACAATAATTGTGGGTGACTTCAACACTGCACTTTCCTCAATGGACCGATCAGGAAAACAGAAACTAAACAGGGACACAATGAAACTAATTGAAACATTGGACCAATTAGATTTCACAGATATATATAAAACATTCTATCCTAAAGCAAAAGAATATACCTTTTCCTTGGCACCTCATGGTACCTTCTCCAAAATCGACCATATAATCAGTCACAAGACAGACCTCAACAAGTAAAAGAAGATCGAACTAATCCCATGCCTCCTATCAGATCACTATGGAGTAAAAGTGGTCTTCAATAGCAACAAAAACAACAGAAAACCCACATATATGTGGAAACTGAACAATATTCTACTCAATGATACCTTGGTCAAGGAAGAAATAAAGAAAGAAATTAAAGACTTTTTAGAACACAATGAAAATGAAGATACAACATATCCAAATCTATGGGACACAATGAAAGCATTGCTAAGAGGAAAACTCATAGCCCTAAGTGTCTCCAAAAAGAAAATGGAGAGAGCATACATTACCAGCTTAATGACACACCTGAACGCCCTGGAACAAAAAGAAGCTATTTCACCCAGGAGGAGTAGAAGGCAGGAAATCATCAAACTCAGGGCCAAAATCAATCAAGTAGAAACAAAGAGAACCATACAAAGAATCAACAAAACCAGGAGCTGGTTCTTTGAGAAAATCAACAAGATAGATAAACCCTTAGCCATCCTGACCAAAGGGCACAGAGAAAGTATCCAAATTAACAAACTTAGAAATGAAAAGGGAGATATAACAACGGAAACTGAGGAAATCCAAAAAATCATCAGATCCTACTACAAGAGCCTGTACTCAACACAACTGGAGAATCTGGAGGAAATGGACAATTTCCTTAACAGATACCAAATACCAAAATTAAATCAGGACCAACTAGACCATCTAAACAGTCCCATAATGCCTAAAGAAACAGAAGGAGTCATAGAAAGTCTTCCAACCAAAAAAAGCACAGGACCAGATGGCTTCAGTGCAGAATTCTACCAGACCTTCAAAGAAGAGTTAACACCAATACTCTTCAAACTATTCCACAAAATAGAAACAGAAGGAACACTACCCAATTCCTTCTACGAAGCCACAATTACGCTGATACCAAAGCCACACAAAGATCCAACAAAGAAAGAGAACTTCAGACCAATTTCCCTTATGAACATCGATGCAAAAATACTCAATAAAATTCTTGCCAACCGAATCCAAGAACACATCAAAACGATCATCCACCATGATCAAGTAGGCTTTATCCCGGGAATGCAGGGTTGGTTCAATATACGGAAATCCATCAATACAATCCACTACATAAACAAACTCAAAGAACAAAACCACATGGTCATTTCATTGGATGCTGAAAAAGCATTTGACAAAATTCAGCATCCTTTCATGCTTAAAGTCTTGGAGAGAACAGGAATTCAAGGCCCATACCTAAACATAGTAAAAGCAATATACAGCAAACCGGTAGCCAGCATCAAACTAAATGGAGAGAAACTTGAAGCAATCCCACTGAAATCAGGGACCAGACAAGGCTGCCCCCTTTCTCCTTATCTTTTCAATATTGTACTTGAGGTACTAGCTCGGGCAATTCGACAACATAAGGAGGTCAAAGGGATACAAATTGGAAAGGAAGAAGTCAAACTATCATTATTTGCAGACGACATGATAGTCTACCTAAGTGACCCAAAAAACTCCACTAGAGAGCTCCTACAGCTGATAAACAACTTCTGCAAAGTGGCAGGTTATAAAATCAACTCAAGCAAATCAGTGGCCTTCCTATACTCAAAGGATAAGCAGGCTGAGAAATAAATTAGGGAAATGACCCCCTTCACAATAGCCACAAACAGTATAAAGTATCTTGGGGTGACTCTTACCAAACATGTGAAAGATCTGTATGACAAGAACTTCAAGACTCTGAAGAAGGAAATGGAAGAAGACCTCAAAAAATGGAAAAACCTCCCATGCTCATGGATCGGCAGAATCAATATAGTTAAAATGGCCATTTTGCCAAAAGCACTATACAGATTCAATGCAATACCCATCAAAATCCCAACTCAATTCTTCACAGAGTTAGAAAGAGCAATTATCAAATTCATCTGGAACAACAAAAAACCCAGGATAGCTAAAACTATTCTCAGCAACAAAAGCAAATCTGGGGGAATCAGTATCCCTGACCTCAAGCAATACTACAGAGCAATAGTGTTAAAAACTGCATGGTATTGGTACAGTGACAGGCAGGAGGATCAATGGAGCAGGATTGAAGATCCAGAAATGAACCCACACACCTATGGCCACTTGATCCTCGACAAAGAGGCTGAAAACATCCAATGGAAAAAAGATAGCCTTTTCAACAAATGGTGCTGGTTCAACTGGAGGTCAGCTTGCAGAAGAATGCGAATTGATACATCCTTGTCTCCTTGTACTAAGCTCAAATCCAAATGGATCAAAGACCTCCACATAAAGCCAGACACTCTGAAGCTAATAGAAAAGAAACTGGGGAAGACCCTGGAGGACATTGGTACAGGGAGAAAGTTTCTGAACAGAACACCAATAGTGTATGCTCTAAGATCAAGAATTGACAAATGGGACCTCATAAAATTACAAAGTTTCTGTAAGGCAAAAGACACCATCAAAAGGACAAATGGCAACCAACAAATTGGGAAAAGATCTTCACCAATCCTACATCAGATAGAGGGCTAATATCCAATATATATAAAGAACTCAAGAAGTTAATCTCCAGAAAACCAAACAACCCTATTAAAAAATGGGGTACAGAGTTAAACAAAGAATTCTCACCTGAAGAACTTCGGATGGCGGAGAAGCATCTTAAAAAATGCTCAACTTCATTAGTCATTAGGGAAATGCAAATCAAAACAACCCTGAGATTTCATTTTACACCAGTCAGAATGGCTAAGATTAAAAATTCAGGAGACAACAGGTGTTGGAGAGGTATGGATAAAGAGGAATACTCCTCCACTGCTGGTGGGGTTGCAAATCAGTCTGGCGGTTCCTCCAAAAACTGGGCACCTCACTTCCAGAAGATCCTGCTATACCACTCCTGGGCATATACCCAGAGGATTCCCTACTATGTAATAAGGATACATGTTCTACTATGTTCATAGCAGCCCTATTTATAATTGCCAGATGCTGGAAAGAACCCAGGTATCCCTCAGCAGAAGAGTGGATGCAAAAAATGTGGTATATCTACACAATGGAGTACTATTCAGCCATTAGAAACAATGAATTCATGAAATTCTTAGGCAAATGGATGGAGCTAGAGAATATCATACTAAGTGAGGTAACCCAGACTCAAAAGGTGAATCATGGTATGCACTCACTAACCTAGAAAACTGGAATACCCAAAACATAATCCACACATCAAATGAGGTACAAGAAGAAAGGAGGAGTGGCCCCTGGTTCTGGAAAGACTCAGTGAAACTGTATTTGGCAAAACCAGAACGGGGAAGTGGGAAGGGTGGGTGGGAGGACAGGGGGAGAGAAGGGGGCTTACGGGACTTTCTGGGAGTGGGGTGCTAGAAAATCAGAAATCATTTGAAATGTAAATAAATTATATTGAATAAAAAATAAATAAATAAATAAAAAAGAAATTATAAAATATAATGTGATTGCCAAAGAAAACTATATATGGAGAAATTTGGAAGAAGGGTCCAGGAGAATTATGTAGCGTATTTGGAGTACAAAAAAAGCAAACGTCATCATGGCTAGTTGTAATTCCAACACTGGTGGGATTCTCATCTTTTTTATCAATGCATATCCTTTGTCCACATATAAACCATTCATCATCACAAGGCAGTCTTCCTTCCCTCTTCAGGTATAGCACTGTGCAGATGTTTTTCCAGTTTCACAGGCAGTTCTGTTTTAACTCAGTGTGGACCCAGTGTAGCCATTGCCTTTCTAATTGTTGTCCAGTCCTCAAGAATATCAATACCCTAGAGCATATAAACTACATATGGACCTGAGACAATGAATGACTGTCTGCTTTTTGTCAGGGCTGAAAGGCTCCTTCCTGGTTTTCTTGACTGAAGCTCATGCCTCACAATGCCTGCGAGAAGCCTGCATTTCACGTTCATCCTTGTTCTTCACGGACTCTAAGCAGAGTTCTCTATAGATTTCTGCTATTTTTGTGCAGATTTGCTCTGGAGCTTTTCCAGTTATGACCTCTTGGAGTTTTGCATTCACGTGACTCAATTGCTCTTTCTAAAGTTGATCTTTGAGATCTGCAATTGCTTCCCAGAGTTGGACATCTCGTCTAAACATTGCATCCTTCTCCTTTCACACTCTTCATCATCCATTTCTGAGCTGTTCATATCCTCGCACTCCCTGCTCCCAGCCTGGCTACTGCCGCTTCAGTGAAGGACACATCAAATGCCCTGACCCACCTGGTCACTGACTTCAATCTGAAACTCTTGACTCTTGCCCACTCCTGGGATGAGCCTCCATGATTATCCATTCTAACTAGCAAGGACAATGTTTGTGTGTGTGTGTGTGTGTTTGTGTGTGTGTGTTGGTGCTATTGGTTAATGTGTTGTTATGCTTTGCTGTTTTGTCTTATTTGTTATACCAAACAAGTGTGTGGATGTCTCTAAAGAATAATGTCTTGGTTAAGATTTCCATTGCTATGAAGAGACACCATGACCTAAGCAACTCTTATAAATAAGAACACTTAATTAGGGATAGAATATAGTTCAGGGGTTCAGTCTATTATCATCAAGGCAGGAATCATGGCAGCATCCAGGCAGGCATAGCAACTGGAAGAGCTGAGAGTTCTTTATCTTGTTCCAAAGGCAAACAGGAAAAGACTGGCTTCCAGGCAACTAGGAGGAGGGTCTCAAAGCCCACTTCCAAAGTGACACATTTCCTTCAAGGTCACACCTACTCCAACAAGGCCACACCCCCCAATAGTGGTACGCCCTCAGCCACCAATATTGAAACCTCCACAAATAGAATATAAATAGAAGAGAGTGTAAAATTCATCAAGTACTGCTTGTCTTGAAACACTTTTGTAGCTATAGGAATTCTAAATAGCAAAAGTTAGAGACTTTCACAACATGATCTCTTGTGAGGCAAGAGTACAGCTTCTGCCTTTTTATTTGCCCACATCTTGCTTTGGAGCCCTACAAAAGGCTTTGTGATACATGATACTTTGTGATAACATGAAGTGGTTAACTATCATGATTTATTTGTGTGTGTGTGTGTGTCTGTGTGTGTGTGTGTGCGTGTGTGTGTGTGTGTGTGTGTGTGTGTGTGCGTGAGAGAGAGAGAGAGAGAGAGAGAGAGAGAGAGAGAGAGAGAGAGAGAGAGAGATGAGGATTTTGCCTTTCAAATTCCCAGATTTTATTCTTGGCTTTTCTTGCAACATTGTTATAAGAAATGATAGAAGAATGAAAAACGGCTGCCCATGTATTATAAAACGATATTCAGTATTATCATCTTTGGCTTGATATCAGTCAACATTCATAGTTGATTTTTGTAGGGGATTTTAGTTTCTTTGCTTTAAATATTTCTTATAAATAACTATAGTTATGAGCTTAAGAATCTAACAAAAGTTCTAAATAGAAGTTAGAGTTAATGCTTTTTAAATATTAATAAATATTTAAATATTATTTAAAAGAATAATCTCTTCTGTTATGTGGCAGGATGGGGGAGAAAAATGTATGGATATTCCCACGAGGGAAAAATTGATGTATTTCTGGAAATTTGCTTGTCTGGATTCTCTTTAGATTCTACACCAATTGCTAGTGTGTTTTAAAAGAGAAAAATAAATATAATTTTGAGTACAAAATATATTTCAAAAATATCTTTTTTAAGAAAGAATCACATATCCTTTTTCATATGCATATGTTTTAGTCAGGGTTTCTATTTCTGCACAAACATCATGACCAAGAAGCAAGTTGGGGAGGAAAGGGTTTATTCAGCTTACACTTCCACAATGCTGTTCATCACCAAAGTAAGTCAGTACTGGAACTCAAGCAGGTCAGGAAGCAGGAGCTAATGCAGAGGCCATAGAGAGATGTTTCTTACTGGCTTGCTTCCCCTGCCTTGCTCAGCCTGCTCTCTTATAGAACACAAGACTACCAGCCCAGGGATGGCACCACCCACAAGGGGCCCTCCCTACTTGATCACTAATTTAGAAAATGTCTTACAAATGAAACTCATGGAGGCATTTCTTCACCTGAAACTCCTTTCTCTGTGATAACTCCAGCCTGCATCAAGTTGACACATAAAATCAGCTAGTACAGCATAATTTAGATGACTGTGTGTGTTTGTGTGTGTACAGTACAACATGAAGAAAATAGAATGAGAAAAGCTAAATATAATTTAATGAGAGTGTATTGAATGCAGGTAATATTTAGGAGTTACGAATGGAATATAATCCTAGTTGTTTTTCTAGTCCTGTTAGTCTGTTGGATTTTCCAGTTTTGGTTATGGATAAGTGCACAAAATATAGTTGATACTAAAAATATAAAATTTAATATGCACTTTCACAGCTTTCAGATGAATCCTTTATTCTGGCTATGTAGAGGTTCATTCAGTTATAGAGATAATGGTTCAAGCGAATTTGTGTGTATGATATTTTTCTTTATTTGCAAGTTATTTTTAATAAAGCTTATTAAAAACAAAAGACATATTTGATAGGTTTTGTTTCTCAGTTATATCATGTTAGTTTTGAAACAGCTGAAGTAGAAACACATGTTGTATAATAGAATGGGTAAGCAGCTTTTATTATATCCTCAGTGATCATGCCAACCATGGCTTGATAAAAGAAGGTTTCATGCAATTTTGTTAATTATATTAAGGGTTTTAAAAAGAATTATCTAAAAATACTAAATTTTAAGTGATCTAACCAAAAGAACACAAAAATATAAAAACTGGGACACTTCATGGGACAAAGTAGTTGTTTTTTATTTGAAAATAAATTATCTTTGTCCTTTCCATCCTCTGGCTTGGTTAACAAAAGGCAGTTAACGTGGTAACATGGTATTGAAAGAGACATGGCCAGGCAGTGAGAGCCGGCCAAAAATTCAAGCTTCTATTACATGCCAATTAATGTGCTTTTACTTAGCATAAATTCATAGGATTAGTCAAATTAACATAGTTAACCCCCTGATACTACAGAAACCTTTGAGTATCACCTTGGGGAAGGAGACACCAAAGACATGTTTGGTGTCTAAATATGAGAAGACACCATTTTGAATTTACTTATACTGGAGACCAAGTAAGCCATAAAATAAAGCAACCTCCAGTATCTTTAATGTCAAAGTTTCATTTCAGACATTGTTAGTGCTATGTAGGAGACAGGTGGCACTTTCATAATAATCTACTCCAAAGCTCTTTGTGCAGTTTCCAATTATCTCATAGTCCTCCACCGCCCCCCCCCCCCCCGCCTTCCCCAACCATTGTTATCGTAAGGTTAATAGGGTTGAGAAATGATGAGATGGCTCTGTTTTGTATTAGTCTTCGGCTAAGGTTGACACAACAAAATACCACAGACATGGTACATTAGATGACTATAGTTTACAACCATTTGGGGGACTAGGAATCTAAGACCGAGGGTCTGCAACTTAGGAAATTCCTGAGACTTGTCTGAGTAGCTTGCAGAGGAGCCATCTCACTGTATCCAAATCTGGCTTTTCTCTGTGCTCTTTCCTGATTTCTTTCTCTTCTTAGATGAATAGCAACTGTCCTTTGAAATATGGAATGCATGGGTAGCAAGGAGAACCGAGACTGTGACAGTGAGTGGGACTTGGTGAAATATCATCTGTTTATCTACTGGTGTGGAGGAAAGACACTGTTGTCCTTTGGGAATGTGTTATTCATTTCTTGGCAGTGTCCTGATTATTATATCACTTCGTATAATAAAAGTAGAATGCCTATACAAACAGATCTGGACTATCTTTGAGCTCTAATTTTATAGTAGCAATATAAAGAAGCCTTAAAATATACCTCTTAGATCTACAATTGTGCTTATCATGGTCCTGGCTGCTCTACTTGGGATTTATTGGCCCATTTGTGCAGAAGACACACCTCTCATGAGTTTCTCTCTATCAATGGACTAATCAGGCTTAAATGCTAAAAAGTCTCTTCCTGGGAGATATACAAGTGCCAAGGTTTACCTGCAAGCATCCATAGGCTTTATTGCCTGTCTGTACATATAGGGAGCTAGTCTATATAAGCTATAATTTCTCTACCTGACTCATATTTATCCTTATTTCTCTCTCTCTCTCTCAAATGGATTGTGATATTACAGGTTTTTTATCCTCATATTATTCTCTACTTTCCCATCAATGTCATATGTCCTAATAATTCCCTAACATGCCTAACAACGTTAAACCATACAAGAAAACAGCTGATGAAATGAGATCTGATTCTAGCTCATCTGCATTCACAAAGGGTGGGAAAGATACCCTCCTGACACTGTGCTTTTACCCACAGAAGATCTTAGGGAGTCTTAGTGGAGGAAAGGAAGTGGCAGATATGATAAGTAAACTATTTTAAAACATTGAGAGATGACTGATGTGCTGATCAGATTTTGAGACAAACCTAGATATGTAAAGGAGGAGGAAATCTCTTCCTCTTGAAGAATTTCATCCATCAAAGTGGACTGTGGGAATGGAAGGCCATTTTCTTGCTTACTAATTGATGTAGGATGGCCTAGCCTACTATGGATTTTACCAGACCTGGTGAGATGATCAAGGACTGTATAAAAAAAGGTAGCTGAGTGTGTCAGAAGCAGCAAGTCAGCAATCCGCAGTTTTCTATGATCTCTGCTTCAATTTCTGACTTTTAATTCCATTTTGAGTTCCTGCATTGACTTCCTTCAAGGATGAACTGGAACATTTAAGGAAAATTAACCCTTTTGTCCAGTAGTTGTTTTAGGTCAGCGTTTCAACACATGTGCCTGTCTGTTAAAGATATCTCATTAAGAGATCTCAAAAAAGCGATTTGCAAGAATTTGTCTCATATATGCCAATGGGAGTCAGAATAATATTCTTGCTGCTGATTTTAAGAGTGCTTAGTAGTAAGAGAGCTGCTATGAAAGAATTCTTGGGGTCACTTTCTCAGGACACAGTATTTAACATGCTGGCAAAGACTACAGTTTGGCTGCAAAAATTGGCCCTTAGAAGCTTGGAAAAATGAACACAAGATTCATAAGGAAAAGTGCCTGAGTTTCTTTGGCATGTAGCCAAGGCAATAATAAAGCAACTGAGGTATATATTCATGTTAGAGTGCATATACTATGACAGGCCACGATATTCATACCATGTGTTCCACAGGTAAACCCGGAGGGATACTTCACTCACACAGCCTATCTAGAATGCACTATTGAGAATATCACTGGTATTGCTAAGATGTTCTATGACAAATCTTTAACACTGGCTAAGAGTGATGCTGACAGGAGTAACACACAAGAAGGCTTCATTAATATCTCTGAAGACACAGCCATAAGTAAATCCAGGTGAGGTCTTTCAAGCCCCTAGTGTCTTTAGGAACTAATTACTGTGATAACCATTAGATTATATGAACCACCAAGCAGGCTCAACCCAAATGCAGCTCAAGAGATGGTTAGCAGAGATTTAGTCTCTATGGACAAAGATGATGGATCTTTAATACAGCTACCAAGGGAGCTGTATTAGTAGCACTGATAACTCAAACAAGGAAGAAAAGAAGAATAGAGTAGTAAATATGCTTCTTCCAATAAAGTATCAGAAGCCCTTGACTGGGGTCAGACTTTAGCACATAGTTTGATGATAACCAAAAGACATCACTGTGGAACTCCAATCTTGTCCTGGTTTAGCAGTTATATCCTAAGTTATGATATTTGAACCAAAGGAATCAAATAAGATGTAGTATATAACTAATGAAAGGACAAAATTGAGGAAGTTATAGAGGGAAAGGTAATTTTGGGGAAGTGTGTAGAAGAGAAAATTAAGGAGAAGGGGTACTGGTGCCACACAGCCCATGTATCATTCTGGGTTTGCTGAAGGTGAGTGGGGCAAGAGGCTAACTGATAAAGTATCTCACACAGAGTATATCGTTTGTATGTTTCTTGCCAAGAATAGCATGGCTGATTATGAAAAAGCAAGGACCAGAGTATGTTCTGAGATCTCAAAGTATTTTGAAATCTAATAGTCCCAGTGACCAGAATTAAACAGGAGTTAAACAGGAAAATGAATAAAGATGGGAGAGGCCAAGGTAAGCACCCCAGGACCTAGTTCTTTAGTACTTACGGTTGTAAGGGATACACAGGAGAATGGTACACACACACACACACACACACACACACACACACACATACACACACACACACACACACACACACAGAGAGAGAGAGAGAGAGAGAGAGAGAGAGACGGAAGGACGGATAGACAGACAGACAGACTAGCAAACGGCAATATTGTCATGCTCATGTGTGAGAATAAAAGCATAGGGACTTTGTTTTTCACACAGATGTACAGTTTTAGATCTTACTCCTACCACTTATTAGCCTTGTATATCAGTTCTTGTTACTTAACCTGTTTTGTAATATTTTCCCTGTTGGTAAACTGGGACAGCAAAGGTTAGCTGTAATAATCCTATTAAATCACATACGGATTTTTCAGTAACATAAATTTCTTTCAGCATCTCAAAAGAAGAAAACGATTGAAGTACTAGCCAATGGGAACATTGCAATTTCTATTTGGACCAATCGTGAGTAGCAATACAGAAAGAATTCTGAGGCTAAAACACATCTCTAAGGAATTCATTTATGTATACACGTAGATGTAAAATATTTTACATGTATGTCAACAGGTTTCACATATATTCCATGTTTTTGGGCTAGTGTCATGACTAAAGATAACTGCTAAAGGCTAAAACATCTCTCTGCTTGCAAATCTCCCCTGGGCACTGCTGTTAGTTATAAAGTTTGTTGCTTGGTGAAACAGGCCATTTCTCACTCCTTTTTTATAGACCATAGGTTGTATTAGACGAGTGAATCAGTCAAAGGTCAAGGTGTAAAATGTTATAGTGTCTGCTTGATGAGATCCCAAGCTGGAAGCATGTGTTAAATCACACCATAGACAAAGATTCTGGAGGGAGATGAAAGGTCAGAAGTTCCACTTATCCCCAAGAACATGGCTGTGTGTGGCTTACTGGTGTTCAGAAGCTTGTATGATGGTAACCAGTGGAACAGAATTTTATCAGTAAACGTTCTGGAAGGGATATAGGAGAGTCTCCGAGCAACTGTGGAAACCTGACTGCTTTTACGATCGGTTGTTGAGTTGCTGTCAATAAACTCATAAAGGGATTCTCCTACGTGACTATATTCAAGAGCTATAAAGGAGACAATGTTAACACTGGAGTGAGATAAATATTATCTTCTAAATTCAATATAAAGTTTCAAAGAATCAAACTTTTGAGAAAGTCTCAGAGTTTTTAGTCAACTTAGCAAAATGATAAATTATTAAGTAGAAAATCTTGAGAATAAGATCAGGATCAGGTCTTGGGATAGCTTTCTGTTTTGCTTATGGATTCAAGAGATTTTATGCACCATAGTAGATATCTAACTGTGAATGAAAAACTGACTTGCTGAATAAATGAAGACATTTAACCTCAGTACAGAAATCCTCTCTGCAATGTTAATAAGGTCAATGGCTACAAAGTAGACTGAATTCAATACTCTTTTTTTTTTTAGTATTTTTTTATTCGAAATATTTTTTATTTACATTTCAAATGATTTCCCCTTTTCTAGCCCCCCCACTCCCCGAAAGTCCCGTAAGCCCCCTTCTCTCCCCCTGTCCTCCCACCCACCCCTTCCCACTTCCCCGTTCTGGTTTTGCCGAATACTGTTTCACTGAGTCTTTCCAGAACAAGGGGCCACTCCTCCTTTCTTCTTGTATTTCATTTGATGTGTGGATTATGTTTTGGGTATTCCAGTTTTCTAGGTTAATAACCACTTATTAGTGAGTGCATACCATGATTCACCTTTTGAGTCTGGGTTACCTCACTTAGTATGATGTTCTCTAGCTCCATCCATTTGCCTAAGAATTTCATGAATTCATTGTTTCTAATGGCTGAATAGTACTCCATTGTGTAGATATACCACATTTTTTGCATCCACTCTTCTGTTGAGGGATACCTGGGTTCTTTCCAGCATCTGGCAATTATAAATAGGGCTGCTATGAACATAGTAGAGCATGTATCCTTATTACATGGTGGGGAATCCTCTGGGTATATGCCCAGGAGTGGTATAGCAGGATCTTCTGGAAGCGAGGTGCCCAGTTTTCGGAGGAACCGCCAGACTGCTTTCCAGAGTGGTTGTACCAATTTGCAACCCCACCAGCAGTGGAGGAGTGTTCCTCTTTCTCCACAGCCTCTCCAACACCTGCTGTCTCCTGAATTTTTAATCTTAGCCATTCTGACTGGTGTAAGGTGAAATCTCAGGGTTGTTTTGATTTGCATTTCCCTAACAACTAATGAAGTTGAGCATTTTTGAAGATGCTTCTCTGCCATCTGAAGTTCTTCAGGGGAGAATTTTTCGTTTAACTCTAAACCCCATTTTTTAATAGGGTTGTTTGGTTTTCTGGAGTCTAACTTCTTGAGTTCTCTATATATATTGGATATTAGCCCTCTATCTGATGTAGGATTGGTGAAGATCTTTTCCCAATTTGTTGGTTGCTGATTTGTCCTTTTGATGGTGTCCTTTGACTTACAGAAAGTTTGTAATTTTATGAGGTCCCATTTGTCAATTCTTGATCCGAGAGCATACGCTATTGGTGTTCTGTTCAGAAACTTTCTCCCTGTACCGATGTCCTCAAGGGTCTTCCCCAGTTTCTTTTCTATTAGCTTCAGAGTGTCTGGCTTTATGTGGAGGTCCTTGATCCATTTGGATTTGAGCTTAGTACAAGGAGACAAGGATGGATCAATTCGCATTCTTCTGCATGCTGACCTCCAGTTGAACCAGCACCATTTGTTGAAAAGGCTATCTTTTTTCCATTGGATGTTTTCAGCCTCTTTGTCGAGGATCAAGTGGCCATAGGTTTGTGGGTTCATTTCTGGATCTTCAATCCTGTTCCATTGATCCTCCTGCCTGTCACTGTACCAATACCATGCAGTTTTTAACACTATTGCTCTGTAGTATTGCTTGAGGTCAGGGATACTGATTCCCCCAGATTTTCTTTTGTTGCTGAGAATAGTTTTAGCTATCCTGGGTTTTTTGTTGTTCCAGATGAATTTGATAATTGCTCTTTCTAACTCTGTGAAGAATTGAGTTGGGATTTTGATGGGTATTGCATTGAATCTGTATAGTGCTTTAGGCAAAATGGCCATTTTAACTATATTGATTCTACCGATCCATGAGCATGGGAGGTTTTCCCATTTTTTGAGGTCTTCTTCCATTTCCTTCTTCAGAGTCTTGAAGTTCTTGTCATACAGATCTTTCACATGTTTGGTAAGAGTCACCCCAAGATACTTTATACTGTTTGTGGCTATTGTGAAGGGGGTCATTTCCCTAATTTTTTTCTCAGCCTGCTTATCCTTTGAGTATAGGAAGGCCACTGATTTGCTTGAGTTGATTTTATAACCTGCCACTTTGCTGAAGTTGTTTATCAGCTGTAGGGGCTCTCTAGTGGAGTTCTTTGGGTCACTTAGGTAGACGATCATGTCGTCTGCAAATAATGATAGTTTGACTTCTTCCTTTCCAATTTGTACCCCTTCGACCTCCTTATGTTGTTGAATTACCCGAGCTAGTACCTCAAGTACAATATTGAAAAGATAAGGAGAAAGAGGCAGCCCTGTCTAAATCCCTGATTTTAGTGGGATTGCTTCAAGTTTCTCTCCATTTAGTTTGATGCTGGCTACCGGTTTGCTGTATATTGCTTTTACTATGTTTAGGTATGGGCCTTGAATTCCTGTTCTCTCCAAGACTTTAAGCATGAAAGGATGCTGAATTTTGTCAAATGCTTTTTCAGCATCCAATGAAATGACCATGTGGTTTTTTTCTTTGAGTTTGTTTATGTAGTGGATTGCATTGATGGATTTCCGTATATTGAACCAACCCTGCATCCCTGGGATAAAGGCTACTTGATCATGGTGGATGATCATTTTGATGTGTTCTTGGATTCGGTTGGCCAGAATTTTGTTGAGTATTTTTGCATCGATGTTCATAAGGGAAATTGGTCTGAAGTTCTCTTTCTTTGTTGGATCTTTGTATGGTTTTGGTATCAGTGTAATTGTGGCTTTGTAGAAGGAATTGGGTAGTGTTCCTTCTGTTTCTATTTTGTGGAATA